>NC_140583.1:97316370-97916370 GCF_964204655.1 Triturus cristatus | reverse complement strand
TTTTCCTCCAGAGATTTAGCAGAACCACCAAGAAATAAGCATTCTATTAGCAGTTCCACACCGTCAGATTTATTTTCTGGTTTGTCCCACTCATGGTTCCTGCACCTCCAAAAAACCACTCAGTCCCATTCTGCATTGGGATTTAGAAACTTTTCAGCACGAAATCTCCAAAGCTACAGAGCTCCAGCAGAACCAACTTCTTTCAGGTATCCAGTCTTCGATTTCACAGCAGCTGCTACAATTTCAGTGCTTTCCTGGGAGGATTTTTCTTCCCCAGAACTGACACGGTGGATTCTGCATTGGGACTTTAAAGAAATGTCAATACTATTCTTCAAATAATTGATATAGTCCCTTTCTAAAGTGAGGCTTATAAACCTTTTCGGTTTTTCACCAGGACCTATCCATTTGACGTATCCGATCTTGGCTGGATAACAGTCAGCTCCAAACCATGCCTAGGACTTGATCTACTGCTTACAGAGATAAAAAGTGGCACTAAGGGCTTCTTGCCACTATTTCTATTTAAAACATTAAACAATTGTGGTTCCTCATCCTGGGTTTTATCATTTTGTTAATTATGCTTTACTTAATTGTTCTAGTTCAGTTTTGGATTTTTATTACTTGGTGTTTTGACTTTATTATTGTTTTGGTACTGCATTAACACTTTACCCACTGCCCTAAGTTAAGCCTGGCTGCTCTGTGCCATAGCTATCATCGAGTTGAACTCAGTTCAATTTAGTGACTTTGAAGGTTCACCCTGACAAGGTTTGTTATTTATCCTTGAGGTTGTCAGCTCCCCACCACAAATAATAGTCTATTTTCTTGCATTGGTGTTCAATGGTGAGATCCTGGACTTGTGATTTAAAGTATCATGCAGTAGTCTTAGTTGAATTATAAAACAAAATCTAAATTGATAGAAATAAATGACTTTTTTGATTTTAATTTGGTTTTTAGTTTTTTTTTTACCATATGTCTTTTAGGAACGTGGAGGCCGATTGGCTAATGTGGAGAGTTTCAGCATGGAAGAGCCGAGTAGCATGTGCAAGCAGTGAGGGCTGTAGCTGAACAGGGAATATAAAAAGAATGATTTACTACATTGCCTTCAGAGCTGGTGGGAGGTCTGCCACCTACAGTCCACCTCAGTAGAGAATGAGGATAACCTTGGAGTTGAAGAAGAAAATGAGGATGGCATTGAGGTGTCCCTAGGGCCAGGGCAGGTTGCCCCCAAGGAGCAGAAACACCTGCATAGCCCAGGGCACTGAGCAGTGTGTCCACTTGCAGTTTGCTCCCATCAGAGCTTGAGGGCAGACAGACGAAGAGGGCCTTAACACTGCTAGTTAGCCTTGCCTTTGAAGAGAAAGAGTTGACCTTGGGTGCTGTGAAGAAGAAGGCAGAAGCAGCCCTGGCTACGGAAGAGAGAAAAGCAGCTGCCACCCTTGCACCGGAGGAGGAAAAGTTGACCTAGTCCTTAGTCAAGTAGAAGGTCTTGCTGGTCCATGAGTGATGCCAACACAGGATGGACTTGAGGTCCTGAAAGACATCACAGTCCAGTGCTGATGGTGGCAATGATTCGAAAGTGCCTAGGACAGATAAACAAAGAGTCCACATATCAAAAGACAAGGGTCCGTATTGTCGAAAGTGATTCGGGGGTGCAACGGGCATGTGTGCCTCCTTTGTGCACACCGGGACACATTGGAATTACAGAAGTGGCAGCAGATGCTTGTGTGGCCTGTTCTTTAGTACTGATAGCACCGGTACACATGTAGCACCAGCGCTATCTCAAGAGGGTGTACCCTCATATACATGGGGTCATGGCCCTAAGAAAATGAGGGAATCTCTTTGCCCCTGTGCCCGTTCCATATTTTAGGCCTCTGTGCCTGTTCCATATTTTAGGCAGAGCGGCTGTCAGGAGGCAGAAAGTACACCACAAAAAGGAGAGTGTGCCCCCATGATAGCAGCCGTATGGACCCCTCAGATATCCCCGTGCAGGCGGGTGCAGTCACTCACTGCACCCGCTTGCACGGGGATCGCCAATCCCTCTTAAAAGTGCATGCAAGTTGCCGTCTGCACAGTGAAACACAGAGCAGCTTTTACGCAGCCGCTCCCTATTTCACTTGAATGCGCTGCCCCCAGGGCAGCACAAGTTCGCTGCTGCCCTGAGGACAACACAATCCTTATAAGAGGGAGGAGTTTCCCTGTTTGCGCATGGCGCACATCTTTAAAGATGCAATGTGACTCAAACAAGAAAAGTGTGCCCTATCTATAATGGGGCCCCAGGTGCCCAGTTCAGTGGTAGGGGGGTGACATTGATAGGCATTTTGCAACTTATTAGGTGGACTTTCGCATGCTTAGACTGGAGGAGAGGGAGCGTAGCCTGTGGCATAACAGGGACATTTTTGGGACCGACATTCTTTTGCCCTAGATGCAGCTGACAGATTACATATGCCAACATGAGGGAGGCCCTCATGCCGAAATTTGGTATACCCCTCTGAGAAGTATGGCTTATAGTTCAGGGGTGCCCAGTCACACCAGTCTAGGAAGGATTTTGTTGACATATCTGGTAAGGCACTGGATGGATGAGTGAAAGGTTAGGTAAGGAATTATGATGGGCTGTATAATTTGACTATGCAGGAGCTCATATTCAATAAAAGTGTTACAAAGTTATGCCAGAACCTGATGGACTCCAAACTCACTGGTACTACGCAGCCTGGGTAGGGAGGAGGCCTCTTGCTCAGCACAAGAGTGTCCATGAAGGTAACAGGGAGTAACCACAAGGAGGGTGTTCATGCCCCCAACAGAATGTTAAAATAGAGAACCCCAAAGGGCACAAACATCTGACAAGGGAGAGTGCATGTCTGCCTTTGGGGATAGGAAGTGGGGTTTTGGTAGGCTAGAACCCATGGTGCCATATAACCAGGCCAGGTTTCATGACTGTCCTCAGACAGAGCATCTGAAGGGTGGTGCCTCATGCCCCAGGAAGCAGCTCTGCATAGGGCATTCTGCGGGGATGGCTTGTGTAGCACTAGGGGGAGGTCATTACCAGGAGGAGAGGGTAGAGATACCCTAGTGTCACTTTTTGGGGAAGTGGACACAAAAAGTACGCTGGTGAATCCTGAGAATTCTAGTAGGTACGTCTAGTGGGTCTCAGTGAATGGGGATGATGTTGCTCTACCAGTTCCATCCAGACCCTAGTAGTGGAAAGATTGGTTTCTCCAGAACAGTATCTGGAGGGAGAAGTATGATGAGTGAAGAATGTCCAGCACTGCCAGGCACCTGTTCAGTCTCTGGATACAGACCTTGAGCTGTAGAGCCAATCCTACAGAGTCACCCCTAAGGTAGTGGAAATAAGAGTGACAGGAAGATATCTGCAACCCTAAGTTGTAGGCTACCACTTTGAGAAACCTAAGAGGTCCAAAGGACTTCAGGAGCAAATAAGTAACATTGTAAGCTCAAGGACAGAAAGTGAGGCCTATCCGAGGCACAGGACAGAAACATCCATCTGTCATTGGATGCCCAGTTGCCTGGCTCATGACACTGACAACTGTCAGAGGCCAATGTTAATGGGTGGTTATGGAAATCTGACCTTTGAGGCAGAATAGACCACATAACCTTTTTGGTAATGGTGGTGTTGTCCGACTATTGGGATGAATATTTGAGCAAGCCAGGGTTACTCATCTCATTGGTGGGGTGTGCAGGTGAAGGATTCCCCGTGGACAGGGTTAGTGGCTAGGGTAGTTGTTGTTGGAGGGGTATAGTTAAGGGACAGAGGGTCATAGAAGAGACAAGTGCCACTGCATAAGTAGTACATTGTCCTTGTTCTATCGTATCACTAGAGACATCCATAAAGGGATTGATTATTATACCCCTAAATCTTAACTGGGGGCAGCCTGTGTATGAAATCCACCTTTTCTGCATGGTCCTCAAAATGTTTTTTTCCTTTTGTGGACTCTATTGTTGATGGACTGAGAACTCTGTGCACCTTAAAATCCTGTTTTCAAACCTGTGTAAATAACTCTTTGTGACAGGTGGGAAACCCTACTTTTTAAAAGTAGAACATGGTCTGGCTGTGCCCCATAATTCAGAGGTTCATCTGCAGTGGTGGGAGAGTTAACTGAGGTGCTGGGATGGGTGGTCCCCTTTTCTCCTCTAGTGCTCATGCTGGGTGTCCTTGAGTACTCTGGGGGTACAAGGGATGATCGATATTTCTTAGGGACGGCCCTTATGGTCTCAAAACGAGTTATCGCTGCCCTATGGAGGTCCCCTACTCCTCCCACTCTCTTACAGTGGCACAGGGGAGTAGATTGGTGTCCACTGTAGGAGAAACCGGTCTACGAGGCCAGGGGCTGCTCCCTTAAACACGGCTGAGTATGGGGGAAGTGGTTGGCCCAATAAATCTATGGTACTGCTGGAGGGCAGGGGCCGCTGTTGTTGCTGCTTTGTGATGATGTACTGTATCGACTGAATGCCAATGCCTTGCAATCGCACTATGTGATTCTATCTGCTGAGCAAAATATGTGTTGTATTGTTCTTACTTTTCTTTGCACAAAATCAATAAAATCTGTTTAGCAAAAAAAATAGAAAATTAGAACATGTGTAAAATTAAAGTTGCCATGTTCCTCCAGTGACTAGCTCCCAAAAACAGTTTCTTTTACTGGCAGAGACGTAGCCGATTCATGAGGGAGGTTTCAGTGGAGGTGGCACATCATAGTTTTAGAATCTGAGAAGATTTTAGGAGATATTGTGGGTTTTAAAGTGATTAAACACCAACAATTCAACCACCCTGCCAAAAATAGGAAGACAATTTGTTAGAGAAGAGAATCCTCTGGTCAGTTTTGTGATCAAAGGTCACCATAATATTAATAGGTGGTTGGGAGTTTAGTTAAACCAGAAAATACTTCTGACAAGTATATAAGACTAAACCATGTGAAGGCTTACTTTTTCAAAGGAGCACAGGGGGGCTTTACTTATTTAGGGGCATATCAGCAACAACCGGCGATAATTATCGCTAAGCAAACTTAGCGCTAGGATAATTATCGCCGGCTAGCGTGGATTTTTATCGCTGAGATAGCGTGCTATTAGCAACGCTTATCTCAAAAGCGATAAAAATCCTAGTGCTAACTGCCTAACGTGTGATTATCGCTAGAAACCCAGCGATAAGCTCACGAAATGTTATCATGGACCTTGTTTGTACAATGAATGGATCTGAGTGTATGACAGATATTCTAGGACCAAAATTCAGGGGCATATTTACAAGAACTGATGCATCGTTATCAATGCGTCAGATTTCTGGAGCCTGCTGCAAATGCCCTAACGATGCCATAGCTGCGCTTTATTTACAATACAGTGTTCCATGGGGCAAGGATTCACTGATGTGTCAGAAATTGTGATGCATCTTTTGGCGCTAAAGTGACTCATTGCTGGATTTGGTTGTAAGATTTAGGAGTGTCTCATGTTAAAAGTCCTGCGCCAATCCTTACGCCTGGCTTGAGAAGGCATATGGATTTGGATTTTGAAGCAGTCAAGTCATAGAGTAACGCAGCGAAAAGTTGTAAATTTCACAGCGTCATTTCTACGTGGCTTTTAACCTGGGAACACCTACCCTGAATAGATTATACCTGTTGCAGGTATAATGTGACACAGGTGTCTACAAACTGATGCATTGGGTCCAGTGTGTCAGTTTGTACATATAAAGAAGCGGGAGCATTGATTGCACTGCTGCTGCATCAAAAAAAGACGCTGCCGCAGCACCAGATCCTTGTAAATACGCACCTTAGTGTCCTATTAACATGGGAAAATTGTCACAATTTTTGGTGCTTACATTATAACACCAAAGATATGGGCCTCCTAGTTGTGGGGCCATGGTTGTGGATATACACTGTGGGAGATTAATTGAATTTTAAATGCTACCAGGTAGAAATTTGACACAGAGCACATTGTGATTATCGTACTCCAAATCGCTTCTAATTTTAAGATTTGTGTATGCTTTTAAGGATATTAAATGAACTGTTGTTCCTAATCTGAGGGAGGTTCAGACCAAATACTATCCTGAAGAAGTTAGACGATATTTGGGTTAGTCCACCGAAACGCGTCAATGTATATATATGCTTGATCTAACTACAACAAAGTACTGTAGATGAAAAACACTCATTCCATCAGGACCTTGTTGGTTAAGAAATTATGGATCAGCACTTTTAACAGATGTTGTAACACTGTTTTTAAAGGGGTCTCATGTCTTATTACTGTTTTATATATATATTGTTTATTTGGATTACTTTCTGTTGCACAAATATTTTGGGGGATTTTGAGAAGAGATTGCTTTTAACATATGAGATTGTTCTTAATGGATTTGACTTTGACGTACACTGCTAGATAAAGACAAGAAAGTGAGGCATTTATATGTGGTCCCTCTGATATTAACATTTTATATAAATGTCCTCTCTGGTGGTATGTGCTTTACATTTTAGGAACCCAACCATGTGTGTGGGGGAGTGAAGTGAGTGGATATTGGTTGTGAGTGATTGGTTGTACCCATTGTGTGCCACCATAATCCAAAGGGGAGTCTTTATTCTGCTGCTCACATTATACTCGCCAGAGAAAGATTTTGTCATTCTTCGCAGCCTTTCATGGTAGCTAAAAATATGCTTGCAGGCTGGCCTTCTGCAAGGTCAGTTTCAACATGTTTGGAAAGCTACAAATCTATAGCCTTAGTGTGTTTACTAATAAATTAACAGGCATATTATTGTCTGCCTATACAGTTAATACACAATCCAAGTGTGAGGGGCCAACACTTGCTCCATGAATTCTATGCATGAAAATGGTTTAAAAGACACTGGCACTGGGGCATGGCAAACCTACTGACCAGTTGCTGAGAAAATTGGTGTAACCTGGGAATCGTACTTGGACCTACTGAGAACAAATAAGGGAAACCTGATGTTGGACCTGACATCCTTGGCATGGTTTTCCCTCAGCTTTTTGCCTTCAATCCTTCTGTTTTTGCTGACTATTTTTTGCTGGCCTTAGGACTCTGCACACTTTACCACTGCTAACCATGGCTAAAGTGCTTGTGCTCTCTCCCTACAACCTGGTAACATTGGCTTGCAATCAATTGTAACAGTTAATTTACGTGCAAGTTTCTAGTAAGGTGGCACTGCATCAACCCAGGTCCTGTAAATTAAATGATACTAGTGAACATGCAGCACTATTTGTGCCATCCACTTAAGTAGCCTATTAAACAAGTGTCAGGCCTGTCATTGCAGCCTATGTGTGCCGTTTTAAACTGCCACTTTAGCCTGGTAAAAAAAAACCTTTTGCCTGGTCAAAACATAACTTTTTAATACATATGGCATCCCTAGTGTAGGCCCTAAAAAGACCAGAGGGCAGGGTGCAGTGTATTTAAAAAGTTGGACATGTGCTTTTAAGTATTACATCACGTTTCTTGCAGTGAAAAACTTTTAAATTTGTTTTCTATAACATTTTACTGCCATTTTGTCCCCCTCTCACTCCAATAGTACAAGGGTAGTAGAGCAAAATGGTGTATGTCGAATGGCCCTGCCACTATGTAGTTCCTGACCTCCCCATCTCCTCATGTTGCCCTCAGTACTGACCTTTCTCAAATAAACTGCCCTCCAAGCTTCCTTAATTTGCTCCATACGTTTACACTTCTACGTCCAGGGATCTGTGTATGGCTTGATGTGCGATCCTGCGGTGGTGGGCACATTCTCCTCAGCCCCTCCCCTGTTTCTGGAGGTTGCTGCATCGATTGGCCTCTCTAGGACCATACATCTATCTAGGTCTGCCTTCCATTCCTATAGTATTGGGGCTGCCGCCAACTTTCATTGCCTGGATATTTCTCACTTGGCAACCATCAGTCATATCCATAAGAGGGCCTTTTTGTACTTGGTGCCCTTGATGTCATCTGAAAATGTAACATCATGAGTCTAGGGTCATGAGCTAGTGGACAACCTTGGACTCTACCCAGACATATCAGTACTCCCGCCCACAAGGCCGCAGCCTCAGACTGTGTGTAGAAAATCTCTGCAGTGGGCTGAGCAGCATAGACACAACGGTGACATGATCACGCCCATGTGCCATAGTCTGGAACGTGTGAGGTAGACTCTTTGTAGGTATTTGAATTGCATGAAATGGAATTGAGCAGCTATGGCTGTGCCTCTAGGAGAGCTAAGGGCAACTTGCCAATCATCGTCACTTATTTGGGGAAGTTCTTTCATCCAAGTAGCTCATAAGAATGGGAAAGAGTCTGGTGTGTATGGCCAGCGCCTTGTATATAAAGGAGAGTTTGTGGTTGATGGGTTGAGTAACACCTGAGCTTCCATGGGACTGAATTTCAGAATCTCCATCAGCTTTTAAGTATACGGAAGAAGTGCATGTCTGATCTGCATATATAGGAAAAATTGGGTTTTGTGAAGCTCGTATTCCGCCGGTTAGAAGAACTTGGTGGTCGTTTCTATCATAATGAACCCCAGAATGGTGATAACAATGAAGTCCCACTCTTTGAACCTGTCCATGCCTGTCACCTGTAGCAACTACTGCCCATTCCAAACTAGGGTTTCACCAGTAAGATGCTTATGCCAGCCCGGTTGAAGCATGGCAACCAGCGAGACTTGGAAGACTACTTTCATCAACGGGTGGAGCATGGCAGACAGAAACTGCATGGCCCATCTCTCTGAGAATAACTGGTGTCATAAAGCCGTCATCAAAAGTTGACTTGTAACATTTGGTAAATGTAATTCTAGGAGGTTATCGATTCCAAAGAAAGTGCCTCAGCAACATGTTCACTCTCGTGAAGAAAGTTTTGGGAAATGTGTATGGGTAGTTTTGTGGCTGATATAATAGGCGGGAAATCCAACCATCTTGTATTTTGTTGTATGCATATTAGTGAGTGTAGTTGTGTACTGAAAGTCAAGGTCTTTATTTATTGAGGTGGGGTCGATGGTTCTCTTTCAAGCTTTCCTACTATCTTCCCTGTTGTACACTCCCAAGTATCAGAAACCTTCTGTATGTATTCTCAGGCCTGTGGTCCAGGTCGATGGCTGTGGTCACCCCCCCCCCCCATCGGATGTAGATGGTTTAGTAATTTTAATGTGTGGTTCAGAGTGCTGTCTAAAGATCTATGGGATCCGGAGGGTGCACAGACCCAACCGTGGTGGTACTGAGAGGTAAATAGGCACATCATCTGCTTATAGGGAGTTTTCATCTGAGATGCCTGGACCCCATTTGAGGCCTTGCATCTGTGTGTCTAATCAGATCCCATCAGCCAAAGGGTAAATGGCCAGCACAAACAGTATTAGAATTGTTTTTCACTACTGCAAAGCCTACTTCTCCCAGATGATAACATTGGGTTACCTTATTGCATTTAATATGTGATAACTTGCGATTGGAAGAAAATAGAAATGTCAAGTTTGGTGTCTAAAGAATTGTATATTAATGGTAAAGCTGAATTTGTAATCACAATTCTGAAAATGACAATTTTAGAAAGTTAGCATTTTCATGTTCTAACCATTTGGTGCCTACAGTCAGTATCCTGGGGCACGTGACTAGGTGTAGCTGGCAGTTGAGTGTATTGCTACCAGACAGTGAGACAGAGGGGGAATAAGTGTTGGCAGGACTGGCCATCTCTGACAGGATATGGGGTGGGGCTGTCACCTACCACACTTGCACATCACAAAGCCTCTGCATGAGCACACTCCTAAAGGGTTTGACACAAGTCATTTGTGTCCCCAAACAAGCTGGGGCCGGGGCAGGGAGGCTGGAAATTCCAGCACTTCTGGCAGTAGAAACCTTCTCCTACTTCAAAGCTGGCTCCATGTATAAATATTGGACCCTCAGACCCAACTCTTCAGTACAGCTAGGGACCTGTGGAAGACTCAGAAGGACTGCTGTGCTGCTCTGCAAGAAGGATTGCTACTCTTCTGCCCTGCTGCCCGAGTGAGACGGACTGGGCCTGCATCTTGAACCTAGGACCACCAGAGTGACTCGTATTGGTAGTTGACTGGCCTCCTGATCAGAGCCTCAGGGACGGAAAAAGCTCCAACCATCTTGAACCCAGACCCTGGACTCTATCTGCTGTGAATCCTACCCACAAGTGGTGCCAGCCCAGTCCTAGACACTTAGGAGTGGGTCAAAAGGTGCTTGGCCAGCCCAGATGTGGTCCTGTAAGCAGAGCTGACACAGTGGGATGCATCTCCTTGCAGCTGCATTGGAATCAACGCTTCATCACGCATTTCTGATGCAGGACCTCACGTCGCAGCCCTCAGCTTCCTCTGAGCCACTCCTTCACGGTGCATCCTCAACGCAGGCCTTCACATCTCAAGCCTCTCAGCGACAGCATCCTCAACGACAACGCAGGACGTGCATCGCAGCTTCCTCAGAACCGCCTCTGTGTAACGCATCCTCAACGCAGGACTTCGCAACGCAAACCCCTTGTCAACAGCAATCTTGACAGCAACGCAGGACTCGGCATCCATGCCCCGCAGCTTCCCTGGAACCACCGCTGTGCAACTCATCCTCGCAACACTCTACGAACCAGGATTTAAGGTACTTTGTTCAGAGAGCTTAACTCGGTCCTTTGTCGGGCCTGTGCTCCATTGCAGGCAGCCTGAGCTTGTGACTTTGTCCCGGTCCTGCACAACCAGATAATCACAGTTGGCGCTTTGTGCTACTATGCATTATTTTACTTAAATCTTTAGAATTGCATATCTCCGGTTCCACTAATTAGGCTTTTGCTGTTTTGGTCTGAAATGCTTTATCAAACATTACTCTATTTTTCTAAATTGGTGTGGTATGTGTCTTGTGTTTTATTTTTACTTCATCACTGTTTGAACTGCTGCATAAATACTTTGCACATTGCCTCTACGTTAAGCCTGACTGCTTTATACCAAGCTAAAGGAGGGTTGAGCACAGGTTAGTTTGGGGTTTGCTTGTGTCTCAATCTGACAAGAAATGTGGTTGCTGCTTGAAGGAAAATAGGATCCTTCTGCATGGTTATCCCCACTTTTTGCCTGGTGCTAAGCTGTTGTTGGATGAGTCTGTCTGGGATCCTGATAATCAGGGTTCCAGTCTCTCTGCTTTCTCCCTAAATTGGTTTGTTCAGTACTTAGGTACACCTCAAGTTCGCTACTGGGGTACCCTTATAAGTCCATAGTATATGGTACCCATGTATCCAGGGCATAGGTACCCCAGAGGTACCCCATTGGCTGAAGCATGTATTATGCCACCAATAAGAGACCATTCAAAATGGATCTACAGGCCTGCCATTGCAGCCTTTGTAAGCTGGTGCTAGCACCACTTACTAAAGATAGAGGTTTCCTATATCTAGGGTCACTGCACTTAAAACCTATAAGTCACCTCTATAGCAGGCCTTTGCAATGCTGAAGGCAGGGTGCTTGGTTCTAAGTGAGAGGGTGGCCTTACATGATCAGGACACCCCTGCAGCCTACGGACAGGATTGAGTGTATTGGGGCCGGGTGGGTGCGCCAGGGGCGTAACACAGGCCCCTGCATCCCCCGTGGTGCGGGGGGGCCCCAAGCTGCAGGGGCCCCCCTCAGTAGGGTACTCAGACCTGAGCGCTCCGTATTAAATCCGGAACAGGGGCCCCTCTGTGTACATTGCTGGGGGGCCCCTTAAACTTTCGTTGCGCCACTGGGGTACACTTGCCAGTGCCAGAAAGTCTGCATGAGGGGCACATTTGGTGTCCCTGTGCATAGTCCAGCTTTGGCTCCCGATCCGGTGCAAAACTGGACCAAGGACATGGGAGTAACCTCCCCCTGTCAAGACCCTGTGAGTGTCCCCTGAATCTTCCCAACCCTTTTCCTAGGGTACCTAGGGGCTTACCTGGGTATAGCTCCCTAGATTTGTTTTGGGCTAAGATTCAGAATAGACACTACTGCACTATTATTTTTTTTTTACGTAGTTTTATGTAGTGCGAACTTGACCCGAGTCGGGTAACAGAGCGCTTTACATAGCATCAGTTGCATTACATGAGGACACATTCATTTTTTTTTGTTAGGCATTGGGAGATTACATGATTTGCTCAGAATCATAGGATGTTCAGCGTCATTGCGAGACTTGAACCCAGTTCCCCAGATTAGAGGTCGACCGCCCTAGCCTTCAGGCCAGCTCCTCTCCCCATGCACTTCTACCAACTGGGCACTCTAGACTTTGATGGACTTCATTTGGGCCTGACTTAGTCTCCCTTCCAGTCTGCTCCATCGTCTGTGCCTGTGCATTATACAGGAACCTTCCAAGGCCTGTGAAGCATCAAAGACCACCACTGAAGAAATCTCCCTGGGAGTGAAAGAGTCACTCCTCTGCATTCGCAGGCACCGCAACTAAGTCGACCGGTTTGCAGATCCTGAGCTCCTCCGGACTCCGTGGGCTCTGCAACACAGGTGATGGTTTTCCGCAGCTTCCGAGGCCTGCCCTGCCCTCTCACCAAGTGTGAGGTCAGTATCCCTTGTGGGGATTGCAATAACCCAACCCTTGTGCACCGCGTCCAACTTGCAGTTGCAAAGGTTTGTTAGCTTCTTTTGAAAGAAAATCTTTGGGCTCCAAGTAGCCCCAGCCTCGAGCACCTCCGTTGACCAGAGTCTTCAGCCACACTGCATCGTGTGCATCGTGGATTCCATCTTTTGGTGAGCTGCTTGAGGTCCTCTCGCAACTCCAGTGCCTACGGCCTGTGGGTCCATTTGAGGGTTACCTTTGCTTCTCTTGGGCTCCCCTGATTGCTCGGGCCCTGCTCTGACTCCCCTGCCTTTGGTGAGTCCCCTGTACCACGCTCTTCCTGACGTTGCTCCCTGTTTGATTCCTGCGTGGCTGGCCTTTGCCAAGGCTTGTTGATGCTCCCACTAAACACCCACCCCTCAGCACTCAACATCCTTTGTGGGACAGTTCATGCACGGCTCCTGGTCCTCCTCAGCATCGCCTGGTCCTCACAGCTGCAGAGTCAAGGTCATCGTCATCCATCCTGGAACATCCGACATCGTAGGGCATTCGTCTACCAAGTCTCCTGGTCACCCCTGAGTGACATAGACTCTGTCCCCTCTGCTTTCATGTACTTCTCATCAAGAGGATTCCACCGGACACTTTCTCCTTCTTCAACAGCGGCACTTTCCTGAAGTCCTCCATTGGGTTCGACTGTGGTTTCCGACAATACTTCACACATATGCACCTGGCTAACCTGGTGTAGGTAACATGGGTACTAGGGTATTCATGGGTGGGGTGGCTCTCCAACCTTCTACATTCCACGGGGTTTCTTCAGGGTCCATTGGGAAGGGTCCTTAATCTTTAAAAATCCAACCGCGACTTGCACATAGAGTTGAGGAGCACATAGTCGTATTTCCACACTGCACCCGCTCTCGGTGAGGTCCCTATCTACTAACCATGGATTGGTCCCAGCACTTCTACGTCCTCTCTACACTGTCTTGACTTGAGTCGTGGTTCTTATACCACTTTCTTAGAATATGGTTTGGTTCCCCCTGGGGCTACTGTGTATTTCGTGCTATTTACTGTGTTTCTTTGCTAAAGCATTGTGTGCATTGTATGCATCTCCATGTTGTATTATATAAATAATACATATTTTTATAAATACTTTGTGTGGTTCTTTTTCACTCAATCTGTCCTATAAGATTGCATTCTGGTAAAACAAGCTGCTTTACACTCCTTCTGGACTAAGTCTGAAGGGTGATCTCCACAACTACCACTTACAGAGCTTTCTAAGGTTGTCTAAGACCTCTTAAATCACCATAAGGGTTGTCTGGACTGGTGCAAGGTGATCACTTACATACGTGGACAACATATACCAGGCCAGCTGCTCACACTGCTTGAGTAGGGTTTCACACCCCTCAACCAGTAACCAAATTTCCTACACCTGAGATATTTGTTTTTAAAGATTTAAGTGAAAATACACCAAAAAGCACATAGCACCAATGATAATATATTGTCTCAGAGGACTGGGACCTAGGCACGTTTAAGGCTAACCGCACAGGAGGTGAGCTCACTGATCCTTGGATTCCACTTCTTTTTCATTCAGAGCTCCTCTCAGGTTACGGTTAGTGGGTCGAGTCCACTTCCGATCCTCTAAAGGTCCCAAAACTGAGGAGCTGGGATAAGTTACTGCTTTTGTTTAATTCACTAGCCAGTGGGTGGGGGCGACACCTAGACAAGGGCAAAGCTTCCCATTTTGCAGCACATCTTGTCTCTTTATCCATTGATTAAAAATTCCTCACAGAGAGATAACGTTTAAGCTTCTGGTGTAGGTATCTTTGTCCTTTCCCAACTAAAGCTTTGTGGGTGGGGCAACAGATCTTAAATGTAATTCTGTTTCCTACAGGTACAGGTAGCCAGTGTAACATTCTTAGAAGAGGGGTAGATGCAGATCCAGATGAGAGATTACAAATGAGCCATGCAACTGTATTTTGCACGACCTGCAGCTTAGAGAGTAATCTCTTTGGCAGAAGCCGAAAAAATATAACCATATTCATGCCTGCTAACAACAAGACCCAAAGCCTTCCTGGCCATCAGCATCCTAATAAATGCAACATATGGAAGCAGGTGCCCAGTTTAGATAGGACCTGCTTTCATTGTGAGAGTTTGAATCAACCTAACACCAAGATTTATTACGACCTGACTAGGGATAGGAGCACTTTCTTAATTCTGATGGCCACCAATTCGGGAGTCCAAATTTGTTGGGCTTTCCCAAAAAGTATTAATTATCTGACATCCACTCTGCCATTGCTTTCATCCCATTGGAGAGGCATTCCGTCACTTTATCCACTTTGTTATTGTTAGACCTGGCATCTTTGGCGTGGTTTCCCCTGACTTTTTGCCTCTACCTCCTATATTTTTTACACTGTGCTGGATTTCGTTTTTGCTGGTTTAGATGCTTTGGGCACTTTGCCACTGCTGATCGGTGTCAAAGTGCAAGTGCTCCCTAGGTAAATTGTTATATTGATTGGTTATCCATGATTGGTATATTTGTTTCACCTGTTAGCCATCAGTAAAGTGCACTGAGTGTGCCAGGGCTGGTGATACAAATGCTACTAGTGGGCCTGCAGCACTGATTATGCCACCCACAGGAGTAGCCCTAAAATGGTGTCACAGGCCTGCCACCGCAGTGCCTGGGTGCAGTTGCTAACTGCCATGCTGACCTGACCAGTGTCCACACTGACCAGGCCTAACCCTTCCCTTTCTGTACACATTGGACATCCCTATGGTAGGCCCTAGCTACCCCCCTGGGCAAGGTGCAGTGTATGTGAAAGGTAGAGCATGTACTGGTGTAGGTGACATGCCCTGGTAGTGAATTACAGCTATTTTCGTTTTCCACTATTGAAAGGCTATGTTGCCCATAGGCTATAATGGGGAATGCTGAGTATAATGTTTACCTGCATATCTTCCCATAGGAGCAAGATAGAAAATTAAAGTTTAGTATTAACCCTGGGCGTAGTTCGCGAAGTAGCGCTACGCGTAGCTACGCAAAGTGCACTTCGCACTACGCGAGCTATGCGTAGCACTTTGCGAACTGCGTAGTACCCTGTTCGCACTGTGCAAGATGCCGTTTTCAATGATTGCATAGTGCGGACAAGCATGTGGCACTGTGCAATCATTGAAAACGACATCTTGCACAGTGCAAGCTGTAGTTTTCTGCAGCTCGAGTAGATTTTTACCCGAGCTGTAGCTTTCTCAACACAGACTGGTAGTTTCTCATCGCGAGCGGTCGCGAGCATACGTGACCACTCGCAATGAGAAACCTGACCTCCCCGCGTTGAGAATCTCGCCAGGAGGTTTATTTTCCACGCTCGCGATCGCCAACTTGACGTTGCTGATCTCGAACAAGGCAAAAGTCTCGCCGGGATGTCATTTTGCTTGCTCGCGGTCGCCAACTTGACGTTGAGGACCGCGAGCAACCAAAAAATGACCGCTGCACTACGCTACGCGTGTTTGCACTGTGCTACGTGCAATTCGCGTAGTGCGAAGTAGCGCAAACTACGCGAGCGTAGCGTCGTGCTTTGCCCAGGCTTATTTAGTATGCCTGAATTCAGAGTGATAATATATATCTTTTAGTGAAGTTGGTTTTCACATTATGTGTTTGAAAATACCACTTTTAGAAAGTAGATATTTTCTTGTCTAACCATCCAAACCTGCCTTTGCTAGGCTGTGTATTCCTTGTCTGGAGTTGTGAGTGACAGGGGCTGGGGAATTCCAGGGGGCTGGGGAATTCCCGGAGACAGGGTGAGTCAGCACAGGGCTGAGTAGAGAGATCTGCATCTAGATGGGAAGGAGGAGTTGCACCTGGGACCTGAATAGGACAGTGCCTGCCCTCCACAGTGCTGGCTCCACCCCCTGTGGTGCGTTTGATGTCTCTGCCCTGCACTGTGAAAGGAGAGAAGGAATCATGTCAACAAAGTGCTCCCGGGTTGTGCTTTCCCTCCACAATGCTGGCTCCACCTCCTGTGGGGCGTTTGATGTTTCTGCCCTGCCCTGTGAAAGGAAAGAAGGAGTCATGTAAACAGAGTGCTCCAGAACTGGTTTGGACTGGGCAAAGGCCCCTCTGCCCTCAAAGGACAAAGGATTTTGGGGTATAAATATTGGGACCCTGATCCCAAGAAATTAGATCATCCTGGAATCAAGAAGGAACCTCTGCCAAGGAGATAGCTGGAAGACTGAAGAAGAAGGACTGACCTGCTGTAAGGCTGACCTGCAGTTGCTTTGCTGACAAGGAGAGGGGAAGGACTTTGCTGTGTGCTGTGTCCCCTTTCTTGAAGGAATCTCCAAGGGCCTGAGCAGAGCTGGCCTCCTGTTAAGAAGTCCCAGGAACAAAAGGACTTCACCCACAGCTTCTCCTGAACCCTGCTGTGTGAGTTCTGCCCTTCCTAGAGTGCTTGATCCAATTGTAGGGCCTCTGGAAGTTGTGCCTGCTGTTGGGTAGCTGACCAAGAGAAAATAAGTAAAAGATCTGCTCGTTAACGGGCCGTATTTTGTCGCATCGTGCCTTTCCGAGTAAATTTCTACCGGAGAAGCTACACCCTGGAATCCATACAAGTATCGCCACACTCCCCATACAGACCGGATTCGTCGCACACATCCGCTGCGTGCAGCGGGGTGGTTGCATCGCCTCCCCAGGGTCGCAGGACTGACACTGTTGGTTGTTTTTCGACGCCTGAGCGCCGCTAGGAACTTTTATCGCATCACCAGGTACTGTTGGCTAAAATAGACGCTGTTGTGGATTATTTTGTCGCTAAGCTAAGAACTCTTTTGAAACCATATTCTTGAACTGTGTTTGTTGGATTTTTGTCGTTTTGGTCTTGTGTAGTTTATATAAAAGTTCTTTATTTATCTACACTGGTGTGGAGTCCATTTGTGGTGTTTTCACTGTGTTACTGTGAGTGTTGGTACAAATACTTTACATATTGCCTTTGATAAGCCTGTCTGCTCGTGCCAAGTTACCAAGGGGTGAGCAGGGGTTATCTAAAGAGTGTATCCCCCTTACCCTGACTAGAAGTAAGGGTCCCTATTTGGACAGTGGTACCTACCTCTGCCAACTAGAGACCCCCAGATCTAACATTGGTGGTCAGCGGTGAGGATTAGAACTTGTAGTAGTACTTGACCCACAGTAATTGGTGGACATCACTAGTTTAAGTGCAGACCACTACGCAACCACATACTGTGTTTTTGGTTCTATTTTTGAGTAACTCTTCTAGAGCATCATGTCTCAGGTGGCAACAAGTGAGAGGGCAGGATTGGAGTTTTCCATTGAGGATCTGTATTCGTACAAAGTTGAGGAGCTCAAGCAATTCTGCAAAGACGTTGGTTGCCCTGTGAAAAGCGGATCTAGAAAGGATGTGCTACAAAGAGTCTTGAAGGCCTGGTGGGAGGCCCAAGAGGACGATGATGCAGGTGAAGAAAATGGTTTTATTCCCCAAGATCTGTGCGTGGGCAGACCAGTCTCAAGGGCTGGCAGCAACCATTCCAGTAGGGGCTTCAACCCTGAAGAGTTAGAGGAGAGCCAAAGGGTGAGAGAGCATGAATTGGAAATCATGCAAATGAAGATGAAGCAATTGGAAGTAGAGAAAGAAGAGAAAAGATTGCTTTTGGCTCATGAGCTGAGCATGAGGGAACTGGACATCAGAGCTAAACAGGTGGAGACCAGTTCCAATGGTGGCAGCGCACAGCCAGTGCAAGGGGGTAAAGTATATATACCCAAAGATTTGGTGCAGAATTATAATAGGAGTTAGTATATCTATGCCTGGTTTACCTCGTGTGAGATTGCATTGAGGAGAACCTAGAAGCCAGCCAGGAAGAAATGAAAAGATGGTACAACCTGAATGCCACTCTGGTCGAATTTCAACCTGGGCAGAAAGTGTGGGTAATGGCACCAGTGGAGCCTTATGCGCTCAAGGACAAGTGGACTGGGCCATATGAGGTGGTGGAGTGCAAGAGCGAAGTAACCTACCTGGTTAACTTGCAGACTCCCAGGCAGCCCCTGAGGGTCTTACATGTGAACCGCCTCAAACCCACTTCGAGAGGTCTGATGTAACCATGCTCCTGGCTACAGATGCTGGAATGGAAGAGGACAGTGAACCTCTTCCTGACCTCCTGGCAGCCAAGGAGCAAGATGGGTCACTGGATGGTGTGGTCCTCCCACCCACCCTGACCCTAGAACAGCAGAGGAACTGTTGCCAGGTGTTGGGTCAGTTTTCCTCCCTGTTCTCCCTGACCCCAGGTGTCACCAACTGGAACGTCCATGATATGGACACTGGAGATAGACTACCTGTAAAGCAGAAATTCTACAGGGTAGCTGACAAGGTCAGGGCCAGCATCAAGGAAGAGGTTTCCAAGATGTTGGTGCTAAGGGTAATTGAGCCCTCCAGCAGCCCCTGGGCTAGCCCAGTGGTCTTAGTTCCAAAAGCTGTTGTGCCTGGTGCTACCACAGAACTCCGGTTTTGTGTGGACTACCGTGGGCTCAATGCGGTCACCAAGACTGACGCGCACCCCATCCCCAGAGCTGATGAGCTCGTGGATCGGTTGGGAGCTGCCCAGTACCTCAGTACGTTTGATTTAACATCTGGGTACTGGCAGATTGCCTTAACTGAGGGGGCCAAGGAGAGGTCTGCATTTTCAATGCCAGAGGGGTGCTTCCAGTTCCGAGTCATGCCCTTCGGGTTGAAGAACGCCCTGCCACATTCTAGAGACTGGTCAACCAGGTACTGTCCGGGCTGGAGGAATTCAGCTCCGTATTCCTGGATGACATTGCTGTGTTCAGCTCCACGTGGGAGGAACACTTGCAGCACCTCTGTGAAGTGTTGAAGGCTCTGCAAAGGGTAGGCCTCACTATCAAGGCCAGTAAGTGCCAGATAGGGCAGCGTTCGGTGGTGTACTTGGGACACCAGGTAGGGAGCGGCCAGGTGGCGCCCCTCCAAGTGAAGATTGATACCATTCTGTCTTGGGAGCCCCCCAAGAGCCAGACAGAGGTGAGAGCCTTCCTAGGACTCACCAGTATTATCGCCGGTTTGTCAAGGGATATGGCACCATTGTTGCCCCCTTGACAGAGCTGACTTCAAGGAAGCAGCCCAGGAGAGTGAATTGGACCGATGCCTATCAAACTGCTTTTGATGCCCTGAAGACTGCCATGTGCACGGCACCGGTGTTCAAGGCGCCTGATTTCTCCAGTGAGTTTGTAGTGCAGACAAACGCTGCAGAGCATGGTGTGGGAGCGGTACTCTCACAGATCAACGACGAGGGCTTGGACCAACCTGTAGCTTTCATTAGTATGAAGCTACTTCCTAGGGAACAGAGATGGAGTGCGATTGAAAGGGAAGCTTTTGCTGCGGTCTGGGCTCTGAAGAAGCTGAGGCCATACTTGTTTGGGACTCACTTTTGGGTACAGACAGACCACAGGCCCCTCAGATGGTTAATGCAGATGAGGGGTGAGAACCCTAAACTGTTGAGGTGGCCCATCTCCCTACAGGGAATGGACTTTACGGTGGAACACCGTCCCGGTACAGAACACGCCAATGCTGATGGTCTGTCCAGGTTTTTCCGCCTTAGTGATGAGAACTCCCAAGAGGGTGGCTAGTTCTCCCCACTTTCAGCTGGAGGGGACACGTGTTAGACCCGGAATCTTTGGCATGATTTCCCCTGACTTTTTGCCTCTACCTCCTGTATTTTTTACACTGTGCTGGATTTCGTTTTTGCTGGTTTAGATGCTTTGGGCACTTTGCCACTGCTGATCGGAATCAAAGTGCAAGTGCTTCCTAGGTAAATTGTTATGTTGATTGGTTATCCATGATTGGTATATTTGTTTCACCTGTTAGCCCCTAGTAAAGTGCACTGAGTGTGCCAGGGCTGGTGATTCAAATGCTACTAGTGGGCCTGCAGCACTGATTGTGCCACCCACAGGAGTAGCCCTAAAATATTGTCACAGGCCTGCCACCGCAGTGCCTGGGTGCAGTTGCTAACTGCCATGCTGAACTGACCAGTGTCCACACTGGCCAGGCCTAACCCTTCCCTTTCTGTACACATTGAACACCCCTATGGAAGGCCCTAGGTACCCCCCTGGGCAGGGTGCAGTGTATGTGAAAGGTAGAGCATGTATTGGTGTAGGTGACATGCTCTGGTAGAGAATTACAGCCATTTTCGTTTTTCACTATTGAAAGGCTATCTTGCCCATAGGCTATAATGGGGAATGCTGAGTATAATGTTTACCTGCACATCTTCCCATAGGAGCAAGATGGAAAATTAAAGTTTAGTATGCCTGAATTCAGAATGATAAAGTATATCTTTTAGTGAAGTTGGTTTTAACATTCTGTGTTTGAAATTACCACTTTTAGAAAGTAGGTATTTTCTTGTCTAACCATCCAAACCTGCCTTTGCTAGGCTGTGTATTCCTTGTCTGGAGTTTTGAGTGACAGGGGCTGGGGAATTCCAGGGGGCTGGGGAATTCCCGGATACAGGGTGAGTCAGCACAGGGCTGAATAGAGAGATCTGCATCTAGATGGGAAGGAGGAGTTGCACCTGGGACCTGAATAGGACAGTGCCTGCCCCCCACAGTGCTGGCTCCACCGCTTGTGGTGCGTCTGATGTCTCTGCCCTGCACTGTGAAAGGAGAGAAGGAATCATGTCAACAAAGTTCTCCAGGGCTGTGCTTTCCCTCCACAATGCTGGCTCCACCTCCTGTGGGGCGTCTGATGTTTCTGCCTTGCACTGTGAAAGGAAAGAAGGAGTCATGTAAACAGAGTGCTCCAGAACTGGTTTGGACTGGGCAAATGCCCCTCTGCCCTCAAAGGACAAAGGATTTTGGGGTATAAATATTGGGACCCTGATCCCAAGAAATTAGATCATTCTGGTATCAAGAAGGAACCTCTGCCAAGGAGAAAGCTGGAAGACTGAAGGAGAAGGACTGACCGACTGTAAGGCTGAACTGCAGTTGCTTTGCTGCCAAGGAGAGGGGAAGGACTTTGCTGTGTCCCCTTTCTTGAAGGAATCTCCAAGGGCCTGAGTAGAGCTGGCCTCCTGTTAAGAAGTCCCAGGAACAAAAGGACTTCACCCCCAGCTTCCCTCTGAACTCTGCTGTGTGAGTTCTGCCCTTCCTAGAGTGCTTGATCCAATTGTGGGGCCTCTGGAAGTTGTGCCTGCTGTTGGGAAGCTGACCAAGAGAAAAGAAGTAAAAGATCTGCAACTTCTTCACGCACCGCTGGCTTAGCGAGAAAATATCCGTCGCCGCGAAGATCGTCGCAGCGCCTATCACTGCTGCAATGTCAACGCTGCGTTCATCTTCGGAGCGCATCGCCCCCGGAGCGGGAAGATTCCTGTCGCTGCGAGTATCGTCGCAGAGCCTGCCACCGCTGAGTGAGATTGTCGCACAGCTCGTTAGCGGGCCGCATTTTGTCGCTGCGAACATCGCCGCAGAGCCATCGAAGATCGTCGCACCGCTCGTTAGCGGGCCGTATTTTGTCGCATCGTGCCTTTGCGAGTAAATTTCTACCGGAGAAGCTACGCCTTGGAATCAATACAAGTATCGCCTCACTCCCCATATAGACCGGATTCGTCGCACTTGCTCGCTGCGTGCAGTGGGGTGGTCGCATCGCCTCCCCAGCGTCTCAGGACTGACGCTGTTGCTTGTTTTTCGATGCCTGAGCGCTGCTAGGAACTTTTATCGCATCACCAGGTACTGTTGGCTAAAATCGACGCTGATGTGGATTATTTTGGTGCTAACTAAGAACTCTTTTGAAACCATATTCTTGAACTGTGTATGTTGGATTTTTGTCGTTTTGGTCTTGTGTAGTTTATATAAAAGTACTTTATTTATCTACACTGGTGTGGAGTCCATTTGTGGTGTTTTCACAGTGTTACTGTGAGTGTTGGTACAAATACTTTACACAGTGCCTTTGGTAAGCCTGTCTGCTTGTGCCAAGCTACCAAGGGGGTGAGCAGGGGTTATCTAAAGAGTGTATCCCCCTTACCCTGACTAGAAGTAAGGGTCCCTATTTGAACAGTGGTACCTACCTCTGCCAACTAGAGATCCCCAGATCTAACAGTTATCGAAAGAGAGATAACCAGCTGAGTGTCGTCAACGTAAGACAGGATTTCAAAGTCAAAGGATTTAATTAGCTTGGCAAGCTTATTTACCAAAATACAACTTCACCATTATATTGGAGTTTTTTTAAATAGGCGAAACAGTGTTAGTACTGTCTCTGTAGCGTGTTCCAAATCCAGTAACAGTGAAAATAGCTTTTAGGGTTCATCACTGCAAGCATTTGCAAGCATAGCCTTCTTATATGTTCCACATTTAAATACCTGGCCGCCCACCTTGTGGGCTAAAAGACTTACTTAGGAATGTCTTACTTAACATTTAAAAGTAATAATTCCTTCCTGTCAAAAGGTCTGCTTGCAGGTTTTTAATCTGCAGGAGTCAGGGTACACATGTTGGCCCGAAGTTGTGTTTTCCTTGTCAGCCTAGTGAATGGCACAATAGATGCTGCAGGTGGCGTTTAATTTTGTATATCTGTGGTGCATTTTCTTCCACCACATATCGTGACTGTACTGGAAAGTTAAATATGGGGATTGGCTATTTTTTTCCATGTTTTAGGGGACAGAGCACACACAGCAGAGAGTGGACAGCATTACCCCATTGTGCAGAGTTTAAAAAAAAACAGCAGCATCAGTTTACAAAATATGGGGGTGACCATGCAAAGAAATGCACTTTCTCACAGGGAGGTTCATGTTTAAAAGCAATACTTATCCAGTATTCACTGTTCGCTCACAAAGTCTAGATTGTAGTCCACTGAACAACATAGGTAACACCCAGGTAGAAGCCCACCCCTCTCCACTTCACTCACTCAGGCCATGGCCAATGTCAAGACTATGTTTCAATTGGAAGTAGTCAGCTATCTTCTTATTGAAAATGTCGGTAGTGATAAGAATCGGCATGTCAGCGTCAGCGCATGCACCACCATACACAGAGGTAGCTAGGTAGCATCAGGAGGAAACACTGATCAGAATGGAGGTCCTGTCTGGCAGCTCATGTCTCTGTTTTTCCCCTGGAGAGCTGTGGCTGGTACTATAATTGGCCTGATGACCACAGAGAGTGCCATAAATGTCTCCAGAGCATCAACATCCAACCACTCTGCATTAGGAGGTTAGCATGATTCAGGTTGACAGCACAGAGGACGACCTACCCAATCACATTGTGTTATAATCCTATATGTATGGTTGTAGTGGTGACATGCCAAGCACTCCAAGATATCCATGGATAATGGGAGCAGAGTTGCTTTATTCATGTCACATAATATATGTTTAACTAAAACTTTGAAATTAAAAATCTCCGGTTCTACTAATTGGCCTTTAGTGTTTTGGTTGTGTTTTATTTATTAAATTAAGTCCTATTTTACTAACCTGGTGCGGGATCGCTTTTGGGTGGTGTTTTCACTGTTTTACTATTTGAAGGGTTGCACAAACACTTTACACATTGCCTCTAAGTTAAGCCTGATTGCTCTGTGCCAAGCTACCAGGGGGCGAGCACATGTTAATTTGGGGTCCTACCTGACAAAGATTGTGGTTGCTGCTTGACCTTGGCTCTCACCTCAGTGACCCAACAGCCCAATTTCTTACTAATAGTTGTTCTTTTGCCTTGCATTATATCCCACTGTGGTTGCTTATATTTTTTGTATCTTGTTTTGTTATGAGGGGGAGGTGTGTTACATTCATGTGTGTATCTTATCCCACTGCTAGGTGGGATCCTGGAGATATAACGGTGGTGCCCTAGGGATGCAATGGGGCTCTGGATGGTTGGGAGAGGAGAAACTAGCTCGGTTGGATGTAGGCTGGGGTCATCACACGGTACCTGGAATACAAGTTATGAATCTACTTACCTAAGTCCTGGTCTCTGTAAAGGGCTTACCACATTAACACACATTTAACTTTCGCTGAAAATATTTGGCAAGGAAAATGTCCATGGCACTTACTTTTATTAGGGTTAAAAAATGATGGAAACTCCAGCCTTGGATCTTTAGGAATAGCATTATATGACACAGCACTTTGAGACGGAGAGAACAGGCCAAAGTGACAGCACTATAAGACAGGGGAGCTTATTTACAGGCCCCTTGCGCCGCCAATAAGGCACAGTTTTCCCATAATAAAAGTGACGCAACAGCGGCGCAGGGGGCTTGTAAATAAGCCCAAGGATTTATTGGCCCGTTTCCAATTTTATTTTTTGCTCAATGAGCGAGGTTTCTATATGCAGGCATTTCTTGACTGGTTCATTAAATGAACTTGAGTATTTACTTCACCCGTTTTAACTCTCCCCCTGGTATTCCCCACGTTGTAGCTGAGTGCAGCACCTGGGCACTGCATGGCACCGGGACCAGAAGGCAGACATGAGGCTTCGACTGGCCTGCTTTGGAGAACACCAGGGAGGAAACAATCTACCCCAACCCTCTCATTCTGGTCTTTTCTAGGGAGTAACAAGCCAGGTGGTGATGTTGAGAGTAGTGGATATGGTACATTTGGAAGAATTACATTTCTGTAGAAATGAGTTCATAAAACCATGCCAAAGGCCAGCACCCACAAGTTGATGGTAGCCCACATTTACCAATCCTAATATGACATCATCTCTGGTCACCTGCCAAAGAGCAACATATTTAAAACACACACTCATTGCGATGCTCAGTGTGTGAAGAAGCCCCGTACCTTTTTTATTTTTTATTTATGCTGGATTTAAATGGAAGGATATGTCAGCGCCTTGCCTGCGCCCCGCTTCATCAAATTAAGAGATTTAAAGGGACATGCATTATGTATGAAGGCTTCTGTGTGGCACAGCTTCATCTCCGCTTGCTACATATTTAAAATGGCGATAAATACTCCACAGTGTTGCTGACAGCTGTTGACACTACCTAAATCTTGAATGGAGAGAAGCTCACAGCAGAAATTAAATAACATTGCCCCTGACATGGAACGACGTGAAGATAGTTTAAGAGTGACGCAGCTGCGGCGGTAACAGGGGCCTTGAATATTTAATCTGAGGCCCTTTTCCTGCAGCCTCTGAAAAAGGCAAATGGGCGGCAGAACACCTCCCTAAGCTAGGTAGAGTCACTGCAGTTGGAATAAAGGTCTGTGGTGCTGTGCATAATGTCCTTACATAGGGCTAGGGAAGCTGCAAAGTTTATTTTGCTCCCTTTCTGCCAAGGTCTGAGAAAACTCGGCAAAAGTTTTCTAAATTTTTCGCTCTGCTTCTGTTAATTTCCTTGCTCAATACTTAATGATTGTGCATAAGAAATACTTTGTATAAAAGAGTCGATTTTATTTTCTTGATTAATGGCACTGACTGAATGAATGAATATACATTTCTAAAGCGCATGGCTACCAGAAGACCTCCCAGCGCTAGAAGCAGAGTCATCACCGTGCTACAGTTAGGCATCATGGAAACAGAAAAGTTTTCAGGAGTTTGTGAAAAGACAGATAGCTGTTCTCCAGACGAATCATGGGGCATATTATCAAGACAGGCGATAAAATTATCGCCACTTTAGCGGCAGAAAACTGCCGCTAAAACGGCGATAATGGGCTTGATAATATGCTCTATGGAATTCCAATTGAAGCCCATGTTAGACGTCCTTCACATCTAACATGGGCTTCAATTGGAATTCCATAGAGCATATTATCAAGCTCATTATCGCCATTTTAGCGGCAGTTTTCTGCCGCTAAAGCGGCGATAATTTTATCGCCTGGCTTGATAATATGCCCCGTAGTTAGGTAGCTGGTGCCAACATTTCGCTGCGGTATATGAGAACAAGCGTCCACCACTCCGAGATCTATTTATCCTGGGAACAACTGCCAGATGTTTATTCCTGGAGCGCAGAGATCTTTTGGGGTGATAGGGGAGATGATAGATCAAAGGATCAGTAGATCTTTAGCCGAAAAAGGTGCATATCAGCAAAAATGATCGCCGCTTTTGCGTCCGTTTTCGGGTGAAAAGCGGCGATAATTTTATCGCCTAATCAGCAAGGTCACGCTATCGCGTGAAACCTTGCATTAGCTCCTGAATTCCTGAACGCCCAGCTTTGCATCTCTAATGAGATGCAAAGTGGGCGTTCCTGCCCTGACATGACTGGAGAAATATCGCTAAGTGACATTTCTCCTATCTTCAAGCCCCACGCTATGAAGCATAGCGGCAAGAAAAGTAGCGATAACCCCTGTTATCGCTACTTTCCTTACGCCTGCTTCAGGACTGACTTAGCCATGATATCCTATGGAAGGTGGATATCATGGCAAAGTTTGGCTTGCCCTATCATCAAGCTAACGTCAAACTTCGTGATATTATCGCTGGGTTTCCAGCGATAATCTCACGTTTGGCAATTAGCGCTAGGATTTTTATCGCTTTTGAAATAAGCATTGCTAATAGCACGCTATCTCAGCGATAAAAATCCACGTTAGCCGGCGATAATTATCCTAGTGCTAAGTGCGCCTAGCGATAATTATGCCGGTCCTTGATGATATGCCCCAGAGTCTTATGGACGATGCACAGTGCCTTAAACTGAATTTGTTCCACAACCGGAAGCCAGTGGAGAGAGCCTATGTGCGGTCTTGCGGATTCCCGATTATGGCCCTGCATAAGGAGCCGTGCTGCACAGTTTTTTACAGTTTGTAGGTTTTTGATAGTTGAGCACGGAGAACCTAAATAAAGCACATTGGGTAATCAAGTCGAGAAAGAATCAGAGCTTGAACCAACAATCTCCTTGCATTGAAAGGCAGCAGAGGGAGAATTTTTCTAATCATCTTCAGGATCCCATAGCAAGTACCTGCCACCCTCCGTGCTTGCTCCTTGAAGTTCAGGTTATGGTTCAGCCAAACCCCAAGGCTTTTAATCTGATCTTTGGGAGGAGGCTTAATGCCTAAGCATCTGGGCCAGAGTGAGCTGGCATCCAGTGGGGAGGTTTTGCCTAAAAAACATCAACTCCGTTTTAGCCCCATTGAGTTTTAAAAATGAACCGTCCATCCACTCGGAGACCCTTTCCAAACAGTTGGCAAGATTAGTCTCCACATTACTAGGCTGGTTAAGAGACACAATCAACTGGGTGTCATCAGCATAGGTGACAACTGAATGCCAAAGGGCTTGACAACCTCGACCAGGGGGCTCATATAAACATTAAAAAGCATGGGGCTCAGGGAAGAACCCTGAGGCACCCCGCATCTAAGAGGCAAACTTTCGGAAATAAAGTTATCCTCAAATACTTGAAATGATCTGTCATCCAGAAAGGACTCTAGCCACTTAAGTGCAGTTCCAGTCACTCCTACCTCTCTGAGTCTCGAGATCAGTAGTTGGTGGTTAACTGTGTCAAAGATCGCACTAAGGTCAAGCAAGACAATCACCACGGAACCGCCAACATCCATAATTTTCCTGGTTTCTTCAACTACAGCCAGCAGGGCAGTCTCCGTGCCCTGTTGGGGTCTAAAACCGGTTTGTGAGGGGTGAAAATGTTTGTTCTTCTCCAGGAAAGCAGAGAGAACAAAGTGAACATATTTTTCACCAATTTTTGAGATCCCTGGCAGGAGCGAGATCGGCCGGTAGTTCGCAAATACTTCTGGGTCCAAACTCGTTTTTTTGAGAAGGGCTTTGACCATGGCCCGTTTCTAAAGAGAGAGAACGGATGCAGAGGAGAGTGAGATGTTAATAAGGTCTAGTATGGTTGTAGCAACCGTATCAGAAACCTGACTTAGAATAGTGGGGGGGGGACCACATCACTAGGGGAGCCAGAGTTCAGTTGGTTGAAATAGTTTTTTAGGGATTTCATATCCATAGGGGGGATTGTCACAAGGAGGAGATCGGGCATTCGTGTTTGCTCCTCCAAAAGGGGGGTGTTTAAAAATGCTGCAATAGGGGGAAAAGTCACATAAATATCTTCAATTTTTTTAGAAAAGTACTTTGCCAGATTGTTACATCATCCTAGAATATCGTCAGGAGGCAGGGGGGGAGCGGGGGCGGTTAAGGAGAGATTTCGCAATCTGGAAAATTTCGCGGGGGGAGTTGGAGGCTGAGATAACCCTTTTTTCGTAGTACAGGGATTGAGCACGTCTAATTTCTGCTTTGTAAGCTTTCGTAGCCTCTCTATATTTGGTTTTCTTAACGGTAGAGAAGTTGCTTCAACTCTCTGGGCTTGGGAGAGTACCAGGCTAATCTGTTCGAACTTCTTATTGGTCATCCATTTTTTGGGGACCAACAGATCTAAAGAGGAGTCATGCCAGTTATTAAACTTGTTGTTAGCGGTTTCTGGTTCGCCCTCTAACACGGGTCTGGTATTATCGAGAATTAGTGTCCAGGACTCAGTGGGGAGTTTAGACCAATTCCGCCTCCATTTTTCAACCGTTTACAATGGCTGACTACTAACCAAAAGAGTCCATGCAAAGGAAATCATGTGATGATCCGACCAAGGTATAAGGATGGGTTTTTCAACAGCAAGGTTATCAATGTTGGAGAAAACTGGGTCAAGAAGATGGTGGGGCCAGTCACTTTCAAATTAAGTGATAGAGCACCCAGACTATCAGTTACTTCCTCTGCAGCAGGTGAGGACATATCGTCAAAATGGATGTTAAAGTCACCGAATACAGAGAAATTGGGGAGGAAACTTGCTGATTTAGCTATTACTTCTGGTAGGTCTCTACTGAAATGGCCGATAGCTCCTGGAGGCCGATATATTAGGACCCTAGAAAAGGTACAGGTATGAGAGAGACCAAGTGCAAAAGAAAGACTTTTACAGTCAGGAATCAAGCTTGCTGCTATTTGACACTTGATTTTGTCTTTGTAAATTATAGCTAAACCCCCTACTCGACTTAATTCGCAATCTTGCTTCTGAATCAGATATCCGGGGGGAAGTGCTTGAACCAGCACCGGATCTGATGTGTTGGTGAGCCATGTTACGGTAAGAAACAGGGCATCTGGATCTTGTTCTTCCAACAGTAGCCAGAGTTCAATTGCGTGCTTAGGCATCGAACGACAGTTCACTAGGTACATTTTAAAAACAGTTTGAGAAAATGAGGTGTTAACAGCTGAGGCCGTGGCCAGGAAACCTAATTCAAAAGGACAGTGAGGACATTTTTTCTTAGTGGTTGTCGGCGCGATTGAATGACTGCATTTATGTGACACAAGCTCTTTAAGATCATACAGCTGATCTGTGGTGTAAGAGAACTTACCCCCTGTTGGAGAACCAGAGGTTCTGGCCCCTGGGCCTGGTCAGGCGCAGACGGGCTTGCCTCAGGCACACCTTTGACGTGCCAGTGGCGCGGCCGTGTCATCCACCCCTTATGAACTGTGGCGAACGCAGAAGCCATCGCAGCTAGACCGCTGACCTGGGTTTACAATGCCCGTGCTAAAAGATCCCCTCCCGGAGCATTGAACACAGCTCCTTCCCACAAACAGCGATGTGCAACATTATCAGGTAAAAAATACAAATTTTAAAATATTGTGCAAAGTATCAAGGTTTTTAAAAGAATAAGGCGGTCTGTATGAAATTAGATGCTTTCTGCTGCCATGAACCAAACCGCTTATGTTCGGTTAATGTGCTCTGCCTTGCTGCATGGCTGCCTCATCCGCACCTTATAAACTGTGGTGAACGCAGAAGCCGTCGCAGCTAGACCGCTTACCTGGGTTTACAATTCCCGCGCTAAAAGATCACCTCCCAGAGCATTGAACACAGCTCCTTCCCCCAAACAGCGATGTGCAACATTATCAGGTAAAAAATACAAATCTTAAAATATTGTGCAAAGTAGCAAGGTTTTTAAAAGAATAAGGCGGTCTCTACGAAATTAGATACTTTTTGCTGCCATGAACCGAACCGCTTATGTGTGGTTAATGTGCTCTGCTTCGCTGCGTGGCCATGTCATTCGCCCCTTATGAACTGTGGTGTGCGCGGAAGCCGTCGCAGCTAGATCGCTAACCTGGGTTTACAATGCCCGCGCTAATAGTTTCCCTCCCGGAGCGTTGAACACAGCTCCTTCCCCCAAACAGCGATGTGCAAAGTTATCAGGTAAACAGTACAAATTTTAAAATAATGTGCAAAGTAGTAAGGTTTTTAACCCCTTCGGTGCCACGCCCTTTCCCCCTCCTGTGCCGGGCGATTCACACGCGGGTGGGGTTCATGACGAGATAGTCTCGTCATGGGCACAGCGCGACCGTGCTCCATGACGAGACTATCTCGTCATGGGCACAGAAGAGGTTAAAAGAATAAGGCGGTCTCTACCAAATTAGATGCTTTCTGATGCCATGAACTGAACAGCTTATGTTCGGTTAATGTGCTCTGCCTCACTGCGCGGCCGCATCATCCGCCGCTCCTTATGAACTGTGGCGAACGCGGAAGCCAGTGCAGCTAGACCGCTAACCTGGGCTAACAATGCCCGCGCTAAAAGATCCCCTCTCAGTGTATTGAACACAGCTCCTTCCCCCAAACAGCGATGTGCAACGTTATCAGGTAAAAATACACATTTTAAAATATTGTGCAAAGTAGCAAGGTTTTTAAAAGAATAAGGCGGTCTGTATGAAATTAGTTGCTTTCTGCTGCCATGAACCGAACCACTTATGTTCAGTTAATGTGCTCTGCCTTGCTGCGCGGCTGCGTCATCTGCCTCTTATGAACAGTGGCGAACGCGGAAGCCATCGCAGCTAGACCGCTAACCTGGGTTTACAATGCCCGCACTAAAAGATCCCCTCCCGGAGCATTGAACACAGCTCCTTCCCCAAAACAGCGATCTACAACGTTATCAGGTAAAAAATAAATATTTTAAAATATTGTGCAAAGTAGCAAGGTTTTTAAAAGAATAAGGCTGTCTCTATGAAATTAGATGCTTTCTGCTGCCATGAACCAAACCATTTATGTTTGGTTAAAGTTCTCTGCCTTGCTGCGCGGCCGCATCATCCGCCCCTTATGAACTGTGGAGAACGCGGAAGCTGTCGCAGCTAGACCACTTACCTGGGTTTACAATGCCCACACTAAAAGTTGCCCTCCCTTAACATTGAACACAGCTCCTTGCCCCAAACAGCGATGTGCAACGTTATCAGGTAAAAAATAAAAATGTTAAAATATTGTGTAAAGTCACAAGGTTTTAAAAAGTAATAAGGCGGTCTCTATGAAATTACATGCTCTCTGCTGCCATGAACCGAACCGCTTATGTTCGGTTAATGTGCTCTGCCTCACTGCGTGGCCGCGTCATATGCCCCTTATGCCCTTATGAACTGTGGCGAATGCCGAAGCCGTCGCAGCTAGACCGCTAACCTGGGTTTACAATGCCCATGCTAAAAGGTCCCTTTCCGGGGCATTGAACACCTATTCCTTTGAGCATCCTTCGACAACTTTCCCCTGATGCTCTACTAATTATTCAAGAGCTCCTTAACTCCTCATTGCGGGAATCCATAGTCCCGGATGAATGGAAAAGGGCTCTGGTAGTGCCACTTCTAAAAAGAAACGGTGCAGACCCTAAAATGCTTGCCAGCTTCCGGCCCATCTCTTTACTGCCCATGTTCTCAAAGATCCTGGAGCGGCATATCAACTTACATCTTACATCTCATGTGGAGACCATAGGTTTTCTTCATCCATCCCAATCAGGTTTCCGCTCCCATTGTTCCACTGAAACAACCCTTTTGGGGGTTACGGAGAACCTACGTATCCATCTCGAACATGGCGAGACCGCGGCGCTTATTCTTTTAGATTTAAGCGCCGCATTCGACACGGTCTCACACTCTACTCTTCTGGGAGCCCTGAGAACTGCGGGAGTGACTGGCTCTGCTCTCGACTGTCTGGCCTCTTTCCTAGATCATCGCACCTTTCAGGTTGTCTCGTCCAGTTCTTCCTCCTCTGTTCGCTCATCTGCGTATGGTGTTCCGCAGGGGTCTTCACTTAGCCCTCTGCTTTTTAATATCTATGTGAGACCCCTTGCAACCATCGTGGAAGACTCTGGTCTTTCCCTTTACTCAAACGCCGTTGACACTCAGATTCTCTTTTCCCTTTCATCGGCCGCTGCTAACTCTCCATCTGCTCTTAAACTAGGACTTAGTCGAGTTGCAGAGTGGATGCAGGCGAATCTCCTGAAACTGAACGGAGATAAAACAGAGGTGCTCATTCTGGGCAAGCAAAAGCACCTCTGGGGCCCTTCACATTGGCCGGCAGAAATGGGCCCATTACCTCTTCCAGCGACTCAGGTTCGTAATCTTGGTTTTGTTATGGATGAATCACTCTCCATGCGTCATCAGGTGGCTAAGGTAGCAGCCACCTGCTTCTCCATTCTGGGGTGGCTGCGCAAAATTCTGTGGATGCTCCCAGTAGGGACAAGACGCCAGGTGGTCCAGACTTTAGTCACCTCTCGCCTGGACTACGGCAATGTGCTCTACCTTGGCATTACTCAGGAGCTCCAGCGGAGACTTCAGATGGTACAGAATTCAGCTGCCCGTCTCCTTTGTAAGGTACCGTGGAGATATTCAATTTCTCCTTTTCTTAGAGACCTTCACTGGCTCCGTATTACAAACCGGATTAAATTCAAGGCCCTCTGTTTTTTGCATAAAATCAAGCAAGGGTGGGCCCCAGGCTATCTTAAGGCCCTGGTTCAACCATACTTTCCATCCCGCACCCTTAGATCATCAGCTCAGGGCAACTTTGTGATTCCCCGCTTCAAACTTTCGAGAATGGGCGGCTGCTCCTTCTCTTGCGTCGCCCCCAGACTGTTGAACTCTCTACTGGTTACATTGAAACTCGAACCCTCTCTACTGAAATTCCGCAAAGACCTCAAAACCTGGCTCTTTTCTCTTTAACAACTGCGATGAGCAATCACTGAATCTATTGGCGCCGGGAGACCCCTTGTGGGTAGCTGTGCGCCCTACAAATTGAATTACAAATTCAAATACAAATACAAAACACAGCTCCTGCCCCCAAACAGCGATGTGAAACGTTATCAGGTAAAAAATACAAATTTTAAAATATTGTGCAAAGTAGCAAGGTTTTTAAAAGAATAAGGCGGTCTCTACGAAATTAGATACTTTCTGCTGCCATGAACCGAACCGCTTATGTTCGGTCAATGTGCTCTGCCTCGCTGCGCGGCCGTGTCATCCGCCCCTTATGAACTGTGGCGAACGCGGAAGCCATCGCAGCTAGACCGCTAACCTGGGTTAACAATGCCCGCGCTAAAAGATCCCCTCCCGGAGCATTGAACACAGCTCCTTCCCCCAAACAGCGATGTGCAACGTTATCGGATAAAAAATAAATTTTTTAAAATATTGTGCAAAGTAGCAAGGGTTTTAAAAGAATTAGGCGGTCTCTATGAAATTAGTTGCTTTCTGCTGCCATGAACTGAACCGCTTATGTTCGGTTAATGTGCTCTGCCTCGCTGCGCGGCTGCCTCATCTGCCACTTATGAACTGTGGCGAACGCGGAAGCCGTCGCAACTAGACCGCTAACCTGGGTTAACAATGCCTGCGCTAAAAGATCCCCTCCCAGAGCATTGAACACAGCTCCTTCCCCCAAACAGCGATGTGCAACTTTATCAGGTAAAAAATAAAAATGTAAAAATATTGTGCAAAGTAGCAAGGTTTATAATAGAATAAGGCTGTCTCTACGAAATTATATGCTTTCTGCTGCCATGAACCAAACCGCTTATGTTCGGTTAATGTGCTCTGCCTCGCTGCGCGGCCGCGTTATCCTCCCCTTATGAACTGTGGCGAACGCGGAAGCCATCGCAGCTAGACCGCTAACCTGGGTTAACAATGCCCACGCTAAGAGATCCCCTCTCGGAGCATTGAACACAGCTCCTTCCCCCAAATAGCGATGTGCAACGTTATCAGGTAAAAAATACACATTTTAAAATACTGTGCAAAGTAGCAAGGGTTTTAAAAGAATAAGGCGGTCTGTATGAAATTAGCTGCTTTCTGCTGCCATGAACCAAACCGCTTATGTTCAGTTAATGTGCTCTGCCTTGCTGCGCAGCTGCGTCATCTGCCCCTTATGAACAGTGGCGAACGCGGAAGCCGTCACAGCTAGACCGCTTACCTGGGTTTACAATGCCCGCGCTAAAAGATCCCCTCCCAGAGCATTGAACCCAGCTCCTTCCCCTAAACAGCGATCTACAACGTTATCAGGTACAAAATAATTTTTTTAAAATATTGTGCAAAGTAGCAAGGTTTTTAAAAGAATAAGGCTGTCTCTATGAAATTAGATGCTTTCTGCTGCAATGAACCAAACCGTTTATGTTCGATTATTGTTCTCTGCCTTGCTGCGCAGCCGCATCATCCGCCCCTTATGAACTGTGGCGAACGCGGAAGCTGTCGCAGCTAGACCACTAACCTGAGTTTACAATGCCCAAACTAAAAGTTGCCCTCCCGTAACATTGAACACAGCTCCTTCCCCCAAACAGCGATGTGCAACATTATCAGGTAAAGAATAAAAATGTTAAAATATTCTGTAAAGTCACAAGGTTTTTAAAAGAATAAGGCGGTCTCTACGAAATTAGATGCTCTCTGCTGCCATGAACCGAACCGCTTATGTTCGGTTAATGTGCTCTGCCTCGCTGCGTGGCCGCGTCATATGCCCCTTATGAACTGTGGCGAATGCCGAAGCCGTCGCAGCTAGACTGCTAACCTGGGTTTACAATGCCCACGCTAAAATGTCCCCTTCTGGAGCATTGAACAAAGCTCCTTCCCCCAAACAGCGATGTGCAACGTTATCAGGTAAAAAATACAAATGGTAAAATATTGTGCAAAGTAGCAAGGTTTTTAAAAGAATAAGGCGGTCTCTACGAAATTAGATGCTTTCTGCTGCCATGAACCGAACCGCTTATGTTCGGTCAATGTGCTCTGCCTCGCTGCCCGGCCGTGTCATCCGCCCCTTATGAACTGTGGCGAACGCGGAAGCCATCGCAGCTAGACCGCTAACCTGGAGTAACAATGACCGCGCTAAAAGATCCCCTCCCGGAGCATTGAACACAGCTCCTTCCCCCAAACAGCGATGTGCAACGTTATCAGGTAAAAAATAAAAAATTGAAAATATTGTGCAAAGTAGCAAGGGTTTTAAAAGAATAAGGCGGTCTCTATGAAATTAGTTGCTTTCTGCTGCCATGAACCGAACCGCTTATGTTCGGTCAATGTGCTCTGCCTCGCTGCACGGCCGTGTCATCCGCCCCTTATGAACTGTGGCGAACGCGGAAGCCATCGCAGCTAGACCGCTAACCTGGGTTTACAATGCCCGCGCTAAAAGGTCCCCTCCCGGAGCATTGAACACAGCTCCTTCCCCCAAACAGCGATCTGCAACATTATCAGGTAAAAAATACAAATCTTAAAATATTGTACAAAGTAGCAAGGTTTTTAAAAGAATAATGCGGTCTCTACGAAATTAAATACTTTTTGCTGCCATGAAACGAACCGCTTATGTGTGGTTAATGTGCTCTGCCTCGCTGCGCGGCCATGTCATTCGCCACTTATGAACTGTGGTGAACGCGGAAGCCGTCGTAGCTAGACCGCTAACCTGGGTTTAAAATGCCAGCGCTAATAGTTCCCCTCCCGGAGCGTTGAACACAGCTCCTTCCCCCAAACAGCGATGTGCAAAGTTATCAGGTAAACAGTACAAATTTTAAAATAATGTGCAAAGTAGCAAGGTTTTTAAAAGAATAAGGCGGTCTCTACCAAATTAGATGCTTTCTGATGCCATGAATTGAACAGCTTATGTTCGGTTAATGTGCCCTGCCTCGCTGCGTGGCCGCGTCATCCGCCCCTAATGAACTGTTGCGAACGCGGAAGCCATTGCAGCTAGACCGCTAACCTGGGTTAACAATGCCCGCGCTAAAAGATCCCTCTCAGTGTATTGAACACAGCTCCATCCCCCAAACAGCGATGTGCAACGTTATCAGGTAAAAAATACACATTTTAAAATATTGTGCAAAGTAGCAAGGTTTTTAAAAGAATAAGGCGGTCTGTATGAAATTAGTTGCTTTCTGCTGCCATGAACTGAACCGCTTATGTTCAGTTAATGTGCTCTGCCTTGCTGCGCGGCTGCGTCATCTGCCCCTTATGAACAGTGGCGAACGCGGAAGCCATCGCAGCTAGACCGCTAACCTGGGTTTACAATGCCCACGCTAAAAGATCCCCTCCCGGAGCATTGAACACAGCTCCTTCCCCAAAACAGCGATCTACAACGTTATCAGGTAAAAAATAAATATTTTAAAATATTGTGCAAAGTAGCAAGGTTTTTAAAAGAATAAGGCTGTCTCTATGAAATTAGATGCTTTCTGCTGCCATGAACCAAACCATTTATGTTTGGTTAAAGTTCTCTGCCTTGCTGCGCGGCCGCATCATCCGCCCCTTATGATCTGTGGAGAACGCGGAAGCTGTCGCAGCTAGACCACTTACCTGGGTTTACAATGCCCACACTAAAAGTTGCCCTCCCTTAACATTGAACACAGCTCCTTGCCCCAAACAGCGATGTGCAACGTTATCAGGTAAAAAATAAAAATGTTAAAATATTGTGTAAAGTCACAAGGTTTTTAAAAGAATAAGGCGGTCTCTATGAAATTACATGCTCTCTGCTGCCATGAACCGAACCGCTTATGTTCGGTTAATGTGCTCTGCCTCGCTGCGTGGCCGCGTCATATGCCCCTTATGCCCTTATGAACTGTGGCGAATGCCGAAGCCGTCGCAGCTAGACCGCTAACCTGGGTTTACAATGCCCACGCTAAAAGGTCCCCTTCCGGAGCATTGAACACAGCTCCTGCCCCCAAACAGCGATGTGAAACGTTATCAGGTAAAAAATACAAATTTTAAAATATTGTGCAAAGTAGCAAGGCTTTTAAAAGAATAAGGCGGTCTCTATGAAATTAGATGCTCTCTGCTGCCATGAACCGAAACGCTTATGTTCGGTTAATGTGCTCTACCTCGCTGTGTGGCTGCGTCATCTGCCACTTATGAACTGTGGCGAACGCGGAAGTCGTCACTGCTAGACCGCTAACCTGGGATTACAATGAACGTGCTTAAAGGTCCCCTCCCAGAGCATTGAACACAGCTCCTTTCCCCAAACAGTGATCTGCAACATTATCAGGTAAAAAATAAAAATTTTAAAACATTGTGCAAAGTAGCAAGGTTTTTAAAATAATAAGGCTGTCTCTATGAAATTAGATGCTTTCTGCTGCCATGAACCGAACCGCTTATGTTCGGTTAATGTGCTCTGCCAGCTGCGCGGCCGCATCATCCGCCCCTTATGAACTGTGGCGAACGTGGAAGCTGTCGCATCTAGACCGCTAACCTGGATTTACAATGCCCGCACTAGAAGTTGACCTCCCGGAATATTGAACACAGCTCCTTCCCCCAAACAGCAATGTGCAACGTTATCAGGTAAAAAATAAATTTTTTAAAATATTGTGTAAAGTCACAAAGTTTTTAAAAGAATAAGGCTGTCTTTATGAAATTAGATGGTTTCAGCTGCCATGAACCGAACCACTTATGTTTGGTTAATGTGTTCTGCCTCGCTGGGCGGCTGCGTCATTCACCCGTTATGAACTGTGGCGAACGAGGAAGCTGTCGCAGCTAGACCGCTAACCTGGGTTTACAATGCCCGTGCTAAAAGATCCCCTCCTGGAGCATTGAACACAGCTCCTTCCCGCAAACAGCGATCTGCAACGTTATCAGGTAAAAAATACAAATTTTAAAATATTGTGCAAAGTAGCAAGGTTTTTAAAAGAATAAAGCAGTCTCCACGAAATTAGATGCTCTCTGCTGCCATGAACCGAACCGCTTATGTTCGGTTAATGTGCTCTGCCTCGCTGCGTGGCTGCGTCATATGCTCCTTATGATCTGTGGCGAATGCCGAAGCCATCGCAGCAGGACTGCTAACCGGGGTTTACAATGCCCACGCTAAAAGAACCCCTTCCGGAGCATTGAACACAGCTCCTTCCCCCAAACAGCGATGTGCAACGTTATTAGGTAAAAAATACCAATTTTAAAATATTGTGCAAAGTAGCAAGGTTTTTAAAAGAATAAGGCGGTCTCTAACGAATTAGATGCTTCCTGCTGCCATGAACCGAACCGCTTATGTTCGGTCAATGTGCTCTGCCTCGCTGCGCGGCTGCGTCATCTGCCCGTTATGAACTGTGGCGAACGAGGAAGCTGTCGCAGCTAGACCGATAACCTGGGTTTACAATGCCCGCGCTAAAAGATCCCCTTCCGGAGCATTGAACTCAGCTCCTTCCCCCAAACAGCGATGTGCAACGTTATCAGGTAAAAAATACAAATTTAAAAATTTTGTGCAAAGTAGCAAGGTTTTTAAAAGAATAAGGCTGTCTCTACGGAATTAGATGCTTTCTGCTGCCATGAACTGAACCGCTTATGTCTGGTCAATGTGCTCTGCCTCGCTGCGCGGCAGCGAAATCCACCCCTTATGAACTGTGGCGGAAGCCAGCGCAGCTAGACCGCTAACCTGGGTTAACAATGACCGCACTAAAAGATCCCCCCCCCCGAAGCATTGAACATAGCTCCTTCCCCCAAACAGCGATGTGCAACGGTATCAGGTAAAAAATACAAATTTTAAAATATTGTGTAAAGTTACAAGGTTTTTAAAAGAATAAGGCGGTCTCTACGAAATTAGATGCTCTCTGCTGCCATGAACCGAACCGCTTATGTTCGGTTAATGTGCTCTGCCTCGCTGCGTGGCTGCGTCATATGCCCCTTATGAACTGTGGCGAATGCCGAAGCCGTCGCAGCTAGACCACTAACCTGGGTTTACAATGCCCACGCTAAAAGGTCCCCTTCCGGAGCATTGAACAAAGCTCCTTCCCCCAAACAGCGATGTGCAACGTTATCAGGTAATAAATACAAATGTTAAAATATTGTGCAAAGTAGCAAGGTTTTTAAAAGAATAAGGCGGTCTCTACGAAATTAGATGCTTTCTGCTGCCATGAACCGAACCGCTTATGTTCGGTCAATGTGCTCTGCCTCGCTGCGCGGCCGTGTCAACCGCCCCTTATGAACTGCGGCGAACGCGGAAGCCATCGCAGCTAGACCGCTAACCTGGAGTAACAATGCCCGCGCTAAAAGATCCCCTCCCGGAGCATTGAACACAGCTCCTTCCCCCAAACAGCGATCTGCAACGTTATCAGGTAAAAAATAAAAAATTTAAAATATTGTGCAAAGTAGTAAGGCTTTTAAAAGAATAAGGCGGTCTCTATGAAATTAGTTGCTTTCTGCTGCCATGAACCGAACTGCTTATGTTCGGTTAATGTGCTCTGCCTCGCTGTGCGGCTGCGTCATCTGCCACTTATGAACTGTGGCGAACGCGGAAGCCGTCACTGCTAGACCTCTAACCTGGGATTACCATGACCGCGCTTAAAGGTCCCCTCCCGGAGCAATGAACACAGCTCCTTCCCCCAAACAGCGATCTGCAACATTATCAGGTAAAAAATAAAAATTTGAAAACATTGTGCAAAGTAGCAATGTTTTTAAAATAATAAGGCTGTCTCTATGAAATTAGATGCTTTCTGCTGCCATGAACCGAACCGCTTATGTTCGGTTAATGTTCTCTGCCTCGCTGCGCGGCCGCATCATCCGCCCCTTATGAACTGTGGCAAACGCGGAAGCCATCACTGCTAGACCTCTAACCTGGGATTACAATGACCGCGCTTAAAGGTCCCCTCCCGGAGCAATGAACACAGCTCGTTCCCCCAAACAGCGATGTGCAACGTTATCAGGTAAAAAATACAGATTTTAAAATATTGTGCAAAGTAGCAAAGTTTTTAAAAGAATAAGGCTGTCTTTATGAAATTATATGCTTTCAGCTGCCATGAACCGAACCACTTATGTTTGGTTAATGTGTTGTGCCTCGCTGCGCGGCTGCGTCATTTACCCGTTATGAACTGTGGCGAACGAGGAAGCTGTCGCAGCTAGACCGCTAACCTGGGTTTACAATGCCCGTGCTAAAAGATCCCCTCCCGGAGCATTGAACACAGCTCCTTCCCGCAAACAGCGATCTGCAACGTTATCAGGTAAAAAATACAAATTTTAAAATATTGTGCAAAGTAGCAAGGTTTTTAAAAGAATAAAGCAGTCTCTACGAAATTAGATGCTCTCTGCTGCCATGAACCGAACCGCTTATGTTCGGTTAATGTGCTCTGCCTCGCTGCGTGGCTGCGTCATATGCCCCTTATGAACTGTGGCGAATGCCGAAGCCATCGCAGCAGGACTGCTAACCTGGGTTTACAATGCCCACGCTAAAAGAACCCCTTCCGGAGCATTGAACACTTCTCCTTCCCCCAAACAGCGATGTGCAACGTTATTAGGTAACAAATACAAATTTTAAAATATTGTGCAAAGTAGCAAGGTTTTTAAAAGAATAAGGCGGTCTCTAACGAATTAGATGCTTCCTGCTGCCATGAACCGAACCGCTTATGTTCGGTCAATGTGCTCTGCCTCGCTGCGCGGCCCCGTCATCCACCCCTTATGAACTGTGGCGAATACGGACGCTGTTGCAGATAGACCGCTAACCTGGGTTTAAAATGCCCGCGCTAAAAGATCCCCTTCCGGAGCATTGAACTCAGCTCCTTCCCCCAAACAGCGATGTGCAACGTTATCAGGTAAAAAATACAAATTTTAAAATTTTGTGCAAAGTAGCAAGGTTTTTAAAAGAATAAGGCTGTCTCTACGGAATTAGATGCTTTCTACTGCCATGAACCGAACCGCTTATGTTTGGTCAATGTGCTCTGCCTCGCTGCGCGGCCGCGAAATCCACCCCTTATGAACTGTGGCGGAAGCCATCGCAGCTAGACCGCGAACCTGGGTTAACAATGCCCGCACTAAAAGATCCCCCCCCCCGAAGCATTGAACATAGCTCCTTCCCCCAAACAGCGATGTGCAACGGTATCAGGTAAAAAATACAAGTTTTAAAATATTGTACAAAGTATCAAGGGTTTTAAAAGAATAAGGTCGTCTCTATGAATTAGTTGCTTTCTGCTGCCATGAACCAAACCGCTTATGTTCGGTTAATGTGCTCTGCCAGCTGCGCGGCTGCATCATCCGCCCCTTATGAACTGTGGCGAATGCGGAAGCTGTCGCAGCTAGACCGCTAACCTGGATTTACAATGCCCGCACTAGAAGTTGCCCTCCCGGAACATTGAAAACAGCTCCTTCCCCCAAACAGCAATGTGCAACGTTATCAGGTAAAACATAACATTTTTAAAATATTGTGTAAAGTCACAAGGTTTTTAAAAGAATAAAGCAGTCTCTACGAAATTAGATGCTCTCTGCTGCCATGAACCGAACCGCTTATGTTCAGTTAATGTGCTCTGCCTCGCTGCGTGGCCGCGTCATATGCCCCTTATGAACTGTGGTGAATGCCGAAGCAGACACAGCCTGACTGCTAACCTGGGTTTACAATGCCCACGCTAAAAGATCCCGTTCCGGAGCATTGAACTCAGCTCCTTCCCCCAAACAGCGATGTGCAACGTTATCAGGTAAAAAATACAAATGTTAAAATTTTGTGCAAAGTAGCAAGGTTTTTAAAAGAATAAGGCGGTCTCTACGAAATTAGATGCTTTCTGCTGCCATGAACCGAACCGCTTATGTTCGGTGAATGTGCTCTGCCTCGCTGCGTGGCCGCGTCATCCGCCCCTAATGAACTGTGGCGAACGCGGAAGCCATTGCAGCTAGACCGCTAACCTGGGTTTACAATGCCCGCGCTAAAAGATCCCTCTCAGTGTATTGAACATAGCTCCTTCCCCCAAACAGCGATCTGCAACATTATCAGGTAAAAAATACACATTTTAAAACATTGTGCAAAGTAGCAAGGTTTTTAAAATAATAAGGCTGTCTCTATGAAAATAGATGCTTTCTGCTGCCATGAACCGAACCGCTTTAGTTCGGTTAATGTGCTCTGCCTCGCTGCGCGGCTGCATCATCCGCCCCTTATGAACTGTGGCGAACGCGGAAGCTGTCGCAGCTTGACCGCTAACCTGGATTTACAATGCCCGCACTAAAGGTTGCCCTCCCGGAACATTGAACACAGCTCCTTCCCCCAAACAGAGATGTGCAACATCAGCAGGTAAAAAATACAAATTTTAAAATATTGTGTAAAGTCACAAGGTTTTTAAAAGAATAAAGCAGTCCCTACGAAATTAGATGCTCTCTGCTGCCATGAACCGAATCGCTTATGTTCGGTTAATGTGCTCTGCCTCGCTGCGTGGCTGCGTCATATGTCCCTTATGAACTGTGACGTATGCTGAAGCCATCGCAGCTAGACCGCTAATCTGGGTTTACAATGCCCACGCTAAAAGATCCCCTTCCGGAGCATTGAACATAGCTCCTTCCCCCAAACAGCGATGTGCAACGTTATCAGGTAAAAAATACTAATTTTATAATATTGTGCAAAGTAGCAAGGTTTTTAAAAGAATAAGGCGGTCTCTAACGAATTAGATGCTTTCTGCTGCCATGAAACGAACCGCTTATGTTCGGTCCATGTGCTCTGCCTCGCTGCGCGGCCGCGTCATCCGCCCCTTATGAACTGGTCGAACACCGAAGCTGTCGCAGATAGACCGCTAACCTGGGTTTAAAATGCCCGCGCTAAAAGATCCCCTCCCGGAGCATTGAACCCAGCTCCTTCCCCTGCATCAAAAAAGTCTGCAATATGTATAGTTGCGTAGTGCACTTTTGAAAATATTTGTCATCAGTCATAAAATATGCTTTGCAAAAGGTAAGGTTGCGGAGAAATATGTGCATAGAAACATATGTCTTCAGCTCGGTTAGCTTCTAATACAGCAAATAACAGTGCTTAATTTGTGCCGATGTTTGCTGGTGCTCGACACTGACATATACCAATATCGACACTTTATTATGGCTGTCTACCAAATGGTGGTGCTGTCTGCCTATTTTTAGAACCAGCAAACTGTTTTATGGTGCCAAATACTTAAAAATAACATAACGAACTAGCGCGTCTAGTCCAGTATCACAACTCTAGGTGGTTTGGAAAAGTGCCTAATGTCACACTTGTATCAGTGTGGTGGGTAGTAGTATGCCCTAGATCTGCAATTTGATAGAATTACCATGGACAGTCAATGGTGTGAGCCCTTGTCTCTTTATGAAAAATAGTAGGACTCCAGCACTCATGTTGCTACAAATTAACCACTGGTGAAAATCATCTGGTAATGAGGAAACAAATTGGTGTTGGTGGGGAGAAGGGTTAGGGAGGACATGTTGCACTTGGCAAAGGCTTCGAAAAACGTATTTTGCAAAAATCATCCTTTGCTATACCTGGTCTTGGTTCATGAAGGGAGTGACAGAAACAGAAATAATAAAATTAATAATAATAATAGTTGTAATCAGGTCTTCTTTGTAAAGCTCCATGTATTGCATTTCTGTCATCTCAAAGCACTGGAATGAAGAGGGGCCATGGCCTGACCACGGGGGCACAGAGGGGCTATGTGCCCATTTCCCATAGAGTCACACTGTCAACCGTGCAAATACTAAGAGACAGATTTACTAATAAATATATGCAGTCCAGTCCAGCAACCCAAGTTGCTGCGTTGCGTCAGAGGGAGAGAGCATGTCAGCGCAATACCTAATAAGATAAGGCGCTGAAGCTCTCTTCCCAAACGCAGGCACACAATTTGGCTGCCTTCCGCCGTGCATAAACCATAGTCCAAAGGTGTCTATGGGAGTCTAGCATAGGGTTGCACATTAACACTGTTTTTAGATTTACTTTAAAGCTTTCCCAACTCTGTATGTGTGCTGTACACCCCGTCACATATGCGAAGTTAGGAAAGTTGGGAGAAAAGTAATCTGTACCTTTTCTCTGCACCTGCCTCCAGGAGGTGTAGTTGTTTAGGTAGGTGCAAATCCCTGTCTAAAACTGTTAGTAGATAGGACTTTATGTCAAGAACCTTAGGCGGATGCATGGGAATGCCCATCCAGCACCCATGGGATGCCCCCTTGTAGGAAAGTTGCTCTGTATATACTGTTCCCAAATAGGTACAGTGCGTACAGGGTCCACAGACCCCAGAGGTTTGGCAGATGCTAAAGTTAGATATAACCTTACTCTCTAAAGTGGTAGCTTGGTCGAGCAGTAAGGCAGTATCAGAGGACAGTGTAAAGCTTTTGTTGTACACACTCAGTCAGCAAATGGTCTCACACACTCAAGAACTGAACTCTAGGCCAATGGATTGTATATAAAAATATATGGTTGTTTCATTTTAGAACCAACAATAGGTATCAAAATATACTTTCTCAGAATGATGCTTTAGTTTAATACTTTGCAATAGGCAATTGACTTTTGAATGTAATAGTTACAGTTTGTTGCAATAGGCAACACAATTTCAAACACAATAATACATTGAGCTCAACGGGAATTTTAAGTTAAATGCAATTGATAACTTTAAGGATTACTTTTCTAACTCCAGGACTGGATCCTAGATTCAGTCTTCGGACAGTTCCTTGAAACAGGTAAGTAAATACAATTTAGTTACTGTTGTGATTTTTAAGCAATATTTTGGTAATTTAAAAGTTGACACTTCGAAACTCTTTCTAATGAAATTACCAATGTTATCCTATGGAAGGAAATTCACTTAGCAGGTAAGAGGGGTTATTGTTACTTATTTCTAACTCAGTGTTGGATCCTGGATCCAGCACTAGTGTACCACCTGTAAGCAGTTGAGAGAATGCGTTTAGGTTATACAGACGATTTTTAACAAAAATTTAGAAGTTTGCAAAATCGACACTTAGAAACTTTTTCAGCAAAAACTAGGCAACGTTATCCTTTGGAAGGAAATTCAAGTTGCAGGTAAAGTATGTTCTCGTTACTTTTGTAATCCAGTGCTAGGCTCCTAGGCTCAGTACTGGGACATCTATCTAACACAGGTAAGAAATTACGTTTTCACAGTTGGTACGATTTTTAAAGAATATTTGTAGTTTGCAAAAATCGACAAGAAATTTCACAGAAAAACAGTCAATGGTTTCCTATGGGAGAAAATTGAGTTAGCGGTAAGTATGCTTGTAATTACTTTTCAGGGTCGGTGCTGGGCACCAAGATCCAGCACTGGGAACTCTCCTAATAGCAGGTGAGTATTTTCGATTTCGTTACTCGGTTGATTGTAGGTGAATATTTTAAAGTTTAGAAACTCCACACACAGAAGAATTTTCTAGTGAAACCAGCCAATGCTACCCTGTGGAAGAAAAGTGAGTTATCGGCTTTTGGGTAAGTACTCGACTGGCAGAGTTAAGGTGCTGGGCATAGACTCAGGGGTCTCCCAGAGTCAGGTAAGTACAGTTGTTACACCCTCAGCGGCACAGGGGCAACCGGGTGCAGAGTGAGTTAGGCCCAATGTTATCCTATGGAAGGCAGGTGGCCCTTGGTTGGTGGCTGCTGAATGGCAGGCCACACGGCTGTGGGAGCTGGGCTCCTGGTCACTTGCTCAGGGAAAATGGGGAAGTAGGTAGGAGTAGAAGTTGCACTGCCAGGGCCACTCGGGCGGCTGGGTGCAGGGTGCTTTTGAGCCGTCGGTCGCTCAATGGATTACAATGGAAAAGCTCAAGAACGAACAAAGGCTGCAAGCTCGGGGATGAAGATTCTTCAGGTGCGACCACCACTTCGAGAGGTAAGTTGGGTAGTTGGAGGATAGGTAGGTACCCAGGAGTTGGGCACAGGGGGCCGCAGGGCGCCGGGTGCAGGAGTGCCTTTTGATGTCGGGAAATCTTACCCTCTGTTGATCGCGGTTGGTTCTGAGGCTGCAGGCGTTGTTAGGAGCGTCGAGGTGGGTCCTTGGGTGCCAGATTCGGGGTCACTTTCGCCGGGGGGATGTCCTCTGGGTCTTTGTCCACTCCAGCACAGGCCTGGCTTAGCGGGTGCAGAGTGTGCAGGATTCGCGCTTCCTGGCAGATGCCAGGGGTCAGTTACTTGCTTTGAGCAGTGCCACTGCTCGTGGGAGTCCCAGATGCTCAGGTTCACAAGGTAGCCATGTCCTCCAGGGTTTGTGAGGTTGCTGGCCAAAGGAGATGCCGGGATTTAGCAGGAGCAGGTTCGAGGGTCGAGAGGCCGGTAGGGCTGGGGCCAAAGCAGTTGGTGTCTTCCTCTTGTTAGTAGCTGCACGGCAGCTCTTCTTTCTTCTTGATCTTCTTTGCTGTTTTGGAATCTGGAATCTAAGGAAGGAAGGTTCAGGGTGCCCCTAAATACTAGATTTAGGGGCGTTACAGGTAGGTAAAGGGCAGGGACCAATGGGTCCCTGCCTTGGGGTGGGTACACCCCCTATCCTACCACTCTCCTGTGGGCGGGGGGTAGTAGCCTAGTCCTGATTGGGCAGGGCTTCGCATCTTCACGATGGCGAGAGCCCGGAGATGTGCTTCACCTCGCATCCCCCACCTGAGAGGTGGGGTTGGCAGAGGCTGGCACACCCCCTTTCCTTCCTTGGGGTTTCCAGCCAGTCTTCCCGCCAGAGTGGGGGTCAGAACCGGTAGGGGCCAGAACCGGTAGGGGCCAGTTGCTGAGTACAGCAAGTGGCCTGGAGAAGCTCACAAAGTCGGAATGCCTTTGAAGCTTCCCCTGCCCATCCTGGGGGAGGAGACTTTGCACCTCACCCAGGATATGCATTGTTGCAGGCCCAGGAGAGCAGATGGCTTTCTACCCAGGGGTCCAGCAACATGTCTGCTGTGTGGCAGCCTAGGCAGCCCCTCAGACAAGACATGGATTGTCATGCATCTTACAGTAAATCCCACACTGGCATCAGTGTCCGTTTACTGTGCTGAGAAGTTTGATACCAAACTTCTCAGTCTTCAGTGTAGCCATCATGGTGCTGTGTAGTTCGTGTTGACAACCTCCCAGCACCATATACTCTTAATGGCAGCACTGTACTTACAGTGCCCATGAATGGACCTGGGTACTGTAGGGGCACAGGGCTCATGCACCTGTGCCCACACCACTGGCATAGGGCACCCAGCTAGAGGGGTGACTGAGGTATGCCAGGGCAGTGTGTGTTGTGGGCATGGCACACAGGGATGTGTGTCATGTCGACTCTTTGTTTTGTTCTGCACCAAGACACTCAGCCTGCAAAGGCAGTGTGTGTCTCAGGGAGCAGGGTCTCTAAGGGTGGCACAATAAGTGCTTCTGCCCTTAGGGGCCTTCTCTGGGCACAAGGCCTTGGGTACCTAGGGTAACATTTACCAGGGGCTGACATGTGACCAGAGATGCCAATTGGGTTTTGGCTGTTAGGCAGTTTTTAGGGAAGGAACACAGGCCCTGGGCACCTGATTGGCAGGAGCCCAGGGCACAACAAGGAAAAGTGCATCAGTTATCAGGCAAAAAGTTAGGGGGTTACTGCAACAGAAACCCTCTTCCTTATACTCCTTGACAGAAAGTAATGCAAGGTGCTAGTTTGCTTTACTTTTCTGCATCTCTCCAGGGTAAACAAGTTTTCCCCTGGAAAGTAAATCCTGAATCAACATTTTGCACCATTTGTGTAATAGTGTTACCTTGTACTGGGGCAAAGTACTGCTAAATTTGGCCCTAACTTCACAACTCTGCAACTTTGTATAAGAGATATGGACTTCACTGTTGAAAACGCAGAGCGGTGGAAGTAAATGAGGGGCATATTTTTTCAAGCCCCTATTGCCGTAGGAACATCACTTTTAGTGACGTTCCTGTGGCGATAAACCCTTTGCCTTTATAAGGTGGCCATAAGCCACCTAATGTGGCTTAATGCCGGCTTGTAAATAAGGCCCCCTTTACGCTATACTCAGCATGAAAGGGGCGTGCAATAGGTGCTGTGGTGGGCATTCCGCTGCAACACCAATTGATTTTGACACTGCCCCCTATTTACAAGGGTGGCGTAAATAGGAGTCAGAATTAAGACCAGGGAAAATCTAGTCTTAACAAGGGAAAAATGAGAAGAAGTGCTTTATTTCTCCTCTTTTTTGCTGTCCTATGTGTGCTGCATTAAACAGCACACATTGAAAAAGCAAACTGCCATGAATGAATGTTTACGTGCAGGAAGGTGTCATTTCCTTCGCATAATCAATCCTTTAAAAACGAACGATTTGCAACTTCTATGTGTGTTGCACAGTGCAACACATATAGAAGTTACAAATCGCCATTCTGGATTGTTTATGTGCAGTAAGGGACACCTTCCTGCACATAAATAATCATTCCCTCAACACAGCAACCCTTGCACTATGGTGCAAGGGTTCCTGCGTTGGCGCTAGGCAGATGAACTTAAAAAACACAACAAGATGATGGACGGAGTGATGAAAATTTTCAACCACTCACCAACAGCCAAGAGATCTGGGTTTAATTCATCATTCTTTAGCTCACTTCGCCACCTCAGTTCAGACCCAGCCTTCTGCAAATCAGTTTTAACCCGGCTCCTCATGGGAACAGTCCAGCCCGAACTGCCATGCCAGATCCTCCCTGGACCGGAAAAAAGCATCCTGGGACCGGCTTCGAGGTAACACCCCTCATCAGCCAGGCTTGCTTGAATCCAGTGGTACAGTGAGCAAGAGACCCACGTCTGGGCACACCCTTGGCCACTTAGGGTGAACTTATCAAAAACACATCAAGATGATGGACGGAGTGCTGAAACTTTTCAGCCACTCATCTCCAGTCACAGATCTGGGTTTAATCCATCATTCTTTTGCTCACTATGCCAATTTCGCACAGGGAGAAACACAGAGGTGCACCGTATTATTGTAAATACGGTGCATCCTTGCATTTCTAAAGTGATGGAGTGTGGCGTTAGCAATTTTGGAGCTAACCCTCGCTCGTCCACTTACTTATACATATGCCTCTGAGTGTTTCGGTTCTGTGTTACAGGGCCCGACTGGGAACTCAAAGGAGCACTGGCAATTTGCTCGGACCAGCCACTGAAGAAGAACTGCCTGGCCCCAGGAGGCTGGAAGTGATTACCTGCTGTTTTGTTACTGGGGGCTGATATTACAGCACCATGCAAAACTAGCCCCAATACACTGTCGTCACAAAACATGAGGGGGTCCCCCTTCAAGGTACTTGAGGGGGCCCTCTCCTGATTCAATTGGGAGCTCACCAGCCAGAGTACTGTGCTAAGGGGTCCCCCTGGAGCTTGGGGGCCCATCCGCACTGCGGGGGCTGCGAGGGCCTGTGTTAGGCCCTGCCCCAGTAACAAATAACAACAAAAAAAAAAAACTGCCCCCTACCCCTACAAAACCATCGCCCACTCTTCTAGACTCCCAGGGACACGTTCAATAGCCAGTGCGGCCAGTAGCTGTGCTACCTGTAGCTCTTGAACCAACTCGAACAATTACAAAGCTAAAGTATGCTGTGTATATAAGAACATTTACTTGAAAAAGGGTGCATGGACCTGCTCTGCTCCCAGGACAAGAGATGAATGGAATCATGATGCATTATACAATGTCGCCGAATGTCAGTCATCTGCCAGTCTTCCTAACAGCAAAACGACATGCTACACCTTCGCTGTACAAATCCCATGTAATTAACTAGTTAATTAATTAAGTCATTCATTCATTCAGGCTGTTTTCCAAAAAGCTTCTATTAATATTGCTACTCAGCAGCAAGTAGGAGGTTGTTGAAAGGCTAATTGTGAGGCAATGGGTCAGCCTTTTAATGTCAGATGGGGTCAAAGAGCGTGTGAGGTCACTCCTGCTACTGCTGCTATTTTGCTGAATGGTCCATGCAGTAGACCAATGCGCCTGGAAGTCTGAACTAACTGGCGTGGAGTCAGAAGGGTTTCCTAGGTAGAATCTTTTGTGCAAAACGATGATACCAACAGAAATAGTATTTGACCATTACAAAGAAAAGAGTGCATCAGAAGTTTGAGAGGTGAGACAAACTCCTGGAGTGTGTAGATGTCATGGAGAGGGGACACAGTGACTGGTCCTGGCTCCACACCCAGGGTATCGCTGCACGACTTATGTTGTTAAACGTTTGATAGAACTTTGCCCAAAGCATCTGTACAACATAATATAATACAACGGAGTAGTGATTAACTAGAAAGATTAACAAAATACATGAAAACTTTCACTTTCAAAAAGCGAAAAAGATCATAAGAACATACCCCAAAGACGAACCAAGCTCAGTTCGAAAAGGCAATTCCTAAAAGAAATGCTTTCAATTCCTTCTAGAAAAAGAAAACATTGTAAAATATCTTTTTTGGTAGGTTTTTTTCTCCATTGAAATAAAGCAGCTAATGAACATTTGTTTTAACGTGCTTTTATTAAAGTGGGACAAGTTATCGTCCCCATGTGACTCATAAATTGTCCTCAATTCCTCAACAAGAACGTGGAAACCATCTCCTCTGTATTATAAAGAAAATCTGTGTTAAGTCTCAGCCTCAAATAATCCAACATGATTTAGGAATGTTAACAAAATATTATCATGAGTTTATAAATGGATGTGAAGTAGTCAAAATCCGTGAGTATTTCCCTGAAGGTGATATCAGTATCAAAACCTTTATGAATTCTCATGAAATGGCCTGACTCACAAATAAACGATAGGTTTATCGTCATGAAAAAAATGATCTATTGACAGAGTTCTCTAAAGAGATCATGATGGATTCTCCATGCTTTTCCATGATTAGTTTTTGTTAGATGTGCATGTGGATCTCTACTCAGTTGGTGCACGGTCGATTCAGGTTTCCTAGTCTTTACTAGTTCACTCCTCTACAGAGAAAGAGGTAGAGCACCCATTCATTATTTGGCCTCTCCCTTGAAAAAATCCTAATGTTGGAATTCCTCTTGGCCAGACATACATAGCGTGCCACTTTATTTTTATATTAGTCACCCTGCTTTGTACAATTATGAGTTATACTTTAGCTGTGACTTGTCAATATATAAAAGTAGGCTTCCCTGCATGAGAAAGACACTGTTCTTTGTCATGTTTTAGTGCAGGGCCTTTTAACTGCAGCCCAGCTTGAGCACAGTAGTGCTTCTGGGGCCCTATTGCAGTAAAGGCAAATTTTCATTGTTTGCTCCTGGTGCACCTTTTAAAAGGTGCACCCATGAAAATGCGCCCTATTACCATAGTTGCACGGCCTCTAGGACAAGACGTTCAGGTGAAAAACAGAATGGCTGCTTTAAAGCCGCTCCTTGTTTTCACAGTACAGACGGCAACCAGTCTGCACTTTGAAGGGCAGTAGAGATCCCCTTGCAGGCGAGTGCAGTCAGTGACTCCACCCGCCTGCAAGTGGATGTCTGGGGGGTCCATAGGACCCCTTTAACCTCTGCAGATGGCTGCTCTCAGGAGACGCAGTGACAATGCTCCACCTTTTATGTGGTGTACTGTCAGTGCACCTCCTGAGAGCTTCTTTGCCTCTGGGTCTGCGTCTGTAATACGACGCGGGCACATAGGCAAAGGGATTCCCACATTTTCATGGGGTACACCCCTATGCAAATGAGGGAACTCCTCCTGCAGATAGCGCTGGTGCTTTATATATGCCACTGCTATTGGTTTTTGTATGAAAGTAGGATCTGCTTCTATGGTTATCCCCACTTTTTGCCTGGTGCTAAGCTGTATTTGACTAGTCTGACTGGGATCCTGCTAATCAAGACCGCAGTGTATCTGCTCTCTTCCTAAAGTGTTATGCTCAGTACTTAGATACACCCCAGATTGGATACTAGGGTCCCCCTATAAGACCCTAGTATATGGTAACCATGTACGCATGGCATAGATACCCAAGAGGTCCCCCATGGGCTGAAGCATGCATTATGCCACCCATGGGAGGCTATTCAAAATGGAACTACAGGCTGTGTAAGGTGGTGCCTGCAACACTTACTAAAGATAGAGGTTTCCTATATCTAGGTTCACTGCACTTAAAACCTATAAGTCACCCCTATAGCAGGCCTTTGCAATATTGAAGTCAGGGTGCTTGGTTCTAAGTGAGAGGGTGCCCCTGCATGAGTAGGCCCCACCTATAGCCAATGGAGTCCATTCTTCCTGGTTGTCAGTGTAGCAGCCATATACTATATAGAGAGGCACAGCATAATTATGTGATGACAATCTTGAAACTGGCTGCAACGAATCCTATCATGTTTGATATCAAAAACATGTTGGAATTATACCCCCACACCATAAACTGTGTGGGAGGTATGATTCCAAGCACTGGAAGAACCTCCGTTAGGCTCTCAGTGTTCCCGGTACCAGCCTTTTGACACGGATAGCACAAAATTGTTGCTATCGACCGTAGACACGATTCTGCCCTCCTGCTGCTGAGCCAAGCTCGAGCAGGGGGAAGGCAGAACAATAGGCATCCTGTCACAGGGAGTTGTGACCACCTCCCAAACAGGATTAAGTGTATTGGGGTAGGGTGGGTGCGCTTGCCAGCGCCACTCAGTATGCCTGAGAGGCACATTTGGTGTCCCCGTGCATAGTCCAGTTCAAACCAGTCCTGGAAGCCGTTGGCTTCCGCTCTGGCATGCAACTTAACAAAAGAAATGGGAGTAACCTCCCACCTGTCCAGACCTTCCCCTGGGAGGGTCCCCTGGATCATCCCAATCCTTTCCCTAGAGTACTTAGGGGCTTACCTCAGTGTAGGTCCCTAGATTCGTTGTGGGACAAGATTCAGATCAGAGACCACTTCTTCTTCTACCGTCTGGGCACTCTGGACTTCGCTGGACTTCGTTTGGGCTCAACTTCATCTCCCTTCCAGTCTGCTGCATTGTCTGTGCCTGTGCACCATACAGGAACCTTCCAAGTCCTGTGGGCATCAAAGACACCTGAAGGAATCTCCCTTGGAGTGAAGGAGTCACTCCCCTGCATTTGCATGCACTGCAAGTAAGTTGACTGTTCTGCTGATCTTGATCCCCTCTGGACTCTGCAACACAGGTGGTGGTTTTCCACAGCCCCCGAGGGCTGCCCTGCCCTCTCACCAAGTTTGAGGCCAGTATCCCTCGTGGGGGTTTCAATAACCAAACCTCTGTGCACCGTGTCAACTTGTAGTTGCAAAGGCTTGTTGGCATCCATCCAAGAATATCTTTAGGCTCCATGTAGTGTGGTAAATAAAATAAATATTACCGGACTGAATTTCATGCGGAATCTTAAATTAAAGTAAATAGCTCAAAATAACAAGAGGCAGAATCCGTGGTATAAGAGGTTTCTAATGGGCTTTATTCCATTCAAAATGGCCGACTCGAGTCGCGGCCCTCAGGTTCCGTCACCACGAAGGTTCAGGAAGTGAAGTACAATAATTTATTAACAGACATGTATTTTTATAATAAGTACATTACAATGAAACGAATGTAGAAGGCGTAACATTTGATAAGAAAAATGACGTGACAGTGACATAATCGAAACTAGGCGTAATAAGGAATAAAAGAAACATGATTGGTTAGGATTATCAGACATAGGTGGATCTATAAGATAATACTTGGCATAGATGCGCGCGCAGCAGCATGACGTGTAATTGACGTGCAACTAGGGGGTGAAGGGGACTTGACATTTAGCTCTACATGTGGAGACGAGAAGTCTGGGGTTATGTCAACCTAATCCCAAATCATATCTAACATCCTATGTTTAAAGAACTATGTTATCCACAAGGAAGAGACTCTCGGACAGAATCTATTCTATACTGACTGTGTGCGTGTACAAGCGTCTAAGTGTCTATATGAGATGCGAGGGGCAGAAAACTTTCCATGGCAACAGGGCTATGAATCACTTGCAGAAGGACGGAAAGGCTGAGTCCTTTGCTTGTGAGCTAAAGGAAATGTTTACCTAAATCACTGGACAGGAATGCATCGGCTGAAGAGCAAAATAGATAATTCGAAGGTGAAATACAACTTCTTGGCAGACAGGCGAAAACTGGCCGAGGCAGGCACCGTTAGCTGCACAGGGAGTAGGACAAAGTTCATGGATACAGATGCGAGCTCAAGCTGAAGCTGTCAGAGACAGAGAGCAGGGAAAGGCTTTGAGGACAGAATCGGGCCTACTCGCCTGAACTGTAAAAATGGAGTAACTTAGCCATATAAAGTCGGTGGCCTTTCATACTTAGGAATCGAATATCCAGCCCATTGATGGCGGATCTGACAGAGAACATGTTGACGGTAGACACACATATGTTTGCGTCTTAGAAACTGGAACTGGAGGGAACATACATGTACTTGTAACATGCATATAGAACCGTTGGGGTCCAAGATAGGGGACATAACTGATCAGGAAAATCCACATTTCCACATTCCCTCCTTGTCCCCTTCTTGCCCTTCACGAGACATCAATCTTCATTATTCCATCGATTTGCTCATAGAGCATCATTTCTTCTTCTTTCTTCTTCCGAGATCTTGAGCGAAAACCTTGATGTGGAATACACGATGTGGCACACAGACCACAAATCGCTGGTCCACATTGCAGGCATAAACAACAACTGAAGAGCATAAGAAGGCCAATACCTAGGAAGGATAGAACTCTCCATCCCCAGGCTGATATCACACTCCAAAACCACCCGGACCACGTCCAAGTGCCTGAATTCTCGTGTATCTGGCTTACAATCTTATGAAGGCGTGTTATAGCTTTATATACAGATGGCGAATTTTCTGGTATGAATATGCAGCAGCTGGATCCGATGACCCTGCAAGCTCCGCCCCTATCGGCCAGGATGACGTCAAGGACAAGACGATTCTGGAGAACAACAATTCTCATCACAGATTGTTCCTCTGTCAGATTGCCTAGGGCGGCTATAGTCTCGTTTACTACAGCTTCAAGAGTCTTGGTGAGTCTGCGTATCAGCTTACTATTTGATATAGTACCTATATAGGGAAAGATACCTTTATTGAAATCTACATACTTGTCCCATGCTGTCTCAGTATAATCGACAACTGGGAGATCTCTTTGCTCTCTATTGTGTACTAAATGAACATTTCGATAATAATCAGGGGGAGCTAGGAAAACAGGTGGCAGAAGGAATGCTATGTAACAGGTACCATCCCAATCTAGAGGCAGACGCATATATGCCGTTTGACCACATATAAAGTAAGAATGGCGAGAAGCTCTAAATGAAGATTTGCCTTGATCACTATATTCTACTGTAGTAACGCATTGGCTATGGCCCATATGTATGGAACCAACTTTTCTCACACATAATTCACCCTTAACTGGAAATACTGACATAGTGGGCAAAATTAGTTCAACTTCGGATTTGACATTCAAAATCATAAGATTAGGCGTAAAATTACCTAATTTATACACTTCATTTTCTAAATCAGTTCCTGTTCTACTGGGGTGACCCTCCTTATTAGGGTGACAGACTTTGAATAAAACTAGATTCAGATTTCCCCATATCCAATGTTGTTGATAAACTGCTGTGTCTGGGTCTATGGAATTTAATAAACTAAACCATGCTCCACAGGAGCCATTGCGTGTAAATGGATGTGGAAAGAAAGGCAGAACTCCTTTGTTATTCTGATAGGGAGGAAGTCGGCCACACACCCAACAATTGGTCGCATTACTAGTCTGATGGGAATGATGTAACATACTAATGAATGTGTTATTGCGCAGCGCAAGTCTATAAGATAATTCATGTGGCGGTAGGTCACTAAAAGAATGTTCATCAGTTATATTGAAAACACGTTTAGAAACAGGATGATATATGTGCAAAATCATACTCGTAATAATTACTAAAATACTCAATAAAAACAAAATTAATAATGTCACAATACAGTGGTTACGCAGTAATTTACAATAAGCATGTCGTTTCATTATGATTCTGGACTCTACATGATTCAGACCTAAAGGGTACATGTCGGGACAGATTCAACCGCTTCACCTTGGAGAGGACTTAAACAATCAAATCGTCCGACAGTTTAGATCTGGACCTGAGTTTCTGTTTATAGCACTGAGAGTCATTCAGTTCAACAAAAGGAAGTTTTGAATCAGTCTGTGAGGGAGTGCAGGGCACAGTGTCTATATCTGAAGGTAGTCCATGAAATTTTTTTACGTGACTGGAATGAATCCACCCTTTTCGTCCCTCGATCTTCACGGCTGTTCTTGTGGTCAACAGGACCAACTTGGGTGCTTTCCACCTGGGCTCCAATTGACTCTTCCTGTCGAAATTTCTCACAAAGACAAGATTACCCGGAACAACGTCATGGGGTTTCGCCTCAGTGTTGTCGGGAAAGGCTGCAGCTACCTGTGAACGAGAAGATTGTAGTGCAGACATCAAGGAAGCCAGGTAATCTGTCAGCATATTACAGTCAACATCAGTTATTTTACGGGGTATAGGCGTCCCCCACATATTCGGTGGTCTACCAAAGATCACCTCATACGGGGATAGCCCTGTTCTAGAGTGTGCTACCATTCTCATGTAAAAGAGTGCAACTGGTAATGCTACTATCCAGTCGACACCTTTCTCTCTACATATTTTGGACAGTCTGATTTTCAGTGTCTGGTTATGTCTTTCTACGAGACCTGCTGCTTCGGGGTGTCGGACACAGTGGAATTTCCACTGATATCCCAACAAGAGTGAGACATGTTTCATTAATTCGGATGAGAAAGGCTGACCGTTATCTGAATATACAACACGTGGTAAACCGTACCGTGGGAAGAATTCTCGAACTAGCTGCTTGGCAGTAGTCGGGGCAGTGTAATCTGATACGGGATACGCCTCTGTCCAACTGTGGAAATGTGGATTTTCCTGGTCAGTTATGTCCCCTATCTTGGACCCCAACGGTTCTATATGCATGTTACAAGTACATGTATGTTCCCTCCAGTTCCAGTTTCTAAGACGCAAACATATGTGTGTCTACCGTCAACATGTTCTCTGTCAGATCCGCCATCAATGGGCTGGATATTCGATTCCTAAGTATAAAAGGCCACCGACTTTATATGGCCAAGTTACTCCATTTTTACAGTTCAGGCGAGTAGGCCCGATTCTGTCCTCAAAGCCTTTCCCTGCTCTCTGTCTCTGACAGCTTCAGCTTGAGCTCGCATCTGTATCCATGAACTTTGTCCTACTCCCTGTGCAGCTAACGGTGCCTGCCTCGGCTAGTTTTCGCCTGTCTGCCAAGAAGTTGTATTTCACCTTCGAATTATCTATTTTGCTCTTCAGCCGATGCATTCTTGCCTAGTAGTTTAAGTAAACATTCCTCCAGTTACCAAGCAAAAGGCCAGGCTTCTCTGTCTTCATGCAAGTGATTCATAGCCCTGTTGCTATGGAAAGTTTTCTGCCCCTCGCATCTCATATAGACACTTAGACGCTTGTACACGCACACAGTCAGTATAGAATAGATTCTGTCCGAGAGTCTCCTCCTTGTGGATAACATAGTTCTTTAAACATAGGATGTTAGATATGATTTGGGATTAGGATGACTTGACCCCAGACTTCTCGTCTCCACATGTAGAGCTAAATGTCAAGTCCCCTTCACCCCCTAGTTACACGTCAATTACACGTCATGCTGCTGCGCGCGCATCTATGCCAAGTATTATCTTATAGATCCACCTATGTCTGATAATTCTAACCAATCATGTTTCTTTTATTCCTTATTACGCCTAGTTTCGATTATGTCACTGTTACATCATTTTTCTTATCAAATGTTACGCCTTCTACATTCGTTTCATTGTAATGCACTTATTATAAAAATGTATGTCTGTTAATAAGTTATTGTACTTCACTTCCTGAACCCTCGTGGTGACGGAACCTGAAGGCCGCCACTCGAGTCGGCCATTTTGAATGGAATAAAGCCCATTAGAAAACCTCTTATACCACGGATTCTGCCTCTTGTTATTTTGAGCTATTTTACTTTATTTTAAGACTCCGTACGAAATTCAGTCAGGTAATATTTATTTTATTTACCACATAATGGCGCCCGAATAGGGACACTTTCTCATCTCACGCGCCGGCGGTGCGTTGCAGGCCCGGTCTCCTGCCACAGCTGGACGGACCATAAACGCGTACCAGCAGGATTTCCTGTAAGCTCCCTCCGGTCAAGCGGGGGCGACTGAGGCTGCGATCAACCCAGACGAGGCGGTGAGAAGTGCGAAGTATCCCGACCAGAGCCTAGCTGAGAGAGCAAGATCCGAGGTATACAGAGGCCCACCAGGTTTTCCGAAATTCCGACGTCCAGAGGGTCCGATGTCCGCAGTTATCGAGTCCTGTCCATTCTCTGAGGCCTTCCGTTTCAAGGAGCTACTCGGTGAGTACCATCGCCGGGGAGGCATGTTGACGTGCACATAGGTTGTGCCGGTCAAGACGGATTTGGGTACACAAATCCGGTCTGCACTGTTTAGCAGTGTATATGTACTGTTTAGCAGTATATCAAGTATTCCGAAGTATTCAGTTATTGTCAAGAATTCAGCGTGGTGATTAGTTAGGCAGACTGTCATCATTGTCGACCATTATTAAATGTTTAATGTTTAATGTTTAAAGTATTCAGAAAATGTCTTGCATATTGTGGTATGAATGACTGTTCATTGTTCACTGTTCATTATTGTGTTTCTCGTATTAAGTAAGTTCAAGAGTAAGTATCAGATCAGTTGTTAATATGCCGCTCTTCTCGAAGTTAAGACAGATTACCACCAGAAAAGGGGTGCTTGAAGAAGCAGTTCCTATTCCTCCTAGAGACACTCCAGGACATTTCATGTACCATAAACATGGCATAGATGCCATATTGTTTCTTGATCTATGGGTAGATTATACCAAGGGATTACCGGAAAGTCAAAGGTGGCCCATAGCGGGAACCTGGGATGCAGAGTGCATCATGAAAGTGGAGGAAGAGTTATGGAAAAGAAAGGTCAGACAGTCACAGAAAGACGCTATCGAGTTATGGCGTAAAGAATCTCATAGACGAACAGAAAAAGCACGTAGACAAGAAGAGAGGAGTAAAGAAAGTTCAAATAAAGTTCAAGAAAATCTATTAATTGAGGAAGGTATCCGAGTGAAATCAGAACAAGTAAATAGACAAAGTAATGCTCTTATGAATGGTATGTATCCCCTTCTAGCCGAAGGATTACCTAAGGCTGCTCCAGAGATACCAAAAGACTTGCCACCCCCATTATTTCCAATTAAGGTACATCCAAAAGGGCGTCCCAGAACCGCAGAAGACGTTTTCCTTTCCTCATATCTAGATGATGCAGCCCCCGAGTATGCTAACGCCACACCACATAGACCGTCTGGCGGAGGGGTTCAACGTCAGGATCAGGTATCTGTCCCCGTGCAACAGCAAGTCCCGACGCAAGTTTCGGCAAGCACATCTGTTTCCGCATCTGTTTCCGCAGTCGACTCTACAGGGGTATCGACACCCATAGTTGCTGTGTCACGTTCAACGAACCCTTTCACACCCGACGCCCCAGATGGGGCCACGGGAGGTGCTAGCAGTACTTTTACACCACCTAGAATAAATAAACTTGTCTTTCAAGAGTCAGCACATTCACGTACACCTAAGTTCGTAAATGAACGTACGCTTAAGGAACTCCTTGTAAATTGTAGATATGACCCGGTGGTTGGTAAAGAGGATGAAATGGTCCTGGCATCATTACGTATTAGGCGAGCCGCAGAGTATTTAGCAAGGTTACCAGGGATGACTACGCATCTGGATAACATATATCATTTTGTTCAAACAGGACGAGATCCAGGATGTATTAACAGAGCTATGGAATTCCAGAAAGTAGAAATACAGGGGGAACTGTTACGTTTCCTCATAAACTGTGTGATCAGAAATCAAGATCGTCCGGGGGTAGACATGAACGTAATGCTTACTCTTACAAGATGGAGTCAGAATATATCAGAAGGGAGACACGATAAGCAAAATTGTATAATAGCCATGTGCCGAAAAATCCGTAAAGAAATAGAACGTATTCATGCAGAAAGATTGGGAACAGACGAGTTTGAGCAAGATGAAGTGTCCGAATCAGGGGACTCTGCAAGACAGTCAGAGACCATAGCCTATGTAGGCAGAGGAAGATCCTGTGAAAATACTAGATGTTTTTCTGATCCCATACATTCTGTATGTCCAAATAATAGCAGAACGTATCCAACGCCTGTAATAAATCTGAAGTCTCCTGAACATTCGTTTCAAGCCGCAGATAAAATACTACGAGAACGAAGGGGTTACCACCTCCTCGATTCCATGGATGAGCAAGAATTAGCCAGATCAGCCGTTCACTGGATCGTTAGTCCTGAAAAATATGGTGATGAGACCGTAGCACACACGTTTCTCAATCTCAGTACAGATGAACAACGTTTAGCTGGAATCTATATGATTCAGCAACTCCTCATATTATATAAGAGCCAACATGCTGACCCTGGTCCTTTACCTGATATATTAACGGAACTACTTACGTACAGATGGAGAGGTTCTAGTAACAAGCTAATTAAAGAGATATTAGTGTCACGTAAGCAGTACGTCCTTTTTGTAAATCCAGATTCTCTCTCCCTGCCCCCCAGAGAAAGAGCACCGTACTACATGGATAGACAAAATCCTTTACGAGAAGTGCACCCAATAAAAGGCGAAGACAATGAGTTTCACCGTGTATTTGTTTACACACCCATATCAAAAATGGAATTATTAGAAATGAAGAAAGTAGTACCTAGCCATGATAAAGACCCAGCGGGTTTCCACCGAGAAATTAAAGACATGTTACTGATGGGAGAGTACACCTTTCCTGATATTATGACGATATTAAAGGTGCTTTTGCCTGCTGGCATTTATGAAAAACTGAAAGAAAAGGAGTGGGAAGTGGGAGACCAAAAGATAGACTGGACAGCATTAGCAGAGGAAGAAAGGGGCCGAACTGCAGGTTCGGGGCTCGGGGATAAAGTTAAACTATTACCAGGTTTACTAGTACAGGTACTGCCACGTTTATTAACTACAAAAAAGGAAGATTGGGGTGCAATCACAGCCTGCAAACAAAAGCAAGATGAAGACACAAGCGATTATTATGCTCGATTTGAAAAATGTTTTGGTATAAATAGTGGTATAAAAGCAAGTAGTGACTCATATCCACATTTATTTGTGACAAAATTAGTGGAAAATGCATTACCTCCAGTAAAGAATAGAATATTGAAATTCGAGAGTACCTGGCAAAGTAACACTCCGTCGCAAATGCTACAAATGTTACAGTATCATCACAATAGAATTAGGGATGAACAAGAACACGAGCATAGACGCATGAAGGATACAAAAATGAAAATGCTAGTTTCTCAGACAGTACCAGCAGATGGTCACAAAAAGAGTGTGACACATTCTGGTGATTCTGCAGTTCCTGTAAAAGGAACCTGCAATTACTGTAAACAACTGGGCCATCATGTACACGATTGTCCAGTCCTGAAACGTAATATAGCTACAGGCATTACAAAGGAGAGACCACGATTAGTTAGACAAGATCAGAATGAACAAGGAGCTATGCTGCATGGACAGTCCGTGCCAGTTCAGCAACAGTCCATGCCAGCCTCACAGCAACCCATACAGTTTGTGCCAGCTGCACCACCGTTGCCTGCTACTGCCACACAAACCGCAACACGACAACTGTATCAGACTGCACAGTATGAATACCCTGAATACCAGCGATACGCATGAACCAGCCTAGAGAGGGAAGTTGACTTACCACTTATCGAGATTCCTGTAGATCAAGAAGGACCTTATGTACATAGTGAATTATTAGGTCAAGATAGAAAATTCTTACTCGATACAGGGGCAAGTCGAACAACTATAAAACGTAGTGAAGTTCCAGGGGCACCCCTCTCAGGCTCTCGAAATGTTTCCCTTGGTTTTTCAGGAAAACCTATTGTTAATGAAGTATCAAAGCCTCTACCGCTTACGATAGGACCTTTGACACGAACTACAGATTTATTGCTTACTAAATCATGCCCAGAAAATCTGTTAGGAATTAAAACTCTGAAAGCACTAGGAGCCATAATATGTTGTTCTCCGGAAGGAGTAAGGTTGTTTTTACGTGATTTTAAAGGTCACTATGTGTCTAGAGACATGGATCCCCGACTACAGACTTTACCAGTACATCTATGGGCACAAGGCCCTACGGATGTTGGCTGCATGAACATTACACCCTATCGAGTCACACTGAAAGCAGGAGTGGTACTACCACGAATGCGACAATACAAGTTACCGCATGATGCTGTAGTGGCTTTGCTGAAAATCATTGATGAGCTAATTGCCCAGGGAGTAGTTGTAGAAACAGACTCCAATGTATGTAATTCACCGATAATTCCGATTCTTAAACGAACTGATCCTACTGCTCCACCAGTGTACCGATTGGTTATTGATTTGCGTGAACTAAACAAGTGTATTGTACCACAATTCCCTGTGGTCCCTGATATATCATCGTTATTGACAGCAATTGATTCCGAAGCAACATTCTTTACTGTAATTGATCTCAAGAATGCCTTTTTCAGCGTCCCAATAGATCCGGAAAGCCAATACTTGTTCGGATTCAGTTTAAATGGGCGCAGCTTTAAATTCTCACGCGCTCCCCAAGGATTTACAGAAAGCCCCAGCATCTACAGCCAAGCACTGAAACGAGAACTTGACAGTATCCACATGCCAGTCAATACAGCACTGCTTCAATATGTCGATGATCTGCTGATCACCGCGAGAAGCGAGCCAGAATGTGAAAAAGCTTCTCTGACAGTTTTACATTTCCTAGCCGACAAGGGGCACAAGGTGTCCCCTTCTAAGCTGCAATTCTGTGTTCAGCGAGTTATTTATCTTGGTCACTCGCTGTCCAAGGAGGGAAGGCAGCTTACACCAGATCGCATCCAGTTAATTGCTAACATGTCAATACCCCAGACACAAAAGGAGGTGCGGGCTTTTATAGGCCTCACTTCATATTGTAGACAGTGGATCCCTCAGTACGCATTTCTAGCAAAACCACTCATTCAGTTAACCACACAGGAGGCAGCCACATCGACTGTTCTCCCTTGGACTCAGGAACATACACAAGCTTTTGAAAGCCTAAAGGAAGCTTTGTGTCAAGCACCTGTTTTAGCAACACCATGTTATAGCAAACATTTTACACTCTTTGTTACAGAACGCGAAGGTACTGCCTTATCAGTACTCACTCAGGATCAAGCAGGATCACGCAAGCCATGTGCTTATTTTTCCAGTACATTAGATCCCGTAGCTCAGGCTTTGCCTGCATGCCTGAAATCAGTGGCAGCGACAGCTTTAGCAATTAGACAAAGCGATGCCATAGTATTAGGACACCCATTGACAGTACAAGTACCACATGCAGTAGAGGTTCTTGTGAACCGAACACAAACACAACACTTGACCATAGCAAGACTTACTGGTTATGAACTGACATTGTTTCAACCACACATAGAGATCCGACGGTGTAATACATTGAATCCTGCTACACTATTACCTGTAATTGGAACAGACCCACTAGCTCATGATTGTGTTGAAATCCTTGAAATAAAGACGAAACCTAGACAAGACTTGACAGACGTTCCATTGCTAGATCCAGACCTGACGTTATATGTAGATGGTTCGTGTATGAGGACAAGTACAGGAAATTTAGTTGCCGCATATGCAGTCACAACAGACACTGAAGTTATTGAGACAAATTATATAGATACTTTGTCAGCCCAAGCAGCAGAACTTGTTGCTCTAACACAAGCCTGTATTCAAGCCGCGGACAAGAAAGTCAACATATATACTGATTCACGTTATGCATTTGGAGTCGTACATGACTTCGGAGTGCTTTGGCGGGAGAGGGGTTATTTAACTTCTCATGGAACACATATTCAACACGGGTCCCTCATTCATGCTCTGTTAGACGCGATTCATTTACCGACTGCAATATCAATTATGAAATGTAAAGCACACACGAAGGTTACTGATATCATTTCTCAAGGCAATGATTTAGCTGACAGAACAGCCAAACAGACTGCTCAGAATCGCACATCCGACATGACAAAGCCAATAGTTCAGACACCAACACAGTGTATGACAATTAAGGATCCCACACTTGATGTAATTGACATACAGACACATGCCACAGCAGAAGAAATAAAGAAGTGGACTGAACTAGGAGGGATCCAGACAGATCAAGGATGGATGACGAAAGAGAAATCTGTATGGTTTCTCCCTGATTCCATGGTTCAAGCCATTATAGCTACAGTTCACAGTCCAGCACATTTAGGAGAGAAGGCTATGCTAGACAGCATTCAGCACATTTGGTTCAACAAACATTTACGAACAGCAGCTAAACAAAAAGTTTGTACCTGTATGATATGTTGTCAGTTTAATCCAGGAAAGAGTGTTCCCGTAGAGCAGGGTGGATTTCAGCCTCCTGACCATCCTTTTGAAGTCCTCCAGATGGATTATATTCAGATGGAACGTTGTCGAGGATTCAAATATGTCCTCGTAGTTGTCTGCGCTCTCTCCCGTTGGACAGAGGCGTATCCCGTATCAGATTACACTGCCCCGACTACTGCCAAGCAGCTAGTTCGAGAATTCTTCCCACGGTACGGTTTACCACGTGTTGTATATTCAGATAACGGCCAGCCTTTCTCATCCGAATTAATGAAACATGTCTCACTTTTGTTGGGATATCAGTGGAAATTCCACTGTGTCCGACACCCCGAGGCAGCAGGTCTCGTGGAACGACATAATCAACTTTTAAAAATCAGATTGTCCAAAATATGTCAGGAAAAAGGTGTGGACTGGATAGTAGCCTTACCAGTTGCGCTATTCTACATGAGAATGGTAGCACACTCTCGAACAGGGCTATCCCCGTATGAGGTGATCTTTGGTAGACCACCGAATATGTGGGGGACGCCTATACCCCGTAAAATAACTGATGTTGACTGTAATATGCTGACAGATTACCTGGCTTCCTTGATGTCTGCACTACAATCTTCTCGTTCACAGGTGGTCGCAGCTTTTCCTGACAACACTGAGGTGAAACCCCATGACGTGGTCCCCGGGGACTTTGTCCTGGTTCGGAATTTTGATAGGAAAAGCCAATTGGATCCTAGGTGGAAGTTGCCTAAGCAGGTCCTGCTGACGACCAGAACAGCTGTGAAGATCGAAGGACGGAAAGGATGGGTGCATTCCACCCATATAAAAAAATTTCATGGACTACCTTCAGATATAGACACTGTGCCCTGCACTCCCTCACAGACTGATTCAAAACTTCCTTTTGTTGAACAAAATGACTCTCAGTGCTATAAACAGAAACTCAGGTCCAGATCTAAACTGTCGGACGATTTGATTGTTTAAGTCCTCTCCAAGGTGAAGCGGTTGAATCTGTCCCGACATGTATCCTTTAGGTCTGAATGATGCAGAGTCCAGAATCATAATGAAACGACATGCTTATTGTAAATTACTGCGTAACCACTGTATTGTGACATTATTAATTTTGTTTTTATTGAGTATTTTAGTAATTATTACGAGTATGATTTTGCACATATATCATCCTGTTTCTAAACCTGTTTTCAATATAACTGATGAACATTCTTTTAGTGACCTACCGCCACATGAGTTGTCCTATAGACTTGCGCTGCGCAATAACACATTCATTAGTATGTTACATCATTCCCATCAGACTAGTAATGCGACAAATTGTTGGGTGTGTGGCCGACTCCCTCCCTATCAGAATAACAAAGGAGTTCTGCCTTTCTTTCCACATCCGTTTACACGCAATGGCTCCTGTGGAGCATGGTTTAGTTTATTAAATTCCATAGACCCAGACACAGCAGTTTATCAACAACATTGGATATGGGGAAATCTAAATCTAGTTTTATTCAAAGTCTGTCACCCTAATAAGGAGGGTCACCCCAGTAGAACAGGAACTGATTTAGAAAATGAAGTGTATAAATTAGGTAATTTTACGCCTAATCTTATGATTTTGAATGTCAAATCCGAAGTTGAACTAATTCTGCCCACTATGTCAGTATTTCCAGTAAAGGGTGAATTATGTGTGAGAAAAGTTGGTTCCATACATATGGGCCATAGCCAATGCGTTACTACAGTAGAATATAGTGATCAAGGCAAATCTTCATTTAGAGCTTCTCGCCATTCTTACTTTATATGTGGTCAGACGGCATATATGCGTCTGCCTCTAGATTGGGATGGTACCTGTTACATAGCATTCCTTTTGCCACCTGTTTTCCTAGCTCCTCCTGATTATTATCGAAATGTTCATTTAGTACACAATAGAGAGCGAAGAGATCTCCCAGTTGTCGATTATACTGAGACGGCATGGGACAAGTATGTAGATTTCAATAAAGGTATCTTTCCCTATATAGGTACAATATCAAATAGTAAGCTGATACGCAGACTCACCAAGACTCTTGAAGCTGTAGTAAACGAGACTATAGCCGCCCTAGGCAATCTGACAGAGGAACAATCAGTGATGAGAATTGTTGTTCTCCAGAATCGTCTTGTCCTTGACGTCATCCTGGCCGATAGGGGCGGAGCTTGCAGGGTCATCGGATCCAGCTGCTGCATTTTCATACCAGAAAATTCGCCATCTGTATATAAAGCTATAACACGCCTTCATAAGATTGTAAGCCAGATACACGAGAATCCAGGCACTTGGACGTGGTCCGGGTGGTTTTGGAGTGTGATATCAGCCTGGGGATGGAGAGTTCTATCCTTCCTAGGTATTGGCCTTCTTATGCTTTTCAGTTGTTGCATATGTTTGCAATGTGGACCAGCGATTTGTGGTCTGTGTGCCACATCGTGTATTCCACATCAAGGTTTTCGCTCAAGATCCCGGAAGAAGAAGGAAGAAGAAATGATGCTCCATGAGCAAATCAATGGAATGATGAAGATTGATGTCTCGTGAAGGGCAAGAAGGGGACAAGGAGGGAATGTGGAAATGTGGATTTTCCTGGTCAGTTATGTCCCCTATCTTGGACCCCAACGGTTCTATATGCATGTTACAAGTACATGTATGTTCCCTCCAGTTCCAGTTTCTAAGACGCAAACATATGTGTGTCTACCGTCAACATGTTCTCTGTCAGATCCGCCATCAATGGGCTGGATATTCGATTCCTAAGTATAAAAGGCCACCGACTTTATATGGCCAAGTTACTCCATTTTTACAGTTCAGGCGAGTAGGCCCGATTCTGTCCTCAAAGCCTTTCCCTGCTCTCTGTCTCTGACAGCTTCAGCTTGAGCTCGCATCTGTATCCATGAACTTTGTCCTACTCCCTGTGCAGCTAACGGTGCCTGCCTCGGCTAGTTTTCGCCTGTCTGCCAAGAAGTTGTATTTCACCTTCGAATTATCTATTTTGCTCTTCAGCCGATGCATTCTTGCCTAGTAGTTTAAGTAAACATTCCTCCAGTTACCAAGCAAAAGGCCAGGCTTCTCTGTCTTCATGCAAGTGATTCATAGCCCTGTTGCTATGGAAAGTTTTCTGCCCCTCGCATCTCATATAGACACTTAGACGCTTGTACACGCACACAGTCAGTATAGAATAGATTCTGTCCGAGAGTCTCCTCCTTGTGGATAACATAGTTCTTTAAACATAGGATGTTAGATATGATTTGGGATTAGGATGACTTGACCCCAGACTTCTCGTCTCCACATGTAGAGCTAAATGTCAAGTCCCCTTCACCCCCTAGTTACACGTCAATTACACGTCATGCTGCTGCGCGCGCATCTATGCCAAGTATTATCTTATAGATCCACCTATGTCTGATAATTCTAACCAATCATGTTTCTTTTATTCCTTATTACGCCTAGTTTCGATTATGTCACTGTTACATCATTTTTCTTATCAAATGTTACGCCTTCTACATTCGTTTCATTGTAATGCACTTATTATAAAAATGTATGTCTGTTAATAAGTTATTGTACTTCACTTCCTGAACCCTCGTGGTGACGGAACCTGAAGGCCGCCACTCGAGTCGGCCATTTTGAATGGAATAAAGCCCATTAGAAAACCTCTTATACCACGGATTCTGCCTCTTGTTATTTTGAGCTATTTTACTTTATTTTAAGACTCCGTACGAAATTCAGTCAGGTAATATTTATTTTATTTACCACACAACGGGAGAGAGCGCAGACAACTACGAGGACATATTTGAATCCTCGACAACGTTCCATCTGAATATAATCCATCTGGAGGACTTCAAAAGGATGGTCAGGAGGCTGAAATCCACCCTGCTCTACGGGAACACTCTTTCCTGGATTAAACTGACAACATATCATACAGGTACGAACTTTTTGTTTAGCTGCTGCTCGTAAATGTTTGTTGAACCAAATGTGCTGAATGCTGTCTAGCATAGCCTTCTCTCCTAAATGTGCTGGACTGTGAACTGTAGCTATAATGGCTTGAACCATGGAATCAGGGAGAAACCATACAGATTTCTCCTTCGTCATCCATCCTTGATCTGTCTGGATCCCTCCTAGTTCAGTCCACTTCTTTATTTCTTCTGCTGTGGCATGTGTCTGTATGTCAATTACGTCAAGTGCGGGATCCTTAATTGTCATACACTGTGTTGGTGTCTGAACTATTGGCTTTGTCATGTCTAATGTGCGATTCTGAGCAGTCTGTTTAGCTGTTCTGTCAGCTAAGTCATTGCCTTGAGAAATGGTATCAGTAACCTTCGTGTGTGCTTTACATTTCATAATTGATATAGCAGTGGGTAGATGTATTGCGTCTAACAAGGCATGAATGAGGGGTCCGTGCTGAATGTGGGCACCATGGGACGTTAAATAACCTCTCTCTCGCCATAGTACGCCGAAGTCGTGTACAACTCCGAATGCATAACGTGAGTCAGTGTATACATTAACTTTCTTATTTGTGGCTTGAATACAGGCTTGTGTTAGAGCAATAAGTTCTGCTGCTTGGGCTGACAAAGTATCTATACAATTTGTCTCAATAACTTCAGTGTCTGTTGTGACTGCATACGCGGCCACTAAATCTCCTGTATTTGTTCTCATGCACGATCCGTCTACATACAACGTCAGGTCTGGATCTAACAATGGAACGTCTGTCAAGTCTTGTCTAGGTTTCGTCTTTATTTCAATGATTTCAACACAATCATGAGCTAGTGGGTCTGTTCCAATTACAGGTAATAGTGTAGCAGGATTCAATGTATTACACCGTCGGATCTCTATGTGTGGTTGAAACAATGTCAGTTCATAACCGGTAAGTCTTGCTATGGTCAAGTGTTGTGTTTGTGTTCGGTTCACAAGAATCTCTACTGCATGTGGTACTTGTACTGTCAATGGGTGTCCTAATACTATGGCATCGCTTTGTCTGATTGCTAAAGCTGTCGCTGCCACTGATTTCAGGCATGCAGGCAAAGCCTGAGCTACGGGATCTAATGTACTGGAAAAATAAGCACATGGCTTGCGTGATCCTGCTTGATCCTGAGTGAGTACTGACAAGGCAGTACCTTCGCGTTCTGTAACAAAGAGTGTAAAATGTTTGCTATAACATGGTGTTGCTAAAACAGGTGCTTGACATAAAGCTTCCTTTAGGCTTTCAAAAGCTTGTGTATGTTCCTGAGTCCAAGGGAGAACAGTCGATGTGGCTGCCTCCTGTGTGGTTAACTGAATGAGTGGTTTTGCTAGAAATGCGTACTGAGGGATCCACTGTCTACAATATGAAGTGAGGCCTATGAAAGCCCGCACCTCCTTCTGTGTCTGGGGTATTGACATGTTAGCAATTAACTGGATACGGTCTGGTGTAAGCTGCCTTCCCTCCTTGGACAGCGAGTGACCAAGATAAATAACTCGCTGAACACAGAATTGCAGCTTAGAAGGGGACACCTTGTGCCCCTTGTCGGCTAGGAAATGTAAAACTGTCAGAGAAGCTTTTTCACATTCTGGCTCGCTTCTCGCGGTGATCAGCAGATCATCGACATATTGAAGCAGTGCTGTATCGACTGGCATGTGGATACTGTCAAGTTCTCGTTTCAGTGCTTGGCTGTAGATGCTGGGGCTTTCTGTGAATCCTTGGGGAGCGCGTGAGAATTTAAAGCTGCGCCCATTTAAACTGAATCCGAACAAGTATTGGCTTTCCGGATCTATTGGGACGCTGAAAAAGGCATTCTTGAGATCAATTACAGTAAAGAATGTTGCTTCGGAATCAATTGCTGTCAACAATGATGATATATCAGGGACCACAGGGAATTGTGGTACAATACACTTGTTTAGTTCACGCAAATCAATAACCAATCGGTATACTGGCGGAGCAGTAGGATCAGTTCGTTTAAGAATCGGAATTATCGGTGAATTACATACATTGGAGTCTGTTTCTACAACTACTCCCTGGGCAATTAGTTCATCAATGATTTTCAACAAAGCCACTACAGCATCATGCGGTAACTTGTATTGTCGCATTCGTGGTAGTACCACTCCTGCTTTCAGTGTGACTCGATAGGGTGTAATGTTCATGCAGCCAACATCCGTAGGGCCTTGTGCCCATAGATGTACTGGTAAAATCTGTAGTCGGGGATCCATGTCTCTAGACACATAGTGACCTTTAAAATCACGCAAAAACAACCTTACTCCTTCCGGAGAACAACATATTATGGCTCCTAGTGCTTTCAGAGTTTTAATTCCTAGCAAATTTTCTGGGCATGATTTAGTAAGCAACAAATCTGTAGTTCGTGTCAAAGGTCCTATCGTAAGTGGTAGAGGCTGTGATACTTCATTAACAATAGGTTTTCCTGAAAAACCAAGGGAAACATTTTTAGAGCCTGAGAGGGGTGCCCCTGGAACTTCACTACGTTTTATTGTTGTTCGACTTGCCCCTGTATCGAGTAAGAATTTTCTATCTTGACCTAATAATTCACTATGTACATAAGGTCCTTCTTGATCTACCGGAATCTCGATAAGCGGTAAGTCAACTTCCCTCTCTAGGCTGGTTCATGCGTAACGCTGATACTCAGGGTATTCATACTGTGCAGTCTGATACATTTGTTGTGTTGTGGTTTGTGTGGCAGTAGTAGGCAACGGTGGTGCAGCTGGCACAAACTGTATGGGTTGCTGTGAGGCTGGCATAGACTGTTGCTGAACTGGCACGGACTGTCCATGCAGCATAGCTCCTTTTTCATTCTGATCTTGTCTAACTAATCGTGGTCTCTCTTTTGCAATACCTGTAGCTATATTTCGTTTCAGGACTTGACAATCATGTACATAATGGCCTAGTTGTTTACAGTAATTGCAGGTTCCCTTTACAGGAACTGCAGAATCACCAGAATGTGTCACACCCTTTTTGTGACCATCTGCTGGTACTGTCTGAGAAACTAGCATTTTCATTTTTGTATCCTTCATGCGTCTATGCTCGTGTTCTTGTTCATCCCTAATTCTATTGTGATGATACTGTAACATTTGTAGCATTTGCGACGGAGTGTTACTTTGCCAGGTACTCTCGAATTTCAATATTCTATTCTTCACTGGAGGCAATGCATTTTCCACTAATTTTGTCACAAATAAATGTGGATATGAGTCACTACTTGCTTTTATACCACTATTTATACCAAAACATTTTTCAAATCGAGCATAATAATCGCTTGTGTCTTCATCTTGCTTTTGTTTGCAGGCTGTGATTGCACCCCAATCTTCCTTTTTTGTAGTTAATAAACGTGGCAGTACCTGTACTAGTAAACCTGGTAATAGTTTAACTTTATCCCCGAGCCCTGAACCTGCGGCTCGGCCCCTTTCTTCCTCTGCTAATGCTGTCCAGTCTATCTTTTGGTCTCCCACTTCCCACTCTTTTTCTTTCAGTTTTTCATATATGCCAGCAGGCAAAAGCACTTTTAAAATCGTCATAATATCAGGAAAGGTGTACTCTCCCATCAGTAACATGTCTTTAATTTCTCGGTGGAAACCCGCTGGGTCTTTGTCATGACTAGGTACTACTTTTTTCATTTCTAATAATTCCATTTTTGATATGGGTGTGTAAACAAATACACGGTGAAACTCATTGTCTTCGCCTTTTATTGGGTGCACTTCTCGTAGAGGATTTTGTCTATCCATGTAGTACGGTGCTCTTTCTCTGGGGGGCAAGGAGAGAGAATCTGGATTTACAAAAAGGACGTACTGCTTACGTGACACTAATATCTCTTTAATTAGCTTGTTACTAGAACCTCTCCATCTGTACGTAAGTAGTTCCGTTAATATATCAGGTAAAGGACCAGGGTCAGCATGTTGGCTCTTATATAATATGAGGAGTTGCTGAATCATATAGATTCCAGCTAAACGTTGTTCATCTGTACTGAGGTTGAGAAACGTGTGTGCTACGGTCTCATCACCGTATTTTTCAGGACTAACAATCCAGTGAACGGCTGATCTGGCTAATTCTTGCTCATCCATGGAATCGAGGAGGTGATAACCCCTTCGTTCTCGTAGTATTTTATCTGCGGCTTGAAACGAATGTTCAGGAGATTTCAGATTTATTACAGGCGTCGGATACGTTCTGCTATTATTTGGACATACAGAGTGTATTGGATCAGAAAAACATCTAGTATTTTCACAAGATCTTCCTCTGCCTACATAGGCTATGGTCTCTGACTGTCTTGCAGGGTTCCCTGATTCGGACACTTCATCTTGCTCAAACTCGTCTGTTCCCAATCTCTCTTCATGAATACGCTCTATTTCTTTACGTATTTTTCGGCACATGGCTATTATACAATTTTGCTTATCGTGTCTCCCTTCTGATATATTCTGACTCCATCTTGTAAGAATAAGCATTGCATTCCGGTCTACCCCCGGACGATCTTGATTTCTGATCACACAGTTTATGAGGAAACGTAACAGTTCCCCTTGTATCTCTACTTTCTGGAATTCCATAGCTCTGTTAATACATCCTGGATCTCGTCCTGTTTGAACAAAATGATATATGTTATCTAGATGCGTAGCCATCCCTGGTAACCTTGCTAAATACTCTGCGGCTCGTCTGATACGTAATGATGCCAGGACCATTTCGTCCTCTTTACCAACCACCGGGTCATATCTACAATTTACAAGAAGTTCCTTAAGCGTACGTTCATTTACGAACTTAGGTGTACGTGAATGTGCTGACTCTTGAAAAACAAGTTTATTTATTCTAGGTGGTGTAAAAATACTGCTAGCACCTCCCGTGGCCCCATCTGGGGCGTCGGGTGTGAAAGGGTTCGTCGAACGTGATACAGCAACTATGGGTGTCGATACCCCTGTAGAGTCGACTGCGGAAACAGATGCGGAAACAGATGTGCTTGCCGATGCTTGTATCGGGACTTGCTGTTGCACGGGGACAGATACCTGATCCTGACGTTGAACCCCTCCGCCAGACGGTCTATGTGGTGTGGCGTTAGCATACTCGGGGGCTGCATCGTCTAGATATGAGGAAAGGAAAACATCTTCTGCGGTTCTGGGATGCCCCTTTGGATGTACCTTAATTGGAAATAACGGGGGTGGCAAGTCTTTTGGCACCTCCGTAACAGCCTTAGGTAGTCCTTCGGCTAGAAGGGGATACATACCATTCATAAGAGCATTTCTTTGTCTATTTACTTGTTCTGATTTCACTCGGATACCTTCCTCAATTAATAGATTTTCTTGAACTTTATTTGAACTTTCTTTACTCCTCTCTTCTTGTCTACGTGCTTTTTCTGTTCGTCTGTGAGATTCTTTACGCCATAACTCAACGGCGTCTTTCTGTGACTGTCTGACCTTTCTTTTCCATAACTCTTCCTCCACTTTCATGATGCACTCTGCATCCCAGGTTCCCGCTATGGGCCACCTTTGACTTTCCGGTAATCCTTTGGTATAATCTACCCATAGATCAAGAAACAATATGGCATCTAAGCCATGTTTATGGTACATGAAATGTCCTGGAGTGTCTCTAGGAGGAATAGGAACTGCTTCTTCAAGCACCCCTTTTCTGGTAGTAATCTGTCTTAACTTCGAGAAGAGCGGCATATTGACAACTGACCTGATACTTACTCTTGAACTTACTTAATACGAGAAACACAATAATGAACAGTGAACTATGAACAGTCATTCATACCACAATATGCAAGACATTTTCTGAATACTTTAAACATTAAACATTAAACATTATAACAATGATCGACAATGATGACAGTCTGCCTAACTAATCACCACGCTGAATTCTTGACAATAACTGAATACTTCGGAATACTTGATATACTGCTAAACAGTACATATACACTGCTAAACAGTGCAGACCGGATTTGTGTACCCAAATCCGTCTTGACCGGCACAACCTATGTGCGCGTCAACACGCCTCCCCGGCGATGGTACTCACCGAGTAGCTCCTTGAAACGGAAGGCCTCAGAGAATGGACAGGACTCGATAACTGCGGACATCGGACCCTCTGGACGTCGGAATTTCGGAAAACCTGGTGGGCCTCTGTATACCTCGGATCTTGCTCTCTCAGCTAGGCTCTGGTCGGGATACTTCGCACTTCTCACCGCCTCGTCTGGGTTGATCGCAGCCTCAGTCGCCCCCGCTTGACCGGAGGGAGCTTACAGGAAATCCTGCTGGTACGCGTTTATGGTCCGTCCAGCTGTGGCAGGAGACCGGGCCTGCAACGCACCGCCGGCGCGTGAGATGAGAAAGTGTCCCTGTTCGGGCGCCATTATGTGGTAAATAAAATAAATATTACCGGACTGAATTTCATGCGGAATCTTAAATTAAAGTAAATAGCTCAAAATAACAAGAGGCAGAATCCGTGGTATAAGAGGTTTCTAATGGGCTTTATTCCATTCAAAATGGCCGACTCGAGTCGCGGCCCTCAGGTTCCGTCACCACGAAGGTTCAGGAAGTGAAGTACAATAATTTATTAACAGACATGTATTTTTATAATAAGTACATTACAATGAAACGAATGTAGAAGGCGTAACATTTGATAAGAAAAATGACGTGACAGTGACATAATCGAAACTAGGCGTAATAAGGAATAAAAGAAACATGATTGGTTAGGATTATCAGACATAGGTGGATCTATAAGATAATACTTGGCATAGATGCGCGCGCAGCAGCATGACGTGTAATTGACGTGCAACTAGGGGGTGAAGGGGACTTGACATTTAGCTCTACATGTGGAGACGAGAAGTCTGGGGTTATGTCAACCTAATCCCAAATCATATCTAACATCCTATGTTTAAAGAACTATGTTATCCACAAGGAAGAGACTCTCGGACAGAATCTATTCTATACTGACTGTGTGCGTGTACAAGCGTCTAAGTGTCTATATGAGATGCGAGGGGCAGAAAACTTTCCATGGCAACAGGGCTATGAATCACTTGCAGAAGGACGGAAAGGCTGAGTCCTTTGCTTGTGAGCTAAAGGAAATGTTTACCTAAATCACTGGACAGGAATGCATCGGCTGAAGAGCAAAATAGATAATTCGAAGGTGAAATACAACTTCTTGGCAGACAGGCGAAAACTGGCCGAGGCAGGCACCGTTAGCTGCACAGGGAGTAGGACAAAGTTCATGGATACAGATGCGAGCTCAAGCTGAAGCTGTCAGAGACAGAGAGCAGGGAAAGGCTTTGAGGACAGAATCGGGCCTACTCGCCTGAACTGTAAAAATGGAGTAACTTAGCCATATAAAGTCGGTGGCCTTTCATACTTAGGAATCGAATATCCAGCCCATTGATGGCGGATCTGACAGAGAACATGTTGACGGTAGACACACATATGTTTGCGTCTTAGAAACTGGAACTGGAGGGAACATACATGTACTTGTAACATGCATATAGAACCGTTGGGGTCCAAGATAGGGGACATAACTGATCAGGAAAATCCACATTTCCACAGTAGCCCCAACTTCAAGCACTTCCAGTGACCAAATTCTTTGGCATGCCCTGACTCCCCTGCTTGTGGTGAGTCCCCTGGACATTGCTGTTCCTGACGTTTCTCCTTCTTCACTTCCTGCATTGGTTGCAGTTGCCAAGGCTTGTTGGTGCTCCCGCCGGAGTCCAACACCTCAACACTCGTCAGCCTCCGTGGGACAGCTCGTGCATGACTCCTGGTCCTCCTCAGCAGCGACTGGTCCACACAGCTGCAGAGTCAAGTTGATTCTTACCCATCCTGCAACACCTGATATAGGAGGGCATTCGTCTTCAAAGCCTCCTGGTCACTCCCGAGTGACATAGACTCTGTCACCTCTGCTTGCAGGTACCTCTCAGCTAGAATCCACCTTCAGAATCCACCGGACACTTTCTCCTCCTTCAGCAGCGGCACTTTCCTGAAGTCCTCCATTGGCTTCGACGTGGGTACTAGGGTATCCACCGATGGGGTGGCTCTTCAACCTTCTGTCTTCCACAGAGTTTCTTCTGGGTCCACTGGGAATGTTCCTTAATCTTTAAAAATCCAACTTACATGTAGAGTTGTACGGAGCACGCAGTTCTGATCCCTACTCTGCACACACTCTCCGTGGAGTTCCCAGTCACTCACTTTGGGTGGGTCCTTGGGTCTCCAGCACTTCTTCATCCTCTCGACATTGTCTTGAACCGAGTTGTGGTTCTTATACCACTTTCTTAGTATATGGTTTGTTCCCCCCCTTGGGCCTACTTTGTGTCTATCTCCGGGTAGGAGATATCTAAACGTGTTAGAGAGTATTATATAATAAATACATATTTGTAGACATACTTTGTGTGGTTCTTTTTCATTTAATCTATACTATAAGATTGCATTCTGGTAAAACAAGCTGCTTTACACTCCTTCTGGACTAAGCCTGAAGGCTGCTGTCTACACCTACCACTTTTCTAAGGTTGTCTTAGACCTTTTAAATCACCGTAGGGGTTGTCTGGACTGGTGCAAGGTGCCCACTTACCTTGGGGGACATCATATACCAGGCCAGCTTTTCACAGTATTACACAAGCATCTGTGGCCCCTTCTGTAATACCAGAGTGCCCCAAGGGGCAAGCAAAGCAGGCGCAAACTCCTGTTGCCCCCCTGGTCACTCTCTGTAATACGGCTCCTGATGGCTTTATATTTTTGTCTTATATGTGAATAGAGTAAATACACACTCCCATGTCACAGGTTTCCTTCCTTCCTTCCTTCCTTCCTTCCTTCCTTCCTTCCTTCCTTCCTTCCTTCCTTCCTTCCTTCCTTCCTTCCTTCCTTCCTTCCTTCCTTCCTTCCTTCCTTCCTTCCTTCCTTCCTTCCTTCCTTCCTTCCTTCCTTCCTTCCTTCCTTCCTTCCTTCCTTCCTTCCCCCCTTCCTTCCTTCCTTCCTTCCTTCCTTCCTTCCTTCCCCCCTCCCTCCCTCCTCCCTCCCTCCCTCCCATCTTTTCCTCCCTCCCTCCCTCCCTCCCTCCCTTCCTTCCTCCCTTTTCCTTCCCTTTCCTTCCTTTCTTTTCCTTTCCTTTTCCTTCCTTCCTTCCTCCTTCCTTCCTTCCTACCCCTTCCATACTCTTCCTTCCTTCCTTATGAGAGTTTCTTAAACAGTCTCTTCAAGGGACTGAATCATTTAGGAAGAAAAAATAGGAGGCGATTCAAAATCGCACCTCACCGAACCTCCACCAAGTAAAACAAGAAATAAAATGATGCCAAACGATGATAAGGCACCTCTGCTGTCAAGCAAATATAATTTTACATTTCACTTGACCCAAAATAGTATTCTCTTGTATTAATAATATATAGCATATTAGCAAGTTCAGCATTTGATTTACGGATTTCCTAATGCGCCTGCTCTTCCATACATCGGATTTAATTCACTGTGACTTGCCTTTCACCTTTTTAATGTGCACCGGCTGAAATGACAGGTTTAGTGACCACTGGGTAAAAACAATTGATACGATTTGACATTCATGTTATAATAAAATGTTAGACTCATTATTCCTTGTGACAGCTGAGAGGGGAGGTATTTTATGCTGTGACAGCGTGTCAAGGTGGTGATCCGGGCATAGATATGAGTGGTATGAAAAGAGCAGAAACAGCAGGTGTGTCTAGCACTGCACGTCCAGGAACAGCACCGAGCAGGTGTGCAGAAACAAGGTAAAATGAACACAGTTGTGCATTTCCTACCTGCTCATGCACAGTGTAATCTGTCTGTCTGGTCGGCTTTATCTGCCTTGCTTACCTACTTGCAGTGCTTTTTTTATACACACACAGTGCAAACTCGATCTAAAGGTACTGGAGCGCTTTATATCACCCAAGGTCACATTCATTTTTTGTTAAGTCTGGTGTTTGCCAATACCCTTTGATTTTACTAAAATTACTTTATCCATTGGTCTGCTCTTGTATCATGGGGGTCTCTAGTTGGCAGATGTAGGTATCTGTCAAAGTAGGGACCCTTGCTTCTAGTCAGGGTAAGGAAGTAACGCACACCCCTGCTCACCCCCTTGGTGTAGTTTTGCACGAGCAGACAGGCTTATCTCTAAGGCATTTGTGCAAACATACAGTAACACAGTGAAAACACTACAAAGAGACACCACAACATTTCAGAAAAATAAACAAACTTTATCTCAACCAAGCAAGACCAAAACACAGAAATTCAAAATACAGTTATGAAAAGATGACTTTTAAAAGGTAAAAGCAGTTCTGTTCATAGAAAATGATGGCTGCGTCACTTTCAATACAAAGTACCTGGGATGCGTGCAAATCACAAGCAAAAACAGCCGCATAGAAGGTGATGTGTTGGTTCCTTACACGCAGGGAAGGTGATGCATTGGTTCCTTGCTCCAGGGGAGGTAATGCGATGGTTCCTTACTGCCACGCAGGGGAGGTGTTGCGTTGGTTCCTTACTGGAGAAGATGTGATGCGTCGTTTTTTTCATGCGCGGGTAGGTGATGCGTCGGTTTCTTACTGGGACCCTCGTGCTGTTGTAGACTTGGCGCCCCGGTGCAATACATCGAAATTGGGTGAAGTTGATATTTGCAGCCGCACAGTAGAGTCTGCATCGGAGTCAGTGCGGCGAGCTCAGTCTTCAGAGAGTCGTGCACAAGACTCGGCTTTCAGCAGTTTCTCCTGCCGCGGGCAGGCGCTGCGTCGGTTTCTTCTGCTACATGACGGCGATGCATGGGAAATTCTTCCCACACGATGATGTTGCATCAAAAACTAATGTGGATGTGTCACGCTTTTTCAGTTGCTCAAAGCAGATGGACAGCCTCCAGAGGCCCGACACAGAAACAAGCAGTTCTTGGCAGGCCAGAATTCCAAGCAAGGGAATTCAGGGGAGATGGTGGTGAACTCTTTGTGTCTCTGAGACTTCAAAACAAGAGGCAAGCTCTACTTCAAGTTGGAGAACTTCTTCAAGCAGGATACACAGCACAAAGCAAAGTCTTTGTGCTCTCCTTGGCAGAACCAACCACTGCAGGCCATCACAACACAGCACGCAGCAAAGGGGCAGAACTTCTCCTTCAGTTTCTCCAGTTCTTTCCCTTGGCAGAGGTTCCTCTTGAGTCCAGAAGTTATCTAAAGTTCTGGGGTCTGGGCCCCAATATTTATACAGCATTTTCCTTTGTCCTCTGTGGCAGAGAGGCTCTGTGTCAGTCCAAACTAGTTCTGTCCTCTCTGGCCCAGCTTCCCAGTAGGAGGGGTAGCTAGCATTGTGTAAGACAGACCAGGCCCATTCAGGTGCAAGGAAATCTCTTCCCACCACTCTAAAGGCAGCCCTGGTCTATTCAGCCCAGGCCTGACTCATCCAGGAGAGGCAGGACACACCTCAAACCCCCCACCAGTGGCTGTCTGAAGAGAATGCAGATCTGCAGCCCCTGTCACTCCAAAGACAAGCAGTCGATCCACAAACCAACAGAGACACACAGGATGGCTAAGCAAGATGTATTTTTATATTCTGAGCTCAGGCATAGTAAACTTAATCTTTTCATCTTGTCCCCATGGGTAGTTAGATATATAAGATGTTATAAATATACTTCCATTCTATTCTATGGAACAGATAGTCTTTCAAAAGTGAAAAGCAAAATACACTGTATTTCACTATCAGGACTTGTCCCAAACATTAGTACATGTCCTACCTTTCATTTACACTGCACCCTGCCAAGAGGGGTATTGTTATATTTCGAAGAAACAGTCGAGATCCAAATTAAGGTTGTTCTGAAGAAAGACTTTAATCTTCAAGATAAAATCCCATCCATACAAGTTCCACCAGTACAGCAACAGCTCCTAGTCAACTGTGTCAAACCCCCTTATGACATATATACATTCTAACTCTGACCACATCAAAACCATAGAAACATTTTGTATGACAGATAGGCATAACCATAGAGAACCTGCATAAACAAGTTATCAAACAGGACACTACACCATCTCCCTTCCCCAACAAAAAAAAACATTTGTAAATGTAACAAAAAAAAACATTTGTATATGTAACCGCACACTACACCTAATCTTTAAGATTGAGCATTTCCATATACATTTATAAAAGTACCTATACACTACACATAATCCTCAAGATAACTTGGTTTCTTCACCAATCTTGAAGACTGACGTGTAGAACAATCGCTAGTTTGAGCATTTTCCTTTACAGTCTTGGTGACCCCTCCTCTCCTTACAACAACCACTCTATTAAGATTCCATACCCGATGGTCTTCTGTTCTAACCGCATTCTTAAACACTTTAATGACCATCATAGGATCAAAATATTTTGAATTACCACTCCTCACATGACCAGGACGTTTTACCACCACCACATCACCAACATTCACTTCCAACTTTTTGACTGAATTCTTTTTGTCAAAATAATCTTTTCTTAATAACGCTTTCTCTTTTTCTCTTTTTTCAACCAGTTCTTCATCACAGACTCGTTCTTTCCCCTTATTGAAACAATAATCATTCACCCAAAATGGTTCCAGGTGTGTATTCGGAACCCTACCACGAAACAAAAGAAATGGAGATTTCCCAGTAGTAGAGTGAGGAGTCAACCTATAATCCTCTAATTTCTTAAGAACTTCCTCCTTCCATCCTATAGATAAAGATTTAGCCAAAGTAATGGTTTCTTTCAAAACCCTGTTGAGTCTCTCTACCATCCCATTAGCCTCGGGATGATAGAGAGAACATGTTTTATGAATGATTCCACAGGATGACAAATACTGTTCCATCTCTTTAGAAACTAGTTGCACACCATTATCCGTCAAAATACTTTTAGGAAATCCTTCCTTTGCAAACAGCTGTTTAAGGCACTTGATGACATTAATTGAATCCACAGTGTACAAAAAGAAAACTTCAGGCCAGCGAGAATACATATCAATCACAACCAATAAAAATACCTGAGAACCATTACTATACACAGGACCTAAAATATCTAAAGCGATATCCTCCCATGGTTGCTTTGGTCTCCTTCTCAAAATCATAGGTTGTACTCTAGTAATTTTAGATTTATCACTCAAATTACAAGCAACACACTCACGTATTTCTCGTTCCACCAACTTATCCATTCCTGGCCACCAATAAGACAATCGTAATCTCTCCTTTGTTTTAGAGATACCAGAATGAGTAGCATGTGCCAAATCTATCAAGTCTTTTCTAAGACTTACAGGAGGAACTAACTTAGTACCACGAAACAACATCTCCTTATCCACTGAAAGTTCATTTTTCACATACCAAAAAGGTCTTGTATCTTCTGATCCATTTTTAATACTAGACCAATTTCCCAATAAAAGTGACACAACCTCTTTAAGAGTTACATCTAGTTCCATTTCTTTTCGCCACTTCTCTTCAGATATATGATCCGCATCCAAAGCACACACCCACTCATAACTTAGATCACTACAATCCCCATCACAAGTGTCACTTGACACCAAACGTGAAAAAACATCCGCTATCCTATTGTTAACACCTGGAATGTACTTGATTGAAAAAGAATATTCTTGTAAGCTTATGATCCATTTTGTTATGCGACTAGAAATAGCATCCAAACCTTTCTTCTCAAAAATTTCCACTAAAGGTTTATGATCAGTTCTCACCTCGAAATTCACTCCCCACAAAAATTTCTTCAGTTTTCTGATTGCCCAAAAAACTGCAAGGGATTCCCTTTCAACCACAGAATACCTTGTCTCAGGGTCCTTTAAAGCTCTAGAAAGAAACAAGATGGTTTTAATTCCTTGAGGACTCTCCTGTTGCAAAACCGCACCTAACCCCTTCTCACTAGCATCAGTTGTAAGAATTGACTTCAGCTTGGTATCAAAACTTTGCAAAAATGGTGCATCACTTAACTTCTTCTTAACATCAGAAAACTCTCTTTCACATATATCCGTCCATCTGAAACTAACACCCTTCTTTAACAAACTTCTCATATTGACAGTTAACTCAGAAAAATTCATGATGAATTTTCCATAGTATTCTATTAAACCAAAAAAACTCATCAATTCTTCCTTTGAAGTAGGGGAATGCATACCACATATAGAAGACAACAACTCATCTTTGGGTTTGACCCCACTACCTGAAATATTGTGCCCAAGATAGTCAATAGAATTTGATCGGAACTTACACTTCTCAATTTTAATGGTGAGATTAGCATCAGACAACCTAGACAGAACAGATCTGAGGCGGTCATCATGTTCATTATCATTATCACCAAAAATAAGTATGTCATCCTGATAGATGCAGACACCCGGTAAACCTTTCAAAACCTTCTCCATTGCACGCTGGAAAACAGAAGAAGCTGATACCAAACCGAATGGCATTCTTTTAAATCTAAATGTGCCAAACGGCGTGATGAAAGCAGTAAGGTCCCTACAAGATTGCTCCAATTCAATTTGATGATAAGCTGAAGTTAAATCAAGAGTGCTAAAAACCTTAGCACCACCCAGAAGAACTAAGAGTTCCGAAATATTAGGTAGAGGATATCTATCCACAACCACACTCTTATTCAATTGGCGTAAATCTATGCAAAGACGCAAATCACCGTTCGGTTTGCGCGCAGCGACCACCGGAGCCATCCACTCCGTTCCCTCAACCTCTTCAATGATACCACCATTTTTAAGCTTAATGATCTCCTTCTCCATGTCAGACTTAACAGCCAACGGGACATTCCTGACTTTACAGGCAACCGGAACAGAATTCTCCTTTAACATTATCTTATGCTGATAACCTCTCATGCAACCCAAATCTTTTTTGAACACTTTTGGAAAATCACACATCAATTCATTAACCAATTTCTCATCTTGTACAGATTCTACCGTACATACATCTCTCAACAAAATGGGTGGATCAGAATTTGGATCAAGATAAACCCCCAAATCTCCCTGATGAATCCAGCTAATTATACTGTCACCTTTTTTGAAACATAAATTTTCCCTGACACAAATCTTCCCTTGTACTCAATCAATCCCAGAAAGTACCCATGTAATTTAATGGGTTCTCCCCCATACGCCAATGGAATTATGTCAGCTTTCAACAGAACAACTTTTTGCTTCAATTTCTTATTGTAAAAATCATTCGAAATTATAGTAATTTTTGCTCCTGAATCAAACAAGACCTGAGTTAACTCCCCATCAACTAAAATTTCATCCGTAGGACACATTTTCTTGCTGTTATCACTTCCTATCTCTAAAATTATTTGACCACACTCAAAATCTTTGTACATTTCTCTTGAACGCTCATCTTCATAAACCTCTACCATTTTAACTTTTGAATTCAGCTTAGTCTTGCACACAAATTCAAAATGACCCTTCTTTTTACACTTCAAGCACATATGACTAAGAGCAGGACATCTTTTATCATTAGCAAGATGCCCTATCTTATCGCATCTGTAACATTTAAAGGACATTGACTTATCAGAAAAAGTATTACTCATTTTGCCCCTATCCACTTGACCTTTGTCTTTTGTTTTAAACTTGACATCACTTTGTTCATTAACCACTTGTACCTTGACCTCCTTAACATTATCCTTTTTTATGATGGCAACACACTTTAATGAATGTTCTATCTTTTTAGCTACAACAATGACCTCATCTAGAGTAGGGTCATCTCGTAACCACAATTCTTCTCTTACTTTATCCATACTACAACCTAACATGAATTGATCACGCACATGTTCATCCGTCAGGTTTTCAAATTTGCAAGATGAAGCAAGTTTCCGTAAGCTTGTCAAATAATTTTCAATAGATTCACCCTCATTCTGCAGTCTCTTCCCAAAATGATACCTCTCCAATATCGTGCTTACTTTTGGAAGATAATGCTTGTCTAACTTAGATATGCATATCTCATAATCATTTAAACCATCTGACTCAGAAGTTGGCAATTCAGGGAGATGATCGAACACGTCTTGTCCTTCTGAGCCTAGGCAATGAAGCAAAAGAGATGTTTTCCTTTCAGCACTCAACGAAGCGCCACACACCCTAGCATATCTTTCAAATACACTCTTCCATTTTTTCCATTTGATAGGAGGTTCACCAGGTTGGGAAAGAAAGAAAGGTGCTGCAGTAACATTCTGCATTGCACCAAACATAAAGTGAACCCTTTTTTAAAAAATAAAATATATGATAAACAAGAAGAAAACAAACTGTTTGTATCTGTTTCCGTTTCTGTCAAAGATACCTTTCAACAGACATGAGTAGAATTACTGGAATACTGACTGGAATTACAGTAACATACTGGCATTGAGACTCGCTTTAGATCACTGGTGTGCGAGTCACCGATGAGGAATTTATCGCACCACAGTGATGTGATGTTAATTCACGTAGTTCACCGAAATCATCCCAATCCAAAATGGCTGCAGGAACGTGCGACGTAATGACGCTGTCCCAGGATGCAATTCCGCAGTCAGAGCGTGAAGAAAGCCTCAAAAAGAAGTCGACTCCGAAAGAACACTTGAAGAATCGAAGATTCGAAGATGAACAATCCAAAACGAAGCTTGAAGGTACGAGTTCAATAAGATGATGTTAGTATTTAAACAGAGCGCGAGACTCCTTCTCAACGTATACCAGTAACGTACAGTTAAAGTTAACGCAAAGTTAATACTTCGAAAACCATCAAATAGGTTCACGCTTGAGATGTAATAACTTTCAATCAGATAGAATTTTCACCAGCCTCTCTGACCGTGGTTCAGCAGAAGAGCATCTTTGACCCAGACACTAACACGAACATACGATCCAGCTGATCAACGAAAATTCGTAAATTTAGTTTACCAAGAGAGTGAGCCCACATCGAGTTAAACCCCTCAAATCACCGTGGGAATGTGGCGAAATGCTCCCAACCCTCTAGTAAAAAAAATTGTATCTCACCAGAAACAGTTTCTTAATACTTGTTGTTGAGATCTTCTTGAAGACTGCCGACTACGCCAGTGTTATATTTCGAAGAAACAGTCGAGATCCAAATTAAGGTTGTTCTGAAGAAAGACTTTAATCTTCAAGATAAAATCCCATCCATACAAGTTCCACCAGTACAGCAACAGCTCCTAGTCAACTGTGTCAAACCCCCTTATGACATATATACATTCTAACTCTGACCACATCAAAACCATAGAAACATTTTGTATGACAGATAGGCATAACCATAGAGAACCTGCATAAACAAGTTATCAAACAGGACACTACAGGTATCTTGGGTCTAACTTAGGGGTGTCTTATATGTAAGAAAAGGGAAGGTTAGGGCCTGGCAAGTGGGTGTACTTCCCATGTTGACATGGCAGTAAAAACTGCACGCGGACACTGCAGTGGCAGGTCTGACAACATTTTGAAAGTCGGCTTGTGTTGGTGACACAATCAGTGCTGCAGGCCCACTAGCAGCATTTGATTTACAGGCCCTGGGCACACACAGTGCACTGTACTAGGGACTGAGTAGTAAATCAAATAAGCCAATTACGGAATCCATAAACACAATTTACAGGTAGAGCATATGCACTTTAGCACTGATCCGCAGGTCAAAAATAGGAGGCCGAAAAGCAAAATGTCTGGGGAAAATCCTGCTGAAAAAGCCAGGTCTATCACTCATTCATATTTTGCTTCCGCCCACTACAGCATGGGACAATGCGTCAACCTACTTCAGCCACTGACTATCTTCCGTTGTGTGACTGCATTTTTCTCTTCCACAAGGTGCACAACGCCAAACAAGGTAGTTCTCTTCAGTGCCTGTGTTTTTGTTTTTACTTTATTGCTTTGGTTTTGATTTTGTGTTTAGAGTCTAATATGCTAGCAGGGCAATTTCTATCAGCTCTTCCATGTGAAGCACAGGGCACATTTAAGATTTTTCAGTTCCTATCTCCTGGGATTGGTGTTGTAATTTCCTTTTAGAGTGGCCTTTGGTTTTTTTTTTCTGACTTATTCTATTTTTCAGCATACTAAGTTCCATTTGAAACTGTTTTCATGAAGTTGTAATTTTTTTTGTATGCGCTCTATAAAAATTGCATCTCTAACTGCACTCCTGTAAATCATTGTGGTATGTATTTTAATTAAATGCCACAGCTATATTTTTTAACCAATTTAGCCCGCATGTCCTGTCTGTACTGCTTTTTAGTTTGCTGTCACTGCTCTTGCATTTTGATATATTTGTACACCAATTTAGTTTGCATCTCCTGCTTGTACTCCTTTTTAGTGTGCTTTCAGTGCTCGTCAGTATCCTGCTTATATAGACATTTAACTATTATACTAATAATTTTAACTATACCCCTTCTTTAAGTTTATCTATCTATCTATCTATCTATCTATCTATCTATCTATCTATCTATCTATCTATCTATCTATCTATCTATCTATCTATCTATCTATCTATCTATCTATCTATCTATCTATCTATCTATCTATCTATCTAGCTATCTAACTATCTATCTATGAATCAATTGATCTATCGATCTATCTATCTATCTTTACAGCTCTATCTGTCTGTTCATCTACCTTTGTGATTATGTCTATCCATCCACCTTTGGAACTCTATCTATTAGTTTGTCTGTCCATTTACCTTTGTAGCTCTAGCTGTCCATCTATCATTGCAGCCCTATCTATCGGGATGTCTGTCCATCTACCTTTGCGACCATATGTATCTATATTGACAACTCTATCTGTCTTTTTATTTCTGTCTGTCTGTGCACATTTTTCTGTCTGTATATACAAGCATCTCTGCCTGTCCGTATGAGCCTCTCTGTCCATCTGTCTCTCTGTGCAAGCCTATGTCTGTCTTCTAATTCTCTCTATCTGTGCACATCACTCTTTCTGTCTGTCTGTACAAGCCTATCTATCTGTGCAAGCTTCTCTGTCTGCACAAGCCCCTCTGTCTGTCTGTCTAAGTATCTGTCTATCTGTGCAAGCCTTTTTGCCAGTGCTCGCCTCTCTGTCTGTCTGTGCAAGCCCTTGTCTGTTTGTAAGAACGTTCTACATAACATTACCAAACAAAACTAGCAAATGCAAGAGGCTAGCAGCCTATAGCAAATAAATTGATTTTTTTAGGTCTGGTGTTAGTCAAGACCTTTTGATTTTACTACAGTTATGTGCCTATCGTGGTCACTTTTAGGTCATTTTCAGGCAGACTTCATCCATCTATCTGTTGTGTCATTTATATTTTTTCCAGCCACTGCAGCATACATCTTGGGGCAATGGGTTAGCACACTTCAGTCACTGGCTGATTTCATTTTGAGTTACAGCGTTCTGTCCTTTCGCAAGGACGCATGCAAAAAAGTGTTGGATGGAACGCTTGAATTAATCTCAGCCACTGGTAATTACTCTGGGCTGAATCCCAGAGCATTTTTGTTTTGAACACCATGCCACCTCAGTTTGGACCGATCAATATGCAAATCAATCTTGACCCTGCTCCAGGCGAATCAGTCCAACCTGATCTGCTAGGTCAGGTCCTGTTTGAAAGAGAACACAAGCAACCCAGGACCGTTGTTTCTCTAATTTGCATCATCAACCACGTGTGTTTTTCCTGCAGGAGGACATCCGTGCGCAAAGCAGTCCTCTTCGGCATCAGGGACTACTATGGTAATGCGTGCTTTTTTAAAACTAAAACATTTTGGGTCTCTAGCCACTGATTTCTTTTAAATTGATTGCCTAAATGCTTCCCCAACAATAAGGTTTTGCACAAAGACAGAACAAAATAACAATTGCTAAGGCCAAAATGCTGGTGGCTAACGCCAGACCTATTGGCTTGGCCAATGCTTGGTCTGGCATGCACGGGGATGTTAAGTGGTATGTCCAGAATCATAGAATGTTGAGCTGACGTCGAGTTCGAGCCTGGTTCCAGAGTACCAAAGTCAGCAGCTCTGGCCATAAGGCCACAACCTCTCTCCATCCTGTCTGCCTCTCTCACTCACTCCCTCGCTCTCTCTCTGTTCACACTCAAATGCCTGTTGTTCACTCTGGTTCTGTAGTGAAGGCGGCGCTTTAGATACATACATTGCTATGTTGGCATAAGCGCGTTAGATGTTAGAGAGCCATCTTGCCACTTTTGCTGCTTTTGCACACGGCACTGCAGATACATGTTATTATTTGAAAACTGCTTGCTTGCCTTTTCTTCACATGAGAACTGTCTGTTGTTCACATCCCTAGACGTGCGCTGCGACCTTGGTCTGAACATTGTGTAAAGAAACAGACTGGGTCGCCAGACAATGCATGTTTTTGAGTTCAGGTTGATCGGCCCACTATTTAGCCATAACACGCACACAGCTGCAAATACCTGAAATTCGAGTGCTTTTAATATTGCAGGCTGCATGCTTTACACACACATTCTGGAGAAGAACTTTCCCAGGACCAGAGCTAAGCTGATGCTGTGATGTGATTCAACTAAGCTGATGTTTACTGTATGGGGTTCCCCATTCAAACCTAGAGACCTTCTATTAGTCTAATTTTTAGAATTGGGAATCTCTAGTTGGCACAGGTATGCACTTGCGACAAGCAGGGACTCTCAATTCTAAGTCAGAGTAAGGGGATCACCCTTTCAAATAACCCCTGCTCACCCTTTAGGTAGTGTGGCGCAAGCAGTCAAGACTATTCTCAGGGCGTCATAGGTTAAGCATTTGTGAACACATACAGTAATACAATGACACACCACAAATGGACACCAGTCAAGGTTATATCAAAAATAGGTTTCTTTATATAAGGCTTAGTACAAGACCAGAATAACGAATAAAATGACCACAGTATTATTTTAAAGTTCAATGTTCTTGTAAAAAGGCTTAAAATGCAAAAATAGGCTTCTTTTAGTCAATTCTGCTTCTTTTCAGGCTTTGTACGGTTCGTACCTGGGCGTGCGACTTGTCCGCATTAAAAACAAGGAAAGTACGAGTCAAACAATCGGTGAGGACTCCGGGGTCCGTGACGCACCCGCTGCGGTGCGAACAGAACAAAGTACCTTAAGTTCGTGGAGTCCCCGACGGACAGTGCGGGACAAGTTGATGGGTCCGGGTCGTAGTTCGGCAGCGTATTCAGATGCTGGTCGGGTCGCGGCGTCGGGACGCGGCGTTGGTAAGGGACCTTCAGGGATACCTGCGGATGGCCCAGATCAGCTTGCAGAGTCTGTGGCGTTCGGCGTTCGAGCCGTACCTTCGGTGCGGATAGGCGGCGACACTTCTCGGTGCTGTACAGCGTACGGGGAGGATCAGCGTGATGCGGCTTCTCAGCTTTGAGTACAGCACGGTGCAGTACGTTAGCAGCATACGGACCGTACCTGCGGGACAGCGAAGCTTGAGTCCGGCGTACAGTGTTCGGCAGCCAGTGATGTACGTCTCGAATCGGCGGGGAAGGTTAGGTGCGATGCGGCCGGGAGGGATACGGCGCGTACTAATGCTTTTGGATCAGCGTAGACGCACGGTGCCGGGCGGCAAAGACACGGCTTCGCGGCGGATGGTGTACGAGGCGTACTGGGGCCAAATCCAGCGGGAAACAAGCCAGAATTGTCCAGGCAACTCAGTTTTGGAAGGCAGATGAGTCCAATGGTCCTGGGACTCAGTTCAGGGGGCAAGCTCTTCTTCCAAGCCCTTGGAGATTGTTGAAAAGTGCAAAGTCTCTCTTAGTCTTTTCCTCTCCTTTCTCAGCAAGGCACCAACTGCAGGCCAATCCCCCAGGTCAGGGAAAGTTACTCCTCCTTCAGCTTCTTCCAGGTCCTTCTGGTCAGGCAGAGTTTCTTCGTGGTTTAATCAGGATCTGATTTCTTAGGAGCAGGGCTCCTACATTTATACCAAGTTTCTTTTGTCTTTACAGGCCAGGGGGGCCTTTGCATAATCCCAGTCCAGTTCTTTTCAGTGAGGAGCACTTTGTTGTTGGGACTCTGGCTTCTTCTTTCAGCAGGCAGGGCAGAGACATCAGACGCTCCCCAGGGGGTGGAGCCAGCATTGTGGTGGCAGAGCACTGCCCTATTCAGAGTCAAGGTGCACTCCTCCCACCCATCCTGGTGTAATCTCTCTATTCACCACCTGGCAGCCCCAGCCTGTCTCCTGGAACTTCCCAGCCCTGTCACTCAAGCTACACACAAAGAGGATAGCCCTCCCCTCCAGAGGTGGACTGAGATGGTTAGGCATGCAAAGGCTAACTTTCCAAAAGTAGCATTTGCAAACCCAGGATATTAAAATAACCTTTGCTAAAAGATGTATTTTATTAATCTGAGTTCAGGCATACTAAACATGAATTTCTACCATGCTTCCTGAGCCTGCTAGGATCATAGAGTGTTATAATCTAGCAGCCCATTCTGGCCTATGGAGAGCGGGTAGCCTTACAATAGTGAAAAAACGAAAATGGCTGTAATTCACTATTAGGACATGCCACACACCTCAGGGCATGTCCTACCTTATCCTTACAATGCACCCTGCCCTAGGGCCTACCATAGGGGTGACTAATAAGAAGGTAAGGGAAGATTTAGGGACTGGCAAGTGGGGACACTTGCCCAGTCAGCATGACAGTACCAGACTGCATGCAGGTTCTGCAATGGCAGACCTCAGACACATTTTACCAGGCTGCTTCTGTGGGTGGCACAACCAGTGCTGCAAGCCCACTAGCAGCATTTGGATATACAAGCCCTCGGCACCCCTGGTGCACTCTACTAGGGACTGATAGTAAACCAAATAAGCCAAACATGGAATCCAATGAACATCAACATTTTAACATAGGGAGAGCATATGCACCTTCGCACTGGTCAGCAGTGGTAAGGTGCCCAGAGTCATAAAACAGCCAACACCAGGTCAGAAAAAATACAGGAGGAAGGAAAAAGTTTAGGGATGACCCTGAAAAAAGGGCCAAGTCCAACACTAATAATACTAGCTTGCTAGTGAAGGGAAGGTGGCTGTATTCCACTGTCATTTATAATATGATTTCTCCTTTCATTTTCTATGGTATTGTAACAATGCTGATGGTTTTATTTTTAATCATTTGTTTGCTTATGTTAGCCAAAGTACTGCATCTTAGGACACGTAGTTTATAAAATAAACATTTTAAACTCTACCGTGTCTCTGATTACTCTTGTTGTGGACTGATATGAGAATAATAACGAACAGGTATTTCTGATTCCCAACATTCCTGAGAGTACTCTTAGTCGCTTGTTCTGGGTTGTCTATACATTGGGACCTCCGATAGAATACGGATAACGAATGGGACACTGATGCTGGTCGGATAGGGGTTCTAGGTTCTGAGGTGAGTTTTTTGGTACACCACAATTCACTGAGGTCCTGGTTTCCTGCGCATAGTTCTGTGCATGAGCAGAATCCCTGCAACATGGCGCACCTAATGTTTGGTCTTTTGATTTGAAACGCCTTAGTAGTGCTTATATTAGTCCACGACTCCCTCACTCTTGTTTCCGGATAGCGGGAGTGACGGATTTCACCTACCTATTAGTAGCCTAATATGTTATTTCAAGCTTGTTAATTAAAAAGGTTTCTTATATTTCTGAACCCTTGTGCTACTGTAAAATCTGTTCTTGTTCTTCTCTGTGTCCTTATGGCGGTTGAAATTGCAGCACATAGTCGTACGCCTTTGCGGCGTCATTTGACTCAGTATGGGGTACCGGACGATGGGATGGCCGTAATTTTTGTGGTGAGTGCGGACGCGTCCCACCCTTACGAGTTGTTTTGCTCTTGGGTGACACTGCCGGCAGTGAATGCGGACGATAAGACGTTTCACTCGTATACTCACACACGGGTCCCAGCAAATTATGCGCCATACAGGACGCTGGAAATTCCCCTTTCAGCCTGGCAGCATAGCATTTGGTTTAATGGCGCCCTTCCCCATGTGGTTGCACCGGCTAGACTCGGCCCTTTGTCAATTTCAGGGGCCACATGGCCGGTGCTGGCCGGATTTACGCCTCACCCCCGCTATTTGACTATTGCCATGGAGGAACTGCGTACACTCCATACAGCCATCATTACAGTATATAGGGCTTTGGTGCAATACGTTTCGCGCAATGTACAGGTGGGGGCACCTGCTGTTGCGGGATTACCAGCTGGTCGCCCTGCGGTTGTTATTAGCCCTGTCATGGTTAATTCGGTGATGGGCAAGCGCCCCCAGAATAAGGACGATTTGCCTTATTGGCTTGGCGAGAAATTTGACCAACTGGAAGCAGTGTTTCCACACTCTACTGCTGTGGAGAAACACAGAATCCTCACCATTAGTTTGCCGAAAGACTTAGTCCCAGAAGTGTCCGATTGTGACAACTGGGGTAAGGTTTTTGCCGCGGTCTACTCGAAGTGCTTTGGCACTCCGTCTATGGCTGTGCTTCCCTCCGTCATTAAACGTGTTCAAGATAACCACGGTCCGGAGGTGGATGTAGAGTTGGGAATGCGGCTTGTCGGAGTGTTCGACGTAGTTGCCTCTCTTGTCCTTGGTAATCTAAAGGGAGATGCAGTACAATTCCAAGTGGCTAATGGCTTAGCCCGCATCGATGAACTCGATAAGCCCAAAGAGTTGCCTAAAATTATTGCGGAGGCTTATAGAACTATTGGCCGCAGTAGTTTAGGGGTTAAACAAACTATAGTCATTCCTGACTTGATTCAACAAACTAAGGTGAGCTCGTCTGTTAAAGACGATCGTCCAACTTTTCCAAAGCAGAATTGGCAGACAAAGAAACAGGGAAAGCAGCAACAGAAACAGGGGTTTCGTACTGCGTCTCCCATACAGCCGACTAGTGAACGCACATACGATTTGCGCGATCGCACTAGTATTAGGTCACCTGATAGATTTCAGGTTACTGAACAACGCTCTCCTCGTTCTTCACAGGAAACTTCGGCCTCACAGTCCGGTGGTGGAGAACGTGGCAAAGGTCGGGGTGCCCAGCAAGGACGCGAGCAACCCCGTCAGGCTGACGGTAAAGGCAAGCAAGACGAGTTTACACGTCAACGTCCCCCGTTTCAGAAGAAGAAAGTTGCTGCGCTAACAGCGAGGTAAGCCACAGATACTGAGAACCCAGCTTCGGAACCTGACATGGGCACTAACGCTGCTCGACAGCGCAGCGGAGGTTACAGTAGTGCAGCAAGCACTGCGTCCATATCTGGAGGCGACAGCAACTGACACGTTCATTACTGTAGAAACTGCTGACACTAGAGTGGCTCCCCCTGACAGACTATATGATACAGTCCTCTTAATTGAAGGTGACATATAACATACAATTCAAGGGATTTTTTGGGATAATCTGACATCTTCCTATGACATTCTCTTAGCGGAGGTAGACTGGCCCCCGGCTTTCATTTTGGATGCTCCTAGAGGGGAGGAGGTAATCCTCCCGTCCATTGCGCACACAGTGCCAAAAGAGCACGCTGAAAGGTTTGCCGAAGAGTGGGCTCTGGTGCTTGCATCGGCTTTGTATCGTACTCAAGTAGGCTGGGATAAATTGTCCCCCAGCCATGAGATTCCATTACGATCTATGCCCCAGCCACAGCCCCAATATCCCATGTGTCGTGAAGCTAGATCTCACGTCGTGGACATCCATGATCAATTGGAATATCAGGGTGTTATTGAAACATGTGTTTCACCAATGAATAATCTTTTATTCACTGTGACGAAGCCTGATGGGTCGTACCGCCTAGTTTTGGATAACCGGCATCTGAACTCTCATTGCCGGACATGTGCTGTACAGAATACCCACAGATCTGCTCTCGTCGATAGTCTCGTGAGAAAAAGGTTTAAAACCACACTTGACATTTTCAATGGCTTTTACAGCCATAACCTGTCCTCTATTAGTAGTCAATGTATAGCGTTTACTTCTGGCGGCAATCGAAAACAGTTTAAGAGACTAGCCATGGGCTATAAAAACAGCCCTGGCGTCTTTGCCGCACGTGTTGTCTCTCTGTTAGAGAGCATAGACCATGATGCGTACTCGTATGTTGATGATATCTATCTCACAGACAACGAGTTGTGGCCGCATCTGTGTCGCGTTGATCGCATCATTGTTATGTTTGCAGACTTCGGGTACAATGCAACTTTGCGAAGTCTCACATTGCAGAGTATACAGTGTTGTTCTTGGGCTACGAGCTCAACAATGAGGGTCGAGGGTTAGCTCCTCACTTTCTGGAGAAGTGCGCATGCTTGCGTGCTCCTGCAACACTGAAAAAATGACCGTTTTTTCTGGGCTTTCTGAATTTCGGTCGTACGTACATTCCTGATTATGCCCAGCGTATCAAGCCGCTTTATGCCTTGGTACAACCTACTTTTTCCAAATCGAGCTGGCTGCCAGAGCATTCAGCTATTTTGCAATCTTTGCAAGCTGATCTTCTTGCTTCAAAATACTTACTGACACGTGATAACCACACTAACCTGGTAATAAGAATTGTGCCAGGCGCAGTGGGTTTCACGTACTTAACGTTCAATGAGGGCGACACCGTCCCCATTGCATACAAATCACACCTGTCCACTTCGGCTGAACTGCGCTTTTCCTCTGTCGATAAAGTTTTAACTGCAGTGCAGATGGCGATTCTTAAAGAACGAGCACTGTCGCAAGGAAAACGCATGTTGGTGGTCACACCGTATCCTGCCCTAGAGGCAGTGATGAAAGCAAGTGTACCCAATTCTAAAGCTTTGCATCCACGTTGGATACAATGGGCCACTTCCTTGACATCGCCCGTTGTCACCTATATCTTTGATGCCTCATTGCAGACTCAGGAGTATTTACAGTATGAATTCGTTCATCCGGCTCCTCTGTCTTTTTGCCCGCTCGAAGATTACCATTGTGTCATTTACACTGACGGTTCGGCGCAACCGGCGACTGGATCAAAGCATGCCTACTCAGCGGCCTGCGCAATTGTGGCGCGTACTTTCGTAAATGGTGTATTCCAATCTGATGTCGTGCATACGCAGTCATTGGGTGATTGTACCGCACAGTTGGCGGAGCTCTGTGCTCTGGTGCTTGCACTGGAGTTTGCTGATCCTTATAGTAAGTGACTCGTTGTACTGTGTTCAGTCCTTCAACGACAATCTATTCTTTTGGTCTCAAAATGAATATCGTGATTCCAAAGGTAGCACAATTAAGCATAAAATGCTTTGGGTTTGAGTGGCAGAACTTAAAGAACATCTGCCTCTCATGAATGTAATTCACACTCTTGGGCACCAGCGAGTTGGTGTCCACGCTGTTGGCAACTGCTTAGCTGACGAAGCAGCGAAAACAGCAGTGGCGACATATCTAGTAGCAGCAGTTACAAGATCCAAAAGTAAGATCGATGATGACATCTTGGCAGCTATTGCTGCTACAGAGAAGGGAAGTAATTACCCGAGAGGTTTCCCTTCTCGTTACCATTATCACTTAAGTCCTGATAACGTCCCATTAGAGAATTAACAACGTTGGTGACAGATTGATTCCCAACGCGGACTGCAGACAATCCTTGATAACAGCAGCTCACGAGGGTATGGCCTCTGCCCACGCTGGTGTTGCAGCAACTGTTACTCTGTTACAACAACGTTACTGGTGGCGCGGGTTATATAAACAGGCTCGCACTTATGTTCTTGATTGTGACATTTGCCAGCAGATTAAACCTTCAACTGCTGCGCGTCCACCACAAACTCAGTTGTACATATCCAATAAACCACTTGGGTGTGTTTATCTGGATCACTGCGGTCCTTTCTCCTCTGATACTGCGTACAAGTATATCTTAGTTGCAGTGGATTTGTGCACACAGTTTCTGTGGGTATGGCCACAAAGGAGTGCTGATGCCCGTACTGTCATCAGGGATTTGTGTGTCTTTGTGGGAAGTTTTGCGTGTGGTACCTTTCATTCTGATCAGGGCCCTGCGTTCGCCTCTAAGGCGTACAAAGAAGCCATGAAAAATGTGGAGGTCCAAGTCAAATTTTCGTCTCCATACCAACCTGAGGGTAATAGTGTGGTCGAGCAAATGAACCGTGACTTAAAGCAATCCTTGACAGCTAGGGTTTTAGGCACTGGCCGGAACTGGTTAGCCCATCTGTATAACGTCCAACGTGCACTTAATAATCTCCCGAGAAGGTCTCTGGGTGGGCGGACCCCATACATGATGCTCTTTGGCATAAAAATGTTTGTCCCGGACCTTGACGGTCTAGACATGGCAGCATCTGCCGCACCCTTTGACGTAGATGATCACTGTGCTGTATTGCAGACTCTACAAGAAGCCAGAGACAGTCTCGCGAAGGAACACTTGCCCTCCACATCTGATGCTGCGCTTCAGATTCCGGTAGTCGGCTGGCTACCTCGAGTTGGTGACCTGGTCCGTGAGAAGGTGGAGAACAAGAAGGAGTTCGGCTCCTCTTATTGTGCCCCGGTTGCAGTGCTTGGCATGCAGGGTACAAGAACAGTCATTTTACCTTCACTTCCTGGTCGCAAGGATAACAGGTACATCTCCATTGACAATGTCAAACTACAGCAAGTGGCCGATTCTTCTTAGTATGACTCCAGCGGTTTCTTGCCCTGCGATGCTGAGAAATTCTGTTTTGGCTCCAGTCTCTACCACCATGTCTGATATTGCCATCAAGATGCATACAGTTACTGATCCTTTGTTGCTACCACCGGCTCGTGGTCCACCTGAAGATACTGAGTATGCTTATTCTGCAGATGTACCACTGCCTATTTTACAATCCACCGCAGTTAATCAATCATGTTTCTCCTTTGACACTAACTCTGTGACTTCCAATGCCCCATCAGAAGTTTCTATTTTTGCTGTTTGGTTTAAAATACATTTTTATTCCCCCTTGGACTTACATTTGGCTAATGCTCATAGGTATTTTTTTGTTCATGTCCATTGGATTTGTGGTGGTATTTTTTCATCTTGTGAATGGACACTACCTTAAGGAAAGATCTGCAATTAGACTAATTGACGGAACTTTGGCCCCCCACTCCTCATCACGCATCTAGAGAGAATATACTTTTATTTGATTTCATAAAAAACCATAAAAGGGTGGAAAAACCACCATAAATAAAACTTTCAAGGATATACATTGTGATTATTATTATAAAAAGTTTAAAAAGTTAACATGTAAGCAGAACTTTCAATGGTTACAAAGCCAGGTATTCTAATGCTGCGCAAGTTGGTTAATGGGTTCTGTGTTGGCCAAATCTCTTGCTGCATTTTTAAAAAAGTGTATGGCTCTGCAGGACAATGGGATGGATGAGCCCGTGAGACAGTAAATCACTGCTGCTCTACAAGTTCTTATTTGTTCCTTCCTAAAGATCGCCCGAAGGTCCTTTTTGCGCATTTCTGCCAAGGCGGGGCAGATGCATAGTAGATGCAGTAAGGACTCATCCCAAGCTCCACACAGGCGACATTCCTTTGATCGCCATACGTGTTTCCATTTTGGGGTCAGGTCCTTTGATGGGTATGACCCTAGCCTTAGTAAAGTAAAAAAGTGTTTTTTCTGGTCCGAAAAGTGATCCAGCAGGTAGGGTTGGGGTTGCAGCCTCTGGTATGACTGGATCACGGCCCAGGCGTGTTTGTTTTTTGCTAAGGCAATTTTGTCTAGTAATATGGAATGCCGTTTTATGGCTTTGTTGACCAATGGTTTAAAACAAGAGTAGGTGGGTGCAGTAAGCCATGCCTCCTCTAACTTCAATGCTGAGAGGGAGGCCCTCAGAGCTTCGAAAGTTGAATTTTGGAATCTAGCTTGCTTTTCAATTTCCGCCCAACAATAATGCGCAAGTGTGTTTTCCTCTGCATCCTGCATCCTCCAATAGTACTTGGCTAGTATGCCTTGTTTGTCAGGGATCTGATTTTTTTAACCATACTCGAGTCGAATTTGGGCTTATGGAATGTGGCGGGGGATTGCAAACAGTTTCTTAAAAAGGATTGACTGTTCCAAATTCAGGCCTATAGCATCCTTACCATTCAAGATTTCTGTGCCATATGAGATGGAAGGCAGGAATTTTGCTGCTATAACCTTTAATAGGTGCCCAGTGGAGCCGCCTGCAAGTTTGTTTTTTAAAGATTTAAAGGCAAACTGCAGCTGTTTAGATTTCGTATGGCTTTGGGACATGTGAGTCTTAAAAATAAGTTTGCGATCAATTTGGAAGCCAAGGTATTTGTATGAATCCACCTCGGTCAGAGGTCGTTTATCCAAAATCCAGCTAAGTTTGCGGTCAGCTTTATGATGTTTGTTGAAGCTCATCACCTTAGTTTTTTTATGATTAATGGTCAGTTGGACCGAGGTGGTATAGGCTCCGAGTTCAGTAATTAATCGATGCAAACCAATTGGTGTTTGCGCCAGTAAAACGATGTCGTCCGCGTATTGAAGGCTGGATATGGGTGTTGTGCCAAGTTTCGGGGGATCACATTGGATAGACCGGAGATGCTCGTCCAAGTCAGCGGTATAAATGTTAAAAAGACACGGTGCCAACATGCACCCTTGTTTTAACCCGTTGAGTGTGTGGATCTTCTTGGTAATGCCAAGTCCGTCTCCTTTCCTAATCTGGACCCACGTTTCGGAGTACAGGTTGGTTATAGCCTCCAGCAGCTTAGCTGGGATGCCCCAGTTGCACATTTTTGCCCATAGCCTGGCTCTTGAGACCTTATCAAAGGCCGCTTTAAGGTCGATGAAACATACGTAGAGTGGCCTTGAAGTACGAAGGGCTTGATTGGCCATGAGTGTTACGGCGGAAATATTCGTCAAGGTGCCCATCCCAGCCCTAAATCCGGTTTGTGTTGGGGGAATAAGGTTTGTTCTCGCCACCTCAGTCCTCATCACACCTCATGAAGAGGGACCAGACTTTTGTGAATATTACTGCCTGGCCTGTGTTAGATGGGATTGCGTGGGATGCTGTTAAATTTCAGATTCATGGTCCAACTGAGGTTATCAATGTACCAAATGTATTTCGTGTTTCTATGGGTGATGTGGTTAAGCAAAAAATCCGCTCTGATGATTGGGACGTTCAGGCCATAGAAGCACTGTTTTCTGATTTGAAATATTATGCTGCATTTGATGCAGAGGATTTGTATTTAGATACTGCTAATTATGGTGAGCAGTTTTGCTATCAACATTATGGCAATCATTTCCTACATAAAGGCAATACATATAGAAATTTTGTAAATTTTACGCAATGGGAACATTGTCCAACGCCAATGCTAGGCAGCTCCACCACATTGGTGAACAAATTCACTTATTTTTCTGATTTCAGTGTTTCAAATCCTGCCTCCTTTTATTTTAAAGCGGCAGCAGAGTCTGCCTCGAAGGTTAGGCTGACACACACTAAATTATTATATTCCAAATCCTTTATGGATGATTTGTCAATCAGAGGTTATGATCTGTGGAAAGCTACTATTTATCCTAAATCGGTTTGGGGTTCCAAACCGTGGCAGGTACAGGGAACAGAAGCTTTGCATCGTGCCTGCCTCATCCCGAACCACATGTTGTTTTTAAATTCAACAATCTTTCAGACCACCTGCTTTGGATAGGCTACTTCGAAAAAACTAAATTTTCCCTCTACTCCAGATCTGGGTACTTATCCAAATTGGGTTAATCATACAGATCTGTCCCTTGATGTGTTGCAGTCATCCATCTCTAATACATCCTTCAATATTTCCAAATTAGATCCGGAAGGATGTTTAATATGGCAGACGAGCTCGGATTCCTGCCAGCATCGTTTTCTGGGTTTGAAACCGGGGTATACACAGGTTCGTGTAGACCTCCGTTTTGAATCTTCTCATTCTGTAACTACCCACTCTGTAGGGAAGGTATGCCAATCTTGGCTGCAACATTCCACCTTGGCATCTGTTAAACTTCATTTATATAAATTACATGACAAAATAGATTTGAATGATTTTGTTAAGGGTCCTGTGGGTGGCAGGTCCAAAAGATGGGTGTATGCTATTTATAACGAAGTTTGGAAGTTATCACAACTTGAAGCTGATTCCAGATTGAGGGCTATTGATCAGGCCAATTTGGAAAAAGTACTAGCTGTTATAGATAATAGCATTAACACCCTTTCTTCCAGAATTTACACTTTAGACAATATTGTTTCTTCTGTTGTTGATATAGTGCAGGATGATATGTCTGTTTTGTATCATGGTCAAAATCAATTACGTTCTATAATGCAGTTTGCATGGACTTTGCAAACGGTAAAGGCTGGGAAAGTCCCCTGGGACTACATGAATACATCATCTTTATTCCTTCCCTCTCACTGCAAAACAACAATTCATGTCCATGAAAGATGCAACATACTCATTACTGCATATTGGAAAGTTAGAACCTTTGCCTTTCTCTGTGGCCGAATTGAATTCCGCTGTGTGGCTTATCCACGGGTTAATCACATTGCCATTTCCTTTGTTTAAATTCAGTTCGTGCATGAAACATTATGCCCTAGGCATATGAACCGTTGGGTACTGCTTTCCTGCATGAATTTTGGTCACTCCCACTTACATACAGGTGCATGAGAGACGGTGAAGAGGTCTATTTGAAAGGTGAGGAATGCACTTCCACACCTGATCACTCTGTAGTATGTAGGCACATTCAGTTGCATGGCGCGTGCAATGTGCTCGCTCCTAATTTAGCATGCGTCCTGAAAGGGATTCCAGTGCCAGCTATTACACCCTCTTTCACGTTGTTGGCTAACGGTAGTTATTTGCTTTTAAATAATGAAGCTTGCTGCGGGATGCTAGTGGGAATTCCCTACATAGTGACTGTATCACAAAGAGTAGTCTGCTGCAAGAATGTCCTTTTCCCACCCCCGCATGGGCGGCTAGATGTATCCATCTGGCCTTCCATTCCAACCTTGAAAGCAGAGTTCAACAAGATGAGCAGAATAAGGGCTCTATTGTCTCAAAGAGAAGTTGCACTGACTTCCTCACGGGAAACATTTGTCCTTCAGGTAGCAAATACGTGCACCGAGGTGCATGCGCTTTTGAATACTGATCTCCCACTTCATTATGGTACCCTGATTCAAACTATATTTAATGCCTCGTCAACAACGGGCTTGGCGCATTTTTTCAAAATTGTGGGCTCCGGCCTTGTGACCTCCTTCCAAACTATTTTTGGTGATACCGGCATTTTTTCGTTCTATTTTTTCCAGCGTCTTTGGCGGTCTCCCGTTGATTCTCGCCCTCGTGGCTGGGGTGCTGTTGTTGGTCTGCTTACTGCGCAATGGCCGCACAATTTGTGTCACACGACAGCCTGTCCCGGCTGCTCCATCTTTGTAACCGGATGCTTGAATACTATGGAACATTGCCACTGGCGACTTTAAGCATAACCTATGGATTGTCCTTCCGGTTTTCCTACTTTACATGCGTACAACCTGTTTTTCATTGCCTAGATTGTCCATTCGAATGGGCTCTGGATTTGTGCTTGTCTAACTCGGTGTCTCCTGCCCCGGATTATGATCGACTAATGAGTCCCTTAGTGGCTCATGAGTTGGACTGTTCTGGTGTCAGGATTATGGCCTGTGGAGCGGCACATGGAGTCCTAGGGAATTGGGACATCGGTACGGCTGCATATGACTTCCTGGCAAGAAGTTATCTTGAAGAACACGCCAGTTGTCCTCTGATTGTGCTAGAGGCCCCAGTTGTCGAAGAACATGTATGTTCGTTTACCTTGCTAGACTGGATGGTGGACACTTTTACAGAACATTCCAATGACTTCCTCTTGGAAGCTGTTGCTACTTACTGTGCTTACACATTGATGGATTAACTTGGATGTCGTCCAACTTTCCTTCGCACAAGTTTTTTGTTTTTTTTGGTTTTCGATTCAACATACATGCTCTCTGAGCGTTGCCGTTAATTTTTCCATTCAAATTTTTTTCCTATTATCTGGTTTTTTTCTTCGAACCTTGACTGCCCTTTATATGGATTTACATTCGTGCCCTTAGTTCCGTTCTATCGAACTTGAACTCTGCGTCCCTAATTGTATCCCTAATGGCTAGTGGTCTGATCAAGGGGGGGTGTAGTGAAGGCAGCAATTTAGATACATACATTGCTATGGTGGCATAAGCGCGTTAGATGTTAGAGAGCCATCTTGCCACTTTTGCTGCTTTTACACACGACACTGCAGATACATGTTATTATTTGAAAACTGCTTGCTTGCCTTTTCTTCACATGAGAAGTGTCTGTTGTTCACATCCCTAGACGTGCGCTGCGACCTTGGTCTGAACATTGTGTAAAGAAACAGTCTGGGTCGCCAGACAATGCATGTTTTTGAGTTCAGGTTGATCGGCCCACTATTTAGCCATAACACGCACACAGCTGTAAATACCTGAAAGTCGAGTGCTTTTAATATTGCAGGCTGCATGCTTTACACACACATTCTGGAGTAGAACTTTCCCAGGAGCAGAGCTAAGCTGATCCTGTGATGTGATTCAACTAAGCTGATCTTTACGGTATGGGGTTCCCCATTCAAACCTAGAGACCTTCTATTAGTCTAATAATACTAGCTTGCTAGTGAAGGGAAGGTGGCTGTATTCCACTGTCATTTATATTATAATATGATTTCTCCTTTCATTTTCTATGGTATTGTAACAATGCTGATGGTTTTATGTTTAATCATTTGTCTGCTTATGTTAGCCAAAGTACTGCATCTTAGGACACGTAGTTTATAAAATGAACATTTTAAACTCTACCGTGTCTCTGATTACTCTTGTTGTGGACTGATATGAGAATAATAACAAACACATATTTCTGATTACCACCATTCCTGAGAGTACTCTTAGTCGCTTGTTCTGGGTTGTCTATACATTGGGACCTCCGATACAATACGGATAACGAATGGGACACTGATGCTGGTCGGATAGGGGTTCTAGGTTCTGAGGTGAGTTTTTTGGTACACCACAATTCACTGAGGTCCTGGTTTCCTGCGCATAGTTCTGTGCATGAGCAGAATCCCTGCAACATGGCGCACCTAACGTTTGGTCTTTTGATTTGAAACGCCTTAGTAGTGCTTATATTAGTCCACGACTCCCTCACTCTTGTTTCCGGATAGCGGGAGTGACGGATTTCACCTACCTATTAGTAGCCTAATATGTTATTTCAAGCTTGTTAATTAAAAAGGTTTCTTATATTTCTGATCCCTTGTGCTACTGTAAAATCTGTTCTTGTTCTTCTCTGTGTCCTTATGGCGGTTGAAATTGCAGCACATAGTCGTACGCCTTTGCGGCGTCATTTGACTCAGTATGGGGTACCGGACGATGGGATGGCCGTAATTTTTGTGGTGAGTGCGGACGCGTCCCACCCTTACGAGTTGTTTTGCTCTTGGGTGACACTGCCGGCAGTGAATGCGGACGATAAGACGTTTCACTCGTATACTCACACACGGGTCCCAGCAAATTATGCGCCATACAGGACGCTGGAAATTGCCCTTTCAGCCTGGCAGCATAGCATTTGGTTTAATGGCGCCCTTCCCCATGTGGTTGCACCGGCTAGACTCGGCCCTTTGTCAATTCCAGGGGCCACATGGCCGGTGCTGGCCGGATTTACGCCTCATCCCCGCTATTTGACTATTGCCGTGGAGGAACTGCGTACACTCCATACAGCCATCATTACAGTATATAGGGCTTTGGTGCAATACGTTTCGCGCAATGTACAGGTGGGGGCACCTGCTGTTGCGGGATTACCAGCTGGTCACCCTGCGGTTGTTATTAGCCCTGTCATGTTTAATTCGGTGATGGGCAAGCGCCCCCAGAATAAGGACGATTTGCCTTATTGGCTTGCCGAGAAATTTGACCAACTGGAAGCAGTGTTTCCACACTCTACTGCTGTGGAGAAACACAGAATCTGTGGTTTTATTTTTAATCATTTGTTTGCTTAAGTTAGCCAAAGTACTGCATCTTAGGACACGTAGTTTATAAAATAAACATTTTAAACTCTACCGTGTCTCTGATTACTCTTGTTGTGGACTGATATGAGAATAATAACGAACAGGTATTTCTGATTCCCACCATTCCTGAGAGTACTCTAAGTCGCTTGTTCTGGGTTGTCTATACATTGGGACCTCCAATAGAATACGGATAACGAATGGGACACTGATGCTGGTCGGATAGGGGTTCTAGGTTCTGAGGTGAGTTTTTTGGTACACCACAATTCACTGAGGTCCTGGTTTCCTGCGCATAGATCTGTGCATGAGCAGAATTCCTTCAACAGTTCCTGTCTTACCTACCTGCCTGTCTGATGGGCCTTCCCATTCCATACCCACCAACCTGTATATCTGTCTGTCTGTCTCCTAAGCCTGACGGTATTCCCCACTCCCTGCAAAGTCTACCCACCTATCTGTCTGATAACTCCAGTAACTCTGCACACGCTCACATGTCTGTCTCTTTGTCTTTGTATTGATCCCCCCTATCTTTATCTGCGTTTCTCCATACCTGTTAGTCTGTCTGTCTATGTGTCCATCCATCTCTTTGTCTGTTTATTTCTTTTTAGCTGTCTCTGACTGCTTGGCACTGTGTGTATGATGGGATGTCGCACCTGGTAACTTCTGGCACTGCACTGCAGGTTCCAGTATTTTTCGGGTGTCATATGACTTCCCCAGATTGGAAAGTACATTACCAGAAGAAATATGTATGGGTAAAACATCGGATGTGAAATGTGTGCACCTCTTGTTACCGGATGTGAGAACAAGCTCCTGTTTGCACTACCATGAGGGGTACCGAGATACAGTTTGTCTATCTCTCTGTTTATTCGTGTCTGCATGCAGATCTGTTGTCTTTGCCTCCATGTCTGTCTTCTACCTGTCTGTCCTGCCTCTCTGTATCTCTTCATTTCAAAATCTCTACTCTTTACATTAATCTGTGTACATGTTTATTTCTGTATGTGTTTGTCTCTGTATATATTTCTACTATAAATGTTGTCCGATTGTGTCTGTGTTGTCGTTTTGCTATTTTTAAAATCTGCTGTGTGACAACACAATATTAACATGTTTTACTAATAATGTATGTGTTTGATGGATTACAGCTTTTATGATTATATATGTATAGTCGAATAAAGCATTTTGACTGACTGCCCATAAATCTCAGACTTACAAATCTTGTCTCATAGTTTCATTTTTCTCTGCAGATATTGTACCCCAGACCCTTCCAGCCTACAGAGAAGAGACCCCTCGCCTCAGTTTAATTGTAATAACCTACATGCTAGTGCACACAGTGGGAGGTCTAGCCTTATGGCCTCCTTTGTGGGAGAATAATGTGTTCAGTTTTCCTATGTATTTGCTGTAGGAATATTTAGCTTTGCATTCATTGCTTTGCTCCATCCTGCAGAAGCTCTGCAGTTATTTGGTGAGAATTGTGTTCAGTGTTTCTCTCTGCTGTGTCAGTGTAATCAGAAGGATCTATCGTCTGACTGTCCTTACTCCAGGTCAAAACAGATGTCTGGAACAAAACAAACCAGCATAATGCTATCATTTTTCACAGTACTTTCTCTCTGCTACAACTGCAAATCAAACAATGGACCACTGATGGATGCGTCCTAAACAAGTGAGAAAGTCTACGCCCCTGGTTTTATGGATTGATTCGTTTTTAAAACATTATTTTTATTCAATTTTCTTTTGCACACATGATAAAAAACATCACATTTATCAAGAATGCTACTTGGTTTTCATCATACAGTCATATAGCAGTGTAGTAATGCAGTACAGAATCAGCATGTCCCTCAGACATGGTCCCATGTAGGTTGGAGGTCCCTCCTCTTGCATTGGACCTGGTCGCAGATATCACATTGAGGCGGACTCCCCTCCATCCCCCTCTATGTATATAGCGTTGCACCTGAGCTAAGGGCCCTACACTTTACGGAATTTCTTAGGGCACCCTCTTGCCTTATATGTCACTTTCTCAACCACCATATATAGGTCCATCCCAGCTTACCATTCCTTGAGGGTAGGTGGTGCACGAGCCCCCTGCGTCTGGCCACATCTCTCTTTGCCACCGAAAGGCCCATATTGCGAGAGAGTAGTTTACTTCTGGGCACATCTACTTCTGTGGGTATCGCCAGTAGGATGAATTTGGGGTCTATTGGCAGGCTCTCTCCCAATATTCTGTTAAGTTCCTCCACTACAGTAACCCAATACTCGATTATTGCCGGGCAGGACCACATTGTGTGCGGAAGGGATCCATTCTTGTCTTCACATCTCAGAAAGCTAGGCGTCTCTGCTGTACCAAATTTAAGAAGACTGACCCTGTCATGGTAAATCCTGTGCAGGATCTTAAACTGGATTAATCGTAAGCGGGCTTGATCGCCACTTCCCTTGGGTGCATCAGGGCTGCTTCCCAATCTGTATTATCTAATTCGCCCACTACACCTTCCCATGTCGTCTTTAGTTTCTTAAGTTCTTTAATTTGATTTGTTTTGGATTCACAGAAGTTAGCATAAGTTCTCAGAAATATGTTTGGAAATATAAAAGAAATCATAGATCCCCAGGCATACACATAGTTCACTGCATCATATTCCTGATCGGCAGAAGACCCACCGATTTACAGTTCGATGGCGTAATGACACTTTTTAGAGTGTTTGATCCACACATGACCACACTGACCACAGCTTTTGCTTCCTAATAGACACAGGCCTTTGTAATGGGGGAATGCATTGAAAAGGTTTCTGAATATCTAAATAGTTATAAAATGTCTCCTTCCTCCTCTTAGGAAGTGAGTGCCAGTCATCCTAAGGCGTGGGACTCTTGACCAAACTTGCAAACCTCCAGCCGACTTCCTAAACTTCTCAGTGAAGCCCACACAGGGTCAGCACAAATCTCCTAACACAAAAAATTCATCTAAAACCTCCTGGTTTATTTTTTTATCTGTGCCAATGAGCATAACACGCAAACAAATCCATGCCTAAATTGTTGAAACACCCCACCAGCATGGTATATTTCAGAAGCTGACTGTGTCCTCCAGAAGGGAATCATGGGTGTAGCAGTAATATTAACGTGTCAGTAATTTTTACTTTCGCAATGTTTGACAAAGAAAAACTAAAAGTCTCACAGAGTTGACGGAATAGGGGATCCCCTGCTCTCGCTGGTGGAGGTTCCATGCTCCCCGATCAGAGACAGGACCACATGTACATCCCAACAGGCACAGGTTTCGAGCATCGATCACACCACACAGTTCTCGCCACAAATACCAGCAGATGTCTTAGCTGAACTCATGAGTGCTACAAGGCGGCCTTCTGGCCATTTCACAACTTCTTGTCTGAAAATGTCAAAACGCAGCATGCCTCAAACGCAGGTTTGGGCACTTCCTTAAGGCAATGTTAGCACTAGTCAGAGAACATGGCTAAAGCAGGCTATAGTCAAGCTTACACAGATAAACAAGTATTGGCATAGCCAATAGGTCTCGCCTTTGGGACCTTATAAGTATTTAATTATGCAGCACAATATCCTTGGTGCAACATCAACTGTTGCATGGCTAAACACTTATAATGTCCCAAAGGCGAGACCTATTGGCAATGCCAATGCTTGTTTTTCGTGGATGCGCCTGCCTTTCCACTCTTTTCCCCCTCCTGCTTCCGACCCACAAAGAAAATGTAATGATTATTGTTATACTTCTCACCTACATGTGATGGCGCTGGAGTTATGCTGTTTATCCTTCTATCTTCTATCTTTATCATTGAGCTTCCGTTAGTGGGCTGATTATGGCAGGTTCCCCCCTCAAGGGATTCCTGCTCCTGTGTATCACATTCCCAAAGGTCAAAAATGCATAGAAAACTCAATAAACAAATTTAAAAAAAACTCGAGTTGCGCTCGGAATGGGCGTAGTACTGACACCACAGTGAACGACATAAAGTCCCGAGCTGTGACCAAGCTCCAAAGAGATAAAAGTTACAGCAAGTCACACCAAACACAAACTGCAAATAGTAGTCAAAGAACATTTATCATCTGGTGTGTATTCAATCTGGCATTAGTGTACCCATACATACAATTTTTAGGTCTTCTAATCAGAGATCCGTTCTCCCTAGATGGCCATTTCAATGCATCTCCAACATAAAGTGCATTGTACAAACGAGTATGCGAATGTAAACAAGATATATTAGATCTGGGCTGTGGGGCTGCGTCAGAGGGTCAAACTACAGTGTATTGGGGTTGCGTCAGAGGGTCAAACTCCAGTGCACTGGGGCAGCGTCTGGTGAAAAGGCTTACAAAACTACAAGCAATTTTTCTACAGATTCATTGTGACTCCCTTCCCCCAGCAAGCTCTCTCTTCACTCCTAGAAGGATCTGTCCTCTAAGAGCTACTAAAAATATTGCAACAAGGCATGCACACCGCACAGCCCGGGTGTGTGTGTGGGTGGGGTGTGGGGGGTGAGCTGTGTGGTGACGGCCGCTATAAGCAGCTCAGAAGATGTTGTCCAGAGTGACTCTTTCTATGCAAGGAGATGTAAATGCTGCATTCTGCTGCCAAAGCTGTCCAAAATATTTAATATAATCTGACACTTTCCTTTGAAAAGCATCTCACGGCAGCTGTCTGCTGTGGCTTGGTGGGGGGGCGTTGTTAATGGTAAAATATTGGCGTGTGAGTGATGCGACAAAGGTGTGCATTGAGGCCAGAGCAATGCCACAAGTTTACCCTCACAGTAATTCTGCACTCCTGTGTTTACCACGCTTCAAGCAGGAGGGAGTGGACGTGTTATTTCATGTCCACTCTCATAGGATGAGTTTGTAACTGATTGTATTTTAAGACTGGAATATGACCTGTTGCCATGCCAGGCAGTGCTCTTAGATGCCTTGGCACGAATATGAAGCTAAGGCATGTAAAGAATTGGGTTACTTTGACTTAAACTTAGAAGCACATGATGCTGCCTATACCGAAGGCTGCTCAGAGCCGAAGGTCCCCGGTTTGCCTTTCTCGTTGCTTGCATGCTGTTGCAGGCATGGATTTGGAATCCGGGTGAATTAAAGAAAACAATCTGCATTAATCTATCTTCTAACTAGTTAATGGTGAACCCTTGTCTATGGCCTTCATTAGGAGTTTGCCAAAAATCTCGAGTTTGTTACAAATGAGAGCTTTTGCTCCAATCTGGATAACGAGTTCAGTAAGTAGCCCTGTACATTCGATGTTTGCCCCCTTTTATATTCCTCCAGTAAAAACGTGCCTCCGTGTACATTGAGAAAAGTGCCTGTAATCAGGGAAACATTTCTGTAAACTAGGGATTGTAGGTGATCGATCATTGCTGTAACAACAACAAGCGCGAGCAAGACGGAGAGGCGGAGCGAGGTGCGCGCGCTTGGGAGAGCAGTCGGCTCTTTTTCGAAGCACACACTCGTGCTTGTGGCGCACCCCTGCGCGCTCCCACAAGGTGTATGCCGCCACAAGCACGAGTATGTGCTTCGAAAAAGAGCTGAACGACGGGTAAAGGTCCTCCTATGCAGCGCATGCGCGCTGCGTAGGCGAGACAAAAAGATGAGCTTTTTAAAATGATCATGGTCCCTCCTTCCTGCGCTATTTTACTAAACAAGCTATGACACTTCAATATTTATTAATCACTCATCTTGTCTGTTGCTTACCACATTCACAACCTTCCGACTCTAATCAATATCTTAATCATTATAATCTTCATCATAGACTGTCAAGCATATGATGGAGAAGTTCCCTTGCCTCTGGTGGTGCTTGTGATGGAGGCAATATGGACTCAGCCAGGAACATAGACCAGCAAGGGGACAACATGAATGCTCAAAATTACTTGCACTATTTTTTATACTCCAGCCTCCAAAATGCTTTTCAACTCGGTCCCAGGGCCTCCAAACTTTTAACGCGGAACTATCATCAAAAGCCTGGCACTATCAGAAGCCAGAACAAAGAATATAGCCCTTATGTCTTGTTGAATCACAGTTCATTGGACCCGCTGGACCACCGTCTGGGGTGATATCAGCTCAGGGTCATTAGCAGTTGGAAGTATCTCTTTGAAAGGCTTTCTTTTTTTTTTATTTCAGTAGATTTTTAATGTTTTTTTACAACATATGACATTTAACATATAACATATAACATGTACTCTGCATAGCTTGTTGTTACAGGGCAGTCCAAATTGGCTGGTTTAGTTGTAGTACAGTTCCGGTAGGTTGGCTGCCCCCCCATCCACTGTCCTCGTATGGGCAAGAGAAAGAATGGGAGGGACAAGGATAGGGACTAGAATAGGGAAAGAAAAGAGAGATTTTGCAGGGAGATTTTGTTTATTCGCTGTTGTCTCATGAGGGTTACTTTCTGGGTAGTTATACTAGACCTATTCAGGGCGGCTCATATGGTCTAGGTACTTGTCCAGGGATGCCCACATCTGCCTGCAGGGCTGTCTCCATGGTCAGTCACGTAGGGCAACTGTGTCCGCACCTCTTAGATACGTCACCCAGTTGAGCCACCCCTTAAACGTAGCTTTGGAGGTGTCTTTCCATTTAGTGAGTACCATTTTGACTCCTGCTGTCAGAAGGAGATCCAGTAGGTCTCTATCTTGTTGTGAATCTACATCTGTCTTAATAAAAGCAGTTACCAGGGTGGCAAACTCCGTTTTTAGAGTACAACCTAACATTTTGTTTAAAAAGGTGAATATCTTCTCTCAGAAGGATTTGACCTTGGGGCAGTAATATATAAGATGAGCCAGGTCCCCCTTTCCCTTATTGCAATTCCAGCACTGGTAATTGGTCTTCAGGCCCAGGGTCACCAGGCGTGCCGGGGTCCAGTAGATTTTGTGTAATGTCCAGAACTTTGTCTGAGCTTGTACCGCGGAAATTTTGTTTTGTGTGCGGGAGGTTCATAGCATCTGGATCTCTTTTTTGCTGAGTGTGTCTCCAAGTTGAGACTCCCAGTAAGTGAGTGTCTTTTGATTAAGTTTGGTTGAGCTGGGGCGTAGTAGTCTATAAAGGTGTGATACTTGGTGGCCTATTCTATTCAGGTTGGTCGTGTATTGGATGATTGAAGGCTTGACAGTAGAGAGTTTCGCTTTGGTCAGTGCTGTTTTGATTTTAAGGAAATTATATAGTTCTATGACTGATAAGTTATGTTTGTTTTTAAGCATACTGAAAGTGGTGGGTTTCCCTGCCTCTTCAAGTTGGATAGGGTGGGAGATACCAGTTTTTTCCATGAGTGCATAGAAAGCGGTTTGCCTCTGTATTTTATCTTTACGTTTGCCCACAGTGATTCCCATCTTGAGTTTTTTATGCTGTGTTCCATCCTTTGGTCTACTTTCAGTAGGGCGTTTCTCGTATTTTTGAGTATTGGGTTTGTTGCTAGCATCTGTTTATTAGCTGTTAGGAGAGATAATGGTTCAAGGTTGTTTAGTATGGCTCTCTCGAGTCCCTGCCAGGCCGGTGTGTATTCCTGGCTGGGCAGGATCCAGTAGTTCCCCTGTTTTGCCAAAAACGCAGTTTGGAAGGTTTTAAAATCCGCCAGGTTTAGGCCCCCCAGTTTTTTCTCTAATCTTAGTTTTTTAAGGCTCATCCTCACTTTTTTGTCTCGCCAGATGAAATTATTTAGCATCTTATCTAGTTTGGGATGGAATTCGTCTGTAAGTATTAGAGGGAGCATATTTGACAGGTAGTTGATCATTGGGGTGATCATCATCTTTACTGTCTCTATCCTCCCCCACCATGTTATGAATTTGGGCGACCAACCTTCCAACAGCATCTTTGTCTTGTCTAGCATTAGTTTTTCATTTTGTTCAAGTGTGCTTATGAGATCATTCCCGAAGTGTATACCTAGGTATTTAATGAAACCGGTTTGCCAGGCAAGGCCCGAATCCCCCAGTATGCCTCTAGTGGTGTATATATTAAGTGGTTTACATTCTGATTTGTCCTTATTTAGCTTGTAACCGGAGAGGGATGAGTACTTATCTATGGACTCCATGAGGGCCGTGATAGAGGATTTAGGGCTTTCTGTGACAATGAGAATGTCATCCGCATATGCAGCTAGTTTGATTGTGACCTCATTGATGGTGACCCCTTTCATCTCCTCATTGGCCACGATGTCCCTAATCAGTGGTTCTAGGGCCAGTAGGAACAGCGAGGGGTCAGGGGACAACCTTGTCTTGTCCCTCGCTGCAGGGTGAAGGGTTCTGAGACTGCCCCATTGACTACAATACGAGCACTGGGTTTCTCGTATAGTGCCAAACCTTTCCGCGTGAAAGATTTCCCCAGGTTAAAGTCTGCATGCACTGCTCCAGGATATTCCATGATACCCTATCAAACGCTTTCTCTGAGTCTAGTGTGATGGTCACCGTTGGTTTGCCGGTCTCTTTCGAGTATATGGCACAGGAGTCTGGTGTTGTCATGTGACATGTGTGTCTTAAGGAATCCTACTTGTGGATTACTTATCAGTTGTGGTAGAACCTTGTTAAGCCTTGTTGCCAGGATTTTGGCATATATCTTGCAATCAACGTTTAACAGAGAGATAGGCCTGTAGTTTTGGGGCAGCTGATTGTTTTTGCCTTCTTTAGGGATAACTATTATATTTGCTTCGGACATGGTATGTGAGACCATCCCCGCCCCCTCCCAGTGGTTAAATACTTTTTTCATAATTGGTTGCAGGTGAGTTGAGAAAGTCTTATAAAAGGTGGCTGTGTAGCCGTCTGGCCCGGGTGCTCTGTTATCTTTGAGAGACTTCACTGCCATATAAATTTCAGTTGAACTTATCTCCCGTCCCAAAGTGTGTGCTTCCTCGGGTATTATCTTCAGGAGGTTTAGTCTGTCTAGGTACTCGGTGCCACCACTTTCGTCTAGGGATTGGTCTTTTTTTATAGAGATCTTGATAGAACTCACTAAATGTTCGTAGGATTTTCTGATGTCTTGTGTGTGTGATGTTTTGTGAGTTTGTTATTGATGTGATGGTGTGCTGTCTTTGTCTATGTTTCAGGTAAGAGGCCAGGAGCTTTCCCGCTTTGTTGGCCTCGCATAGGTTGATTGCTTTATATTTGTTTATCCACATTCCGGCCCTTTCGCTCAAGATTCTGTTGAATTCGTATTTTTTCTTTGTGAGTTCTGTCAGTGCACAAGTGTTCTCTGAGTCTGAGATATGGATTGCCTCTAATCTTTGGATATCCTTTTCTAGTTGTCTTAACTGTGCTTTCGCATTTCTGTTAATTTTGGCTTTAATGTCCATAATTGTGCCCCTAATTGTGGCCTTTAATGCGTCCCACATGGTCTTAGGATCCGTGTCCGGAGTGTCATTAAACCTAATATATTCTTTAATGGCCTCTTCTATTTTATCTCTGTTGGTCTGTTCTGACAAGACATCGCTATTGAATCTCCATCTACGTGGATGATCTTCATTATGTCGCCTGCACAGCAATAGGCTAATGCAGGAGTGGTCTGAGACAGTTCTTGTCGCAATGTCTGTGTGTTCTATTAAGTGGGTATGCGTTCCTGTTAATTAGTATGTAATCTATTCTACTGTATGAGTTGTGTGGGTTGGAATAAAAGGTGTAATCTCTGGTGTCCGGGTGTTGTAGCCTCCACGGGTCTTTAAGGTTGAACCTGGTACATAATTTTCTTAGGGTGGTGTGTGCATTTGAGAGTAGTGAATGGCACTATGATTGTCTGTCCAGAGTGTAATCTAATGCTTTGTTGAAGTCGCCTGCCATCACTGTTAGGTCATTTTGCAGGAGTGTCTCCAGCCTTTTCGAGATGCCCTCCCAAAAATCGGAATCATCAGAGTTTGGGCCATAGATGTTGACTGCATGTATGCTTTCTTCCCCCCTTTTCAGAAGTGTCACAAGTATTCCCACTTCCTCATCGCATTGTTGCTCTTCTAAACTTATTTTGGAGTTCGTTTTTATCAAAGTGATCACACCCCGCTTCTCTCTTGTGGCTGGAGAACAGGCCATCTGTCCAACCCATCTCGCCCTAATCCGTTCTGCATCTTCAAGAGATAGCCTGGTCTCCTGTAGGAGGAAGACATCTCCTTTTGTTTTAGCTAGGTATTCTAGTATTTTGTTTCTTTTAACTGGGTGGTTGAGACCTTTGACATTTAGGGAGACTATCTTTAGGTTGGACGTTAAGGAATTCGGACTGTCTATTGACATTTTGTTATGCTGAGTGTTAGCTGTTTACCCAAAGCCTTTTTTATATTCTGTTCGGTATTGCTCCTTCCCCCTTTTGGACAGTGGGTGTGTGCTAACTGTGTTTCCCTCTGTTGGGCCCTCTTCGATGCTCCCTCCCAGGTCCTAATGATGCTCCCTTCCTTGCATGCAGCAGTGTAGAGAGAAAGGTTTAGAAAGGATAGAGTGCAGTGGGTCGAATCAAGGCAGGTGTACCTGACATACATAACTAACACAACAAAAACAACACACAAAAAAAACCAAACCCCCCTGCCCCCCGTACCTAAACATCGTATTTTGGACGTACGACAGCAAAGATCCCGCTCCGCTTCCCCTGGTGCACTATGGTTCTTCACGCCAGAGCTGCTATATAGTTACGTTCTTCACATCTTATCTACATCTACTTGTCTTATCTAGCACACTATAGCCCTTATTTATCAAGATGGGTGTACACTCATGGTTACTACGTTCACACTTATACATTCCTATAGAAACGTTCCCCAAAAGGATATAGTGATTATAGTGTTCTAGTATATATCTTCTTTGTCCCATCGACTGTTTTTGATTGGGTTGCGTGCTCTGTTATTGTCAATATCCCGGTCTCATCACGTCTTGTGTTGGAACAGTTTTAAAGTTTCAAGTTTCAGGTTTCTTTCCTGGGACTGGGTCGTCCATTCGAGGTAGGTATTTGTGAGGCTAGGTCCTGCCTTAGGTAGTTTGTGTGTATTAAAGTAGAGGTAGATTCAGGTTCTGAGTATGCCTGAGTTGTCAATTTTGAGACTTTGGACATTCCTTCATTCCACTCTTAGATCTGGTGAGGCTCGCCTCTTGCTTGTGCCTGCTTGAGAGGTTTCCATCTCTTGCTGTGTGGGACCTTGTAGGTATCTGGCCAGATCTTTGGGGTCCTCAAAGACGTGCGTTCTGCCTTTGTCGGTGATTCTGAACGTTATAGGGCCTATGAATAAGAACATTATGTTCTCCTTCCTTAAGTTGCCTCGCTAGGCCAGAAACCCCTTTCTTATGTCCACTGTGGGTTTAGAGTAGTCTTGGGTGAGGATTCTTTTTTGGCCATTCCACTGCATAGTCTGGTCTTTCCTGGCCACTGCGAAGATGGCTTCCGTGTGTCGCAAACAGAGAGGTTTGCATATTATAGGGAGTGGTACCGCCCTATTTGAGGGTTTGTAGGCTGGTACTCTGTAGGTCTTGTCTAGCTCAAGTGGGAGGGCAAACTCAAATGTTAGTGATTTTGGGGATCATGTCTTGTATAAAGGTGATGCACGACACGTTTTTTACCTCTTCTCCCTCGGGGACCCCCAGATTTTAATGTTCCCCCTTCTGTTACGATCGTCTAGTTCTGCCGTTTGTCTTTGGAGTATTGCAGTAGTTTTGGTTAGGTCTAGCAGTGCCTTGTTTGTCTTTTGTTCCCCATCCTCTATATAGCTGATCCTCTGTTCTACTTCCGTCAGTCTATTGTTTGCCGTGTGGATACCAGCTCTGACCGCGGCCAGTTCCAGCTGGATAGCATCACTAGTTTGTTTAGTTGATTTGGCTAGGTCGTGGGCATCCGCCAGTTTTTTTCAGAATCATGTCCAGTGTGCTATGGATATCCGGTATTTGTTTGATGGGGGAATCTAGGGTGTCACGCTTGTTCTTCTTTGCCTGCTGCGTAATTTTCCTGTCAGTGCCAGCCATGGCTGATAGTCCTCTCTTCTCTTGTTGTAATTTGAGCCTTCCTCTCCCTATCCGCTCTATGATTTTGATTTCGTGTGACCCCGCCTTGTTGTTTTTTAGGGGTCTATTGTTGTCCTCTGCCCGTGTTTGGGATTGCTGTGCTGAGGGGGTTGACCTGACGCTGGCCCCGTCCTTGTAGTCTGCACTTTGCCCTTGTCAACACAACCCCTCTTGCTGTGTTGGGGTTTTGCAGCCAGAAGTCTCCTCTAGAGTTGGATTACTGCAATATTTTCACCTACTTGGCATTTGTGCGGTACCTTGTCTGAGTATGGCGGTGATCGCCTATCTTACTGATTGGTTAATAATCTTCTATGGCTCAGACCGCCACTGCAGTGTATCTTCTATGTTCTGTGTTGGGCGCGGTAGTGGGCATCTCATGCATCTTCTTATATCTTATATCTTCGTTCTGAAGATCTGTGTGCCTTGTTGATGGTGTTGGTGGTGTTGTTGTTGTTGTTATCCTCTTGTCTTCTTGTTTCTCTTCGGCTGGCCTAATTGCTTTGTTTAGTTCTACGTTATGCACCCCACTGAGTTACGATCTTCCTTCTCATGTTGTGCGTATTCAACTCCCTCTGGTCTCTCTTCGTATGTTGAGATATCTTGAGATTGCGTGATTTGGCCCCCCTGGTTTATTGGATTATCTGCGATTAATTTCTGTTGTTTTCCATTTTGTGCTTATTGTACCATGTGCATGTGCCAACGACTGGGGCTTAGAGGTAGTTCATTCCCCCGAAGTTTGCGTGTCTCTGTTTTTGGTTCTCTGTTTTCGGCCCACCCTTGTCGGAAGTGTGCCGACTACTGTGGCTGTATGTCTGGTTAGGCTGACGCTTCTCCTCGTTTCTCTCCTTTGGGTTTTTTTATTTTTTATTTCCCCTTTTTCACAGTCCCTAATTCTGTATTGTCTTTCTCCCCCACTTTATTTCAAAACCTCTTTGGTATTGCTGTACTGTATTGCTGTATGGCGCTATGGGTACTTCCTTATATTACACTCGGCATCAGTCCTTTTTCCATGTCCTGGTGCGCTGCTTTATCTGCCGCTGTTACTGCCTTTTGCTCTGTAATGGCGGCCCACACTGGCAATTTTACTTTCACTTTTGCCTCTTCGGTACCTAGCGTTGCCGGAGGGTTTCTCTGTTTTCAGACGCGCTCGCGCGTGATTGTGCACGTTTTCAAATTTCTTTGGCTGGACCGCTGCGCTGGGAATGTAAAAAAAAGTCCGCCAGACACAAGGAATACTCGTAATCTGGTGGGCAGCCTGACCACTGGTTATGCAGTGCAGCCGCAGGCAGACCAGGTGCCACACCGCCAAACTTGCAATCAGGCCTTAGAGTCCCTTCTTTGTCCCGTGTACAAAACAGAGGAGATCCAGTCCTTCAGGTCTTTTTTCAGATTACGGTTAGCAGAGTCCGGTCCTCTTCTAATCCTCTGCAGATTGAGAAAGTGTTATGAAAGAGTTTCTTGAGGCACAACATTTATTGTGTGCACCAGCCCATTGGTTTGGGTGACTCCTGGCAACTCCACAGTCATTGGAGCAAAAGTTCCCAGCGGTAATACTGCCCACTAATCCAGCAGTTCCTTTTTGCCTTACTGTAAATAATCCCACAATGCACTTTACTCTTAAAATTCAAGATTGCGGACCCCTTCCTACTTTGCTTCCACCCAGAGGTGTGGCGAAAGAAATGTGCTCTACTCTTCCCTGTGTCCACTCCAAACTGGTTTTGAATGCAGCCCCCCACACCGACTGGGTTTGGAGCAAGTCTAGCTCTTGTGGGCCTGGATAACAAATGCTTGCCTTCCACCAGGTCTCACTTTACATCTACTTGAGGAAGGGCAGACCTCTTTTTGGCCCCTTTCAAGTTAATAAAGTTCCTGAGACCCCCCAACTGTCCTTCCTGCAACAAGAAAAACACCATTCCACACCTTGGCCTAAAGCGAAACGGGCCAGACGATGTTCTCTGCTGTGGGAGCAGTTTTCACACCAAACAGAGGCACTGGCAAACCAGCTGTCTCATTTAATTCTGAAAACATTCTTTCATGAGGCCAGGGATTGTCCAGTCACCCATTAAATTTTAGGAAAAGATTTTTAAATCTCTGTCAAGGACTCTAAGTTGGCAGACTACACACTCTCCTAAATCATCTCTACTACACATTATGGGTACTTTAAGGCTTTAAGACACATAGGATTAGTTCTCGCACAGAGAGATATAGTGCAAGACAGGAAAGTCAGTTACATTCTCCTTCTAAGTGGATGGCTGAGAGGCATGAATAGATACCTTGCTCTGGAAAGGTCCCTTTTTAAGGCAAGGGGATGCCCCAGAATTACTATAAGGTTTAAGAACCCAGGCAGGCTCACATCCAAGTAGATGAACTAGGTTGGGGAATGGAGGGTGCGAGTGGAGAATCCCCGCTCCACTTTTCCTCTTTTTCCCCGAAAGATGGTTTGGGGGCAGGCAGGGTAATATGACAGAATAAATGCAAACATATTCTAGATCACTGGTACTTTTGTGATGCTTATTTAATGGCACCTGCAATGTTTTGTGGTAAATGCGAATGAAATCACTTAAACTGGATTGCATTAATTAATTGATAGTGCCAATACACTAATTGAGACAACACTAAGGCTCTGATGGGACAGGGTTACATGTAATAAGTGGGCACAGATAATACATAGCCATAAGTATTAATGAGCAGAGAGTAATACTGAACAATTGAGCATGCGAGCTCCTTTTGAGACTGGAGATATTGACCAGCTGGTAATACTGAGCCATTGATAGCAGTGAGCTGCTAGTAATATTAACAATACTACTTCTAGTGAGTGTTTCATTACAGTGGGTGGCTTATCACACTAACCCACTCAATACTAACCTATTGATTTTACAGTCACGGATATTACTGAATCACTGACGGGCGTCACATAGATATGTTGAGAGCCAGTATAATGCAGTACTTTGAGCTGCTCATTGTGGCCCTTATAAGAAATGCCTTCTGATGCAATCATAATGACGTTCACCGACGGTGGCACTTTTGTTGGGTCTTTCCATGTTGATTGCAGTATTAATACTGCTTGCTTTGATAGTTGATTTCCTGCTACGCAACAGAACTTCTTTCACCTGAAGTTCACAACTTTAGGTTGCAAGAGGACAGGTGGCTTCTGAAAGGACCCCTTTGTAGCTTGCAGGCCATTCATGATAGCCTTAGCAGGGTCAATTTAGCATTCAGTGCTTTAGAAATGGGTCCATTTGCAGTGATAATTGCCAGCAGTTAAGTCAGATTCCAGTTTAGCTTCATAAATGTTATCAAATGCTATTTCATTAGTTATTCACAAAGTGCTTTATGCTCAATTTATAGCAATTTATTATTGAACTAGGGACATTTCATGAGGTACTCCTGTATGTTCCATAACTGATATTTAGAAATACACTCTACCACATGCTCTTCTGAGAGAGTTTTTTGTATGCAAACTCATATCCATTGAGACAAGAAAAACTCCACAAAGGTGATTACAATGGCAGCAGTCTGCAAAGCTCTTTAGAGAATAACTTACAATAATTCATAGTGTTCATCTAAATTTGATATATTTAGCAATTCCATTATGCCAGAAGTGCTTTGAAATTGCACTGTTTTCTTCATTCATTTGCAAAAATGAAACAGAAAAAAACACCCAGACTTCATCTCAGTTAAGTGTCTCCAAAATCGAAGGTATTTTGATTATTGACTCAAACTCAAAAGTGTGTTACATTTACACAATTCTTGTTCCCTGCAACTTTCTCTGAAGGACTCTTCACCAGAAGATTTACCAATGCGACAAAAGTGGAGTTTCAGCTGCATGCTTTTTAGGTCGAGCCGAGGCAGTGTGCATTCGCTGTCTGCAAGACCTGCTGTATTAGATAAAACGATCTTGTACCTGCCTGCTGCTTACCATAGGTTCACTCAGATGTCGCTCTTCTTTGCTGCCTCCTAACTCATTCGTGCAGCTGTTACCTCACTTCCGTTGAAGGCTGAGGGGCACTCCCCAAGTACAGTTCCTTGCATTCTTTATTTGTTGTTTGGGAGAACTCTTTTTTTAAATTGTTGATTACGCCTGTCTCTGCTTGTGTTTTTTTGCTTCCCCCTTCCGCTCTATGTTATGAGCCCTCTGCCCACAGTCCGAGCACAAACACAGCGTTTTCCTTAATCAGAGGCAACACTTTAAGAGCACGACTCCTTAACTCCGTGTGGCACATTACAAATTACAAGCTTCACGGATACATGCAACACCACAAGCAGAACATCACTAACACAGGTACCACTGCAAATACTGGGTGATTCCAGCCGGTATTATAGACGCCATATGTCGAATTTACCATGTTTTGGGATGCACTGCTATGGGTAAATGTGAGCACAGCGGAAGGGGGGTTGTAGTCTCAAGTCTGCGCAGACATCATAAGAGTTGAAGACACGTTAGTGTTGTCTAGCTGATGACTGTCTCTTGTAAGGTAATGTGCACAACTACCGGGTTTGGTAGTTTAGCTTGGTTTTTCTGTATAATTGATTTTTAGGTCTCGCCTATGCAGCACGCATGCGCTTCCCGGGGGGAAACCTCTTGCAATCGATCCGCTTTTTTCCCAAAAACGTGCACGCGTTGCATTGCTTTCAATGGCAACGCGTGCACGTTTGGCGATTCCCTTGCGGGAGCGAGCGGCGCCATCTGGTAGCAATTATCGTGCTCGCTCCCGCAAGGGAAACGCTGCACGTCCCTGCTCTCGGCCACACTCCCCGCAATTGTGAGCGCGATGCGCACGTGCTTGTTAAAATATTAATCATAACCTGCCAAGCCACGCACTATCAAGGATCCCGAACGAGTACTTCACCCACGTGTAACGCTGATTGAGAATGCCACATTGCAGCATGTCCTGTTGAAATGCGGTACCCCTCTTTTAGGGCTGTGTATTCCAATGAGCGAAAGAAAAATCTCTTGATTGGAGGCAGCTGGTAGTTACCGCCCGACCTGCCAAGTGCAAACACCAGAGCACACTCTCAGCAGCATGGGCTCGGTGTACGTGAGCGGGGCTGCGAACAGACAATTAATCCAGAGTATTTCACTCAACCAAAACATGCGGTTTTGAAGTTGCAGCTCTTTAAAGGTACATATAGCCAGGTGTCAGGGCTACCCCAAATCAACGCCGAGGAGTTAAGTCCTGAGTCGTCTCTCTCATCTTCCCTTCTGTACTACTCTCATTAATGGAGACTGAAAAAACAGTTCTAGGAAGAATGTATTCAAGCTTGAACGGCGGTTGGGCCTGCGCTTGCGTCGCGTGTTAGAGGCCTGTATAATGAGATGTCACCTGTGCGAGTGCTTCGAAACCCTTTAGATTCCATCTGGAAATACCTTGTGAAGATTATTAAAGAAGCGTTTACCCGCAGCAGCAGCGCACCCGATCTCTGACAAACCGACGCACACGGAGAAACGGAAGAGATGTGGGAATGGGGGTGATTGGGTGTGGCGGGGGTGTCGAGCGGAAAAAAGCTGCCTAATTTGTATGTGAGGACGGGAGCTAAACGTTACTTCTGAGATTAATTTTCGGAAAAATTAATTTTGCAAGGTGTTGTCCTCTTACAAGTCTGTTAGCACAAATGTGGATGGTTAGAAGCCCAAAAGTCCATCAGGCCATCACAAGCCATGGCTTCTGGAGCCTTGAATAAGCAGTGAAACCACAACAATTCAAAAGGTGGCCTACGCACATAGATTATTCTACACCTAACTCCCTTCCAGCAGTGCACTGCGAAAGGGTGCTCAGCTGACCGTGCAAATCAGAGTGCTTCACTGTTTCCTCACAGTTCTGTAGCGCTATATAAATGTCCCAACACATTTAAATACAATTTAGCATGTCTCCTCGTGTCCATTCACTTTTCAGCAGCCTTTAATAAATGTGGTCGTGTGTGACTCATGTCTATTCTTTCTAGAGCTTTGTTTGTTTTCTCAGTATTCTCTAGAAATAAATGCTCTCGTTTGTTATTGTGTAACTCCAGGAGTAAACCTTGTCTCCAAATCCATTTAACATCCACATGGAGCCACATGGGATATAGTGGCGTCCTTTGGCTCTACCTGTATACAGACAATGCTGTATCATATCAATATATGCTATTCTTAGCTAGAGTACACCATCTGGGCACTGCGTCCCTGCTATCAACGATTAGATGAGCGTGCACCATTTAATAAAAAAATCAAACCTTCTAAAACCGAGCTGATTGTTCTTTCGTTTTTTCTTTCTCTTCTTCTCATGAAGCAATGGTTGTCCTCACTCTCAACACACTGGTGAAGCTGATTTTGAATGAATAAAAAGTGTGCTAAACATAACGAGCATTTTTACACTAAAACGAAAACATTGAACTTGACAGAAAAGTAATTTCCTGTGATTGGCTGAACTAGGCCTATCTGCCACCTTGGACTAAAAGCAGCCATGATGTGTGCTTTCATTTCTTATAATGATACCACACAAAACCAAAATGTGCACTGATGCTCTGTTGTGACATGCTGTTTTTGAAGAACTTCAGCAGAAGCCTTTTGCTCCTCCTCCTCCTGCCTGTATCATTGGTTATAAGACTTCAACTGTGAGTGTACCTAGATGTGTACTGCTGCCTCTGAAGGCAGGTGGGTAGAACAGGACACATTCATGCTCAGTTCGGGTCTAGTGCTAGAATCGTGACATTAGTTGACATGAAATTCTGCAATGTGATTTGTGAGTTTATTGCTACATTTGCTCATCCTGTGCTGACTGCAGTTTCCATTCACTTCTATTGTAGATTTGCCTTTAAAAATGATGCATTTTGGAGCTGAGCAAATCTTCTGACTCCCCGACTTTGGAGACTGAACATTTGTTTGCTTGTCTTATACTTTGGACTTAAAATGTTTTTGCCTTGACTTTATCTCATTCTGTTGCTGCTTTCATTGAGCCTTATGCTAAACCCATACAAAATCTGATTGACTCCTATTGCCTTCTGTAATCCTCTTTTAATTTTTTCTAGACTGCAGAGAGTTTATTTTATGAAATCTCTTGAATTCATTTGTATTGGAGTGCTACTTAGGGACATAATACCTATTCCACTCTTGAGGTTCAACACTGTTGCCAACCATGTATAGGCGCTTTATTTCATCAGATTATCCGAGATAGGGTCATCATCATCACCTCCTGATAACCACATGGATGAGGGATCAGAGCTGGAACATTTCCACCCTTTCCACCCCCTCTGCCATCCTCAACTTTGCCAAGCACTTTCTTTCTCCCATCTTCCTTTACAACGTCCTTTCGCATCTTTTCTTTTCCCCCTATAAACACCAGCAGGCATGCAGTGTCACCACTCTTAGGGTTAACACATTTTTTTAAACAAAAACAAAAGCAGTCCACAAACATACAGGTAGGACTACAATTTTACAATGACAGAGTGGCAAAGAATCAACATAGAAAAGAGAGACATCAAAACACTAATGGGTAATAAAGTGCAATATTACAGACAGCGTCATCTGTGTTAATTAAATGGCTTTCTGATAAGGGATGCTAGCTAATTCTGCACTGGAACAATGAAAACGTGCCTCCTCTGTGGCCAAGTCGCAAACACATTTATGAACACATAACATAGCAGTGGAGGAGCACCACTTAATTTACTCAAAAATGCATCATAATCTCCAACTTCCTATTAGTAAAAGTGCAAGTCAGTCAGTCAGTGAGAGTATACTCTCTCACTGACTGACTGACTCTCACTCACTGACTCTCTCACTCTCTCACTGACTGACTGACTCACTGACTGACTGACTGACTGACTCTCTCTCTCACTGACTGACTCTGACTGACTGACTCACTGACTGACTGACTCACTAACAAACTGACTCTCTCACTAACAGACTGCCTGAGTCTCTCACTGACTGACTCTATCACTGACTGACTGACTCTCACTCTCTCTCACTGACTCTCTCACTGTCTGACTGTCTGACTCTCTGACTCTCTCTCTCTCTCACTGACTGACTTTCTCTCTCACTCTCACTGACTGACTCTCGCTCTCACTGACTGACTCTCTCACTCTCTCTCACTGACTGACTGACTCTCACTGCCTGACTCTCTCACTGACTCTCACTGACTGACTGACTGAATCTCACTGACTGACTCACTTTCTCTCACTGACTAACTGACTGACTGTCTCACTGACTGTTATACAGGTACTATTTCCCAACCTTCACCCTCCTCTTATTTATGCCCCCATAACAAAAATAACATAACAAGACACCATTGGGACAGGCAGATAGCAGAGGCCAGTATTGAAAGTACAGAAAAACTCAAGACATTATTTATTGTTAATACTTATTTTAATATGGTCGTTCAGTTGTACATAATGCTTTCTTGGTCATATATAAGGTAACAACAACCATTTTCAATGCAATAGGTCTCGCATTTACAAGAGTGTGAGCTATTGGCATTGTAAATGACAATGCCTTTTATTCATGCGTTTTGAATACTTGCATGAGGTGCGTAAACACGCACTTTGTACTTAAACCATTATCACCATCTAACCCATTAATACTTTCTCAATAAGTTAACCCATAAGCACCCACGTTACCTGCCTTATGTGAAGGCAGGCCTTTTCTTCCCTCACTCATTCTCGCAGAACTAACATGCCAAATGTCCAACGATGTCACTACCAAAACCTTTGGTTTACAACATACAAATCCACCTTCTGGTAGCTTTGAATAATTCACTCGGCCATGTCAGGGATGGATATTCTTCAATTTAAATAAAAATGCCAATTCACCTTGTTCACCTCCTTGTGGGCGCTTGCGATTCATAAGTAGTTAGCAGTTGCACATGTTGGGATCAGCTTTTGACTCTAGATACTTATTCAATTACTGCACTGCATTCGCAAAAAGGGCAGAAAGGCAATCCCAGAGTCCCTCAAGTCATTTTTCGAGTACGGCATGACTACTGGACAAAAATCATTTATCAAATAGTCTTGCAAAAATATACATGGGAGGGGCATGGAGGAGGGTGTAGGGTTCATATTATTAGGAGGTGAATCCGGAGCGCTTATAGTACAGAACAATGAATAGCTTTTCAGGGTATTTCCTGACTCTACTAAGGGTACCATAGGATTTCAAGATGAGGTGTCAGTACATGGGGAGATCAGTAAGAGCCACGTCAAAGGAGGTACTGAAGTGGGTCCAGGAGAGCAGCCTGACAACAAATTGTCGGAAACATGTTCTTTGTCTTCCTATGTAAAAGTAGTGTTAGTAACTTTATACATAATCCTGAATGTAGAAACAATGTAATCAACTATGGATGTTGTTTTATTCTCGTTTCCTGCTTCCAGTTAAGCTGAATATGGTTGCTAATTGTCTTTTATCTTTCACTGTACTTCTTTGATGTTTTGTATTATACACAAGTTGGACTTTAAGCTTCCAGACGTTTGTGTGGGTTTTTATTTTAACAGAAAGTTGACAAAATTTTAACATTGGTTCAAAATGGGTGTTAAAGGAGGGACATAATGAAGAAAAGTGAGAGAGGGGTATGTCTGTAGTAAGGATGGGTAAGGCCACCAGATTAGTACAAGTGACCGGAACACTACATTTCCCAACTTAAAATGTATCTAAGTCTCTTACTGTGTCTCTTCTTCCACGGTGTGTCCAGTATGCTTTGACTGTTGGTATGCGGTGTTTTTATTGTGGCTGTGTTACTCTGGCCACATCCACCGACATTAAACATGTCTCCACTTCAAGTGCCCTCCAGATGGTGGAAGCAGGTCACACCCATCACAACCACACAAAATGATTATATTTGAAGTCAAACAGTGAAGCTGAGGAGTAAAACCCCTGCAGGTCTATTGGACAGATTGTCCGGCATGTGGAGAGTTGCAGTGTGTGCTTCACTCCAGAGGTGGCATTCTTACATTTTGAAAAAAAAGGGCTACCTACTACTCATATGTTCTGAACTAGAATCTTCTGTCGTCATGCATTAGTGAGCATGTTATGCAGGGGCATTATTTACGGATATCCTGGACTACTCTTTCTGCCAATACCATCACAGTGAGTCAAAACACAAGCACATTATGGTAACAATTATCTTAGTAGGATTCCTTGTTATCATGCTAGGAGCTAACCCGACCGCATGCCGGGCCAATTGTATTAATGATGAACGTGTGTAGGTGCTCTAATCACAGAGTTTTGACTCTGGAAATTAACAGGCTTTCTTTAGGCTACTTCCTTTCTTGCAGCTACTCTGTTTTCGCAAGTGTTGTCTGCAAAGAATAAAGTGTGGATTTTCTTTGCCATTTCGTTCTAGTTTCCTATCCTCAACTCTTCAGATTTTCCTTAGAGCTGACTGTCTGATGTCTGGTATAATCAGGTCATAACACTTGCACAGAGTTTCAGAAACGTATATTGCACAACTATTCACCATGCACCAACTTACAAGAAAAACAGCTAATCAAATAGGTGACATCTATTGCATTTACCAATACTTTTTAAAATGTTTGTATGCGCTCTCCCTGGAACACAGGAGGTGCTTGAGAAGTCCCACAGCCCTGGCTGCAGCGAAACCAAAGCTGCCCTGGAGGAGGACGCGCACCTGAATGAATGAAAGAAAGAAATACTACTTTTGTGGGAGCCCGGGAGCCCAAAATCCACTGCACCCCAAAATCTAATTGTGTCTGGATTTACCTTAATTGAACCTACTCCACAATCCTTGATCTGAACGTAGAATATTGCAGCCTCACCCCAATATAAAGGTGCCCCAAACAATATGATTAGATCATGAGTGGGTCAGGACAATCTATAACTGAGTTCTAGGGAAGGAGGAATTTTAAACGCTTCTTTACATACATATAAAATGTGGTAAAGAAATATTATTTTGTCACGAAGACAATAATGCAGCATGACATATCAAATTAGAATAGTCCCAAAATCCCATGAATACAACACATTTCTTGTACATTCTTGAGATGGGCATGAATCAGCAATTAGAAAATCTGGTGTTCCAAAAAGGAGCCATCAACATCCTGTCCAAAGGGAAGGGCAAGTCCGTAAACCATCTGAGAGCATCAGCATGATCTCAGGAAGTCTCTCTTCAATGGACAGGCTCGGGAGGCAATCAAAGGGGCATATCATCAAGGACCGGCGATAATGATCGCTAAGCGCACTTAGTGCTAGGATAATTATCGCCGGCTAGCGTGGATTTTTATTGCTGAGATAGCGTGCTATTAGCAACGCTTATCTCAAAAGCGATAAAAATCCTAGCGCTAACTGCCAAACCTGAGATTATCGCTGGAAACCCAGCGATAGTCTCACGAAGTGTGGCGTTAGTTTGTTGATAGGGACTCACACACTTAGCCATGATATCCACCTTCCATAGGATATCTTGGCTAAATCAGTCCTGAAGCAGGCGTAAGGAAAGTAGCGATAACAGGGGTTAGCGCTACTTTTCCTGACGCTATGCTTCATAGCGTGGGGCTTGATGATAGGAGAAATGTCACTTAGCGACATTTCTCCTGTCATGTCAGGTCAGGAACGTCCACTTTGCATCTCATTAGAGATGCAAAGCTGGGCGTTAAGAATTTGTGCGCTAAAGCATGGACTTGCTAATTAGGCGATAAAATTATCGCCGGTTTTCGGCCGAAAACGGCTGCAAAAGTGGCATTATTTTTAATCGCCGCCTTGTTAATATGCCCCAAAGTTTCTGGCTCACTCAGAAAAGCAGGGGTTTTATACATATTCGCATAGTATTGAAAACAGACTGCAAATGAAAAAAAAGAATGAAAAGTATATAACCTTCAATTCTTGCGAAGGAGAAAAAGGTTTAACCAAACGTTAAGAAAACAAAAAGACGATAAAGCAGAATTGCCTATTTGGAGAAAGGAGGATAGTCTGAGTGACTAAATGTACCAACAGGGCTCTGGGTTTCATGGTATTTTATTTTTTGACATTTCCATCTGGATTTACCGATATTAAATGTTTGATAATTCTATCTGTTTATACATATTTACTTGGAGTTTTGTTAAAAAATGAAACTCTACTACAGTTAAGCATGTATTTTTGTTTTTTAACCAAAACTATGCTAGCTTGTTGCAATTTGTTTTGGGTTCCCTGTCCATCTCCGAGTACATTAGATCATACTGAGGTACTAAATTACATTTAATAAAGAGAATCACTTTTAAACCTGAAACATTCGTGAAGCCCATCGTGCCTTCCTGATGACGCCATTAGTTTAACAAGGAGACGTGTCAATTTGGAACGCCCACATAGAACTTGGGGGCATATTATCAAGGGCTTTATCTCCGCTTTAGCGCCACTTGTCGCCGCTAAAGCGGAGATAATGCCATCGCCCTATTAACAAGGCAGCGAAAATATGCATTAGCGCATGTTTGCTGCCTTTCTAGTAACGCCTCGTTTTGCATCGCTAATGAGATGCAAAGTAGGCGTATCTTCGGGAAAGAACAGGGAAATTGATCGCTAACCGCATATCGCGGTATCAACAAGCCGGGCCAGACAACGTGTAGCGATGAAAAAAGCCGCGCTAACCGCTGACATCTCCAAAAACTAACGTCTGGAAATTTTCCGACTTAGCCGTGTGCATAATGGGAGGTGGATTGTAAGGTTACATCCACTTCTCCCTATTATCAACATTTTACTCTGCGCAATGCTGACTTCGCTGTTTTTCAGGCGATATTGCTTTAAATCGCCGTATATCGAAGGTTTAACATCGCCTGTTAGCAAATCGTTGTAAATACGCCGCTAACACGGCGATGTGAACCGGCGATATATGGCGATAATGCCAATCGGCTAAGCGCGATTTGCGATGATTACCGCGGCCCCTTGTTGATATCCCCCTAAGGGGCATATCAACAAGGGCTTTATCTCTGCTTTTTTGGCTTTAAAAGCCAAAAAAGCAGAGATAAAACTAGCGCCCTATCAACAACAGGGTGCTAACACGCAAATTTGCATGTTAGCACCCTTTTACTCTACGCTTCCCCTTGCATCTCTAATGAGATGCAAAGGGGGCGTTCCAGAGTAAAATAATAGGAGAAATGTCGCTAAGCGGCATTTCTCCTATTATCAAGAATGTCGCTAACCCTGTTAGAGACAAAAAAAGCAGCGCTAACCGCGGTTAACGCTGCTTTTTTACATCTGGTATTTTTCTGACTTAGCCATGATATCCTATGGAAGGAGGATATCATGGCTAAGTTTGCCTGTCCCTATCAACAAGGTAACGTGTGATTATCGCTGGGTTTCCAGCGATAATCTCACTTTAGCCTGTTAGCGTGTAGATTTTTATCGCTATTGATATAAGCGTTGCTAATAGCACGCTATCTCAGCGATAAAAATTCACGCTAGCCGGCGATAATTATCCTCACGCTAAGAGCGCTGAGCGATAATTATCGCAGGTTGTTGTTGATATGCCCCTAAATAATTAGAATCATTTTGTCATATGGTAGTAATATTATTGTCTAATAAATCTTGTTAGTACTCGCCCTCAGCTCAATAACTTCAAACTGATTTCAATTGCGATGGTACTAAAAATTGCAGCCTGGTAAAGTGATTTGCCCAAAATCACACAATCTGATCAAACCAGGAAGCTGGGATTTTGATCTCTACTTCCCGAATCAAACATTGCATTGTGTGGATGTTCACTTCTCTAATATTTCACATCAAAGACAAAGCTCTGTTTTTTTTTTATTTCTGCGAGTAACTTTGCACAGAGTTTTCAGTAAATTGCATGTTGCATCAATGTGACGAAAAAAATATTTCCTAAGAAAAGCACAAAGTTAAGGTTAATAGCAATCAAAAAAAACTATTTGGGAAGTGTCAGCACATCAGTCACAGCAACTATAAACATTAGCATGACAAGTAGGTTTAAGAGATCCCACAGAGCTCTGACAAACATTCACCCGTCTGGCTGCACAAAAACGACCTCGGCTGCAGACAAATACGAAGGCAGACTTTCTGCAATTAAACTCCCGTAGCTAGTTAAAGCAGTAAAGTACCTGTGGAGGCAGAGAGGTGTGTGGTACTGCACAGGAAAAGAACTGCAGGCAGCCAGCACTGGCTTAAGAGCCTGCTTTCCATGTGGCCGCTGCCTGTTGCATTGGACGTCTGCTTATTTCCACTTAACATGGCAGCAGGTTAGGGAACTGAGCCACGGTCCTGGACTCAAGGCCTCTCTTTCACCTACGCTATCTTCCCGCATTTGACCCCTGTATTGATGCAGAAAGGAAAACACCACCTGCATGTAGTAGTGGCGCATTATCGAGCACGAAAAAAAACGCACTTCAACAGAAAGGAAACCATCTCTGTTGTAGACCCGAAAAAAACTGGAAAACTGCGGCACTAAGCACACCCTGCAGGTTCCTGTGCAATCTACCCGTCTCCAGCAATATTGCAGCGTTACCAATTTCATGAAACGCTATTCCTAATTTAACAAAATGTCTCATTTGAGTTACGGAAATATTATTTAAGTATCCGATGACAATTCGTTCGCCACTGTCCCATTGAGCAACAGTTGGCTGGAAGAGGAGCTTTTCCGCCACTCCCATGAACACCAACTCAACCGACAACAATGACAAAAATTCAACCGCAAAAACAAAACAAGCGCGCGTGCGCGCCTCGCACTAAAGGTGGGAGGAGTAGAGGGAGTGCAACAGCACACAAAGTGTTTCCCCCTTGGGGGAGCGAGCCAGGGGCACCATGTGTTTGTAAGTTATTGCAAACATATGGTGTTAAGCTCGCTCCCGCAATGCAATCGCCACACGTGCACGCATTGCCATTGAAGGCAATGGAACGCGTGCACGTTTTCGGTTGAATAGCTGAAGCGATTACTAAAGTTCTTTTTGCCTAGGCAGCGCATGCGCCCTGCGTAGGCGAGACCTAAAAATGCGTCTGACGCTTCTTTATTATAACTCTTCAGCATGCTGCAGACTTCAGTACAGCACAGCTTAAAGACATAGGCAAAGTCGATATCTCTGGCTAAACACTTATAAGGTCCCAAAGGCGAGACCTATTGGCTATGCCAATGCTTGTTTGAACTGTTCATGTGATTGTAGATTCTACGATTATTTGGAAATCATGTGAGCAGTGAACGCGGACAAGGTTTGGGTGGAAACTGCTTTCACCTGAGCTGGAAGAGGCCTGTGATGTGTTTATATTTGATGTGTTTAGTTTATTAGATTAAAAGCATGATCATATACATAGAAAAATATCACTGCACAAACATATTTCATATAGCCATAGATAAGACGTAGGAACCATCATTCTAGGTAGAAGTAAGAATAAAATACTAAAAATAGACACTTTATAATTGTGAATACATTAAAATTGATTAAAATGAGAAAACATCAATAATGACGGGCTGGTTCTCATCCATCGTTGAACACTACAGTCCTTAAAAAAAGGCTTTAATACGTGCTGCCCCATTTATAGCCAGACGCTTATATCATGGTCTTGTTTCAGATTTGGACTTTGCCACCAGGCATAAAGCAAATATCTTGATAGCGTAAAAACAAGCCATCTTGTAGAGTCTGATCTAGAAACACGTAAAGCATCTATGGGGCGTGAAAAAGATGTACACGACAGGCTAGAATAATCCACTTTTTCCTCAAATTGACATAAAAAGAGCAGTCTCAGGACTGGCGCTACACAAGGGGCACAGTGAAGTTACAGTCACGTTCATCCAACTGCTTTCCCAAGCCTTCAATGGGAGAACCCCAAATCTGCCGTACCCCCTTAGAAACAGGAATATTCTTAGTTAAGCTACCATCAGAGTTAAACCTGACTTTGGCGTAATTGCCTAAATGTAAGCGGACCAGGAGATGAAGTAACCCACCAGGAAGACAACGCTCCCTAAGGGCAGCCCAAAGCCGGGTGCGATCTATGGAATCAAATGCCGTTTTGAGATCAACAAACACAACATATAGGTGGTCCTTCTTGGTGGTAACTTCCTTCCAGAGGAGCAGCAAGAACCGAAACACCTGGTCTGCGGTACTCATAGAGGCTCTGAAGCCAGCCTGCAGGTGTGAGAGTATACTAAATTCCTCTATCCAGCTCTGTAGATGTGTTAAAATCATTTTACTGAATATTTTCTGTGATACATCTGAGACTGATTGGCCTGTAGTTTGATGGGTCTCCCTTATCTCCTTTTTAAAATATGGGTATTATTTCAGCACCCTTCCACGATGCGGGGAAATTCTCACCTTGAGTGATAGCTGTAAAAACTGTGTAGGGCTCAGATTGATACAAATCACCTGGTAATCTATCTAGCCCTGGTGCCTTTTCAGACTGCAAAGAATTATTCGCATTCACAGTTCCCTCAAAAGATAAACTAATTGCAGCTTCTACTAGATGCTCTATATTACAGTCACTACCTGACAGTACTGCCTCACTCATCAGCTCGGGAACCTTTCCTGAGTATAGGCTTTGGAAATACTCTTCCCAGACTTGAGGTTGTTAGTGAAAGTCAGTTTCACTGACTGGCTGTTTGACCCCTTTTGCAAGTAAGTGTCAAAATAGCTGAGAGTCCTTCGATCTGGACACCTCCACTAATGTACACCAATGTTCTGCCTCCCAGGCCCTTTTTACCTCATCCTGTACTCTATTGTAGATTCTCACTCTGTTATGTTATGTTAAAGAGACTTGTGAAGCGTGCTCTTACCGTTAGGTGTCCTGGCGCTGAAATGCATTGCCTACTGGTTGAGAGGATGAATACATGAATTGAATTAGGATCTGTTAGAAAAAAAGCCAGGTTTTGAGGCCCCTTCTAAACTCCAGGAGCCCAGTCGCTGCTCTGAGCTGCGGAGGGAGGCCGTTCCAAAGCTTTGCCGCACAGCAGAAAAAACTTCTGCCCCCCCAACTAGCTGTTTTGACACGTTGGACTTTTACCAACCTTGCTTTGGTTGAACGGAGGACCCTGGAAGGGGTATACCATTGAAGGTATTTACTCATAAATGCCGGCCCGCATCCCTCCAGGGTTTTGAAAACAAGGCAGAGGGCCTTGAATTCAATCCGCTGTCTCATAGGTAACCAATAAAGGTCCCGAAGTCCCTTTCTTATGGATAAAAACTTGGGAATGCCCAGAAGAACTCTGGCAGCAGCATTTTGTACCGTCTGTAGTCGATTGAGCTGCCTTTTGTGAATATTGATATATAAGGCATTACAGTAGTCTAGACGAGACATAACAAGTGCCGTTACAACTGTCCTAAGGCTATCATCCGAGAGGAGGCGCTTAATTTTCCTCATAATCCTGAGTATAAAGAAGCAGGATGATACCACCTTACTTATCTGATCGGCAAAAGACAGTCGGGGGTCTATCATAACTCCCAAATTTTTTGCCTTCTCAGTGGGAACTGGAGGTGAACTCAAAGATTGAGGCCACCAATTAGATGACCAAAGATTTGAGGGATTACCGAAAATAATCACCTCAGTTTTCCCTGCATTGAGCTTTAGACAGTTTGCTGCCATCCAGCCGGCAACGGATTGCATACAATTGTAGCAGTCCCGACCGGCCTCAGCCTCTTTGCCTTTTTGGATGGATAACACAATTTGAGTGTCATCGGCATAAGAGGTCAATTGGAAACCAAAAGAACGAATGAGGGCTGCCAGAGGAGAGACATATATATTAAATAGCGTGGGGCTGAGCGCTGAGCCCTGGGGAACCCCACAGGGCAGAGAAAAAGGCTTAGAGCAATCAGTGCCAAAGTCTACTGTTTGATTTCGATCTAAAAGAAAGGATCTTAAAAGGGCAAGTGCCTTGCCTGTAACCCCCTTTCCACTTAAACGGTCCAACAACACCTCATGGTGGACCGTGTCGAAGGCCGCCGAGAGGTCCAACATGATCAGAATTGCCGCGCCGCCATGATCTAGTGCTTCTCTAATTTCCTCCGTAGACTTAATCAGCGCAAGCTCCGTACTATGTTCTGTACGGAATCCAAACTGAGGTGGGTCAAGGAGTTCATTGTTTTTAATAAAAGCACTCAGCTGGCTGTTCATTTCTCTTTCAATCAGCTTGGCTGGTAATGGAAGTCGAGAAATGGGTCTATAATTATTCGGCACTTTGGGATCCAAATTGGCCTTCTTGAGAAGGGGGAGGATTGAGGCTTTTTTCCAGATTTTGGGAAACAAGGCACACTTAAATATACTATTAAAAACAGGGGCAAGAGCAGCTTCAATGGTGTTAGATGCTAGTTTGGCTATTTGTGCAGGACAGGGATCTAAAGGAGAGCCTGATTTGATTACCTGCAAATGCTTAACAGTATCTTGGGGACTCATATTCTCAAAACAGTTCATTAAAGGCAATATCTTCGTGTCCGTTGGACAATCCCAAACATCCTTCTTTATATCTTCTGCCAGTGAGTTACTAAATGATGAGAAGATTGAGCCCACTTTTTCTTGAAAGGCAGAGGCAAGAAGTTCGCAGAATTCCGGGTCGCCGTGAGGTTTAACCAAAGTCGGTGTTGTGAGTTTTAAAACTGTACTAAATAATTCTTTTATGGAGGATTTTGCTTTACTAATCTGTTCCCCATAAAACATCTTTTTGGTTTCGGTGAGCAGTTTTTTGTAACTGTGGAGGCTGTCTCTATACGCTCTTTTGGAAGATGAGGTATTGTCCTTCCTCCACATACGTTCTAATCATTTACATTCTATTTTTTTGTGTTTTTGTGTACGATGAGAATTTTAAACTCTCATCGTACCAAGGGGCAGAGGGTGTCGTTCTCCTGGGGGTACAGACTTTGACTGGAACTGTCAATTATATCAATCCTTATACCCTTTTTAACTGCCAAGGATAAATCGGTTCTAGCATACCTACAGTCCTCGTTATACCACGGGGCAACATTATGAGTTACTACTTTTGGGCTGCACTTTTTGCTAAAATAGGGCTTAATGCAGTTTAATAGGTGTTGAAAAGTAGACATAATGCTGTCATCATTTAAATCTGGATTACCCAAAACATTTAAGGTCTGGGCCACCTCTTTATAGATGTGCGGTAAAAGCTTTACATCAGCAATTGCCTGAGGCCATTTTATCCTCCTATTATTGTTAGTTGTGATAACAGGGACTGTCGCTAGGTTTGTCTGACACTGCTGAATGTTAATACCGGATAGCTTCAGAAGCAATGCATTGTGATCACTGTCCTCTCGGTTTAAAACAGTCATATCTTTAATTTGTGCCTGGAGTTCAATATCTACCATAATAAAATCAATCCCGTTCCTAGCACTTACCCTTTTGAACGTAAATTTAGCTTCATCATCTGAGGGAGTCCTTATGGGGACTAGCAAACTGATTGTATAGATTAATTATCCTAACGTGAAAGTTCCCTTTCAAAGATATAAGATCTAATTCAATGATCTCCAGTGAGCCTATATTTAGCTGCTTAATTTTACAACCCAGGGTTATCTTAATCCAAATTAACAAACCCCCGGCGGGTCTATCTGCTGTTGAGGGTCTAGCTTCAATACTAAACGTGGTGTAGCCCACCCTATAGTACTGTCAGTAGCCCAGGTTTCTTGGAGCAGGCATATATGACTACGATCCACTAGACTGCTCCATTCTGGGATATTTAATTTAGACTTTATCCCTGCAATATTCCATGAAATAATGTTTAGAACTTGAGTACCTATCTGATGGCCGATGGGGGTAACCAAACTTCGAGCCTCCGGTCCTCTCAGATTATTTTTTGTACTATCCCTCCTTAGTTGATTAGATAAAGCCATGTCATGGGCCAGCGCCCTTTTAACACTGCCCATCTTTAGTCAGTCTGAGATATCCAGCTCGGAGAGAGCTTGGTATCTATTTGTGATTGCAAGGGGGAATTGTTCCTTAAGTGCATGAGGATAATGGGCTGTGCTAATGTCCATTGTACTGGCAGGACCCTTGTACATGAGATGTCTATAAAAAAAGAACAAAGACATTATATCAGTCCCTTGATCTGGGCCCCAACAAACGTGATCCCTCCTGCCTTTGATCAATTTCCCTGCTAGGACTGGAGACCTGCAGTTGATCACCACACAGTCTCCATGGATGGACTTGCATAAGGAACCAATCCAACCCACTCTTCTTACAATGAGAATGTCACCATTACTAGTATTTGTATAGTCAGAGTTAAGGGATAGCCAGTGGCAGACTTTATTTTTAGTTGGCTTGTGGTTTCCTCAATATTTCCCTGTAACGTGGGACGTTGGTTAAAATCGCCACATATGGGCAACATTCTAGTGGAAGGTCCAGATTGGTCCCATGTGAGGAGGAATACATGTTAGGGGTGTCATCGAGTTGAAAGTTTGACTGTCTAGTATGTACCGTGACATTAACATTTTGTGCAGGAGAACGCACTCTTGTGTTTCCACCCCCTGTTGAGTGATCAACTTATCTCAAGGATCGGTCTTTGGATGTGCCTTGTACTTGGTATTTAACTAATTTTGGAGTGGTAAATGCAGGAAGAGGTTCAATGGCTTTACTATTGTGTCTTCCTGCCATGTTAGACTGACTTACTTGTTCTTCTCTCCCTCCCAAAGCAGGGTGTTCCCGACCTATAGACCCAATTTTTCCTGCCCCAGCCACGAGTTTGTTAATACTCTTTTGAATATCACCCATATTAGCCTCAAGTTTATCAAGTGTATCCCTGATTGGTAGGCGATTCTTTAAATATTGTCCAAGTGATTCTTTGGAGTCTCTATATCTTGCTGGGATAGAGCTGCAGAGGCTGGTGGTACAGGGTGAGATCTTGGCGGTACTGTTAATGTGGTTTTGGTACTTTTGATCCCCTCCTGTGTTGGGGAGGGGATCAAAAGTACTGTCCATCGGAGTATTTTATTTATATATATTCCACTTGCCTTGAAGAGGTGAGATGTTTTTTGACCTTTGCAGATTTGCTTCTAGAATTATCATCGTTTTCAACTGTTGGGTATATTGTACTGCTAATCACTTGTGTTTGAAGGTCTTTTCTTCCTTTTTTCTGTTATACTCCCTTTGCTGCTTCTTTTTTATGTTGTTACTCTTTTCTCTTCTCTATATCTTATGATTGTTATATATTTAATTTGTGTTACTCTCACATATACTGTTTGCCAATATGAAGTATTGTTTAGTTGTTTTAAATGTATTTTAAAGTATGTGTTTTTGTAATGAAATTTTTTTTGTCCTTTTCATGTATATTTACATGTTTAGGAGCTTTTATATGTACGTGGTTTTTATGTGCCTTTTTCCTCTAAAGACTGAATAGTCATGTATGATATGTTTGTGTTTTTGATCGTCGTATATATATATATGTTTTTTAAATGTTGTTCCCTGTTTGTGATTATTACAGCCCTGATGAAGTTCCTGAACGGAACGAAACGCGTTGGCTGTGCATTGTCCGTGTGTAAAACACCAGAATAGAAAGAATTACAAGAATAAAAAGAAAAGAAATACCATACTATTTGGACTATTTGATTGAATGTGTCCGAACTCAATGAGTGCACCTTCCACCTTTGGATTTATGCTCTGATTTCGTTTCACATCTTTGAATGACGGATGTAGGAAGTGTCTTTTGCACCTATTTGCTAGATTGTTAACGAATACTTGTGTATTGGTTGAGCTGGACCTTGGTCGGTCATTCTGGTTGCATTTGTTTCTTAAATTGTGGCAAAACCACTCCATCCTTCTCCTAGTGCGTAAACCAACGTGTCACTAAGTTGTGTTTCTGTCAAGTGATTTTGTTTTTTATTAATTGCTGTTAATCGTAAACCACTTATTTTTAGTAATGACTCGTTGGCGTTTGTTAAGATATGTTGTATTGGGCAAGAGATCTGCATGGTGCTGGAGTGCGAGTGCTTTAAGGCATCGTTTAAACACTGTAGTTTACACAAGACAAAGACAATGTTCAGTATTAATAAAGCGCTGTGGGTAAATGAACCAATCACCCCCCAAAAAAGTGCGTGGGGTAAACAAACTAATGGCTCAAAAAACAATAAGTCTCGCCTGACCCAGCGCATGCGCTGGGTCAGGCGAGACCTAAAAAGCGACTGGGGTAAAAACAAACTAATGAATCAAAAGTGACACGAATGCAATTGTTTAATCAGAGAAGGATGTGAAAAAACACGTTACAGATGACACCAGGGTGAGAGCACATGTACGCTCTCCACGGAACGCAATGCAAATCGTTTTGGCTCTTGTTTGAGAAACTATTTACAGAACTTTCACTTATACACCACTTATAGTGAATGGCCAAAAGCGAAAAAAGCTTCCCAATCATATATAACAAGTATAGGGAAGGTGGCGGCAGCAGTTGAAAGTTACAGCAAACAGACAGAAAAGATAAAACATACAGAAAACAAATACAGCAGGTACTAAATGTCAGTGGCAGTGCAATCTTTGCTTGCTGGGTCCACGTGGGGGGTTGGGGTGGGGGTGGGGTGTATTGCCATGCAATGTGACGGTCTAATCTTGTGTGCTAATGCAAAGTGACCGTGTGCAGAAGAAGGAGGCGTTACAGAGTGGGAGAAGCGGAGAAAGGGAACGGCAATAAGTGGAAGGGCGAGAGGAGGAAAGGCAGAAAGAGTAAAGGCAGGATGAGGAATGGAAAAAATAAGGTACAGGGAGAAAGAAGCCAGTTAAAAGAAACAAAGAAGAGACAGAGAGAGAAGTTTTATTAAAACATATACGCAGCTTTCCAGTGTTAAATAGATCGAACCACATATGGCACCCTGCGGGAGTCCAAATCCGCCTTTAAGCGCGTCCAGGTACGATAATACACGTTGCCGTTTCCGGCGCTTAGGGCTGTGGGGTATGGAGTCCCCGAGCAGGCAGACAAGAAAAAGAAACACCAGTAACGGGCTCCGTTTAAATTATCTTATCACACTTTCTTATTACAGTTATTGTTATAAGCTTGCTTACCATGGCACAGTTTGTCTACTAGCTGTCTTGACACAGCTCTCTCTTAGCATTTTTTAAACACTTATTTTACAGAAAATATAGATTACATTGTATCTATAAGCGTTTAGTAATAATGGAACGAGCAGATGCGAAGCCTTTGGCCAGCTCTGCCGTTTTGGACACAACATGTTGTATGTTCTATTCTCCCTTGTGTGAACACGTGTCAAAGCCTGTGTTATCATCCGCTCCTACAGATGACAGAGTGGTTATGTGCTATGAGCTTCGGCGCCAAGACACCTCAGGGTGGGGCATATCAACAACAACCGGCGATAATTATCGCTAAGCGCACTTAGCGCTAGGATAATTATCGACGGCTAGCGAGGATTTTTATCGCTGAGATAGTGTGCTATTAGCAACGCTTATCTCAATAGCGATAAAAATCCTCACGCTAAGTGGCTAACGTGAGATTATCCCTGGAAGCCCAGCGATAATCTCACGTTAGCTTGTTGATAGGGACAGACAAACTTAGCCATGATATCCTCCTTCCATAGGATATCATGGCTAAGTCAGAAAAATACCAGATGTAAAAAAGCAGCGTTAACCGCGGTTAGCGCTGCTTTTTTTGTCTCTAACAGGGTTAGCGATATTCTTGATAATAGGAGAAATGTTAGCGACATTTCTCCTATTATTTAACTCTGGAACGCCCCCTTTGCATCTCATTAGAGATGCAAGGGGAAGCGTAGAGTAAAAGGGTGCTAACATGCAAATTTGCGTGTTAGCACCCTGTTGTTGATAGGGTGCTAGTTTTATCTCTGCTTTTTTGGCTTTTACAGCCAGCGTTGGCAGGAATGCCGCCTATAGAGCCAAGCCCTGCCGCCATTGGGTTTTGAAATGACACTGCTCCTTTACTGAACAGCAGCACTGACTCCGTCCTTGTATCGCGGAAGCCGAGGCGCAGCCTACTGTCCCAACAAGACCATTTGAAATTCTATAATTGGAGCTATGAAAATCCAAAAGGTTCACCCTGGATGCCAAGACTCCTATTTAAAGCCCCTCTTCCTGTGAACTGCTGGTCCATGTTGAAGGGGCTTCTACGTTACCTATTCGGTCATAGTTGAAAAACCCTTCACATCTTACAAAGGTTTTTTTTTTTTTTCCTCAATCAGCAGTCGCTCTCTGGTGCACGTTTAATTTTGTGTATTTTTTATCCTCAATCCAGTGTCCTAACACAACCACCAAAAATGTAGATGAATAAGTAGTAAGCAGGGTCACCAGCTCTTTATTTACAGTTCTGGCATTGTCTGGACCTTGCTCCAAGATCCATAAAGACTTTACTGAGCAATACTGCTCTATTTGCAGGATCGACAACCCTAGTCAAAGTTGCAGCATGATCATCGGTGTGGCAATTGTTTTACATCGAGATTTGTGTAGTTTTGATGACATTTCAAGCTACCTGTTCGGGGATTTCCTCTAGCAATATACACATCTTATGCTCTTATCTAAGACGTGTAAAGTCTGTGATACTGTGGGTGAAATGTTCACTGCAGCTTTTGTGTTTTCTTGTGTCTAGGACAACATATGATAAAATAGATGTTGCAAAGTTTAGCTGATTACCATGCACGTTGGCTCTGTTAAAATCAAACTTGATAGAGATCAGTTTATTTTTATGTAATAAAGTAGTGCATTTTATTGATGACACATACCCTATAATTGTATGACACATGCTTAGCCCTAGAGGCAACTTCGAACACAATAAAAGGCGTTTAGTGTTACGTATAGTACTTATTAAACTGACCTCTGGAAGGATGGAAGGCTAAAAGAACCCTGTAGGATTCGAAACTTTGAGAGAGGCAAAGCACACATTTTTGTAGTGGCCGCATAATTTGACTTAGAGTATTATGCATAATGCTAATTCTTTTGCTGTATTTTTTAATATCTCAATTTTTCTCCTAATATACTATTTCACCTAGCCCTAGAATGTTGTATATTTTTAAACGCTACTTTATTAACTATCAATAAATGTATACCACTCTCTCACAAAGTTTTTACAAGTGTAATGTAATTTAATTAATAAAACGTGGGTTTGCACTTTTGAAAATATTTACTCATACCTACATACCCGTGCAGCTGTCTGATCATGGTTTAGCCAAGAGCATAAGGGGGCTTGCACCCAGCCCACTGCTAACCATTGGTTGGCTTTACAGTCACTCTCATTTTCATTCTTCTTATTTGATGACTTGTTTTGTCCATTTTGAGTCTGTTCCTCCCCGGAACATTCCTGATTTACTTGAGCCATTACATTGTTTACTTTTAGGAAACAGCTTTAGTCTTGTCTGAAGCACTCCACTAGAGTGCATATATTTTCTCACTACCCACATCAATATACCCTAATTAAAACCAATCTATACCACATAGCAACAATCCACATAAATACACACCGAACTATGCCACATAATTCCAATCAGCATAATTTAACTCAACGACACAGAGTTCTATGCCACACAAGTCAACTCAACGTGCTTCCATTACACACCAGATAATTCAACAAGAAACCACATAATACAAATCAACAACACAATTACATAACACACCACATACATGCAATCCACACCACATAATTCCACATTACACCACAAAATTCAAGAACACACCACATAATTAAAGTCCACTGCATAACAATCCATAACATAAAACACAATACCACATAATTACTCTCCATAACACACAATCCCACTCCACATAATTCCTATACACTAAATACCACATAAATGCTATGCACATAATTCCACTGCACACCATTCCACTACACTACACACCACATACATCCACTCCAAAACCCAAAGTAACAAACATATGCATTTACAACGCCAATAGCTGTAACTCTCGCAGATGCAATACCTATTGCATAGCAAATGCTTGTTTCTTTTCCTGCAACGGAGCACTGTTTTGCACAGACAGAACATGTGTAGCCTATGCTTCAGCTCCCTTTTCTGGGGGACGTGGGGGACGAGGGGGGACTTGCCAAGGATTTCAGACGAGGGCCAGAGCTACTTTTTTTGTGTTTATTTTATATAGCGCAAACTCGACCCAAAGGTTTTGGAGCACTGTACATGAGCACCGGTTACATTACACATTCAGGCACGGGCAGATTAAGTGATTTGCCCAGAATCACAGGCTGTGGACGTGACCCCGAGGCTCAAACCCTGATTTCCAGCACCAAAGTCGGCAAAGCCGACAGACCTCATTATGTCCCTACTTGCTCTTCAGTCCTTCAAAAAAATCGCAAAAAAATCGGCGCGCATCATCTCAGTAATTGAAGACAAGAATGACCTAGCGAAAAGAGCGCATGGTTGGACAACGCTGGGTGACTACGGGCCAGTACAACCACAAGCATATCTTAGTACTGGCATGAAAATAAAAATCAAAGAAAGGTTTCTGAAATTACGTCTCGGAGTAATTCCTATACTCCCACATTTGCCACCTTGGGAGAGGAATAACTCCTCAGAGCAGTGTATTTGCACTAAATTGAATGACTTAAGGCATAACTTACTACGCCCTTTCTTTAAGCAGTATGGCACACGGACTTGTAGACAAGCTGTAATACTTTGTTTTAATCCGAAATATACCAAACTGAACTGCCAGGTCGTAAAGTTTTTTGATTTAATGCGTAAAAGACTTAAGAGCACCTGATGACAACTAAAAAACTCTTCAGGGTTACTTAACTGATCTTAAGTAAATTCTTAGCTTAAGGCAATGCATTAACGAATTTTTAAACACTTATTTCGATGTTTTATGATATTTTGTAAAGATTTCAATTAATCATGTACAAATAAACAATTACTTACTTATTACGTACTTGCTCTTCAGTGACATAGAAACGTTCATTTAGCTTGTAGTGAGGCTTCTACTTTCATTGGTGACTCCACAGGGACATCTGGCAGCGGCCCGTGATACTGCACCCTTGTGATGTTTTCTCCACACTTACATAGCTCTGGCGGCACTGCACCATTCTGCTTTTACCCCCCACAGTGTCATAGAGAAACGCCTGTCCTACTGCATCCTTCCACTTGTGACTCCATAGCGACTGCTAGTGACAGCTGGTGGTGCTGCATGCTTGTGCTGTGTGCTATGAAACAATCAGATTAGGTCCAATTGTATTGTCTTGAGTGGTAGCCCCACAGGCCTGCAGTGAGCAAAAGATGAAGCAGATCGAGCATCTTTACTATTATTTGCTGCTCACCTGTGAGCGCGCGATGAAGGGAGAGAAAGGTGAAAGCAGCACCTCTGGTGTTACGTCTTCTTCTTAATGAACTGGTCTGGTCTGGGATGGATGGATGGATGGATGGATGAACGGATGGATGACAACTATGTAATGTAGTCCTGTGTTGTCATCAAGGGATGCATATTACTCCTACCTCATGATAAGCATAAGATAAATAGATAGACAGACGGGGGTGCTTCTTGCGTGGGGCGGTTGTCTAGACCCCTCCACTGCATCAGTGGTGCATTCTTCGCCAGCATGGACAGACTTCCGTCTCTGTGATGAGGAAATCATTTCCGCTCAACAGGGTTGCTCTTGCTTGCGAGGGTGGAGACCTTTATCGATCGTCCCTACAAATGATTTACAGTAGAACACGCGCGCTGCGCCAAAAAACCAGCGACGAGTCCCTGCACGCTTCATTAGAGCAAAAACTGCGTGCAAGCAGTATGCTCCCCTGAGGCCTGGGCTTGTAGTAAGACTTGATTCCGCTTCCATTGAGTAGACAAGTGGGGCGAGGGGGGCATTAGACAGGGCCCCGGTCACTGCTTATTCACAGTACCACCGTACCGTCGAGGCAGGCCTGCCTAAGCACCATTAGGAGATAAAGGCCTGAGAGGCCATCAAAGACAGGATGAGCCTGTCGACCGCGATTTGCAATTTCCATGTGATGGTGAGCTTTGCATTCTTGTCTTATTGGGTTACTTATGGACTCGGTCCTACATTATTGGTGAGTGTCAAACTGTGCAGTGTTTATGCTGGACTGTACACTAGGCTTCACCAGCAAGGATGTTACCAGCCGTGGCATGAACAAGGAAAACAGCCCCGTTGGCTCCTGAGTGCTGGCCAATTGTAGCTGCGCCCCTAGCCTTCATTACAACTGGCAGGGCTAAATTCAGATCCCTGGATGACAGGAACCAAAATAACGAGCTGATACCTACCCTGCTCCCCCATCCCCCAAGAAATAGTTCTCAGCTGTTTACTAGTGGTAACGCTGGTAGATTGTGTATTCTTTTCATGTGGTTTTCCTGAGTCTATTACTCAGGAAAGCAGCATCGTTGTCTTGTTTCATTGTCCTGGTTGGACACAAATGGATCTGCCACCTGCGCCTTTGGGAGGGTGGGGTGGGGGAGGAAGCAGACCACAAACCCAGAATCAGTGTGTAAAAGGCCGCTTTTTTGGAACAGGTGCACATAACAGTATAATTCCTCGGCAAAAGCCTTACAAAACTAAACCTCAAACTACTTAGCTAACCCCGGACCCCACCCCCACCCCTAAAATTTTCTTGAAGCCACCCACCCATACATTACAACATTTCCAACAATACAAAGCAATGCATCAACGTTTAACCCTCTAAATTCAACGCATCCATTAGACAACCTCCCCTGCCTGCTTCTTTCCAACTGTCAGTTACCCAACCTGTGTAACCGAACTAAAAAGTAACCTGCCTACCCTTTCCCTGTCGGTAACCCAAACTTCAACAATGATCAACAAACCTCTGCCAACCCGGACAAACTTCCACTAACCCCTGCCACCCAAAAAGCAGGGGGGAAACTACCCCCCCCTTTTTTGCCCCCCCAAGTAGGCCAACTGTGCACAGTCTATGCGGAATGTATCTGAATGTTCAAGCACCTCGACAACACTTGCCTGACCTCTAATAAATAAAGGTCCATACCAAGCCTGGATAAATGCACTCCGTCATCCCTGAAAAATTCCACTGCCTCAAAACGTATCTCCTTGTGCGCCAATCTCCCAAAACCTAAACTGCGACAAAATCTAGAAATCTTAGTGTTCACCTTCCTCGGCGCCCTGTCAATGGCCCTGGGATTCACCGCACCCCTCCAGACCCTCCACTGGACCAACTCCGTCCACAAAACGGGGCACCCAGACCATTGTTCCCTTAAAAGAGACAAGTCCCTCTTCATTGCCCTCAACAAGACCACGCCCTTCACCCCGCAAAGATCGTTCACACCAAGAGGAATTAGCAAGATATCCTGGAACTGGCCCCCCACCATCCACTTGTTCAGACCAGGTATCAGTTCTTTCCAAAGCATCCCTCCCTTACCCTTACAAACAACTTTAAATAGACACTCATTGAAACCCAACATTGCCACCAAAATAACTCCATCATGCCTGGACGTGTGCCCATTTGATGAACGAATGCCCCACTATCCAAATGGTTAATTTCTTCGCTTGGGGCCCAGCCACCGAACCTGTAATGAGAGAAAATAGAATGAGCCTCACAACACGGAAGATGACACAAGCGCCCCCTCCACATTTCTTCACACATAGCGTCAAAAACAGTCTGACGACCCGCGCCCCAGCCGCATTATATCCCCCCGAGACCAACCCTGGTTGTGTGCCTCTGTTGCTGCCCCAATCTGGAAAGAATGCGTTCCAAAAAGTGCCCCATCCATTCCAATACTATGCAAAGCCTTCCGCAGCACCATGAGCAACTGGTAATCCATCACCCTGGTCCCATTGTAGTGCCGGAAAACCAGATCGTCCCCGAACCACCTGACAACGACCCCCAATGGCGGGCCCAATGGAGCGGGCACGTGGCAGCAGGGACAGCTGCTTCCAACCAAACTCCTTTTCCTAGACGTCTCTGATCCGTTTTAGAACTATCCAGCCATGTATGAATCCCCCTCTCCTCGACAAACACATCTTGCCAACGAACACCCCTTCTCACCTTGTTGCCTAGAAGCTCTGATACTCTGAACGCGCCAAAAAACATCCACACCATAAGCGTGGAGAACAAACATGCCTCAAAACCGTCCCTACAGACTGCAGGTAACGCCTCCAGTAACCGGAACAGCGTCTGCCATGAAAGGGGGCTACGGGACATACGCTCACCTCCCCGCTCCCTAGCCCAACCCTCCAGCATCCTCCTTCCCCTGCGGAAGGGGTGTAACCCCAAAGGAGTTTCCCCATGAAAGCAATGTCCTTTGCGGACTGCCTTTTGATGATCTTTACCACTTCAATGTTATCCACTCAAAACAAGACTCTCTTAGGTGCAACTCCTCACCCCACAGTGTCAGTGCTACCAGTAACGGGAAGAGCTCCAAAAATGCTCTGCTCCTCCCTCCATCCTTCCATTGTGGAGGCCACTTCTCAGCACACCACCTGCCCTGCCAGTATAAGCCAAAGCCGTTGCTGCCTGCAGCATCAGAAAAAATGTGTACATCCCACTGGACATCCTCATCCCTGGCCAACGGCACTCCATTGAAAGAATGTAGAAAAACTGACCACATCCGCAAATCCTCCTTCACCCCTGCCGACAGGCGGACATGGTGGTGAGGCAAATGATGTCCTGCCAGTGCCCGCCCCAACCGCCTACAAAACGTCCTCCCTGCCCTGACCACCCTGCAGGCAAAGTTAAGATGACCAAGTAACACCTGAATGTCCTTTACTGTCATTTTCTACTTCGACGGCATTCTCTCCAACAACTCCAACATTCTCACTTTTTTATCAGCTGGCAGGCGAGCCCGCATTGCCACAGAATCAATTTCAATCCCCAGAAAAGACAGAGCCGTACAGGGTCCCATCGTCTTGTCAGGTGCCAACGGCACCCCCAGTTCCTCCATGAGTTCATGGAAAGTGTCCAGAGCTGTCTGGCATTCCGTGGAGCCCAGGGAACCGACAAAGAAGAAGTCGTACAAGTAGTGCGTTACTAATTTGTGACCTATGTGTTGTGTAAAATACCACTGCAGGAAAGTGCTGAAACATTCAAATAAAGCACACGACATAGAGCAACCCATCGGTAATGCTTTGCCCAAGTACCATTTACCTTCAAAATGGATACCCAGAAGAGTCCAATCATCTGGATGGACTGGAAGCAACCGAAATGCTGACTTTATGTCACATTTTGCCATCTCTGCAGTCTCGCCCGCGTTCACTACTAGTGACATGGTCACATCAACTGAGGAATAAGAAACTGAGGCCGCCTCCTCATCAATAAAATCATTAACTGAAGACTCCTCTGGCCATGAGAGATGCTGAATCAATCGGTGTTGTCCTTATTCCTTTCTGGGCACAACCCCGATCGGCGAGATCATTAGGTTCTCTGTTGGCCAACCATCAAAGGGGCCCACCATTCTCCCTTCACGCACCTCTTTGTTCAATTTATCCTGCACTGCCAACCTGTGTTCTGCAGCTGATTTTAGGTTATCCGCCCACCGTCTCTGTCGCGGCCCCTCGTAGCCCAAATGAAACCCCCACTGGAAACCCTCCATAAGCACCTGTTTTGCCCCCGGATCCCTATACCCCTGCAGGCCCTCCACCAGCTTTGCTAGACTAACTGGCGTAGGAGCCTTTGGGCCCAGTACCCTGAGGTCCCTTACCCCCCTAACACTCTGGAATTGCTGGGAAGGTCCAGAGGGGCTGGCCCCTGGCTGCTGCCATTGCTGGCCTCCCTGTGGTTTGGCGCCCCAACAATTAACAAGGGGATGGCACTTTCCATACTTTGAGCACTCGTGCCGAAACTTGCAGTACTCCCTTGTACATAGGCCTTTATTAAAGTCCGAGCACGCTCCGTCCCAGTTTGTGTCGTGGCAGCACCTCCCACCCCTCTCTGGGGTCCCCAGTTTGCCTCGGGGTCCAAGGCCATACGGCCCCGGAACTCCTCATCATATTGAGCCCATGTGTAACCACCTCCCGTGATCTGTGCCTTCCGAATTACATCCATGTACTTAAAGATTGCCACACGGTGCTCTGGGAACTTTTCGCGGTACACGCTGGCGTGAATCAAAAATGCTGCCGTCCAATTTTCTATGGTTAACGGCACCTTAGACCGCTTGGCCAACTCATATTCCTCCTCCTTAGAGCCCTCCTTAGACCTTACCTCCCTGTGTAGAAGCTTCAACATTTCAACGGATTCTCCTTTCCAAATACGCTCCTTGGTTGCTAGCATTAGATGAGCACCCAAACATTTTGTCACTCCCATATATGGCAGTTTCTTAATTTTCAACTCTTTACTCTCCAAAGGCTCCTTACCCACCGCTGCCTCTGTATTCGTCCCGCTCTCTACTTTGGTGTCCTGTGCTACTCCCCCGTCCCCCGTTCCTACCCCCGTATCTTTAACGCATTTTCCTCTGTGTAATCTCCCCTCAATCACTCCCCTAACCCCCTTCCCCCGTCCCCATAGACAGCATTTTAGGTTTAGCCGCCTGTGTTCTACTAATCTCACATGGCTCTAAGGAGGGTGCCCGGACGGACGCCGACCGCCGTGCCCCTGGCCCTGTGTGATCCACTGTCCGAGGAGCCCTCACCGAGGGGCCATGCTCTCTCCTGGATTCTGACGCTGATGCCCTTTTGTGCGGCGCCACCGCCGGTGCCTGCAAAATACTAGAAGACACATGAGAGGACCCCCCCTCCTCATTATCCAGCAATTCCCCTTACTCGGGCTATCCTCATCATATTCCAATACAATAGGCTCCTCCACCTGGAGCGCATCATGAGCAAAATCCACACCACCGGCCTTACCGGACCCAGCGTGCCCTTCACTGGCCATAACGGCCCTGGCATGCACTCCTTGCGGGGGAGTCAACTGTACATGCCCATACTCCCCCATGCGTTGACCTCTCTAAAATTCCATCTTCGCTGGCATGAAAGACCACCCTGCTCTGCTTGTCGTTGGGACCAGCAAGGTCGCGCTGGACCTTCATACGCTGGCCGCGCCGAGATCCCCCGCCAGTACGGAGTGTGCCGCACAAGGCTCCACCCTCCCTTCACCTCGGTGCAACTGGGCCACTCCCCACCCTACCGAGTCAACTGCGCTGCGACGCTCCGCACCTTGTAAAGAAAAAGTTTGGACTGATGTGCTGAGGCCATCACATCTGCCCCATACCCCTGCCCCCTGCAAGCCCGGAGAAAACTCCCTGGCCTGCCTCCCTTTATCTTGCCCTACCTGCCCTGACCTATTTACCCCCACCCGAGGGGGGTATCCCCCCTTCTTCCTCCCCACTCCTCTCCAGCATCGCCTGAACCACCGCGGAAGATGGGCCCCCACCCTGGCCCCCACTCTCCCCACTGCCTGTACCCCCGAGCCCTACCCGAGCACCTCCCCTGACCATCTCCCCCTCCCGGGGCGCTCCCAGCCTGAGCGTGCCTACCCTGCACCCCAGGGACCACTGAAGATCCATCTGTTCGCCAACGCCGCGGCCCCGCACCCCCTCTGACCAGGAAGGAAAAATGTACAAGCCCTCCCAAGCCGGGCCCCCCCCCAGCCGGGTCCAACACGACCTGCATACCACACCCCAGGTCCCTTACTCCCCAAACCATATCCCCCTCAACCAGATCGTAGGTCCCCTGCCCTCTCCAGCTTGGAGATGGGGCCACCCTTTCAGCTATTGCATTGCGGCTAGAAAACTCCCTCTGGTGGGCTCCCCACCCTCCCACCTGGGCCCACTCGCCATCCCCCAAGGAGCAGCCCCCCTACAGAAACAGCCCCCCTAACCGAATAGGGGGGCGAGAAAAGCAATGGGCTGGAGACAGTCCCCACATCCTCGGCGTCCACCTCCCCCACCACAAAAGGCTCCAAAACACCGCCCCGCCCAGGGGAAAAAATACCACCTGACTCCAGCGTGCGGGGGGGCGTGAAAGACAGAACACTGCCCCCACCCAACACACATCCGTCATGCCCCGATGATAGAGGCGCACGCGCCGAGTGCTCCTGAAAATCCCACCCGCCTCCCCAAGAATCATTCCATGCGTCTGCTCAGAAAGGGCCAGACACGGACCCCCGACCCGCCCTCCACTGCTTCAATGGAATCCGGCACGCATGACAGAGAGGCCAAGCGCCGCTTACCGCCTCGCCCTCCTCCTCGCTTCCCTCTCCCATCGGTAGCCGAGCCAGCCCATTCCCCACTTCACTGAACCGATAACCACCCTCGGGGGACAACTGCCAACTCTCCCGGCCCACCGCGGGTTCCCCACCCCGGTGCCCCCAACCGCCCGAAAACCCAGGCATTTCCCCCTTTCCAGGCTGCATATTAAGAGCTGGGGCCGCCTTCTTGCCACGCGGGCGGCCCCGCTCACTCACCGGGGAGATCTGATGACGCTTGGGCGACGTGCAAGCAGCCACCGCTGCTGCTACGCCCGCTGAAGCCAGCCGCACCGGGCGCGCCGGCCCTGCCACCTCACCCATGATCAAGTCGATCAGGCCCGCCTCACTCTCAGGAGCCGGATGTCTTCCAAGACGCGATAATGCTCCTTTGACATTGTTAAAGGAAAGAAACTTACGCCAAACCTGCCCTAAAACGCTACACTAAACAAACCTCAAAAACTACACTAAGCTACAGCTCCCAGCCACCAGGTCACCAAACCTAAAATGGTGGCCGGGAGCAGGAGCCCAAAGGCTTTATCCTTGGGCTCCAATTAGGCTATAAAATAAGGAGCCCAAAAATCAAGATGGCTGGCTTGAAGCCCGCCCCCTCCGCCCCCCCAAACCGCCCGGGTGGGGAGACCTCCCTGCGGTCGGCTATCCCCCCCAAGCCCCCCTTCTGGTCACAGCACTTGGCGAGGAGAAGCCTGCACGCCTCTTGTAATGCCGGTTTATTGCTGGCTTTCTCCAGTCATTTGTGTCTACTGTGGGTAGTGCACTCACATACATCCAGTGCCATGAAGTCCATAGCAGCTGGGAGTAGGGCGCATCTGGCCAGTTTAGCACACTGGCGCCATCCTTCATCTTGGGGTTTTCCGGTGAGTCAATCTGATGCTCCCCTGAATTTGGCACATTCACAGGAAGGAACTAGCAGAATCTCAGTGGGAAAAGTTCACAATTGGATGGTGTTTTTATCAGATAACAGCACTTATTCTACAGATCACGCCTCTGTTGATAATCTATCTGTAGTGTATCCTCCTCTTCCCGGAAGTAGAGAGGGCATGTTGATATACGGGTGCAAGATATTTTTTGAGGCTGTCTTTTTACTGTAAAGGACACAGTTTGAACAAGAGAGTCCAAGGGAGGATTTTAAAGACCACTAAAAGATTGTCTCCCCAGAGAGCTAACAACAAAACACAGAAATCCTAGGGTCTACAAACTGCCACTGGGTGATATTAGACCTATGTGGTAGAAAGCCTAACTTAAAGGAAGATAGAGCACTACATGTATAAGGTTAGATCCCTTTGAGGACGAGATCCCTCACTCACCAGAGGTGACATGCTTCATCATAGGGACTCTCCTCCCAAGGGAAAAACCTAGTTCCCTTGGGGGCTACAACCCCCTCACTGAGAGGGAGGAGCTCAGGGATGTTTTTTGTTGGTGTTAAAGGACTGACTACGTCCACATATGATGAGCCAAAAAGTGTGAGCAAGGATGCAGCGCAAAAATAAGATAAATGTGAAGAATAGTGCAAGGTTAAAACTGGCTAGGAGGCACCAAAACCATCTTTAATTAAGAGGTGCCAACTGTCAGGGTTAAAAGGCAGTGCACCTGCAGTATGGATTTAGAACTGCTATGGTGTAGGTTTTAGGTGGTCGACATGTTTCAGCCCACGAAGACCAAAGATGGATCGGGCTTTCGTCAGGACCTTTCAAACGCTGCTGCAATATCAAAAAGTGAGTAAACTATAACAAAAAAGGATATCAAGCCAATGCGATGTCATCAGCCTGTGGTTGAACCTGCATGTACCTGGAACAAACAAGAATTGCCACATGTCAGGAGAAAATAAAGTGTCTCAGAATAATATCAGAAGTTAGCTCGAACTCGAGATCTGCATATACATGAATGGAGGACAGAGTTGCCTTACCCGCATTAGCTGGGCACCAGGTCTCACCTCTCGCCTGGCAACCGCTCAGGAGGGCAGCACCGCTCTAGAACAAAATATACCGGAGTATATCTTTAAAAAAATGATGTGATGCAGAAAGAGTAATAAAATCTCAAAGAATGATCGCGTATAAGTCAAATGCTTGACAAATCGATCTTAATGAGAACCATCAGTATGGGGACGCCATAGGTGATATAAAGGAGTGGGAAGAAATACCATTACAACAAACACTACATATGTCGGACAGCAAGGCCATTATTAGCATGCAGACTCACTAGATAGTGATAGAGCCAGCCACCGTCAATTAGAATGGTGGTTGACAAATGGAAGGGTCTAGCTAAAAGCATTTAAAACCCAAGCATACACCTAAGCCGGGTACAGACTGCCTCGCTGATAGGCACCAAAGACAGACTGTCCAAAACACAGCAGAAGCTATCCAGAGGAAAGGATCCCACTTGCTCACCTTTCCGTCGGTACCGCTAATCCGGGAGAGCCTGCTTCTGGAGGGGAGAGTGAATCTCGAGCCGCCCTCTTAAATAGCCCCTGGCGTATATGCCTAATCGTTTTCAGGTGGGGAAAGAAGCGTAACTCATCGCGCATGCCCAATCCAAGAAAACTCTGAAAGTAGTATGGCGCATGCGCATTAGCAGGACACCGCCTCTACACGATGGCAGTAGCAGGCGAACTGTCGCGCATGCTCAGATGGATCAAATGTACGGAACGGCAAAATTGTAGGAGGCAATGAAAAAAGTGCACAACGTGTTGGGCGTTTAGTGTAACGGCACCTGCGCCAAGAAAAAGTGGGCTCACACATAAATGGGGCCCATAAAATAAATGCAAGGGCACCCCATTTGGAGCCAAGGAGTGCAGGAGCAAGTAAGCCCCATAAACATGATTGACGGTAAATCAGTATCAAAAGTAATTTATGCTGAAAGAACAACCAGAGCCACAGTAAGTCAAACCAGTGAATTAGTATAGTCATAAATCACGCACAAGCAGAAGTATTAACCCAAGATTGCACCACGGTCTGCAACTGAATTGAAGTCGAATTGCACAGAGAAACAAGAACCAGTGCAGTATAAGGGTAGAGCATGACCAAAGGTCCCATGCAGTATAGGTGGTACAGATGCCTTGAGCGGTACAGCAAATAAAAGGTATTATAGTGACACCCAAGGGATGTCGTCATTCAGACCGGACTTGTCAGTCTCCAATTTAAAAACCCAACGTTGTTCCTTCTTAAACAGAAAGGAGGAAATATCTGTCAAATGAGTGGGAATAAAGGGGCGCTCCAACACTGTCCATTTCAGATCTTGGGGACTATGTCCAGCTGTCACAAAGTGTTGGGTTAGTTTGGTGGAAGTTTTCTTGCAGCGAATGGTGCTCTTGTGCTCCAGTATGCGTACCTTAACTCTCCGTGTTGTCATGCCAACATACCGGAGTAGGCAAGGGCACGTGATGAGATAAATCAAATTAGTACTGTTGCAATTTGTGTGATTGACCAAAATCCAGGGTTTCAAAGTCCCAATGTCTATTTCGATAGTGTGTGAAGTATGTGCACATGCAGCACAATTGCCGCAAGGGAAGTGTCCACGTACCCTCGGTAAGTCCCACAATGTGTCTTGGTGAGGTCTCTTATTCTCAAGTGGTCGGGTATGTACAAGTCTATCCCTGATGTTAGTACTGCGTCTGAAGGCAAACAAGGGACGTAGTAATGGAGTAGTCCCAATGTTCAGTATCTTCCAGTTCGCCAAGATACTTTTCTTGATTTGATTCGAAAAGCTACAGTATGTATGGACACAAGTCAGTCTGTTAGTAGTTTCTTTGGGACTGTTTAATTCGAGTAGTGCAGCTCTGTTATTATTCGCTGCCCGTTTCAGGAACTGTTTTACCAACTTCTTGGGGTAATGTCTGGTTACCAACTGATTTGATAGTGCTTCAGCATGTTCATAGTACTTGTTTGTCGTGGAACAGTTTCTCCTGATTCGCAAAAACTGTCCAAAGGGCAGATTTTGGCGTAAAGCTTTAGGATGGAAACTGTCATATAGCAACAGAGAGTTTCTTGCAATCGGTTTTCTGTATAGTTCAGAACGGAGCCCGCCATCAGCCGGGAAAATTTGGATTTGCTATTTGGATGGCAACATGATGAACAGAAGAGCACTTGCCTACGTATCCATCCATGGAAATATAACTTTTAGGGCTTGCCTGATACAGTGCATGATCTGTCACTTCCCTCACATTTTGGTTACATACAGGTGGGCATATTTACGAGGAGTTACCAACACCAGATCATCGGGAAAAGTAACGTTCTGGTGGCGTCTTCTCCTTCACCTGATTTACTAGGCGTCATTTAACCACTTAACGTGGCTTAACGCCACCTTGTAAATAATGCCCCTATTCATGCAGCACTTAGCGTTAAAGCACTGTGCAATGGATGTTGTAGTTGGCGTCCCTCCGTGACACCCATTGCTTTTTCATACTGCTCCATATTTACAAGGTATGGGGCAGCGCCAAAAATACCGCCAGGGAATGCCTGGTCTTAAGCAGGAGATATGCGGGGAAATGTTTTATTTCTCCTCGTATTTTCCTCTTTCCACGTGTGCTGCATTCTGAAGCACACATAGATAGGGCAACTTGCCTGTAAAGATTATTTATGTGTAGAAAAGTGTCCATTCTTGCATATAAACAATTGCCCCAGCAGTGCAGGCACCCTAGCAAAATGTCGCCCGTGTGCCTGTGCTGGCAGCTTTTTTAGCGTCAACGCTAGGGGTAACACAGGGGTGCACCGCATTCTTGTGAATACGGTGCATTCCAGCGCTTTGAAACTCTCGTAGCACGGCGTTACCAATTTTGGTGTTGATGGGGCCGGGTTCCCTGATTCCAATAAACGCTGGAACACTTGGTCAATGGATCCCTGGTACCTGCTTAGAGGTGTAGAGGGGAGAAATATTTTTTTACTTTTGGTTCAACAGCATAAAGATCATTACTCCGAAGAATCACAGACTCCAGGTTCTCAGTTAGAGCATTTATTACAAACCCAACAATACGTGGACATGCAAGCACCTCCAGATGAGGTTGTAAAAATAAATTGAAACTAATACATATCTGAACCTGCGTAAAATTCTTAGTCTTGGGATCATGAAAAGAATGACAAATTCCACTACCAGAAAGCAGGCAATGAGTGCCCCTACGTCAAGATCAGACTTCATTGAAGGGTTGTAAGTATAAAGTATTAGTATGTCCCTACACTACCACTAACATGACAACCCTACTTCGCATTCTCCAGACTAGTTAGAAAAAAAGATGTCAGCGCGTGAAGACTTCCTTAGAAGTGCACTCGCGTTGCATGGGTCAAGTAGCCAAAGGCTACGGAGCTCCTTCTAAAATGCTCCTTCCCTCTCCAATAATTTCCTATCATCTCCTAACTCAGCCCTGGGACACTGTCCCTAATTCCAACACCAAAATCATAAAACACGCCCATTAGGCATCATCCGATCACCTCATCCGCTGGGCACCTCCTCATAGGTGATTTTTCATTTAGATTCGATACTCCCAGCTCCTGGCTCGATGACCTTGATTCCCAGGGCTTCTCCAGTGAGAAAGATCACCGTCTCACATGATCAGCACTCCTTGCACAAATGCATCCTCTCCTCCCGAGCCTAACTCCTAAAACAAAAGCGTTATTCTAACTAACAAAGATGAATGTCTTCACCTGCAACAGAAACGTGAGAAAAGGCAAATCCAACATGCGCATGAAATTCAGCTTTGAAATCTAATATGAGAGCTTCCAGGGCGAATACATTTCAAACCTGCAGAAACCGGCCAACATAAGAGCATGGCACATAGGCCGTATGGTAAAACACATATAAATGACATTTTACTAAGCATTGTGAACACAACTTGTTACATGAGCACATCAAATACGTGAATACTTGTAAGCCTCATACACAAATTCTACACGATAATGTTTTCAGCTGAACACGTATGTATCGCAACATTAATTTCTCCAAGTTTACTAGAGAAATACACCTAGCACATCACCTTTCACATTATTACTGTACACTTCTACTGTCCCATGTTAATATGACAAAGAATAAATACGGGTGCGAACTACTCATGATTATGATGCACCCCTACAAATGAAAATGCACGTTTGTACTCTATCAGCCCTCCCCTCTGATGACAAGTGTCATCCAGTGGCGGACGGTGACATTTGAAAGTGGTGGGCGTAAAATGTTTGGCATACTTCAGCATAGCGAGCGAGCGTAGCGAGCGCACCCGAACAACCTAAGGGGGGTTTGGGGGGGTTCCCCCCCCTCCCCATGAGAAAATTTTGAAAAAAAGAGTGGAAAAATGGTGCATTTGCAAGCAAATTTGAGAAAGCAGAAAGGTTAATAAAGCAATGAAGAAAGTGCAGTTATTACAGTAATAAAGAGATCATGTCATATAACATAGGTAGCTGCTTATTCAGTATAACCACAGAGCTTCATAACAGACTTTGAGATATAATGCATTTCTGAGTACCTCACAGGTGTTTTTTATTTAACAAACAACTAAACAGGTGGTCGGAAACTAGCAGCATTGAACATACATATGTTTACTTTTTGTATCTAAACTCAGCACGTCTGTCTTTTAGAGCAGCAAACTTTTCAATTACTTGAACGTTAAAATCAGAGATATTTTGAACTAACTTGCTCTCTATAGAAAGCATTGCCAAAGCATTCAGTCTTTCCTGAAGCATGGTGTTTCTTAGGAATGTCTTAATCCTCTTTAAGGCGGAAAAAGATCGTTCTGCCTCTGCTGTTGTTATAGGAGTGGTTATGACAATTTTAAGTAAAGTCACTGTCTCTGTAAATGTCTTTTCCATATTAAGTTTATAAATTAAAGTCAGCAAAGCCCTGGCATCTCTGGCATTTCGGTACACAGGCATTGAGTACAGTACAGTCAGCTCACTTTTGAGGTCCTCTTGGTTGAGCATGGGATAAGCTTCCACAGCCTCATGCAGAGCATGCTGAGGGAAGGATTCACCATATTTTGCAAAGTTTTGACTTTCCAATAATGCGGCACTCACCAAATGTTTTGTGAAAGCAAACCGTTCTTGTGCATGCACAATTACAATGTCACATATCTCCTTTGCATTTCGGACCAGAGTGGTGATGTGGTTTCCAAAAGTTGAAGCCTCTGGCAGTTTGCTGTCTAAATTGTCCACCTCATTTCTCACTATGCTTATGCGCTCGACAAACATAGCGGTATTTCTTTTCACAGAGACAGTATCGATCTCTCGTGCTTGTAACTGATTGTATAAATTTTCGACAGCTGACATTATGTCTTGAAATAAAAACAGAAAGAACTGAAACTCTCTATCTTCTAGTGTTCTAGCAAAGCCACGGGCTTCACTTTGAGTTTTGAAATCAAAGCTGTCATTGACTTCTATATTATGAAAACATTTCACAAGGTCCTCCCTATATTGATATATTAGTTGCACTGTACGTATGTTAAAGTTCCAACGAGTTGAGGATCCCCTTGGAACCCTTTTGTCCACAATCTCCTGAAGTGCTTCCGTTCTTTTTGGGGAACGTGAGAAGAATGCTGCCATGCCTCCTACATCCAGAAAGAAAATTCGTGTCTCGGAGATCTTTGATACTGCCTGCTGCATAATAAGATTAAGTTGGTGTGCGTAACAGTGCACGTAATGAGCATAAGGGTACACATCTCTAATTCTTTTCTGTACTCCACCAAGGCTTCCACTCATTACGGACGCACCATCATAGCTTTGTGCAATAAGTTTTTTTTTTGGTGCACCTCTGGAAAAATGAAGTTCAGTTGACGCAGTATAGCTGCAGTAATGGTTTCTGCAGTAGAGTCTCTTAAATGAGTGAAACCATAGAACCTCTCCACAACATTATTGTCATTGTCCAGGTACCGAAAGACTAATACGGACTGTGTTTGTGTGGCCACATCAGTGGTGTCATCAGCCTGAATAGCCACAAAGTCTGTGTTTTGCAACTCTTGGACAATATGGCTTCTCAGAATTTCGAGCATACACTCAAGGAGTTCATTTTGGATAGTTTTAGAGGTGCCCTTAAAGACTGTAGCAGTTGCTAAATGTACTTCCATTTCTTTGTCTATGCTTGCTATTAAATCCACAAGGCCTTTGAATATTCCTGGATTTGTGGAATCTTCTGATTCATCATGGCCCCGCAATGCCAGTTCGAAAGCACCACAGAAACGAATGCAATCAATTAATTTTGATAGTATGTGCCTATTCCTATCAACTGTTTCATTGTGTTTCTGTATTGTTTGGCGGTATGCACTGCTTATGTGCTGCTCAATCGGTGTGTCTCCCAACATTCCCAGTCTTGTTACGTTTTCCATATGCTTTTTTGTGTGTGCATGCTTCTTGATTTTTTCAGACAGATGCTTCAAGTCTATCACTCCTTGTCTTGTCCAAGGAAAATCACCAGTAAACAGCAAGCAGGGGAAGCAGAACAGTTTGTTTCTTGTCGGACACCCTGTAAGCCATTCAGCTTTTGTGTACCAGGTGTTTGAGAATGTACGTGTGTAAGGTTTTCCTCTGTCCTGGGTAACTTGTAGTTGTAGGTCTGGCCGATCAGGTCCTAATCTCTTTATCTGTAGTTTCTCTTCTAGTTGCCGTGCATGGAATGACCGTGTAATTAATTGTTCTACCGTATTCATCATGTCGATGTTGTCCTTACCAATATGAAAGAAGCCTGTCAATAGTCAAAGTACAACGTATAAGATTTGGTGCAATAATAGCAAATTTCAGTATAAATACATCTACCTTGTGCATTTTCGCAATAGATCTCCAATCCAACAGCTCCCCTTTGCGCAACAGGACTGCTAAAAATACAGCCTTACCGCTGCTCGCTGCCTCTGTGTGCCATAGTGGTTGCTGAAGGCACTGAAACAGACACTGTTTGAGGGCCTTGAAGAAGGCAAGGAATAGATAGTGCCTTTCACAACCGTTATTGCCCAAACCACAGGGCTAAGGCTCAGTATTAGTAAATTCCATCCACTGAGGGAGGGTACAATGTACAGAATGTGCACTCACCCCAACCACCATGTAGAGTGACCAGAAACATAGCCCTAACTCCAATCTGAATAAAAATATCATCAGTTTCCTTACCTTTAACACTGGTGTTTGCTGGGTCGTAGCTGGGATAAAAGAGCAGCAAAGGAGGTTGGGGCCTCTTGTTCTTTGTCCAAAAATTAGGTAAAGGTTCCAGTTGCAACTTGTCAGGCTTTACCAGGTGCTGAAAATAAAAATATAACAATTTATTTTTGAAAGATTAGGGTAATCAAACAAAGACTGGGGGATAAAAACATAACGCTACAATTTTTACCTTGCAGTTTGCATGCAGCTTAGATGACAGTTCATAGCTCACTGTTGTATGTTAGGATTTTTACTTACAAACTTCAATTAACAAAATGATCTCTCTGACAAATGCAGTGACTCACTGACCTCATGTGCATTTTGTGACCTGCATCAGGTACATGAACTCTCCTGAAGCCTAATGCTAACACTGGGGGTTTCCAGCTCAGAGGGGAATAAACAGACTGAAAAGGTCAGTGATGATGGGCCAGTGCAGCAGTGGGAAAGTGTCTGCTGTGCGGGAAGAATTAGAAACAATTGGGGCTAATACCCCAATAGTAGGCCCATTTTTAAATATTTCGTCTGCCTTGCAAAGGTGGTCGAGCATTTAAAAAACATGATGTTGGTGGGGCAGCTTTCTTTAAAAATCCACCCACCTCTATGTGTACAGCACAGCACTTACTATCAAAAGAGTGGCTGGTGGTTCTTGAGCATCGGCATGATGTTAGGCATGTTTTCAGGTTTTAAGGAATGTGGCTGAGTCAATGGAGGCATTGAGGATTTGCGTTAGTGCTTCGTTTATTGGTAGCGTGGTGGGAGGTAGCATACTACCTATTCAGCTCTAAGATTTCATATACCAATCATTCTAAAATCACGACACAGACTATGCCTTAAAAAATCATTCGAATTTTTCAGAAAAGGCTGTATTCATTTGATATAATCTCGATATGAAACATTTCTATCTATCCTTTGCTTTACATACACATCGCTATAATAATGTACTTCGTGTGAAGAGGACGGTGGCCTGCTGGGACCTCGAGCCTGCCTGCTACAGTCAGTCGGGTGTGTGAAGGGATTGTTGGGGGAGGGGGCGGTAGAGGTGAGCGATAATAAGTCTGCTGCCTCGATTTATGTTTTTTAAAAGGGAACATTTGGAAGTAAGGTCCCATTCGACTACCAGGCTGCATAACAGCACTTCAGAGAGAGAAAAAACACCTCTCCAGACTGCCCACAAATATGAATAAGAAACAGGCGAGGATTCACTGCCACGACATAGAAATTAACAATAAGGAATTCATGTTTAGTGCTTAAACTCTTCCAAGCGCTTTAGTAGCAAATGCCACTATTTCACAGCTGAGTGCATCTTGTATTATCGACCTCGGCGTGAGTCAGCCCCTCCAGGTTTGCACCTGTGAAGTATACCCATTCTGCAGGCGGCGTGCCCTCCGAGCTGGACAGAACGAACACAGAGTGGGGAGAAGAAGGAAAGGAGGAAGAAAAGCAGGAGGGTGGGAGGAATCCAATAATCAGTCAGAGAGCCTGCCCCCTCCTGCTCGCCGTGCATTATCCGGCGCTCAGACCCTCAGTAATCGATGCCACGCTCGGGCCGCTCCCCTCCCCGCGCCGGTCCCTCTGCTGGGCCCTGGTTACCGCGTGGTCGATACTCAAGGGCCCGGATCGTTACATGTAAGTAACTTAAGTAAAGGATTATCAAAGTGGACTTACATTACAAACACTCACTCCCGCCCGTGCGCCTTGTAGTGCTGCGAAGGGTCAATAAACAGCCAGAAGCGGTTGGGGGAAGGGGGAGAAGGGAGGGGGGGGCTCAAGACCGGGCTGTATAATAGTGACCTCACGCCAGCTTCTACCAGGGACGGTGACGTACCTTTAATGGATCGATCTCTCGTGCGTGCAATGCCAGAGGAATGGCTCTAGATAGAAACGCAGTGGCAGGAGACGGCATGGGCACGTGGTACTGTTGGCCCTGCACCCACCAAGCCCATCACAGACAGTGCTACGGACCCAATCTCACTTGGAGCGCCGAGTCACAAAACGTTGCTGTTCTAAGCTGTAACTTGAAATATCACTGTACATTTTATGAAATAAAGAGATTCTGACCTCACTCGCTGTGCTGTGAACCTCTTTCACAAATCACATGTGGCAGGGTAGCTGGATCCTGCTCTCACGGCTTCACCTGTATGAAATGGGACATTAAATACGCCATGGCATGGCGTATTTAATGCCCCATTTCATACAGGCATGGTCATGTCAATAAACATCATTTCATCTTTGGAAATATTGGGCGGGAAACTGTTGCAAAAAAGGGCCTGGGAAAAGGACATCAGAGTAGGATATATCTATGCATGATTGCACGTTTTCCAGTGCTGTAGAGAATAACTTAAAAATGTTTTTGGGGGACTCGACTGATAATGGCATAGGTATTCCTCTTTGCCCACAGTTTAGGTCACAGAAATTCCTGCGGCTATAACCTGGAACGAATTGTATGCGCAAAAGGAAGGAGCGAGCTGAATTTTAATGGCCCCCGTGTTTTCAAATGCTGTTTCTACTCAATTTGAACCAAAGTACGAAACTTACAATGAGGCCAATGAATAGACGAATCCCCGGAAAGGACAGCCCTCTCTTCGTTACTAGTCTTCGGACAGAAGAGTGTGGTAAAACATACAGGTTCACTATTTCATCTTACCTTTCTGCCAGGCCCGCCAGATGATGTGAATAACGAACGTAACGTCGACGACTACGACAGTGCGACTCGTGACTGACTCCGTGTCCGTGAGTGACTCCAGTCATGTGGCAGCACTGGCACGCGGCGGGGACGAGCGACACGTGCCAACTGCCGAGGAGTCAGCGTTACAACAAACAATTGATGGACGGAATGCTGACAATGCAGACATTCTCCCCCAGTCAAGAGATCTGGGTTAAATCCATCGTTCTTTTGCCCACTACACCACCCCAGTTTAGACATGGCCATATGCAAATCAGTCTTGACCCTGTGCCTCATGGGAACAGTCCAGCCCGAACTGCCAAGCCATGTCTTCCCTGGACCGAAATCAAGCATCCTAGGACCGGTTTCTGGCTATCAGCCAGGATAGCTTGACTCTAGTGGCGTAGTGAGCACGGGTCCCACGTCTGGGAATACCCATCCCAGGAGTCAGCGAGCGTATCAGCGTACGCCTCGGGAAATCAGGCCAATCATACAAGTGCAGCCACCACCCACGCGCGGCACCCTGCAGGCTGCGCGCCGTGCGCGGTGTCTTAGCCAATCATGGCGCTGCATCAGCATCGCACTTCAACAGGATTGGGCCAAGAGCAGGGTTACTCCCTGCCTATAATGAGACCCGGGGGCTGCGGTCCCTCGCCTCGCCACACCCACACTGCCTGAGAATGAGTCGCTAGGGGAGGAGGGGGGAGGAGGGAAGGTCAAGGTATTGTGTGCGTGTGCGCATGTTCGGGCCAGTCATGACTAGCCCAAAAATTGACATGCGCACACTGCTGCTGCTGCCTGCTGCACTATTCGCGCTGACAGCCCCGCCCCCAGTGCCGTCCACATTGAGTCGGGCATATCCCGATTCCCGGAGTGCGTGCGGCGCCGTGCGCGAGTCAGTGGCAGGCTCAGCACAGTGCGTGCGATCGATTTCCAAATAATTTATTTATGCATGAATGATGACTTGTGCTTAGTGGGGCAACGCCCCAACGCCCCCAATGGACGGACCGCCACTGGTGTCATCTCAATCAATCACAACTCCCTGTAGAGAGAACCGACCTAAACAGAAGTCGTAGCCAGTTTTCCCTGTCTGAACTTCACTAGACTTTTGAGATTCTCATAGTGACTGTCCTGCAGTCTCTCCATTCTCCTCTCCCGCTATCTAAGAGATCTTTCAGCCTTATGCCATTTGTAGGCCCCTAACACTCCAAGTACTAGGGACTTATATGGGTACCTCAGTATCCAATCTGGGATGTACCTAGGTACAGAAAATAACTATTTTAGGGAGAACACATATAGACTGGGGTCCTGATTAGTTTAGCATCAGGCAAAAAGTGGGGGTAACTGTAGGAAAGTAGGATCTGCTTCTATGGTTACCCCCAGTTTTGGCCTGATGCTAAGCTGTTATTGACTATTCTGACTGGGATCCTGCTTTCCCCCTAAATTGGTTATGTTTAGTACTTAGGTACATCCCAGATTGGATACTGGAGTACCCTTATAAGTACCTGGTATATCGTACTAAGGTACCCAGGGCATAGGTACCCCAGAGGTTCCCCATGGGCTGAAGCATGCAATATGCCACCCATGGGACACCATTCAAAACAGAACAACAGGCCTGCCATTGCAGCCTGTGTAAGCTGGTGCTAGCACCACTTACTGAAGATATAGGTTTCCTATATCTAGGATCCCTGCACTTAAAACCTATATGTCACCCCTATAGCAAGCCTCTGCAATCCTGAAGGTAGGGTGCTTGGTTCTAAGTGAGAGGGTGCCCCTGCATGAGCTGGACACCTATGCAGCCTACGGACTCCATTCTCCTGGGTGGTCAGTGAAGCAGCCAGATACCACATAGAGGGGCACCGTTTAATTACGAGATGACCATCTCCAAACTGGCTGCAACAAATTCTTTCATGTTGGTATCTTTGTATCAAACATGTTGGAATCATATCCCGGTGTGGGAGGTATGATTTCAAGCACTGGAAGAGCCCTCTTTGAGGTTCTCCATGTCCCCAGTACCGATCTTCCAGACCTGGACAGCACAAAATGGTTGGTGCTGACCAGAGACACGATTCTGCCCTCCTGCTGCTGGGCCAAGCTCAAGCAGGGGAAGGCAGAACAATAAGTATCCTGTCACAGGGAGGTGTGACCACCTCCCTGACAGGATTTAGTGTATTGGGACCAGGTGGGTGTGCTTGCCAGCACCACTCAGTCTGCATGAGGGGCACATTTGGTGTCCTTGTGCATAGTCAAGTTCAAACCAGTCCTGGGAGCCGTTGGCTTCTGCTCTGGTGTGAAACTGGACAAAGGACATGGGAGTAACCACCCCTCTGTCCAGACCCTCCCCTGAGAGGGTCACCTGAATCATCCCAACCTTTTCCCTAGGGTACTTAAGGGCTTACCTAGGTGTAAGTCCCTAGATTCGTTGTGGGAAAAGATTCAGATCATACACCACTTCTTCTACCGCCTGGGCACTATGGACTTCGTTTGGGCTCGACTTTGTCTCCCTACCAGTCTGCTGCATCATCTGTGCCTGTGCACCATACAGGAACCTTCCAAGGCCTGTGGGCATCAAAGGCACTTGAAGTAATCTCCGTTGGAGTGAAGGAGTCACTCCCCTGCATTCGCAGGCACCGCAACTAAGTTGACCGGTCTGCCGATCCTGAGCTCCTCCGGACTCCAAAAGGTTAGGCAACACAGGTGGTGGTTTTGTACAGCTCCTGAGGCTTGCACTGCCCTCTCACCAAGTTTGAGGCCAATATACCTTGTGGAGGTTGCAATAACCAAACCCATGTGCACCTTGTCAACTTGCAGTTGCAAAGGCTTGTTGACTTCCTTCCAAGAAGATATTCAGGCTCCAAGTAACCCCAATCTTGAGTACCTCCTGTGACCAGAATCTTTAGCCACATCACATTGTGTACATCGTGGCCTGCATCATTTGGTGAGTTGCTTAAGGTCCTCTTGTGACTCCAGTGTCTCCGGCCTATGGTTCCACTTTGCTTTTCTAGGACTCCCCTGGTTGCTCGGGCCTGTCCTGACTCTCCTGCTTGTGGTGAGTCCCCTGGACCTTGCTGGTCCCAACATTGCTCCTTCTTCAGCTCCTGCACTGGTTGTATTTTCCAAGGTTTGTTGGTGCTCCAGCCAGACACCGTTCCATCAGCACTCAAAATCATTTGTGGGACCACTCATACATGGCTCCTGGATGTCATCAGCATCGCCTGGTCCTCACAGCTGCAGAGTCAAGGTCATATTCAACTCTCCTGCAACACCCGACATTGGAGTGCATTCATCTTCCAAGTCTCCTGGTCGCTCCTGAGTGACATAGACTCATTCCTCTCTACTTGCTGGTACCTCTCAACTTTAATCCACCTTTGGATTCCACTGGACACTTTCTCCTTCTTCAGCAGCAGTACTTTGCTGAAATCCTACATTGGGTTCGGCGGCAGTTTCCGACATCACTTCACACGTATGCACCCGGCTTCCCTGGTGTAGGTAACGTGGGTACTAGGGTATCCATGGGTGGCGTGGTTTCCAACCTTCTGTGTTCCACGGGGTTTCTTCAGGGTCCACTGGGAAGGATCATTAATCTTTAAAAATCCAACCGCGACTTACATGTAGACTTTTACGAAGCACGAATATTATATGATAAATACACATTTTTATAAACACCTTGTGTGGTTATTTTTCACTTAATATATACTATAAGATTGTATTCTGGTAAAACAAGCTGCTTTACACTTCTTTTGGACTAAGCTTGAAGCCTGCTCTCCACAGCTACCACTTAGAGAGCTTTCTAAGGTTGTCTCAGACCTCTTAAAACACCATAAGAGTTGTCTGGACTGGGGCAAGGTGCCCACTTACATTAGTGGACATCATATACCAAGCCAACTTCTCTCAGTAACCATAGAAGCAGATCCTACTTTCCTAATGTACACTTCTACTGTCCCATGTTAATACGACAAAGAATAAATGCAGGTATGAACTACTCATAATTATGATGCACCCCTACAAACGAAAGAGCACGATCGCGCTCTATCAGTTTAACACTGCACTGTGCCAGTTTCTTGTGAATATGCCCCCAGGTACTTAGAAGGCGCCCATTGGTTGCAACTCATTGGCTTTATTGTCAGCCATATTGCTGGCTCCTGTTTGGTCTGGGCGAGCTGGTTTAATTTGGGCTTCACCTTCAGGTTATGTGTTTTCCCCCATGCCTTGAGCATGTACCAAATACAACTTAATTTTTTTAGAAGTGGACTTCTGGTGCTTCTGCTTTCTGTTTTGGCCTATTTTTGTTCATTAGAGTGTTTGTGTTTTTAGATTGTCTTGCTCCCGTTGTTTCTCTGCGCTGTTGACTCACCACTCAGCTCTGGTGTTTGTTCAGTTTTACTTTTCATCCTCTCCCTTTCTACTATTCGGTACAGCATAACAGCACCAGCAGGCCACAGTTTGCTAGTGTTGCTTTTAGCAATGATTTTAATGTACATTAATGGCTTCACGCTATGCCTATTAAGTAATTACTCATTTAGTTTGTAACTAAATTCTTTTTTGTATGTATTACAGTTTACAGGATGTATTGGGCAGAATATGATGTTTTATTAAAAAAACAGGATGTGTTTTAAACTGCTTTATGTTAGCATGATTTCAAGTTGGATAGAACAATCTAGCTTGAAAACAACTTTATATTGTAAATCGCACTTTTGTTTGTTTGGTCGCTCCTATTGTACTACCTCCCGTAACTTAATGTTTGCACTGTAACAAAGATTAACATACCATACTAATCAATGACATGCCATAGCGTACCATACCATACAATGACAGGTCATTTTATAATATACGATACCATACCATACTGTTAAACCTGCCAGCCTTAGGGTGGGGTTCCCGCAAACATTTTGCCTTATCACCTCCATTTTTACTGGACTTCCTTTTTTTGGCCTTAGGACTCTGTGTACCTTACTACTGCTTACCAGTGCTGAAGTGCTTGTGCTCACTGCCTCAAATATGGTCAAATTGACTTATACCCAATTACCATATTGAATATAGTTACAAGTCCCTTGTAGAGTGGTACACTATATACCCAGGGCCTGTAAATTAAATGCTACCAGTGGGCCTGCATCACTTATTGTGCTACCCACTTAAGTAGCACCTTAAAACATGTCCCAGGATGCCACTTCAGCCTGAATGCAGTTTTAAACTTCTATGTCGACATGACATGAAAAACCCTTGTACAACTCCCCTTCTATTACATTTAATTCACCCCTAAGGTAGGCCCTAGGTTGCCCATAGGACAGGGTGCTGTGTAATTAAAAGGTTGGACATATACTTATAAGTTTTATATATCCTGGTAATGAAAAGTCCTTAAATTCGTTATTCACTAATGTACGGTTTACCCCTCCCATAGGATAACATTGGAGATTCCAGTTAGTGGGAGAAATGGGTGTGAAATCAAAAATGGATCCCAAAAAGCCATACATTTCTGAAAAGTAGATAACATTCTGAATTTAACAAGGGGTCATTTGTGTAGATCCTTCATGGTTTTCCTATAGAAAGTAACAGTTGAAATAACAACATTGGGCTGAAAGAAACAGCTATTTTTGCCTACATTTTCACCCATAATTTCTTCTAACTGCGCTAGATTTTTAAAAGCAATATACTGTTACGTCCGTGGGACCCTTCTGGTTGTGGGGATATATAGGACTGGTAGGTTCACCAAGACCCTGAGGTACCCCGAGCCAAAAACTGAGCTGCACCTACCAATGGTTTTTTATTGTATAGCGGGTATACAGCAATTCATTTGATACAATATAAAGAGTGGAAAATAGGTATCAAGGAAACCTATGTATTTCTGAAATGGGACCAAGATATAGAGTTTAGAAGCAGTGGTTATTTGCACCTCTCTGAATTTGGGGGTACCCACACTAGCATGTGAGTTAGAGGCATTTTTCAAAATGTCTTCTTTTTTACTCACTGTCTTACATTTGGAAGGCAGAAATGCATAGTAAGACAACTGGTAATATCACTTGTTCTACTATTCTGTGTTCCCCCCAGTCTCTGGATAAAAACGGTACCTCAGTTTTGTGGGTAGTGCTAGTGCTCGTGACAGGAAATGGGTCGAAAACAAAAGCCCTAGCTCAGCCAGCACCTAGAGAAACCTAGCAAACCTGTACATTTTCGAACACTAGATACACAGAGGAATCCCGAATGAGGTGACCTGTGTGGCTCTCATCAGTTTATATTGCCCCAAATCCCTTGCAAACCTCAAAATTTGTAAAAAGAAAACACATTTTCCTCACATTTTTGTGATGGAAAGTTCAGGAATCTGTGGGGAGCCACAAACATCCACCTACCCAGCATTCCCCCAAGTCTCCTGATACAAATGGCACCTCACTTGTGTTGGAAGGCCTAGTACCAGTGACAGGGAATGGCCCAAACCAAAACGTGGACACCACATTTTTCCACAGAACACTGACCCTTTTAAAAGAAATGTGCCTAGCTGTAACTTTTGGGCCATAGCTCAGCCATCACCAAGGAAAACCTAGCAAATCTGTAAATGTTTGAAAACTAAACACCCAGGGAAATCCAGGATAGATTTCATGTGTGGTTATTACCAGGTTCTGTTAGCCAGAATCCATTTCAAACCGCAAACTTTGTAAAAAAACAAATTTTCCTCACATTTCTGTGATGGAAAGTTCTGGAATATGTGGGGAGCCACAAACTTCCCCCACCCACCATTCCTACAAGTCTCTTGACAAAAATGGTACCTAACTTGTGTTGGTAGGCCTGGTGCTGAGGAAAATAAAAATCTATGAGGCCTATGTGTCCCCATGTGCCCCCCCCGAACGCTTATGTGCACATACATGTAACCTATGTATTTCCCCTCCATGGCCTTTCTATCATGATGCTTATGTTATAACGTGGCCTGCCATCATCCAGTCTCCCATGAGAGAAACGACAAATCTGTATTGAGGCCTACACGTTTTTCATCATGTTTTCCTGCATTTTCATGAAGCTCATGTTTATGGCTCTGCCAGAGCCAAAAAGAGGTTTCATGCCTCAGAACGCTCTGAAAGCTACAGCTACGTATCCTTGGCCTTGCACACTTGGGCCTCAGCCAAAGGGGCCCCGACCGAGGTGTCGAGACAGTATTGAGCACGGTTATCTGCTTACTCTTACTGAAACCACATTCTTGCCTGGTGAAGGAGGAATGAACGCGACCCATCTGCAAGGAGGGAGCCCAGCCCTACTGTCTCTCTTTGTGAGATTGCAAAGCTCACGTCAGTAAAAAGCCCATAGCCCCCATGTAAGGCTTCTGCAGTAAATGAAGTAAATGAAGAAATAGATGCCACATCGGCTCTTGGTGATGAGCAACCTATGTCACAAATCAGTCCCTGCTCCAGACATCGGATATCAGATAATACAAGATGTGCTGGTCGTCTTGACACTGAAGGCCTCACTAACTGAAGGCCTCACTTCCAGACTTGTTCGGTTGCATAGCAACCCTCCCTACGTCAGTTACACGTCATGCTCGAGTTGAGCACAAGTAAGGCAAAGTTCCAGTACAATTCCAGCAGATCACGCAACCCCCTCCAGGTATCCACCCACACATGACAAATTACCCATTATCATCAAGTGGACGCCCACATGGACGCCCACCTTCACGCCTACTTACACGCCCACATGCTCTTATCTCATTCTCTCTTGCTCTTTTGCTTACGTACAATTGAGAAATGTATATATACTGTACTCTGTGAATAATGTTTTGAGAATATTGAGAATACTTTTGAGTCCCTTTCCAGATCCTTTTTTGGTGATGGTAATATTCTCCCTTTGACTCGAGTTATTGGAATAAAGCCCTTTTAGAACCTGATACCACAGACTCAGCCTCTTGCTTTATGCATGATCCTATTGATATTCTGAAATACATAGAGCGTAATATTTTATTTACCACATAATGGCGCCCGAACAGTTACATCTCTTTCCCCACACGCCGGAGATGAAGGTCCAGTTTTGCCCCCTTCCATAGCCGTGACGGACTTCAAGCGCGCACGTCGCGGGTCTTCCCGCCAACTCCCTCAGGCCAACGAAGGGGACAGACTGCGACCAGGCATCCATACGAGGCGGTGAGGAACGCAGATTGTCCTACCCAGAGCCCACCTGCGAGAGAGCTGTGTCCGAGGTATACAGAGGCCCACCAGATTCCGAAGTTCCGAAGTATCCAAGTCACGAGTCGAGTCCAGTCCAGTCCAGTTTGGTCTAGTCCAGTTCAGTTCCGAGGCCTTCCGTTCCGTGCTACCCGGTGAGTACCGTTGCTGGGGAGGCAGTTAGACGTGCACATTAGGTTGTGCCGGTCAAGACGGGTTTGGGTACACAAATCCGGTCTGCACTGTTTCAGCAGTGTATCTGTACTGTTTAGCAGTATATCTAGTATGTCTTGCATATAATTCAGTATTCTCTAGTGTTAGTATTATGTCAGTAACTAGTTTCCTATTAGTTATCATCGTTCGTTAAATGTTAAATGTTAAATGTTTTAATATGTTTTAAAAATTGTGGTATGAATGAGTGTTCATTATTGTGTTTATTGTAATTTATTGTGTTCAAAATCAAGTAGCAAAGTTTAAAGATGCCGTTCTTTTCAAAATTAAGACAGATCAAAACTAGAAAAGGGGTACTCGAGGAAGCTGTTCCCATTCCACCTAGGGACACCCCAGGGTACTTTATGTACCATAAGCATGGCCTAGATGCCGTATTATTTCTTGATTTATGGGTGGACTACACCAAGGATCTAGCCGAAAGTCAGAGGTGGCCCGCAGTTGGGACATGGGATACAGATTGCATCATGAGAGTAGAAGAAGAATTATGGAAAAAGAAAGCCAGACAGTAACAGAAAGATGCCATTGAGTTTTGGCGCAAGGAGTCACATAGGAGGACAGAGTAAGTGTTTCACGAAGCAGAGAGAAGTAGACTGGAGTCTGGAAAAGCCAAGGAAGAGATGTTACAGGAGGAAGTGGAGCAGGTAAAATGAGCGCAGGCTGACAGAGAAAGAAATACTGACGTTGCTGGTATTTATCCCGTCCTTTCAGAGGACCTAGCAAGAGTGGCCCCAGTAGAAGGTCCAGTTAGAGTGCCACCGCAAGTACCACGATACATATAATAATGATATAGTAGCCCAAAGGTTCTTGAGCCTCCCACCAAACGAACAGCGCATAGCTGGTGTTTTCATGGTCCAACATTTGATTACGTTGTCAAAAGAAAATTGAGAGGGGTGTAGCTGGAGAAGGAGCAACACCTGTGATTTGATGACACCCCTAATGTACAAAGTGTTAATGAAAAATAATTAGTGAAAAGTTTAGCTTGAGAAAAATTGTGGGTATTTCGAATTTGCAAAATTGTTCCAGAATCCAGGTTTGTGTTCTTGGTGGTCCAGTGAGCCAATGTGCTGGGTCAAGTCGGTAAGATTATGACCCCCTGAGAGCAAATTGTATGTAAAAATAATTTTTCAATTGGACGAATTATTGCAGTTTTTATGGAATTGAGTAGTCTTTTTGTCTTTGACAGCTTCAGAGTGAGGAGAAGGTGGGGGCTGTGTAGAGCAGTGTGTGATACAGAAATCGGAGACAGATTCTGACCTTGTAGCCAGTGTAGGTGGGGGCCGGTGAGAGGAGCAGAACAGAGGCACTGCTTAGAAAGCTTCTCTGACATCGCATCTGTGTAATGCCTGCAGCCGGAACAACAAAAAAAGTTGGCTGGCAGCCCAGGCTCAGGCCGCGCTGAGGGGCTATTTTTAGCTTCTCTGATAAGACAGGGCAGCTGAGAAATGTAAATCGAGAAAGATTCCCTTGGTCTATTCTGTGCTAAACCAGTGCCCCGGGGAAATGTCTATGGAGAAGATTTGTTTTATTTTTTAGCAAATGTTATATTGCTTCTGGCCAGAAAGTAAAATGTTGCTCTTGCTTGGAATTTTAAGGGCTATGTGCCTATATAAAAACGATTTTCAAATTCAGACATTTTTGAATTGTGGCCACAAGCTGCCACCAGTTGCATTGGATAAATGATCCAGTGGTTAAAAGTCTGTGGGGAGAGATGAGAGGTGCGTCTTCGTCTGGGACATTAGGGTACATTGTGTTGACGAAGATGCATAGCTCATTTTTATGAAAAAAAAAACAAACAGGTTCGTGTGTTCTTCGTTTTTGATTATTCTTGCTGATTCTGTGTGTCAGACTTGACACGGTGATTTCAGATGGGGGTGTATAGGGCAGGTAAATAAGTTATTGATTATAAGCCTGACAAATTAAGCAGGCCAGAGTGTTCGCCTCTGAGCTGTAGGTACTATAATTGCGCATCGCTGCTCATTTATATATGTTAGTGTAATTGTCTATGCTTTCTGTGCTTGGTATACTGATGGCTTGGCATATGTATTTTATATATGTTTTGTTTTTGTGTTGTATTGACCAGTATGTTTGGCATTAATACAAGTTCTCCTGGGCGTTACGGAGATGGACGTGACGACGTAAATCTTTGCGCAGCGCTTGGCTGGAACTTGTTCACAATTACTAAATTTCACAGACATGATATTACCTTTATCATGCTGTCAAAATAGCGGACAACACGTTATCAGTGTATGTCTAATTGGTATTGGTGATGAATAAAAGAAGAAAATAGTTATGCAAGACTTAAATATGTATCACATGACTGCCTTTCTCTTATAGACAGGCAGCCTCGGTCATATGTTTCCAGATTGGACATTGGGGAACCATTATGATCTGTGCACTCGCATCTTACCTCTTGAAAGGCCTGTTTTAAATAAGGACTGCCACCCCAGAGTGACAAATGAGGCTCGGTATTTAGGGTAATGAGAAAATATCTGACAGGATTTCCTTTTTAAAGTTTGCTTTAGTAAGCTCATTCTTGTAAGGGGTGGCCCCAAAAGTTGACTTGTTTTTAAATTAGGCTGTTTATTGTATAGGTGGAAATTATTGCAAAATGACTGATTTCTTTAGCAGATGAATTATTAATTATCAACATTAACAACTGTTCTTAAACTTGGTTTTCCGAATATTTAGGTAATTTAGCATTCCTATTAGGGCCTCCTAGCATTAATATTGACTTCAGGTTGGTGTAGGTTCATGTAATAGGGACATTTGCATATGAGATGTCATTTGGCCAGCTTATGAGCTAACACAATGAGGTTTGTACATTAATTTGAAGGATTTCTCGCCGTTTCAAATACGCTGTGTATCTCCTATAATTTTGCTTACGCCCAGTAGCTACACACAGGGATTAATAGTGTTGACAAGACACAGGGTTTGATAGTGTTTGACAGCAGTGAAATCTGTTTCAGATTTCCTCCTGTCAAAAAGGGGGGGAAGGAGGAGAATATTGGCTTTCTGCTGGCCCCTGAGGATGTTCGCTTCCCGCTAGCCCCTTAAGAAATTAAGCCCCTTAGAAATTAGCCCCCTTAGAAATTAAGCCGAGGAAATAGGTATGGTGTTTTCCCCTTTTTCTCATGTTTTATTGTGATCTTTCAGGGGTATTAGTCCAAGCCCCTAATACAGCTTCTACTAAAGTCCTCCCTTGGACACAAGAACACACTGTGGCATTTGAAGAATTAAAGAGAGCTTTATGTAAAGCACCAGTTTTAGCAAACCCTGATTACAACAAATCGTTTATGCTTTTTGTGACAGAGCGGGATGGAACAGCACTATCTGTCCTAACACAAGATCATGCAGGAAAACACGAGCCCTGTGCTTATTTTTCTAGTACATTAGACCCAGTAGCACAGGCTTTGCCTGCGTGCCTAAAATCAGTTGCAGCAACGGCCTTAGCCATAAGACAAAGTGACTTGATAGTGCTGGGCCACCCTCTGACAGTACAAGTACCACGCGCAGTAGAGGTTCTCTTGAACCGGACACAAACACAACACCTGACTGTAGCTAGACTGACAGGCTATGAGCCAACGTTATTTCAACCACACATAGAGATCAGACGATGCAACATACTGAATCCTGCTACCCTTTTGCCCTCCAGTACAGAAAGCGTTTCACCACACGACTATGTTGAAGTAATACATACCGTGACTAAACCAAGACAAGACTTGACAGACGTTGCACTCCCAGACCCCGACCTAACACTATATGTTGACGGCTCATGCATGAGGACAGGGGCGGGAGAATTAGTGGCAGCATATGCAGTGACTACTGATACTGTAATAATAGAGACTAAAAGAATAGACATATTGTCAGCACAAGCAGCAGAGCTCATCGCCCTGACACAAGCGTGCATAAGAGCTAAGCACCTGAGAGTAAACATTTACACCGATTCTGTGGCGAGAAAGAGGTTTCTTGACCTCTCATGGGGCCAAGATACAGCATGGCCCCCTTATTCAAGCCCTACTGGAAGCAATACATTTACCAACAGCCATAGCTATCCTAAAATGTAAAGCACATACTAGAGCCACAGATACCATTTCCCAAGGCAATGATCTGGCAGACCGAACAGCTAAACAGACAGCTCAGACCCCACTAGACATGACAAAATCACAGATACTATCACTGTCCAAAGCCATGATAGTTAGGGATCCTTCCAAGGATGTACAAGACATACAGACACATGCTACTATGGACGAATTAAAGAAATGGTCGGAACAAGGAGGGGTACTGACTGATCAGGGTTGGATGAATAAGGGCAAATCCACATGGTTTCTTCCTGATTCGATGGTACAAGTGATTATAAATACCGCACATAGTCCTGCACACTTAGGAGAGAAAGCAATGATAGATAGCTTACAGAATATATGGTTCAACAAACACCTGCGTGCAGCAGCGAAACAAAAGGTCAGAACATGTATGATCTGTTGCCAATTCAATCCAGGTAAAGGCATTCCGATGGAACAAGGTGGATTCCATCCACCTGACCACCCTTTTGAAGTGCTCCAAATGGATTATATCCAAATAAACAGATGTAGAGGTTACAAATATGTCCTGGTACTAATGAAGCAGGTGTCCCTTCTGTTAGGGTATACCTGGAAATTCCATTGTGTGCGACATCCTGAAGCAGCAGGCCTTGTAGAAAGACATAAACAGACATTAAAAATTTGCGCAGACAAAGGTGTAGATTGGATGGTAGCCCTGCCGGTTGCCCTCTTTTACATGCGAATGGTAGCTCATTCTAGAACAGGCTTATCTCCCTATGAAGTGGTCTTTGGTAGACCACCAAATATGTGGGGCACTCCAATGCCTAAAAGATTACTGATGCTGACAGATTACCTGGCTTCCTTGATGTCTGCACTACTCTCTTGTTGTTCGCAGGTTGTTGCCGCCTTCCCTGACAACACCCAGGTCAAAGAATACTCCATCGCTCCTGGAGGGAAGGCGCCAAAGTCAGTGCTCTGGACCACGGGGACGGCCGTTAAAGTCAAAGGGCGGAAAGGATGGTTGCACCTTCACCACTCTTTTACAAAGGAAAAAGACTTTGAACTTGGACTTTGGACTTTGAACACCATTTTCTAAGAGGAGACTCCCCAGCAGTTTCCACAAAGCTAAACTTAGATCTAAAAAGTCAGAACCCGTTTGATCAATTAAGTCCACTAGGTGGTGAAGCGGTTGAACATGTATTCTGGCTTGCATAAGATCTTGGACAATAATATTGATAAAAAGAGCAAGATGTGCATCACGATAATATGTATCAGCTTAATACTACATGCTATTTTTCCTCCTATTGCCTCACTCTTATACTCCTCCACTAATGATACCATAAAGCACACATTTAGTGATCTGCCATCCCATGAGCTATCATATCGACTTGCCTTACGCAACAATACCTTTATTCAGATGCTGCACCATTCACATCAGACTAGCAATGCTACAGACTGCTGGGTCTGTGGCCGATTTCCCCCGTATCAGAAGGTAAAGAAAGTGTTGCCTCTTTTTCCTTTTCCGTTCTCCCATAATGGTTCTTGCGGAGCATGGTTTGCCTTAATGACATCCATCAACGGTGATGCCAAAGAATACAAAGCAATAACAAGGCTCCATAAGATTGCCCAAAACATACATCAAGACCCAGGCACGTGGACATGGTCCGGTTGGCTCTGGGGATTAATATCGGCTTGGGGATGGAAAGTGTTGACCGTCTGTGGGTTGATACTATTAATGATATTCAGTTGTTGCCTATGTCTGCAGTGTGGCCCGGCCATTTGTGGCCTGTGTGCTACTGCATGTGTTCCACATCCCTATTTACAAAGCATTGAAAATGGAAAAATAATGCTGCAAGAACAGATCGACTGTCTCATGAAAATAGACGTTACATAGGGGGTTCACTAAGGTACAAGGAGGGAATGAGGAAAATAAAAATCTATGAGGCCTATGTGTCCCCATGTGCCCCCCCCGAACGCTTATGTGCACATACATGTAACCTATGTATTTCCCCTCCATGGCCTTTCTATCATGATGCTTATGTTATAACGTGGCCTGCCATCATCCAGTCTCCCATGAGAGAAACGACAAATCTGTATTGAGGCCTACACGTTTTTCATCATGTTTTCCTGCATTTTCATGAAGCTCATGTTTATGGCTCTGCCAGAGCCAAAAAGAGGTTTCATGCCTCAGAACGCTCTGAAAGCTACAGCTACGTATCCTTGGCCTTGCACACTTGGGCCTCAGCCAAAGGGGCCCCGACCGAGGTGTCGAGACAGTATTGAGCACGGTTATCTGCTTACTCTTACTGAAACCACATTCTTGCCTGGTGAAGAAGGAATGAACGCGACCCATCTGCAAGGAGGGAGCCCAGCCCTACTGTCTCTCTTTGTGAGATTGCAAAGCTCACGTCAGTAAAAAGCCCATAGCCCCCATGTAAGGCTTCTGCAGTAAATGAAGTAAATGAAGAAATAGATGCCACATCGGCTCTTGGTGAGGAGCAACCTATGTCACAAATCAGTCCCTGCTCCAGACATCGGATATCAGATAATACAAGATGTGCTGGTCGTCTTGACACTGAAGGCCTCACTAACTGAAGGCCTCACTTCCAGACTTGTTCGGTTGCATAGCAACCCTCCCTACGTCAGTTACACGTCATGCTCGAGTTGAGCACAAGTAAGGCAAAGTTCCAGTACAATTCCAGCAGATCACGCAACCCCCTCCAGGTATCCACCCACACATGACAAATTACCCATTATCATCAAGTGGACGCCCACATGGACGCCCACCTTCACGCCTACTTACACGCCCACATGCTCTTATCTCATTCTCTCTTGCTCTTTTGCTTACGTACAATTGAGAAATGTATATATACTGTACTCTGTGAATAATGTTTTGAGAATATTGAGAATACTTTTGAGTCCCTTTCCAGATCCTTTTTTGGTGATGGTAATATTCTCCCTTTGACTCAAGTTATTGGAATAAAGCCCTTTTAGAACCTGATACCACAGACTCAGCCTCTTGCTTTATGCATGATCCTATTGATATTCTGAAATACATAGAGCGTACTATTTTATTTACCACAGTGCTCGCAACAGGAAACGGCCCAAAACGCAACATGCACACATTACATTTTTCCACAGAAAACTGACCATTTTTTGCAATGAGCCTAGCTGTGGATTTTGGGCCCTAGCTCAGCTGGCACCTTAGGAAACCTAGCAAACCTGTATATTTTTGAAAGCTAGACACCCAGGGTGATCCAGGGTGGGATGACTTGTGTGGGTCTTGCCAGGTTCTATTAGACAGAATCCCTTGCAAACCTCAAGCTTTGTAGAAAAAACAAATTTCCCTCAAATTTCTGTGATGGAAAGTTCTGGAATTTGTGGGGAGCCACAATCCTCCACGTACCCAGCATTCCCCCAAGTCTCCTGATAAAAATGGTGTCTCACTTGTGTAAGTAGGCCTAGTTCCCGCAACAGGAAATGGCCCAAAATGTACTGTGAGGACTTGAAAATTATTGACTACAAAAATACGTTGTTTTGAGAGGGAGTCACGTGTGTTTTTTGTCCTGGGCTCAGTGGCTATGCAGGGAAACCTACCGAAACCAGGCATTTCTGAATACTAGACACCCAGTGGAGTCAAGGGAGGTGTGGCTTGCATGGATCCAACAACGTTTTCTTACCCAGAATTCCCTGCAAACCTACAATTTTGCTAAAAAATCACATTTCCCTCACATTTCTGTGTGGTGAATTTGTGGAATCACCAGGCCAACACAAGTTTCCTACCACCCAGCGTTTCCCAAGGTCCCAGGTCGTTTTGTGATAGATCATTTAGATATCGCCAAAATAAATTTTTGTCCCTTCCCTGTGGCAGGCACTTGGACCACCCACACAAGTGAGGTACCTTTTTATTGGGGGACCTTCGGGAATGCTGCGTGGTAGGAAATTTGTGTCAGCCTGGTGAACCCATATCTTTTCCACAGAGAAATGTGAGGAAAATGTGACCTTTGTAGCAAAATGTGAGGTTTGCTAGGGATTGTGGGGAAGAAAAAGTTGGGGGAATTCCCGCAAGCCAGAGCTCCCTGGACTTCCCCAGTGGCTAGTTTTCAGGAATGTCTGGGTTTGGTAAGTTTTCCTAGAAGGCCACCCAGCTCGGGGCTGGTGCCCCCGTGTTGCCCCCGTCTGCGCCCCGGAAGGTGGAAAGCCTAAATATGCCCAAAAAATATGGAGGGAGAAAAGGCACTTGCCCTAGGGGCTGATCCCCCCTCCCTGATGTATAGTTGTGAGAGGCTGTCCTGGTATATGTTGCCCATTTATGTAAGCGGGCACCTTGCACCAGTCCAGACAACTCTTGGTGATTTAAGAAACTTAGGGGCATATCATTAAGGAGGCGATATAAGCGGCGATATTTTTTTCACCTTGTCAGCAAGGTCACGCTATCGCGTGAATCCTTGCATTAGTTCCCTTTCCCATGAGATGCAAAGTGGGCGTTCCATCCCAAAATAACTGGAGAAATGTCGCTAACTGACATTTCTCCAATTATCAACGGGCACGCTAACAGTCATAGCGATAAGAAAAGTAGCGCTAACCTTGGTTATCACTACTTTCCTTACGCCTGCTTTTAGTTTGACTTAGCCATTATATCCAATGTAAGGGGGATATCATGGCTAAGTCTGCCCTGCCCTATCAACAAGCTATTGCCAAACTTTGTGAGATTATCGCCGGATTTCCAGCGATAATCTCACATTTGGCAGTTAGCGCTTGGAATTTTATCGCTTTTGAAATAAGCGTTGCTAATAGCACGCTATCTCAGCGATAAAATTCCACGTTACCCGCCGATAATTATGCTAGCGCTAAGTTTGCTTAGCGATAATTATCGCCGGTCCTTGATGATATGCCCCTTAGAAATTTCTCTAAGTGGTTTTTCAGGAGAGCAGCCTTTAGGCTTAGTCCAGAAGGAGTGTAAAGCAGCTTGTTTTCCCAGAATGCAATCTTAGAGTATAGATTAGGAGAAAAGACCCACACAAAGTATTTATAATTTTTTTTATTTATTATATAATACAATCTAGAATGTCAAGTATCTCCAACACGGAGATAGACACAATGCACACAATACTTTAGCAAAGAAACTCAGTAAGTAGAACGAAATGCACAGTGGCCCCGGGGGGGGGGGGGGGGACCAAACCATGGACTAAGAAAGTGGTATATGAACCACGACTCAAGTCAAGAGAGTGTTGAGAAGACATAGAATCGCTGGGGACCCACAGAACTACCCAAGGTAAGTAGATAGGGACCCCACAGAGAGCGTGTGCAGTGTAAGTACACAATCGCGTGCTCCGTACAATTCAATGTGGAAGTCGCAGTTGGATTTTTAAGGATTAAGGACCCTTCCCAGGGGACTCTAAATAAACCCCATGGAAGACAGAAGGTTGGAGAGCCACCCCACCAGTGGATACCCTGTTACCCACATTTCCTAAACCAGGGAAAGCGGTTGCATATGTGTGAAGTGGTGTCAGAAACCGCAGTCGAACCCAATAGATGACTTCAGGAAAGTGCCATTGCTGGAAGAGGAGAAAGTGTCCATGAGAATCAAACGTGGATTCTTGGAGAGGAGTACCTGAAAGCAGAGGCGACAGTATCTATGTCACTCGGGAGTGACCAGGAGACTTGGAAGATGAATGCACTCCGATGTTGGGTGCTCCAGTTAGGATGATGGTGACCTTGACTCTACAGCTGCGAGGAACAGGCGGCAATGAGGAAGACCAGGACCTGGAGACGAGCTGTCCCATGAAGGATGTTGAATACTGAGGGGTTGGTGTCTGGCGGGAGCACCAACAAGCCTTGGCAAAGGCAACCCATGCAGGAAGTCAAGAAGGTCCACGGTTGGGACCAGCAAGGTCCAGGGGACTCACCACAAGCAGGAAAGTCAGGGCATTCTCAATACAATCAAGGAATCCCAAGAGAATCTAAGGTGGCCCTCAAATGGACCCACAGGCTGAAGGCACAAGAGTCATGAGAGGACCTCGTGCAGCTCACTAAAGGTGCAGACCACGTTATCCACAAGGTAATGTGGTTGAAGATCTTGGTGGAAAATGTTGCCAGAGGTTGGGGCTATTTGGAGCCCAATACACTTGTTCCAAAGTTGCCAAAAAGCATTTGCACTTACAAACGTACGACATGCACATGGGTTTGGTTAATGCAGCCCACACAAGGGATTCTGACCTCAAACTCAGTGAGTGGGCAGTTCTGGCCTGGGGAGACATAGATTACCACTACCTGTGTTGTCGATCCCTTCAGAGTCTGCAGGAGCTCGGGATCATCAGACCAGTCAGCATTGTTAAGGTGCCTGTGAATGCAGGGGAGTGACTCCTTCACTCCAAGGGAGATTACTTTGGTTGTCTTTGATGCTTCACAGGCCTTGGAGGTTACTGTATGATGCACAGGCACATAAGATGCAGCAGACTGGAAGGGAGACCTAGTCAGGCCCAAACTAAGTCCAGGGAAGTCCAGAGTGCCTAGATGGTGCAGTGGTTTCAGTTCTGAATTTTATCCCACGATAAATCTAGGAACCTGCACCTAGGTAAGCCCTTATGTGCCCTAGGGAAAGGGTTGAGAAGATTCAGGAAACACTACCAGGGAAGGAACTGGACAAGGGCCAAGGTTACTCCCATGCCCTTTGACTGTTTCACTCCAGAGTGGGTGCCAATGGCTCCTAGAACAGGTTTGATCTGGACTGCGCACAGGGACTCAAGTGTTCCCCTCATGCAGACTTTCAGGCACTGGCAAGCACACCAACACATTCTCAATATACTGTATCCTGTCTGGGAGGTGGTCACACCTCTCTGTGACAGGATGCCCATTGTTCCACTTTCTCTGCTCAAGCTTGGCTCAGCAGCAGGAGGGCAGCAAACACCATTTTGTGCTGTCTGGGACTAGAAAGGTAGCAACAGAGGGCTCTGCCAGTGCCTGCAATCATACCTCCCACACCATTTATGTTGTGGGGGTATGATTCCAACATGTTTGATACCAAACATGATAGGATTTGTTGCAGCCATTTTCGAGATGGTCATCGCATAATTACGCGGTGCCCCTAATATATATAGTATATGCCTGCTTCACTGACAACCCGGGAGAATGGACTCCATAGGCTGCAGGAGTATCCTGCTCATACAGGGACACCTGCTCACTTAGAACCAAGCACCCTGCCTTCAGGATTGCTAAAGCCTGCTATAGGGGTGACGTATAGGTCTTCAGTGCAGTGACCCTTAGATATAGTAAACCTATATTTTTAGTAAATGGTGCGTGCATCAACTTACACAGGCTGCAATGGCAAGCCTATAGTACTATTTTGAATGGTCTCTCATGGGTGGCAGAATACATGCTTCAGTCCATTGGATACCTCTGGGGTGCCTATGCCCTGGGTACATGGGTACCATATACTAAGGATTTACAAGGGTACCCCAGTATCCAATTTAGGATTTATCTAAGTACTGAACACAACAATTTAGGGAGAAAGCAGATAGAATGGGGTCCTGCTTAGCTGTATCTCAGTCAGACTAGTCAAAAACAGCATCACATCAACCATAAAATGGGGAGAACCATAAGAAGTAGATCCTACTTTCCATCAAATGGTAATTGCATTATTGCAACAAGTTACATTTAAATGTAGTTTTAGGATTAGTGTGAGTGGATTCCTGAAACTAGCTTGTTTAAGTTAGTTTTAAGGTTAGGGTAGAGTTTTCAAAGTTAGTTTTCAGGCGAGTGTGTTCCTGAAAAAAGTTTTTTATGTTACTTTTAGGAACAGGATGTGTGGATTACTGCAACAAGTTGATTTAAATTTGATTTAAAAAGGTTTTTATGGTAGTTACAAGAAAAGTGTGAGTGAATTACTCCAACAAGTTGATTTAAATTTAGTTTTAGGATGAGGGTGATTAGATTATTTCAACAAGTTAATTTAAATTTACTTTTAGGATTAAGAACAGTGGATTCCTGAAACAATTTGCTTTAAAGTTAGTTTTAGGTATAAGGCGAGTGGATAGCTGAAAAAAAGTTTTTGGGGTTAGATTTAGGAAAAGGTTGAGTTGATTACTGCATCACATTGATTTAAATTTAGTTTTAGGATAAGAGAGATTGGATTTTTGCAACAAGTTATTTTAAATTTACTTTTAGGATTAGGATGAGTGGATTCCTGAAAACAAGTTGTTTTAAAGGTAGTTTCAGGGTTATGGTGAGTGGATTGCTTAACCACATTTTTAAAGTTAGTTTTAGGTTTTGGGCATGTGGATTTGTGAAAAAAGTTTTTATGTTAGTGTTAGGAAAATGGTGAGTGGATTACTGCAACCAGTTGATTTAAATTCAGTTTTAGGATACAGGTGATTGGATTTTTGCAACAAGTTAATTTAAATTTACTTTTAGGATTAGTGTGAGTGGATTCCTGAAATATTTTGTTTTAAAGTTGGATTTAGAGTTAGGGTAAGTGGATTCCTGAAACAATTTTTTTAAAGTTAGTTTTAGATTTAAATTAGATTAAAAAAAAGGTTTTTATGGTAGTTTTAAGAAAAGGGTGAGTGGATTACTGCAACAAGTTGATTTGATTTGATTTGATTTTTAGGATAAGTGTGATTGGATTATTTCAACAAGTTAATTTAAATATACTTAAAGGATTAGGGTGAACTGATTCCTGAAAGAAGTTTCTTAAAGTTAGTTTTAAGGTTCCGGGTGAGTGGATTCCTGAAAAAAGTTTTTTTAGGTTAGTTTTAGAAAAAAGGTGAGTGGATTACTGCAACCAGATGATTTACATGTAGTTTTAGGATAAGGGTGATTGGATTATAGCAGCAAATTATTTTAAAATTAGTTTTAGGTTTCGGGTGAGTGGATTCCTGAAAAAGGTTTTTTTTAGTTTTAGGAAAAAGGTCAGTGGATTACTGCAAAAAATTAATTTACATTTCAATTTAGGATAATGATGATTGGATTATTGCAACAAGTTAATTTAAATTTACTTTTAGGAATAGGGAGAGTGGAGTTCTAAAGCAAGTTGTTTTAAAGTTAGTTTTAGGGTTACAGTGGGTTGATTGCTTAAATAACATTTTTAAAGTTAGTTTTAGGTTTTGGGCATGTGGATTTGTGAAAAAAGTTTTTGTGATAGCATTAGGAAAAGGATGAGTGGATTACTGCAGCAAGATGATTTAAATTTAGTTGTATGATAAGGGTGATTGGACTATTTCAACAAGTTAATTGAAATATACTTTTAGGATTAGGGAGAGTGGAATCCTGAACAAATTGTTTTAAAGTTAGTTTTAGGGTTATTGTGAGTGGATTCTTGAAACAATTTTTTAAATGTTAGTTTTAGGTTCCTGGTGAGTGCATTACTGCAAAAAGTTTTTTTATGTTAGTTTTAGGAAAATGGTGAGTGGATTACTGCAGCCAGTTGATTTAAAATCAGTTTTGGGATATGGGTGATTGCATTTTGCAACAAGGTAATTTAAATTTACTTTTAGGATTAGGGTGAGTGGATTCCTGAAATAAGTTATTTTAAAGTTAGTTTTAAGGTTAGGTTGAGCGAATTGATGAAACAACATTTTTTTAAAGTTAGTTTTCAGTTTAGGGGCATGTGGAGTCCTGAAACAAGTTGTTTTAAAGTTAGTTTTATGTTTCAGGCTTGTGGATTTCTGAAAAAAGTGTTTTATGTTAGTTTTAGGAAAAGGGAAAGTAGATCACTGCAAAAAACTTGATTTAAGTTTAGTTTTAGGTTAAGGGTGATTGGATTGTTGCAACAAGTTAATTTGAATTTACTTTTAGAATTAGGGTGAGTGGATTCCTGAAATAAGTTGTTTTACAGATAGTTTTAGGGTTAGGGCAAGTGGATTTCTGAAATAAATTTTTGCAAACTTAGTTTTAGGTTTCGGGTGAGTAGATTCCTGAAAAAAGTTGTTTAATGTTAGTTTTGGGAAAACTGTGTTTGGATTACTGCAACAAGTTAATTTAAATTTAGTTTTAGGATAACAGTGATTGTATTAATGCAACAAGGTATTTTAAATTTACTTTGAGGAGTAGGATGAGTGGATTCTTGAAAAAAAGTTGTTTAATTTTAAGCTCAGTTTCAGGGTTAGGTTGTATGGATTCCTTAAGCAATTTTTTTAAATTTAGTTTCAGGTTCCCGGCGAGTAGATTCCTGAAATCTATTTTTTAGGTTAGTTTTAGGAAAAGAGTGAGTGGATTACTGGAACCAGTTAATTTAAATTCAGTTTTAGGATAAGAGTGATTGGATTATTGCAAAAAGTTAATTTAAATTTACTTTTAGGATTAGGGTGAGTGGATTCCTGAAATATTTAGTTTTAAAGTTAGTTTTAGAGTTAGGGCAAGTGGATTCCTGAAACAATATATTTTAAAGTTAGTTTTAGGTCTTGGGTGAGTGGATTCCTGAAAAACGTTTTTCATCTTAGTTTTAGGAAAAGGGTCAGTGGATTACTGCAAAAAAATTGATTTACATTTCAATTTACGATAAGGGTGATTGGATTATTGCAACAAGTGAATTTAAATTTACTTTTAGGAATAGGGAGAGTGGAATTCTGAAGCAAGTTGTTTTAAAGTTAGTTTTAGGGTTACAGTAAGTGGACTGCTTAAACGACATTTCTAAAGGTAATTTTAGGTTTTGGGCATGTGGATTTGTGAAAAAAGGTTTTTATGTTAGTGTTAGGAAAAGGATGAGTGGATTACTGCAAGCAAGATGATTTAAATGTAGTTTTAGGATAATTGTGATTGGATTATTTCAACAAGTTCATTTAAATATACTTTTAGGATGAGGGAGAGTGGATTCCTGAAATATTTTGTTTTAAAGTTAGTTTTAGAGTTAGGGCAAGTGGATTCCTGAAACAATATATTTTAAAGTTAGTTTTAGGTCTTGGGTGAGTGGATTCCTGAAAAACTTTTTTCATCTTAGTTTTAGGAAAAGGGTCAGTGGATTACTGCAAAAAAAATGATTTACATTTCAATTTAGGATAAGGGTGATTGGATTATTGCAACAAGTGAATTAAAATTTTATTTTAGGAATAGGGAGAGTGGAGTTCTGAAGCAAGTTGTTTTAAAGTTAGTTTTAGGGTTACAGTAAGTGGACTGCTTAAACAACATTTTTAAAGGTAATTTTAGGTTTTGGGCATGTGGATTTGTGAAAAAAGTTTTTATGATAGTGTTAGGAAAAGGATGAGTGGATTACTGCAGCAAGATGATTTAAATTTAGTTGTATGATAAGGGTGATTGGACTATTTCAACAAGTTAATTTAAATATTCCTTTAGGATTAGGGAGAGTGGAATCCTGAACACATTTTTTTAAAGTTAGTTTTAGGGTTATTGTGAGTGGATTCTTGAAACATTTTTTTAAATGTTAGTTTTAGGTTCCTGGTGAGTGCATTACTGCAAAAAGTTTTTTTATGTTAGGTTTAGGAAAATGGTGAGTGGATTACTGCAGCCAGTTGATTTAAATTCAGTTTTGGGATATGGGTGATTGCATTTTGCAACAAGGTAATTTAAATTTACTTTTAGGATTAGGGTGAGTGGATTCCTGAAATAAGTTATTTTAAAGATAGTTTTAAGGTTAGGTTGAGCGAATTGATGAAAAAACATTTTTTTTAAGTTAGTTTTCAGTTTAGGGGCATGTGGAGTCCTGAAACAAGTTGTTTTAAAGTTAGTTTTATGTTTCAGGCTTGTGGATTCCTGAAAAAAGTGTTTTATGTTAGTTTTAGGAAAAGGGTAAGTAGATTACTGCAAAAAACTTGATTTAAGTTTAGTTTTAGGTTAAGGGTGATTGGATTGTTGCAACAAGTTAATTTGAATTTACTTTTAGAATTAGGGTGAGTGGATTCCTGAAATAAGTTGTTTTACAGATAGTTTTAGGGTTAGGGCAAGTGGATTTCTAAAATAAATTTTTGCAAACTTAGTTTTAGGTTTCGGGTGAGTAGATTCCTGAAAAATGTTGTTTCATGTTAGTTTTGGGAAAACTGTGTTTGGATTACTGCAACAAGTTAATTTAAATTTAGTTTTAGGATAAGAGTGATTGGATTAATGCAACAAGGTATTTTAAATTTACTTTGAGGAGTAGAATGAGTGGATTCTTGAAAAAAAGTTGTTTAATTTTACGCTCAGTTTCAGAGTTAGGTTGTATGGATTCCTTAAGCAATTTTTTTAAATTTAGTTTCAGGTTCCCGGCGAGTAGATTCCTGAAATTTATTTTTTAGGTTAGTTTTAGGAAAAGAGTGAGTGGATTACTGGAACCAGTTAATTTAAATTCAGTTTTAGGATAAGAGTGAGTGGATTATTGCAACAAGTTAATTTAAATTTACTTTTAGGATTAGGGTGAGTGCATTCCTGAAATATTTTGTTTTAAAGTTAGTGTTAGAGTTAGGGCAAGTGGATTCCTGAAACAATATATTTTAAAGTTAGTTTTAGGTCTTGCGTGAGTGGATTCCTGAAAAACGTTTTTCATCTTAGTTTTAGGAAAAGGGTCAGTGGATTACTGCAAAAAAATTGATTTACATTTCAATTTACGATAGGGTGTTTGGATTATTGCAACAAGTGAATTTAAATTTTCTATTAGGAATAGGGAGAGTGGAGTTCTGAAGCAAGTTGTTTTAAAGTTAGTTTTAGGGTTACAGTAAGTGGACTGCTTAAACAACATTTCTAAAGGTAATTTTAGGTTTTGGGCATGTGGATTTGTGAAAAAAGGTTTTTATGTTAGTGTTAGGAAAAGGATGAGTGGATTATTGCAAGCAAGATGATTTAAATGTAGTTTTAGGATAATTGTGATTAGATTATTTCAACAAGTTAATTTAAATATACTTTTGGGATGAGGGAGAGTGGATTCCTGAAATATTTTGTTTTAAAGTTAGTTTTAGAGTTAGGGCAAGTGGATTCCTGAAACAATATATTTTAAATTTACTTTTAGGATTAGGGTGAGTGGATTCCTGAAATAAGTTTTTTTTTTTTTTTTTTTTTGAGATATAGTAAATAGACATATCAGATTGCCGTAGGCTCCTATTACAATGGGTTGCTCCAGCGAGCTCTTCTGAACCGGTCCAGTATCTCTCACACAGCCATTTAGCCGACATCCCAGAGGACCGGCGGCATTGCAATACTACATCAAGCAGTCCAGACCGAATCACTACCGAAGAGTGAAATACGTATTTGCCCCCAGCCTGCACAGTAGTCTAACCTGCCCGCATGGCCAACCTGCCGCTAGTCTGGTCAAGCCCCTAAGATTTCGTAAACCATATCTCAACGCCCAACCCCCCACCCCGTCCGCCACCATGCCACTGTCTCCTCCTTCATTGCTTCTACTTGTACACGCTGTCGCAAACCCAGGCGCCGAACTCCGACCAGACACTGCGCCCCTCGCTTCCAGGCCATTCCAACTCTGCAGCTCTCGTTCCCGTCTCGCTAGCACACTGCTAAGAAGCGCACGCCGCAGTCGGAGGACACCCCAACCCCCCTCCCGCAAACCAGCCGCCATCCCAGACGATTCACTGACATCATAGCCCATCACACCACAATAGAGTCCTATTCTTGTGTCACGCCCCCCACCGCCCCTCTGCACGCACCTGGGGCTTCATGTTGTGTCTCCCCCTGACCGGCCTCCTCGGGGTCTCCGGCAGTCATGTATGTTCTATACAGCGCCCAGAAGTTCTTGGGGCGACTCCTAGGGGGTAACAGTTCGCTATACGTTTCCGCCTGCGTGCTGCAATACAGCATATCTCTAACCCATCGTTTCTTAGTAGGAAGCGGCCCTCTCATCCAGCAGGCCGCCACGACGCGTCGCGCGATCAATAACGCCATGTCCGTCAGACGCCTCAGCGCCCGCGGGAGAGGCCTGGAGTAGCCCAGCAGCGCCAGAGCCGGATCAGGGGGGATCTCCTTTTCCAAGATCTGGCTCAACTCCCGGAACACCGCCGTCCAGAACCGGGCAACACCTGGGCAAAGCCAGGCCATGTGTAGGAAGTCAGCCACGGGGACATGGCAGCGCTCGCACTCCGTCGTGAGGCGCAACCCGTACCTATGCAGTCTTTCAGGGGTGTAATAGACCCGCTGCAGAAACTTAAAATGTATTAATCGGTGTCGACCATTCAAGGAGACCTTTTTAGTACTAGAGCAGCAGTACTTCCACATCTCATCCGAAATGTCCATTTCAAGATCCGTCTGCCAGGCTCGCCGCGCTGCAGAACACTGGTGCTCCCTTTGCTGGTCACCAAGTTTTTTGAGGATCGAGACCATTTTGGACGGCGCCGCAGTTTTAATGACATAGGAAAGCTCCGGGATTTCGGGGGGTTCCTCCACAGATGGCCCCAAAAGAGACAGCAACGCGCCACGGACCCTGTGGAATTGAAAGTGCTGGAGTAACGTGATCCCCGGCTGAGTCGAGATGACACTCTCCAGCGTCTTGGCCACTCCGTCCTGAAACAGGTCCGCCATCCTAACTATTCCCAAATCACCCAGCGCCCGTTTCACCCCTGCTTCCCGCAGAGGGGGGAGCCAAACTGCCCACTCCACCCGCATCAACGGGGAGTATAAGAGGTCACGGTCTTGCCTTCTCATAATCGCGTGCCACGCATGGTTAGTAGTTCTGAGCGAGTCCAACAGACCCACCCTACGATCCACGGGTAGAAAGACCGTCGCCGGGAGTGGGAGCGGATCCGCAAACAAGCGCTCCAGCAACACATGCGGAACGTCTGGTTCGGCGTGTATCCACTTATGCAAATGGGACGCCTGCGCCACTCTGTTGTAGCTTTCTAGGTCCGGAGCTCCAAGCCCCCCCATCTCGTATGGCAGCGTCAGCACTTTCCACTGGACTCTAGGTTGTTTACCACCCCAGGCCAGTCGGGTCAGTGTCTGAGTCAGCTGTGCAAAGAAAGACCTGGGGAGCACTATAGGGATGTTGTTAAAGAGGAACAGAAATCGCGGTAGGATAATCATTTTCATGATGGCAATTCTGCCCATCAGCGACAAAGGGAGCCTGTTCCACTCCTCCACCTCGTCTACAAGTTTGGAATAAGCTACCCCATAGTTTTCCCTCAGCAAGACCTCCGGGTCCCTATGCAGCCGAATTCCCAGGTAGCGGATTGAGTCCGTTGTCCACTGCAAAGGGTATTCCATAGGGAATGGCAATGTAGCCGGAGTCAACGGAAATGCCAGCGATTTGTTCCAGTTGACCCTGAGGCCCGACAGCGCCCCAAACCGGACCACCTCCCGCAAGATAGAAGCGAGATTCTCCTCCGGGTCTCGGATGTACAGCAGCATATCGTCCGCGTAGGTAGAAATACCAATCTTATAGGAGGGAAAGTTGATTCCCTCGAATCTGTGGTATTCTCTTATTGCGCACGCTAAAGGTTCCGCCACCAGCGCATAGAGGAGTGGGGAGAGAGGGCAACCCTGCCTGGTCCCCCTAGTGATTGCAAATGCCTCCGTGACTCGGTCTCCGAGGCGCAGCCGGGCAGTGGGCCTAAAATACCATGCTCGAAGCGTCTGCAAAAAAGGCTCTCCCAGCCCAAGTTTCCTCAGCACCCGCACCATAAACGGCCATTCCACTGAGTCAAACGCTTTCTCCATATCCAGGAAGAGCACTAAGGCCTTACTCTCTGGGCGCACATGCTGCATGACTCCAAGGACCGTGCAGAGATTGTACGTGAGATTCCTGGATGGAACAAAGCCTGCCTGCTCCGGCGCCACGAGCTCCGGCACCAGAAGCGCCAAACGCGTGGCCAGCACCTTTGCATATATCTTGGCATCGACATTAATCAGGGAGAGAGGCCTATAGGAGCCGCACAGGTTGGAGGGCTTCCCGGGTTTTAAAATTGTAACTAGCAGGGCCTCTCGCTTCGTGTCAGGCATACAGCCTTCAAGACATATGTCGTCAAAAAGAGTCATAAGATGTGGGAGGAGCTGGTCCTGGAAGGCCTTATAAAAGGCCACCGTCAGCCCGTCCGCTCCCGGGGCAGTGCCCGCCCTCATACCTCCCAAAGCCTCCAAGATCTCATCCTTTTGTATGGGCAGCGCCAGGAATTCCCGCCGCGAGTTGGACAAAAACGGCATTTTAATGTGACTGAGGTAGTCGTCTATCTCCTCTTCCATGTGAGAGGACTGAGATTTATACAGTCCAGCATAATAGGCCCTGAATTCTTCTATGATCCCCGTCTCGTCAGTAATCACATCGCCCGAAGTAGTGACGAGCTCGTCAATGACTAGGGGTCGCCTAGAGTTGCGGAGTATCCCCGCAAGTAAGGATCCCGGGCGCTCGCCCTCCCCGTAAGTACGAGCCGTGGCGTACTTCCCCATATGTTGCACCTCTCGGTCCGCTTCACTGTTGAACTCAGTGACCAGGTTCTGCAGCCTCGTAGCCACCTCGGGGTCCGCAGAAGTCCCCTGATTCTCCTCCAGCTGAGCAATCTGCATCTCCAGGGCCCCAAGCTGCCGCCGGATGGATTTAAGCACGCCCGAATGCTTAGTCATTGCAACACCGCGAATATAAGCCTTGAATGAATCCCACACCGTTTGGAAACTCTGGACTGAGCCTGAGTTTACCTCAAAGAACGATTCTATTTCGTCCGCCAGTTCCCCCCGGAACACGTCATCCAACAGTGAGTAAGGCGGCAGCCGCCACGTGAACGGCGGTACTCGTCGGTGAGGAGTAGCCAGTACCAGTAGAAGAGGGGAGTGGTCCGACAATGTGCGCGGCAAAACCTCGCAGTCCTTAACGCACGCAAGCAGTGACCGCGACACCAACCAATAGTCTATTCTGGTATGCACGTCGTGGAATGCCGAGTAATGCGTGAAGCCCCCTTTACCCGGGTGGCGATGCCGCCAGATGTCTAGCATGTCTAGCCTGGTTAATTCTGCCTGCATATGTAGGGCGGCGGTCGCCGGGCGGCGGGCTGGCCCCGAGGAGCGGTCTAAATCCGGATTGAATGTGAAGTTAAAGTCACCACCCCATACCTTGCCAGTGTGCACGTGCAGCCTGCATTGTGCCGCCAGTGCATCATAGAACTCAGGGGAGTCGTAATTGGGGCCGTACACATTGACTACAATCAGGTCATGGCCCTTACCAGCGCACCTCGCTATTAAGTAACGCACGTCCGGGTCGGAGGTCAGCGACGTCAACCGCAAGTTCGATCGTGGGTTTACCCAAGTAACCACCCCTCTGGAGTGTGATGTAAAGCCTGCCGCCGCGCTGGTGCCCACTAGCCCCTTCGCCGCTAACAGTTTACTTGTAAGAGGGAGGTGAGTCTCCTGAAGTAGTGCCAGGTCAATGTGATGCCGGTGGAGATAATTTAAAACTTTCCTGAGTTTGCGATAATAGTTCAACCCCCGGGCATTCCACGTCAGCGCTCTAATGGCCTCCTCGCCAATGTCACCCATCTGTTCTCCTATTCCAGTCATCCCAGCAGAAACATACAGCAACCACCGCTGCGCACAGGCCAGGCGGGAGTCCCCGCCCACCATTCGGCTCCAGACAGTCTGAAACAGCCATACAACAGTAAGACAAAAAGCTTGCCACTCAACAGACAGTGCGGATCACAGTTCCCAACGGCAGAACGTCCCCCTAACTTCCCAGCCCTCCACCCACAGCCGACCACCCCCAACCTGGCCAGACAGATCCCCAGTCCCACCCCCCTCCCTACCCCACAACAAACATACAAAATCATCCCCGAACCAGCCCCCAGAGGGGCCATGAAAGCTATCAGCGCTGGGGCAGGGGCCTCCGATGAACTGCTACCCTAAACTCTCAACAGTCCACCATATGGCCGTGCCCCCACTTCTAAGCCCCCAGTCTCAGTGCAGCTCGAGCTATTATCGCCTCCCCACCATTAGTTCTAGGGGGGACCCCAACACTCCCATCAGCGGCGAGCCACCCCACCTATCTAAGCTTGCAAGGCACCCTCCAAACGCCCCCATTAAGTCATCTAGGCCATAGCCCATTTGTCTCGTAGACCGGCCCGTGCGGTGAGCTCCAGGCGCCACACAAACCAGAGTCCCGCAGTTATTAAGGCCGCAGGGCTATCCTGCCCTTGACCAAACCATGAAAGAGGACCAGCCCCCGCCTCTCTTCCAAGTCTAGGGCCTCAACACCCGGGCACCCCCCAACACATCAGAAAGTTCTCACCCAGCCACAGCCTCAGAGTCCTCCGGGGCGGTCGTCGTCTCCTGCACAACAACAATGTTCCAGCCGCTGCAGCAGCGCCAGAGAAGCGGCAGCCTCCACGACAGGGCAACGACCCCCCGCCAGGAGACAGAGCGTATCAAGCGGCCACTGCCAGTGACCTAGTCCTGCTCCCCCAGGCCGGAGACCTCCGCCCGGGCGTCCACGCCGTCCTGCAGCCCACGCCGTTGCTCCTTCGACCACTCCTTCAGAGATCGCTGCAGCTCCCTCGGGTCCGTGAAGAAGTGCGAGTGCCCCTGCCTGTTGATTCGGAGCCTCGCCGGGTATAACATGGCATAGTCCAGGCCCAAGTCGCGGAGTTGTTTTTTGTAGGGTGCAAACTGCCTGCGCTCCTCCTGGACCTTCGCCGTGAAGTCGGGGTAGATGGAGATATCCATCCCTTCATATTGCAGCTTCCCCTTTTCCCTTGCCACCCGCAGGGCTGTGTCTCTGTCCCTATAATTCAGTAGTTTTGCTATTATGGGTCTTGCAGGCGCCCCAGGCTTGGGGCGAGGGCCCAACGAACGATGGGCTCTCTCAACAACAAACATGGGGGAGAACACGTCCTCTCCCAGCAGTGCCCGCAGCAATTTTTCAACGAAGAGTTCCATTCGCCCGGTGTGCGTCGATTCCGCCACACCGGTGATGCGGACGTTCGACCTCCTCGAACGGGCCTCCAAATCTTCGGACTTGTCCTGAATGACCTGCAGCAGTTTACTGAATTGCCTGCGGTCCGAGTCCCATGCCGTCTGTACCTCCTCCACCTGTGTTATTCTCTGTTCAGACGCATCCAGCCGCTCAGTATTCTTATCCACTCGTTCCGACATGCGGTCCATGCGGTATGTGAGCGCATCGAGCTTGGTGTCTATCGCGGTCAGACTGCCCTGCAGCCCTTTTTCCATTGCCGCCAGCATTGCCTTGATGTCGGCGCACATAGAGCTCTCCGCAGCCGCTCCATCTGGAGGCCGCGCCGGCGGTTCTTTGTCGGGCCCCTTCGGCTTACGGGGGTCAAAAGACAGTTTGTGCTGGGACTTATCGCTTTTGCCCATGGCGACGCTGAGGGTCAGCGGCCGGCGCGCGTCCGCCTCTCCGGGGCAAAGTCCTGATCCTAGGGGGGCCGCGCTGCAGGTCACCCCCACCACGCCTCGCAGATGTCCGGGGCGCCGACCACCCCGAGTCACAGTTCCACTCTCTGGTCTCTCCCCGGCCACAGCCACCAGACTGCTCGCACAGTCGTAGATCAGCCTGCGCCACTCCCAGTGTCCGGTCGCCACCACAGGCCCGAGTGAGAGTGGGGTGCTCCCTACCCGAGTCAGTTATTCCACGTTCCTCCACGTGCTCCGTCACTATCCAGGACAGGGAGGGCACCCCAGGGGCAGCGGCTGGTGACTGCTATTCACGAAGGCTACACCCCAAAGGGCCGCGGCAGCAGACCGCTCCCCTCCGCACGACAGCCCCAGTGGCCCCTCCAGCACACACAGCCAGGCCACAGCACAGGTCACGCGGTCGAGTCCTCCGGGCCGTCGCCGTCGCCCACCGGTCCGTCCACGGCACAGATGTCAGGCTCCCGTTAAGCAGGGGGTAGCGAAGGAGGGCGCCGCCGCAACAAAACACAGATCGGAGCAAGGAAGAACGGCAATCTCTCTGTAGACTCCGCGGGCCTGGGTCATCGCCTATGGTGCAGGGGGGGGAGAGCGCCAACACCCAGGTGCGGCACCAATGCGCTTCCCCGCCGCCTCCCGTCTCGCGGGTGCCCCTTGGCCTGCGCTGTTCACCAGGGCAGCCAGAGGGGGGGGGCGATCCACACCAGCACGCCTGTCTCCCCCGCCGTCCGAAGCAAAGGTGTCTCGGGGGAGTCTCCGGGTCAAAACACCAGGGGTGACTAGGGTGCCACGCGGCGCGGGCAGCCGCTTCTGCCAGGGGGCCCAGGCAGCAATCCAGCCGGGGGGGGAGGGGAGGGGGGGGGAGACACCACAACTGCCTCTCCGTACCCCCTACGGGTCCGCAACCCTCCGCTCGTGTGTCCGGTGCACCTGTCTCCGCCACTCCGCCGTCTCCCGGGCTCTCGGCAGTCGGACCGGGTCGGTTGGGTCCTCCCCCTGCAAGTCGGCCGCACGCCGCGTGACGCACGACGGGGAGAGCCACAGGACAGCCCGGGGATCACGGCCCAGTCCGCTCCTCCGCACAGCGCCCGCCGTTATCGGCTCTCCGGGCCTCGCTCGCTGTCGCCGGGCCTCCGGGGTGACGCAGCCCAGTGCCGGAGGGTCAGCGCCGCTGCTCAGGATACTGTGGTCGGATATTTAGGGGCTTAGAGCGGGAGCTCCGCGTTTACACGTCCGCCATAGCCGCCGGCTAGCTCCGCCCCCATTCCTGAAATAAGTTATTTTAAAGTTAGTTTTAAGGTTAGGTTGAGCGAATTGATGAAACAACATTTTTTTTAAGTTAGTTTTCAGTTTAGGGGCATGTGGAGTCCTGAAACAAGTTGTTTTAAAGTTAGTTTTATGTTTCAGGCTTGTGGATTCCTGAAAAAAGTGTTTTATGTTAGTTTTAGGAAAAGGGTAAGTAGATTACTGCAAAAAACTTGATTTAAGTTTAGTTTTAGGTTAAGGGTGATTGGATTGTTGCAACAAGTTAATTTAAATTTACTTTTAGAATTAGGGTGAGTGGATTCCTGAAATAAGTTGTTTTACAGATAGTTTTAGGGATAGGGCAAGTGGATTTCTAAAATAAATTTTTGCAAACTTAGTTTTAGGTTTCGGGTGAGTAGATTCCTGAAAAAAGTTGTTTAATGTTAGTTTTGGGAAAACAATGTTTGGATTACTGCAACAAGTTAATTTAAATTTAGTTTTAGGATAACAGTGATTGGATTAATGCAACAAGGTATTTTAAATTTACTTTGAGGAGTAGAATGAGTGGATTCTTGAAAAAAAGTTGTTTAATTTTAAGCTCAGTTTCAGGGTTAGGTTGTATGGATTCCTTAAGCAATTTTTTTAAATTTAGTTTCAGGTTCCCGGCGAGTAGATTCCTGAAATTTATTTTTTAGGTTAGTTTTAGGGAAAGAGTGGGTGGATTACTGGAATCAGTTAATTTAAATTCAGTTTTAGGATAAGAGTGATTGGATTATTGCAACAAGTTAATTTAAATTTACTTTTAGGATTAGGGTGAGTGGATTCCTGAAATATTTTGTTTTAAAGTTAGTTTTAGAGTTAGGGCAAGTGGATTCCTGAAACAATATATTTTAAAGTTAGTTTTAGGTCTTGGCGTTAGTGGATTCCTGAAAAACGTTTTTTATCTTAGTTTTAGGAAAAGGGTCAGTGGATTACTGCAAATTAATTGATTTACATTTCAATTTAGGATAAGGGTGATTGGATTATTGCAACAAGTGAATTTAAATTTTCTTTTAGGAATAGGGAGAGTGGAGTTCTGAAGCAAGTTGTTTTAGGGTTACAGTAAGTGGACTGCTTAAACAACATTTTTAAAGGTAATTTTAGGTTTTGGGCATGTGGATTTGTGAAAAAAGGTTTTTATGTTAGTGTTAGGAAAAGGATGAGTGGATTCCTGCAAGCAAGATGATTTAAATGTAGTTTTAGGATAATTGTGATTGGATTATTTCAACAAGTTAATTTAAATATACTTTTAGGATGAGGGAGAGTGGATTCCTGAAATAAATTGTTTTAAAGTTAGTTTCAGGGTTATGGTGAGTGGATTCCTGAAACAATTTCTTAAAAGTTAGTTTTAGGTTCCAGGTGAGTGGATTACTGAAAAAAATGTTTATGTTAGTTTTAGGAAAATGGTGAGTGGATTACTGCAACGAGTTGATTTAAATTCAGTTTTCGGATATGGGTGATTGCATTACTGCAACAAGTTAATTTAAAATTTGCATTTAGGATTAGGGTGAGTAGATTCCTGAAATAGGGTATTTTAAGGTTAGTTTTAGGGTTAGGGTGAGCGGATTCCTGAAACAACATGTTTTAAAGTTAGTTTTCAGTTTCGGGCACATGGCTCCTTAAAAAAGTTTTTTTAGATTAGTTTTAGGGAAAGGGTGAGTGGATTACTGCAGAATGTTAAATTAAATGGACTGCTTAAACAACATTTTTAAAGGTAATTTTAGGTTTTGGGCATGTGGATTTGTGAAAAAAGGTTTTTATGTTAGTGTTAGGAAAAGAATGAGTGGATTCCTGCAAGCAAGATGATTTAAATGTAGTTTTAGGATAATTGTGATTGGATTATTGAAATAAATTAAGTTAAATTTATTTTTAGGATTAGGATGAGTGGATTCCTGAAAAAAGTTGTTTTAAAGTTAGTTTCAGGGTTAGTGTGACTGATTCCTTAAATAATTTTTTTAAGTTAGTTTCAGGTTTAGCGTGAGTGGATTCCTAAAAAAAAATTATGTTCGTTTTATGAAAAGGGTGAGTGGATTACTGCAACAAGGTGATTTAAATTTAGCCTTAGAAGAATAGTGATTGGATTATTTCAACAAGTTAATTTAAATTCACTTTTAGGATTAGGGAGAGTGGATTTCTGAAACAAGTTGCTTTAAACATAGGTTTAGGGTTAGGTTAAGTGGAATCCTGCAACAATTTGTTTTAAAGTTAGTTTTAGGTTTTGGGTAAGTGTGTTCCTGAAAAATAAATATGTTGTTTTTCGGAAAATGGTGAGTGGATTACTGCAAGAAGTTGATTTAAATTTAGTTAGGTTGAGTGGATTCCTGAAACATTTTTTTTTAAAGTTAGTTTTAGGGTTCAGGCGTGTGGATTCCTGAAAAAAGCATGTTATATTAGTTTTTAGAGAAGGGTGAGTGGATTACTGCAACAAGGTGATTTAAATGCATTTTTAGAATAAGGGTGATTGGATTATTTAAATAAATAAATTCAAATTTACTTTTAGGATTAGGATGAGTAGATTCCTGAAATAAGTTGTTTTACAGATAGTTTTAGGGTTAGGGCAAGTGGATTTCTGAAATAAATTTTTGCAAACTTAGTTTTAGGTTTCGGGTGAGTAGATTCCTGAAAAAAGTTGTTTAATGTTAGTTTTGGGAAAACTGTGTTTGGATTACTGCAACAAGTTAATTTAAATTTAGTTTTAGGATAACAGTGGTTGGATTAATGCAACAAGTTAATTTAAATTTACTTTTAGGATTAGGGTGAGTGGATTCCTGAAATATTTTGTTTTAAAGTTAGTTTTAGAGTTAGGGCAAGTGGATTCCTGAAACAATATATTTTAAAGTTAGTTTTAGGTCTTGGGTGAGTGGATTCCTGAAAAAAGTTTTTCATCTTAGTTTTAGGAAAAGGGTCAGTGGATTACTGCAAAAAAATTGATTTACATTTCAATTTACGATAAGGGTGATTGGATTATTGCAACAAGTGAATTTAAATTTTCTTTTAGGAATAAAGAGAGTGGCGTTCTGAAGCAAGTTGTTTTAAAGTTAGTGTTAGGGTTACAGTAAGTGGACTGCTTAAACAACATTTCTAAAGGTAATTTTAGGTTTTGGGCATGTGGATTTGTGAAAAAAGGTTTTTATGTTAGTGTTAGGAAAAGGATGAGTGGATTACTGCAAGCAAGATGATTTAAATGTAGTTTTAGGATAATTGTGATTGGATTATTTCAACAAGTTCATTTAAATATACTTTTAGGATGAGGGAGAGTGGATTCCTGAAATATTTTGTTTTAAAGTTAGTTTTAGAGTTAGGGCAAGTGGATTCCTGAAACAATATATTTTAAAGTTAGTTTTAGGTCTTGGGTGAGTGGATTCCTGAAAAACTTTTTTCATCTTAGTTTTAGGAAAAGGGTCAGTGGATTACTGCAAAAAAAATGATTTACATTTCAATTTAGGATAAGGGTGATTGGATTATTGCAACAAGTGAATTAAAATTTTATTTTAGGAATAGGGAGAGTGGAGTTCTGAAGCAAGTTGTTTTAAAGTTAGTTTTAGGGTTACAGTAAGTGGACTGCTTAAACAACATTTTTAAAGGTAATTTTAGGTTTTGGGCATGTGGATTTGTGAAAAAAGTTTTTATGATAGTGTTAGGAAAAGGATGAGTGGATTACTGCAGCAAGATGATTTAAATTTAGTTGTATGATAAGGGTGATTGGACTATTTCAACAAGTTAATTTAAATATTCCTTTAGGATTAGGGAGAGTGGAATCCTGAACACATTTTTTTAAAGTTAGTTTTAGGGTTATTGTGAGTGGATTCTTGAAACAATTTTGTAAATGTTAGTTTTAGGTTCCTGGTGAGTGCATTACTGCAAAAAGTTTTTTTATGTTAGGTTTAGGAAAATGGTGAGTGGATTACTGCAGCCAGTTGATTTAAATTCAGTTTTGGGATATGGGTGATTGCATTTTGCAACAAGGTAATTTAAATTTACTTTTAGGATTAGGGTGAGTGGATTCCTGAAATAAGTTATTTTAAAGATAGTTTTAAGGTTAGGTTGCGCGAATTGATGAAAAAACATTTTTTTTAAGTTAGTTTTCAGTTTAGGGGCATGTGGAGTCCTGAAACAAGTTGTTTTAAAGTTAGTTTTATGTTTCAGGCTTGTGGATTCCTGAAAAAAGTGTTTTATGTTAGTTTTAGGAAAAGGGTAAGTAGATTACTGCAAAAAACTTGATTTAAGTTTAGTTTTAGGTTAAGGGTGATTGGATTGTTGCAACAAGTTAATTTGAATTTACTTTTAGAATTAGGGTGAGTGGATTCCTGAAATAAGTTGTTTTACAGATAGTTTTAGGGTTAGGGCAAGTGGATTTCTAAAATAAATTTTTGCAAACTTAGTTTTAGGTTTCGGGTGAGTAGATTCCTGAAAAATGTTGTTTCGTGTTAGTTTTGGGAAAACTGTGTTTGGATTACTGCAACAAGTTAATTTAAATTTAGTTTTAGGATAAGAGTGATTGGATTAATGCAACAAGGTATTTTAAATTTACTTTGAGGAGTAGAATGAGTGGATTCTTGAAAAAAAGTTGTTTAATTTTACGCTCAGTTTCAGAGTTAGGTTGTATGGATTCCTTAAGCAATTTTTTTAAATTTAGTTTCAGGTTCCCGGCGAGTAGATTCCTGAAATTTATTTTTTAGGTTAGTTTTAGGAAAAGAGTGAGTGGATTACTGGAACCAGTTAATTTAAATTCAGTTTTAGGATAAGAGTGAGTGGATTATTGCAACAAGTTAATTTAAATTTACTTTTAGGATTAGGGTGAGTGCATTCCTGAAATATTTTGTTTTAAAGTTAGTGTTAGAGTTAGGGCAAGTGGATTCCTGAAACAATATATTTTAAAGTTAGTTTTAGGTCTTGCGTGAGTGGATTCCTGAAAAACGTTTTTCATCTTAGTTTTAGGAAAAGGGTCAGTGGATTACTGCAAAAAAATTGATTTACATTTCAATTTACGATAGGGTGATTGGATTATTGCAACAAGTGAATTTAAATTTTCTATTAGGAATAGGGAGAGTGGAGTTCTGAAGCAAGTTGTTTTAAAGTTAGTTTTAGGGTTACAGTAAGTGGACTGCTTAAACAACATTTCTAAAGGTAATTTTAGGTTTTGGGCATGTGGATTTGTGAAAAAAGGTTTTTATGTTAGTGTTAGGAAAAGGATGAGTGGATTATTGCAAGCAAGATGATTTAAATGTAGTTTTAGGATAATTGTGATTGGATTATTTCAACAAGTTAATTTAAATATACTTTTGGGATGAGGGAGAGTGGATTCCTGAAATATTTTGTTTTAAAGTTAGTTTTAGAGTTAGGGCAAGTGGATTCCTGAAACAATATATTTTAAATTTACTTTTAGGATTAGGGTGAGTGGATTCCTGAAATAAGTTTTTTTTTTTTTTTTTGAAAAACCTTTATTGAGATATAGTAAATAGACATATCAGATTGCCGTAGGCTCCTATTACAATGGGTTGCTCCAGCGAGCTCTTCTGAACCGGTCCAGTATCTCTCACACAGCCATTTAGCCGACATCCCAGAGGACCGGCGGCATTGCAATACTACATCAAGCAGTCCAGACCGAATCACTACCGAAGAGTGAAATACGTATTTGCCCCCAGCCTGCACAGTAGTCTAACCTGCCCGCATGGCCAACCTGCCGCTAGTCTGGTCAAGCCCCTAAGATTTCGTAAACCATATCTCAACGCCCAACCCCCCACCCCGTCCGCCACCATGCCACTGTCTCCTCCTTCATTGCTTCTACTTGTACACGCTGTCGCAAACCCAGGCGCCGAACTCCGACCAGACACTGCGCCCCTCGCTTCCAGGCCATTCCAACTCTGCAGCTCTCGTTCCCGTCTCGCTAGCACACTGCTAAGAAGCGCACGCCGCAGTCGGAGGACACCCCGACCCCCCTCCCGCAAACCAGCCGCCATCCCAGACGATTCACTGACATCATAGCCCATCACACCACAATAGAGTCCTATTCTTGTGTCACGCCCCCCACCGCCCCTCTGCACGCACCTGGGGCTTCATGTTGTGTCTCCCCCTGACCGGCCTCCTCGGGGTCTCCGGCAGTCATGTATGTTCTATACAGCGCCCAGAAGTTCTTGGGGCGACTCCTAGGGGGTAACAGTTCGCTATACGTTTCCGCCTGCGTGCTGCAATACAGCATATCTCTAACCCATCGTTTCTTAGTAGGAAGCGGCCCTCTCATCCAGCAGGCCGCCACGACGCGTCGCGCGATCAATAACGCCATGTCCGTCAGACGCCTCAGCGCCCGCGGGAGAGGCCTGGAGTAGCCCAGCAGCGCCAGAGCCGGATCAGGGGGATCTCCTTTTCCAAGATCTGGTTCAACTCCCGGAACACCGCCGTCCAGAACCGGGCAACACCTGGGCAAAGCCAGGCCATGTGTAGGAAGTCAGCCACGGGGACATGGCAGCGCTCGCACTCCGTCGTGAGGCGCAACCCGTACCTATGCAGTCTTTCAGGGGTGTAATAGACCCGCTGCAAAAACTTAAAATGTATTAATCAGTGTCGACCATTCAAGGAGACCTTTTTAGTACTAGAGCAGCAGTACTTCCACATCTCATCCGAAATGTCCATTTCAAGATCCGTCTGCCAGGCTCGCCGCGCTGCAGAACACTGGTGCTCCCTTTGCTGGTCACCAAGTTTTTTGAGGATCGAGACCATTTTGGACGGCGCCGCAGTTTTAATGACATAGGAAAGCTCCGGGATTTCGGGGGGTTCCTCCCCAGACGGCCCCAAAAGAGACAGCAACGCGCCACGGACCCTGTGGAATTGAAAGCGTTGGAGTAACGTGATCCCCGGCTGAGTCGAGATGACACTCTCCAGCGTCTTGGCCACTCCGTCCTGAAACAGGTCCGCCATCCTAACTATTCCCAAATCACCCAGCGCCCGTTTCACCCCTGCTTCCCGCAGAGGGGGGAGCCAAACTGCCCACTCCACCCGCATCAACGGGGAGTATAAGAGGTCACGGTCTTGCCTTCTCATAATCGCGTGCCACGCATGGTTAGTAGTTCTGAGCGAGTCCAACAGACCCACCCTACGATCCACGGGTAGAAAGACCGTCGCCGGGAGTGGGAGCGGATCCGCAAACAAGCGCTCCAGCAACACATGCGGAACGTCTGGTTCGGCGTGTATCCACTTATGCAAATGGGACGCCTGCGCCACTCTGTTGTAGCTTTCTAGGTCCGGAGCTCCAAGCCCCCCCATCTCGTATGGCAGCGTCAGCACTTTCCACTGGACTCTAGGTTGTTTACCACCCCAGGCCAGTCGGGTCAGGGTCTGAGTCAGCTGTGCAAAGAAAGACCTGGGGAGCACTATAGGGATGTTGTTAAAGAGGAACAGAAATCGCGGTAGGATAATCATTTTCATGATGGCAATTCTGCCCATCAGCGACAAAGGGAGCCTGTTCCACTACTCCACCTCGTCTACAAGTTTGGAATAAGCTACCCCATAGTTTTCCCTCAGCAAGACCTCCGGGTCCCTATGCAGCCGAATTCCCAGGTAGCGGATTGAGTCCGTTGTCCACTGCAAAGGGTATTCCATATGGAATGGCAATGTAGCCGGAGTCAACGGAAATGCCAGCGATTTGTTCCAGTTGACCCTGAGGCCCGACAGCGCCCCAAACCGGACCACCTCCCGCAAGATAGAAGCGAGATTCTCCTCCGGGTCTCGGATGTACAGCAGCGTATCGTCCGCGTAGGTAGAAATACCAATCTTATAGGAGGGAAAGTTGATTCCCTCGAATCTGTGGTATTCTCTTATTGCGCACGCTAAAGGTTCCGCCACCAGCGCATAGAGGAGTGGGGAGAGAGGGCAACCCTGCCTGGTCCCCCTAGTGATTGCAAACGCCTCCGTGACTCGGTCTCCGAGGCGCAGCCGGGCAGTGGGCCTAAAATACAATGCTCCAAGCATCTGCAAAAAAGGCTCTCCCAGCCCAAGTTTCCTCAGCACCCGCACCATAAACGGCCATTCCACTGAGTCAAACGCTTTCTCCATATCCAGGAAGAGCGCTAAGGCCTTACTCTCTGGGCGCACATGCTGCATGACTCCAAGGACCGTGCGGAGATTGTACGTGAGATTCCTGGATGGAACAAAGCCTGCCTGCTCCGGCGCCACGAGCTCCGGCACCAGAAGCGCCAAACGCGTGGCCAGCACCTTTGCATATATCTTGGCATCGACATTAATCAGGGAGAGAGGCCTATAGGAGCCACACAGGTTGGAGGGCTTCCCGGGTTTTAAAATTGTAACTAGCAGGGCCTCTCGCTTCGTGTCAGGCATACAGCCTTCAAGACATATGTCGTCAAAAAGAGTCATAAGATGCGGGAGGAGCTGGTCCTGGAAGGCCTTATAAAAGGCCACCGTCAGCCCGTCCGCTCCCGGGGCAGTGCCCGCCCTCATACCTCCCAAAGCCTCCAAGATCTCATCCTTTTGTATGGGCAGCGCCAGGAATTCCCGCCGCGAGTTGGACAAAAACGGCATTTTAATGTGACTGAGGTAGTCGTCTATCTCCTCTTCCATGTGAGAGGACTGAGATTTATACAGTCCAGCATAATAGGCCCTGAATTCTTCTATGATCCCCGTCTCGTCAGTAATCACATCGCCCGAAGTAGTGACGAGCTCGTCAATGACTAGGGGTCGCCTAGAGTTGCGGAGTATCCCCGCAAGTAAGGATCCCGGGCGCTCGCCCTCCCCGTAAGTACGAGCCGTGGCGTACTTCCCCATATGTTGCACCTCTCGGTCCGCTTCACTGTTGAACTCAGTGACCAGGTTCTGCAGCCTCGTAGCCACCTCGGGGTCCGCAGAAGTCCCCTGATTCTCCTCCAGCTGAGCAATCTGCATCTCCAGGGCCCCAAGCTGCCGCCGGATGGATTTAAGCACGCCCGAATGCTTAGTCATTGCAACACCGCGAATATAAGCCTTGAATGAATCCCACACCGTTTGGAAACTCTGGACTGAGCCTGAGTTTACCTCAAAGAACGATTCTATTTCGTCCGCCAGTTCCCCCCGGAACACGTCATCCAACAGTGAGTAAGGCGGCAGCCGCCACGTGAACGGCGGTACTCGTCGGTGCGGAGTAGCCAGTACCAGTAGAAGAGGGGAGTGGTCCGACAATGTGCGCGGCAAAACCTCGCAGTCCTTAACGCACGCAAGCAGTGACCGCGACACCAACCAATAGTCTATTCTGGTATGCACGTCGTGGAATGCCGAGTAATGCGTGAAGCCCCCTTTACCCGGGTGGCGATGCCGCCAGATGTCTAGCATGTCTAGCCTGGTTAATTCTGCCTGCATATGTAGGGCGGCGGTCGCCGGGCGGCGGGCTGGCCCCGAGGAGCGGTCTAAATCCGGATTGAATGTGAAGTTAAAGTCACCACCCCATACCTTGCCAGTGTGCACGTGCAGCCTGCATTGTGCCGCCAGTGCATCATAGAACTCAGGGGAGTCGTAATTGGGGCCGTACACATTGACTACAATCAGGTCATGGCCCTTACCAGCGCACCTCGCTATTAAGTAACGCCCGTCCGGGTCGGAGGTCAGCGACGTCAACCGCAAGTTCGATCGTGGGTTTACCCAAGTAACCACCCCTCTGGAGTGTGATGTAAAGCCTGCCGCCGCGCTGGTGCCCACTAGCCCCTTCGCTGCTAACAGTTTACTTGTAAGAGGGAGGTGAGTCTCCTGAAGTAGTGCCAGGTCAATGTGATGCCGGTGGAGATAATTTAAAACTTTCCTGAGTTTGCGATAATCGTTCAAGCCCCGGACATTCCAAGTCAGCGCTCTAATGGCCTCCTCGCCAATGTCACCCATCTGTTCTCCTATTCCAGTCATCCCAGCAGAAACATACAGCAACCACCGCTGCGCACAGGCCAGGCGGGAGTCCCCGCCCACCATTCGGCTCCAGACAGTCTGAAACAGCCATACAACAGTAAGACAAAAAGCTTGCCACTCAACAGACAGTGCGGATCACAGTTCCCAACGGCAGAACGTCCCCCTAACTTCCCAGCCCTCCACCCACAGTCAACCACCCCCAACCTGGCCAGACAGATCCCCAGTCCCACCCCCCTCCCTACCCCACAACAAACATACAAAACCATCCCCGAACCAGCCCCCAGAGGGGCCATGAAAGCTATCAGCGCTGGGGCAGGGGCCTCCGATGAACAGCTACCCTAAACTCTCAACAGTCCACCATATGGCCGTGCCCCCACTTCTAAGCCCCCAGTCTCAGTGCAGCTCGAGCTATTATCGCCTCCCCACCATTAGTTCTAGGGGGGACCCCAACACTCCCATCAGCGGCGAGCCACCCCACCTATCTAAGCTTGCAAGGCACCCTCCAAACGCCCCCATTAAGTCATCTAGGCCATAGCCCATTTGTCTCGTAGACCGGCCCGTGCGGTGAGCTCCAGGCGCCACACAAACCAGAGTCCCGCAGTTATTAAGGCCGCAGGGCTATCCTGCCCTTGACCAAACCATGAAAGAGGACCAGCCCCCGCCTCTCCTCCAAGTCTAGGGCCTCAACACCCGGGCACCCCCCAACACATCAGAAAGTTCTCACCTAGCCACAGCCTCAGAGTCCTCCGGGGCGGTCGTCGTCTCCTGCACAACAACAATGTTCCAGCCGCTGCAGCAGCGCCAGAGAAGCGGCAGCCTCCACGACAGGGCAACGACCCCCCGCCAGGAGACAGAGCGTATCAAGCGGCCACTGCCAGTGACCTAGTCCTGCTCCCCCAGGCCGGAGACCTCCGCCCGGGCGTCCACGCCGTCCTGCAGCCCACGCCGTTGCTCCTTCGACCACTCCTTCAGAGATCGCTGCAGCTCCCTCGGGTCCGTGAAGAAGTGCGAGTGCCCCTGCCTGTTGATTCGGAGCCTCGCCGGGTATAACATGGCATAGTCCAGGCCCAAGTCGCGGAGTTGTTTTTTGTAGGGTGCAAACTGCCTGCGCTCCTCCTGGACCTTCGCCGTGAAGTCGGGGTAGATGGAGATATCCATCCCTTCATATTGCAGCTTCCCCTTTTCCCTTGCCACCCGCAGGGCTGTGTCTCTGTCCCTATAATTCAGTAGTTTTGCTATTATGGGTCTTGCAGGCGCCCCAGGCTTGGGGCGAGGGCCCAACGAACGATGGGCTCTCTCAACAACAAACATGGGGGAGAACACGTCCTCTCCCAGCAGTGCCCGCAGCAATTTTTCAACGAAGAGTTCCATTCGCCCGGTGTGCGTCGATTCCGCCACACCGGTGATGCGGACGTTCGACCTCCTCGAATGGGCCTCCAAATCTTCGGACTTGTCCTGAATGACCTGCAGCAGTTTACTGAATTGCCTGCGGTCCGAGTCCCATGCCGTCTGTGCCTCCTCCACCTGTGTTATTCTCTGTTCGGACGCATCCAGCCGCTCAGTATTCTTATCCACTCGTTCCGACATGCGGTCCATGCGGTATGTGAGCGCATCGAGCTTGGTGTCTATCGCGGTCAGACTGCCCTGCAGCCCTTTTTCCATTGCCGCCAGCATTGCCTTGATGTCGGCGCACATAGAGCTCTCCGCAGCCGCTCCATCTGGAGGCCGCGCCGGCGGTTCTTCGTCGGGCCCCTTCGGCTTACGGGGGTCAAAAGACAGTTTGTGCTGGGACTTATCGCTTTTGCCCATGGCGACGCTGAGGGTCAGCGGCCGGCGCGCGTCCGCCTCTCCGGGGCAAAGTCCTGATCCTAGGGGGGCCGCGCTGCAGGTCACCCCCACCACGCCTCGCAGATGTCCGGGGCGCCGACCACCCCGAGTCACAGTTCCACTCTCTGGTCTCTCCCCGGCTACAGCCACCAGACTGCTCGCACAGTCGTAGATCAGCCTGCGCCACTCCCAGTGTCCGGTCGCCACCACAGGCCCGAGTGAGAGTGGGGTGCTCCCTACCCGAGTCAGTTATTCCACGCTCCTCCACGTGCTCCGTCGCTATCCAGGACAGGGAGGGCACCCCAGGGGCAGCGGCTGGTGACTGCTATTCACGAAGGCTACACCCCAAAGGGCCGCGGCAGCAGACCGCTCCCCTCCGCACGACAGCCCCAGTGGCCCCTCCAGCACACACAGCCAGGCCACAGCACAGGTCACGCGGTCGAGTCCTCCGGGCCGTCGCCGTCGCCCACCGGTCCGTCCACGGCACAGATGTCAGGCTCCCGTTAAGCAGGGGGTAGCGAAGGAGGGCGCCGCCGCAACAAAACACAGATCGGAGCAAGGAAGAACGGCAATCTCTCTGTAGACTCCGCGGGCCTGGGTCATCGCCTATGGTGCAGGGGGGGGGAGAGCGCCAACACCCAGGTGCGGCACCAATGCGCTTCTCCGCCGCCTCCCGTCTCGCGGGTGCCCCTTGGCCTGCGCCGTTCACCAGGGCAGCCAGAGGGGGGGGGCGATCCACACCAGCACGCCTGTCTCCCCCGCCGTCCGAAGCAAAGGTGTCTCGGGGTAGTCTCCGGGTCCAAACACCAGGGGTGACTAGGGTGCCACGCGGCGCGGGCAGCCGCTTCTGCCAGGGGGCCCAGGCAGCAATCCAGCCGGGGGGGGAGGGGAGGGGGGGGAGACACCACAACTGCCTCTCCGTACCCCCTACGGGTCCGCAACCCTCCGCTCGTGTGTCCGGTGCACCTGTCTCCGCCACTCCGCCGTCTCCCGGGCTCTCGGCAGTCGGACGGGGTCGGTTGGGTCCTCCCCCTGCAAGTCGGCCGCATGCCGCGTGACGCACGACGGGGAGAGCCACAGGACAGCCCGGGGATCACGGCCCAGTCCGCTCCTCCGCACAGCGCCCGCCGTTATCGGCTCTCCGGGCCTCGCTCGCTGTCGCCGGGCCTCCGGGGTGACGCAGCCCAGTGCCGGAGGGAACCCCCTCGCCAGCTATCTGTTCAGCGCCGCTGCTCAGGATACTGTGGTCGGATATTTAGGGGCTTAGAGCGGGAGCTCCGCGTTTACACGTCCGCCATAGCCGCCGGCTAGCTCCGCCCCCATTCCTGAAATAAGTTATTTTAAAGTTAGTTTTAAGGTTAGGTTGAGCGAATTGATGAAACAACATTTTTTTTAAGTTAGTTTTCAGTTTAGGGGCATGTGGAGTCCTGAAACAAGTTGTTTTAAAGTTAGTTTTATGTTTCAGGCTTGTGGATTCCTGAAAAAAGTGTTTTATGTTAGTTTTAGGAAAAGGGTAAGTAGATTACTGCAAAAAACTTGATTTAAGTTTAGTTTTAGGTTAAGGGTGATTGGATTGTTGCAACAAGTTAATTTAAATTTACTTTTAGAATTAGGGTGAGTGGATTCCTGAAATAAGTTGTTTTACAGATAGTTTTAGGGATAGGGCAAGTGGATTTCTGAAATAAATTTTTGCAAACTTAGTTTTAGGTTTCGGGTGAGTAGATTCCTGAAAAAAGTTGTTTAATGTTAGTTTTGGGAAAACTGTGTTTGGATTACTGCAACAAGTTAATTTAAATTTAGTTTGAGGATAACAGTGATTGGATTAATGCAACAAGGTATTTTAAATTTACTTTGAGGAGTAGAATGAGTGGATTCTTGAAAAAAAGTTGTTTAATTTTAAGCTCAGTTTCAGGGTTAGGTTGTATGGATTCCTTAAGCAATTTTTTTAAATTTAGTTTCAGGTTCCCGGCGAGTAGATTCCTGAAATTTATTTTTTAGGTTAGTTTTAGGGAAAGAGTGGGTGGATTACTGGAATCAGTTAATTTAAATTCAGTTTTAGGATAAGAGTGATTGGATTATTGCAACAAGTTAATTTAAATTTACTTTTAGGATTAGGGTGAGTGGATTCCTGAAATATTTTGTTTTAAAGTTAGTTTTAGAGTTAGGGCAAGTGGATTCCTGAAACAATATATTTTAAAGTTAGTTTTAGGTCTTGGCGTTAGTGGATTCCTGAAAAACATTTTTTATCTTAGTTTTAGGAAAAGGGTCAGTGGATTACTGCAAAATAATTGATTTACATTTCAATTTAGGATAAGGGTGATTGGATTATTGCAACAAGTGAATTTAAATTTTCTTTTAGGAATAGGGAGAGTGGAGTTCTGAAGCAAGTTGTTTTAGGGTTACAGTAAGTGGACTGCTTAAACAACATTTTTAAAGGTAATTTTAGGTTTTGGGCATGTGGATTTGTGAAAAAAGGTTTTTATGTTAGTGTTAGGAAAAGGATGAGTGGATTCCTGCAAGCAAGATGATTTAAATGTAGTTTTAGGATAATTGTGATTGGATTATTTCAACAAGTTAATTTAAATATACTTTTAGGATGAGGGAGAGTGGATTCCTGAAATAAATTGTTTTAAAGTTAGTTTCAGGGTTATGGTGAGTGGATTCCTGAAACAATTTCTTAAAAGTTAGTTTTAGGTTCCAGGTGAGTGGATTACTGAAAAAAATGTTTATGTTAGTTTTAGGAAAATGGTGAGTGGATTACTGCAACGAGTTGATTTAAATTCAGTTTTCGGATATGGGTGATTGCATTACTGCAACAAGTTAATTTAAAATTTGCATTTAGGATTAGGGTGAGTAGATTCCTGAAATAGGGTATTTTAAAGTTAGTTTTAGGGTTAGGGTGAGCGGATTCCTGAAACAACATGTTTTAAAGTTAGTTTTCAGTTTCGGGCACATGGCTCCTTAAAAAAGTTTTTTTAGATTAGTTTTAGGGAAAGGGTGAGTGGATTACTGCAGAATGTTAAATTAAATGGACTGCTTAAACAACATTTTTAAAGGTAATTTTAGGTTTTGGGCATGTGGATTTGTGAAAAAAGGTTTTTATGTTAGTGTTAGGAAAAGAATGAGTGGATTCCTGCAAGCAAGATGATTTAAATGTAGTTTTAGGATAATTGTGATTGGATTATTGAAATAAATTAAGTTAAATTTATTTTTAGGATTAGGATGAGTGGATTCCTGAAAAAAGTTGTTTTAAAGTTAGTTTCAGGGTTAGTGTGACTGATTCCTTAAATCATTTTTTTAAGTTAGTTTCAGGTTTAGCGTGAGTGGATTCCTAAAAAAAATTATGTTCGTTTTATGAAAAGGGTGAGTGGATTACTGCAACAAGGTGATTTAAATTTAGCCTTAGAAGAATAGTGATTGGATTATTTCAACAAGTTAATTTAAATTCACTTTTAGGATTAGGGAGAGTGGATTTCTGAAACAAGTTGCTTTAACATAGGTTTAGGGTTAGGTTAAGTGGAATCCTGCAACAATTTGTTTTAAAGTTAGTTCTAGGTTTTGGGTAAGTGTGTTCCTGAAAAATAAATATGTTGTTTTTCGGAAAATGGTGAGTGGATTACTGCAAGAAGTTGATTTAAATTTAGTTAGGTTGAGTGGATTCCTGAAACATTTTTTTTTAAAGTTAGTTTTAGGGTTCAGGTGTGTGGATTCCTGAAAAAAGCATGTTATATTAGTTTTTAGAGAAGGGTGAGTGGATTACTGCAACAAGGTGATTTAAATGCATTTTTAGAATAAGGGTGATTGGATTATTTAAATAAATAAATTCAAATTTACTTTTAGGATTAGGATGAGTAGATTCCTGAAATAAGTTGTTTTACAGATACTTTTAGGGTTAGGGCAAGTGGATTTCTGAAATAAATTTTTGCAAACTTAGTTTTAGGTTTCGGGTGAGTAGATTCCTGAAAAAAGTTGTTTAATGTTAGTTTTGGGAAAACTGTGTTTGGATTACTGCAACAAGTTAATTTAAATTTAGTTTTAGGATAACAGTGGTTGGATTAATGCAACAAGTTAATTTAAATTTACTTTTAGGATTAGGGTGAGTGGATTCCTGAAATATTTTGTTTTAAAGTTAGTTTTAGAGATAGGGCAAGTGGATTCCTGAAACAATATATTTTAAAGTTAGTTTTAGGTCTTGGGTGAGTGGATTCCTGAAAAAAGTTTTTCATCTTAGTTTTAGGAAAAGGGTCAGTGGATTACTGCAAAAAAATTGATTTACATTTCAATTTACGATAAGGGTGATTGGATTATTGCAACAAGTGAATTTAAATTTTCTTTTAGGAATAAAGAGAGTGGAGTTCTGAAGCAAGTTGTTTTAAAGTTAGTGTTAGGGTTACAGTAAGTGGACTGCTTAAACAACATTTCTAAAGGTAATTTTAGGTTTTGGGCATGTGGATTTGTGAAAAAGTTTTTTATGTTAGTGTTAGGAAAAGGATGAGTGGATTACTGCAAGCAAGATGATTTAAATGTAGTTTTAGGATAATTGTGATTGGATTATTTCAACAAGTTAATTTAAATATACTTTTAGGATGAGGGAGAGTGGATTCCTGAAATATTTTGTTTTAAAGTTAGTTTTAGAGTTAGGGCAAGTGGATTACTGAAACAATATATTTTAAAGTTAGTTTTAGGTCTTGGGTGAGTGGATTCCTGAAAAACGTTTTTCATCTTAGTTTTAGGAAAAGGGTCAGTGGATTACTGCAAAAAAATGATTTACATTTCAATTTAGGATAAGGGTGATTGGATTATTGCAACAAGTGAATTTAAATTTTCTTTTAGGAATAGGGAGAGTGGAGTTCTGAAGCAAGTTGTTTTAAAGTTAGTTTTAGGTTTACAGTAAGTGGACTGCTTAAACAACATTTTTAAAGGTAATTTTAGGTTTTGGGCATGTGGATTTGTGGAAAAAGTTTTTATGATAGTGTTAGGAAAAGGATGAGTGGATTACTGCAGCAAGATGATTTACATTTAGTTGTATGATAAGGGTGATTGGACTATTTCAACAAGTTAATTTAAATATTCTTTTAGGATTAGGGAGAGTGGAATCCTGAACAAATTGTTTTAAAGTTAGTTTTAGGGTTATTGTGAGTGGATTCTTGAAACAATTTTTTAAATGTTAGTTTTAGGTTCCTGGTGAGTGCATTACTGCAAAACGTTTTTTATGTTAGTTTTAGGAAAATGGAGAGTGGATTACTGCAGCCAGTTGATTTAAATTCAGTTTTGGGATATGGGTGATTGCATTTTGCAACAAGGTAATTTAAATTTACTTTTAGGATTAGGGTGAGTGGATTCCTGAAATAAGTTATTTTAAAGTTAGTTTTAAGGTTAGGTTGAGCGAATTGATGAAACAACAGTTTTTTTTAAGTTAGTTTTCAGTTTAGGGGCATGTGGAGTCCTGAAACAAGTAGTTTTAAAGTTAGTTTTATGTTTCAGGCTTGTGGATTGCTAAAAAAAGTGTTTTATGTTAGTTTTAGGAAAAGGGTAAGTAGATTACTGCAAAAAACTTGATTTACGTTTAGTTTTAGGTTAAGGGTGATTCGATTGTTGCAACAAGTTAATTTGAATTTACTTTTAGAATTGGGGTGAGTGGATTCCTGAAATAAGTTGTTTTACAGATAGTTTTAGGGTTAGGGCAAGTGGATTTCTGAAATACATTTTTGCAAACTTAGTTTTAGGTTTCGGGTGAGTAGATTCCTGAAAAATGTTGTTTCGTGTTAGTTTTGGGAAAACTGTGTTTGGATTACTGCAACAAGTTAATTTAAATTTAGTTTTAGGATAACAGTGATTGGATTAATGCAACAAGGTATTTTAAATTTACTTTGAGGAGTAGAATGAGTGGATTCTTGAAAAAACAGTTGATTAATTTTAAGCTCAGTTTCAGGGTTAGGTTGTATGGATTCCTTAAGCAATTTTTTTTAATTTAGTTTCAGGTTCCCGGCGAGTAGATTCCTGAAATTTATTTTTTAGGTTAGTTTTAGGAAAAGAGTGAGTGGATTACTGGAACCAGTTAATTTAAATTCAGTTTTAGGATAAGAGTGAGTGGATTATTGCAACAAGTTAATTTAAATTTACTTTTAGGATTAGGGTGAGTGCATTCCTGAAATATTTTGTTTTAAAGTTAGTGTTAGAGTTAGGGCAAGTGGATTCCTGAAACAATATATTTTAAAGTTAGTTTTAGGTCTTGCGTGAGTGGATTCCTGGAAAACGTTTTTCATCTTAGTTTTAGGAAAAGGGTCAGTGGATTACTGCAAAAAAATTGATTTACATTTCAATTTACGATAGGGTGATTGGATTATTGCAACAAGTGAATTTAAATTTTCTTTTAGGAATAAAGAGAGTGGAGTTCTGAAGCAAGTTGTTTTAAAGTTAGTGTTAGGGTTACAGTAAGTGGACTGCTTAAACAACATTTCTAAAGGTAATTTTAGGTTTTGGGCATGTGGATTTGTGAAAAAAGGTTTTTATGTTAGTGTTAGGAAAAGGATGAGTGGATTACTGCAAGCAAGATGATTTAAATGTAGTTTTAGGATAATTGTGATTGGATTATTTCAACAAGTTAATTTAAATATACTTTTAGGATGAGGGAGAGTGGATTCCTGAAATATTTTGTTTTAAAGTTAGTTTTAGAGTTAGGGCAAGTGGATTACTGAAACAATATATTTTAAAGTTAGTTTTAGGTCTTGGGTGAGTGGATTCCTGAAAAACGTTTTTCATCTTAGTTTTAGGAAAAGGGTCAGTGGATTACTGCAAAAAAATGATTTACATTTCAATTTAGGATAAGGGTGATTGGATTATTGCAACAAGTGAATTTAAATTTTCTTTTAGGAATAGGGAGAGTGGAGTTCTGAAGCAAGTTGTTTTAAAGTTAGTTTTAGGGTTACAGTAAGTGGACTGCTTTAACAACATTTTTAAAGGTAATTTTAGGTTTTGGGCTTGTGGATTTGTGAAAAAAGTTTTTATGATAGTGTTAGGAAAAGGATGAGTGGATTACTGCAGCAAGATGATTTACATTTAGTTGTATGATAAGGGTGATTGGACTATTTCAACAAGTTAATTTAAATATTCTTTTAGGATTAGGGAGAGTGGAATCCTGAACAAATTGTTTTAAAGTTAGTTTTAGGGTTATTGTGAGTGGATTCTTGAAACAATTTTTTAAATGTTAGTTTTAGGTTCCTGGTGAGTGCATTACTGCAAAAAGTTGTTTATGTTAGTTTTAGGAAAATGGAGAGTGGATTACTGCAGCCAGTTGATTTAAATTCAGTTTTGGGATATGGGTGATTGCATTTTGCAACATGGTAATTTAAATTTACTTTTAGGATTAGGGTGAGTGGATTCCTGAAATAAGTTATTTTAAAGTTAGTTTTAAGGTTAGGTTGAGCGAATTGATGAAACAACATTTTTTTAAGTTAGTTTTCAGTTTAGGGGCATGTGGAGTCCTGAAACAAGTTGTTTTAAAGTTAGTTTTATGTTTCAGGCTTGTGGATTCCTAAAAAAAGTGTTTTATGTTAGTTTTAGGAAAAGGGTAAGTAGATTACTGCAAAAAACTTGATTTAAGTTTAGTTTTAGGTTAAGGGTGATTGGATTGTTGCAACAAGTTAATTTGAATTTACTTTTAGAATTCGGGTGAGTAGATTCCTGAAATAAGTTGTTTTACAGATAGTTTTAGGGATAGGGCAAGTGGATTTCTGAAATAAATATTTGCAAACTTAGTTTTAGGTACGGGTGAGTAGATTCCTGAAAAAAGTTGTTTAATGTTAGTTTTGGGAAAACTGTGTTTGGATTACTGCAACAAGTTAATTTAAATTTAGTTTTAGGATAACAGTGATTGGATTAATGCAACAAGGTATTTTAAATTTACTTTGAGGAGTAGAATGAGTGGATTCTTGAAAAAAAGTTGTTTAATTTTAAGCTCAGTTTCAGGGTTAGGTTGTATGGATTCCTTAAGCAATTTTTTTAAATTTAGTTTCAGGTTCCCGGCGAGTAGATTCCTGAAATTTATTTTTTAGGTTAGTTTTAGGAAAAGAGTGAGTGGATTACTGGAACCAGTTAATTTAAATTCAGTTTTAGGATAAGAGTGATTGGATTATTGCAACAAGTTAATTTAAATTTACTTTTAGGATTAGGGTGAGTGGATTCCTGAAATATTTTGTTTTAAAGTTAGTTTTAGAGTTAGGGCAAGTGGATTCCTGAAACAATATATTTTAAAGTTAGTTTTAGGTCTTGGCGTGAGTGGATTCCTGAAAAACGTTTTTTATCTTAGTTTTAGGAAAAGGGTCAGTGGATTACTGCAAAATAATTGATTTACATTTCAATTTAGGATAAGGGTGATTGGATTATTGCAACAAGTGAATTTAAATTTTCTTTTAGGATTCGGAAGAGTGGAGTTCTGAAGCAAGTTGTTTTAAAGTTAGTTTTAGGGTTACAGTAAGTGGACTGCTTAAACAACATTTTTAAAGGTAATTTTAGGTTTTGGGCATGTGGATTTGTGAAAAAAGGTTTTTATGTTAGTGTTAGGAAAAGGATGAGTGGATTCCTGCAAGCAAGATGATTTACATGTAGTTTTAGGATAATTGTGATTGGATTATTTCAACAAGTTAATTTAAATATACTTTTAGGATGAGGGAGAGTGGATTCCTGAAATAAATTGTTTTAAAGTTAGTTTCAGGGTTATGGTGAGTGTATTCCTGAAACAATTTCTTAAAAGTTAGTTTTAGGTTCCAGGTGAGTGGATTACTGAAAAAAATGTTTATGTTAGTTTTTGGAAAATGGTGAGTGGATTACTGCAACGAGTTGATTTAAATTCAGTTTTGGGATATGGGTGATTCCATTACTGCAACAAGTTAATTTAAATTTGCATTTAGGATTAGGGTGAGTAGATTCCTGAACTAGGTTATTTTAAAGTTAGTTTTAGGGTTAGGGTGAGCGGATTCCTGAAACAACATGTTTTAAAGTTAGTTTTCAGTTTCGGGCACATGGCTCCTTAAAAAAGTTTTTTTAGATTAGTTTTAGGGAAAGGGTGAGTGGATTACTGCAGAATGTTAAATTAAATGGACTGCTTAAACAACATTTTTAAAGGTAATTTTAGGTTTTGGGCATGTGGATTTGTGAAAAAAGGTTTTTATGTTAGTGTTAGGAAAAGGATGAGTGGATTCCTGCAAGCAAGATGATTTAAATGTAGTTTTAGGATAATTGTGATTGGATTATTGAAATAAATTAAGTTAAATGTATTTTTAGGATTAGGATGAGTGGATTCCTGAAAAAAGTTGTTTTAAAGTTAGTTTCAGGGTTAGTGTGACTGATTCCTTAAATAATTTTTTTAAGTTAGTTTCAGGTTTAGCGTGAGTGGATTCCTAAAAAAAAATTATGTTAGTTTTATGAAAAGGGTGAGTGGATTACTGCAACAAGGTGATTTAAATTTAGCCTTAGAAGAATAGTGATTGGATTATTTCAACAAGTTAATTTAAATTCACTTTTAGGATTAGGGAGAGTGGATTTCTGAAACAAGTTGCTTTAAACATAGGTTTAGGGTTAGGTTAAGTGGAATCCTGCAACAATTTGTTTTAAAGTTAGTTTTAGGTTTTGGGTAAGTGTGTTCCTGAAAAATAAATATGTTGTTTTTTGGAAAATGGTGAGTGGATTAATGCAAGAAGTTGATTTAAATTTAGTTAGGTTGAGTGGATTCCTGAAACATTTTTTTTTAAAGTTAGTTTTAGGGTTCAGGCATGTGGATTCCTGAAAAACACATGTTATATTAGTTTTTGGAGAAGGGTGAGTAGATTACTGCAACAAGGTGATTTAAATGCATTTTTAGAATAAGGGTGATTGGATTATTTAAATAAATAACTTCAAATTTACTTTTAGGATTAGGATGAGTAGATTCCTGAAATACGTTGTTTTACAGATAGTTTTAGGGTTAGGGCAGGTGGATTTCTGAAATAAATTTTTGCAAACTTAGTTTTAGGTTTCGGGTGAGTAGATTCCTGAAAAAAGTTGTTTAATGTTAGTTTTGGGAAAACTGTGTTTGTATTACTGCAACAAGTTAATTTAAATTTATTTTTAGGATAACAGTGATTGGATTAATGCAACAAGTTAATTTAAATTTACTTTTAGGATTAGGATGAGTGGATTCCTGAAATATTTTGTTTTAAAGTTAGTTTTAGAGTTAGGGCAAGTGGATTCCTGAAACAATATATTTTAAAGTTAGTTTTAGGTTTTGGGTGATAGGATTCCTGAAAAACGTTTTTCATCTCAGTTTTAGGAAAAGGGTCCGTGGATTACTGCAAAAAATTGATTTTCATTTCAATTTACGATAAGGGTGATTGGATTATTGCAACAAGTGAATTTAAATTTTCTTTTAGGAATAGGGAGAGTGGAGTTCTGAAGCAAGTTGTTTTAAAGTTAGTGTTAGGGTTACAGTAAGTGGACTGCTTAAACAACATTTCTAAAGGTAATTTTAGGTTTTGGGCATGTGGATTTGTGAAAAAAGGTTTTTATGTTAGTGTTAGGAAAAGGATGAGTGGATTACTGCAAGCAAGATGATTTAAATGTAGTTTTAGGATAATTGTGATTGGATTATTTCAACAAGTTAATTTAAATATACTTTTAGGATGAGGGAGAGTGGATTCCTGAAATATTTTGTTTTAAAGTTAGTTTTAGCGTTAGGGCAAGTGGATTCCTGAAACAATATATTTTAAAGTTAGTTTTAGGTCTTGGGTGAGTGGATTCCTGAAAAACGTTTTTCATCTTAGTTTTAGGAAAAGGGTCAATGGTTTACTGCAAAAAAATGATTTACATTTCAATTTAGGATAAGGGTGATTGGATTATTGCAACAAGTGAATTTAAATTTTCTTTTAGGAATAGGGAGAGTGGAGTTCTGAAGCAAGTTGTTTTAAAGTTAGTTTTAGGGTTACAGTAAGTGGACTGCTTAAACAACATTTTTAAAGGTAATTTTAGGTTTTGGGCATGTGGATTTGTGAAAAAAGTTTTTATGATAGTGTTAGGAAAAGGATGAGTGGATTACTGCAGCAAGATGATTTAAATTTAGTTGTATGATAAGGGTGATTGGACTATTTCAACAAGTTAATTTAAATATTCTTTTAGGATTAGGGAGAGTGGAATCCTGAACAAATTGTTTTAAAGTTAGTTTTAGGGTTATTGTGAGTGGATTCTTGAAACAATTTTTAAATTGTTAGTTTTAGGTTCCTGGTGAGTGCATTACTGCAAAAAGTTTTTTATGTTAGTTTTAGGAAAATGGAGAGTGGATTACTGCAGCCAGTTGATTTAAATTCAGTTTTGGGATATTGGTGATTGCATTTTGCAACAAGGTAATTTAAATTTACTTTTAGGATTAGGGTGAGTGGATTCCTGAAATAAGTTATTTTAAAGTTAGTTTTAAGGTTAGGTTGAGCGAATTTATGAAACAACATTTTTTTTAAGTTAGTTTTCAGTTTAGGGGCATGTGGAGTCCTGAAACAAGTAGTTTTAAAGTTAGTTTTATGTTTCAGGCTTGTGGATTCCTAAAAAAAGTGTTTTATGTTAGTTTTAGGAAAAGGGTAAGTAGATTACTGCACAAAACTTGATTTAAATTTAGTTTTAGGTTAAGGGTGATTGGATTGTTGCAACAAGTTAATTTGAATTTACTTTTAGAATTAGGGTGAGTGGAATCCTGAAATAAGTTGTTTTAGGGTTAGGGCAAGTGGATTTCTGAAATAAATTTTTGCAAACTTAGTTTTAGGTTTCGGGTGAGTAGATTCCTGAAAAAAGTTGTTTCATGTTAGTTTTGGGAAAACTGTGTTTGGATTACTGCAACAAGTTAATTTAAATTTAGTTTTAGGATAAGAGTGATTGGATTAATGCAACAAGGTATTTTAAATTTACTTTGAGGAGTAGGATGAGTGGATTCTTGAAAAAAAGTTCTTTAATTTTAAGCTCAGTTTCAGGGTTAGGTTGTATGGACTCCTTAAGCAATTTTTTTAAATTTAGTTTCAGGTTCCCGGCGAGTAGATTCCTGAAATTTATTTTTTAGGTTAGTTTTAGGAAAAGAGTGAGTGGATTACTGGAACCAGTTAATTTAAATTCAGTTTTAGGATAAGAGTGAGTGGATTATTGCAACAAGTTAATTTAAATTTACTTTTAGGATTAGGGTGAGTGCATTCCTGAAATATTTTGTTTTAAAGTTAGTGTTAGAGTTAGGGCAAGTGGATTCCTGAAACAATATATTTTAAAGTTAGTTTTAGGTCTTGCGTGAGTGGATTCCTGAAAAAAGTTTTTCATCTTAGTTTTAGGAAAAGGGTCAGTGGATTACTGCAAAAAAATTGATTTACATTTCAATTTACGATAGGGTGATTGGATTATTGCAACAAGTGAATTTAAATTTTCTTTTAGGAATAGGGAGAGTGGAGTTCTGAAGCAAGTTGTTTTAAAGTTAGTTTCAGGGTTACAGTAAGTGGACTGCTTAAACAACATTTCTAAAGGTAATTTTAGGTTTTGGGCATGTGGATTTGTGAAAAAAAGGTTTTTATGTTAGTGTTAGGAAAAGGATGAGTGGATTACTGCAAGCAAGATGATTTAAATGTAGTTTTAGGATAATTGTGATTGGATTATTTCAACAAGTTAATTTAAATATACTTTTGGGATGAGGGAGAGTGGATTCCTGAAATATTTTGTTTTAAAGTTAGTTTTAGAATTAGGGCAAGTGGATTCCTGAAACAATATATTTTAAATTTACTTTTAGGATTAGGGTGAGTGTATTCCTGAAATAAGTTATTTTAAAGTTAGTTTTAAGGTTAGGTTGAGCGAATTGATGAAACAACATTTTTTAAGTCAGTTTTCAGTTTAGGGGCATGTGGAGTCCTGAAACAAGTTGTTTTAAAGTTAGTTGTATGTTTCAGGCTTGTGGATTCCTGAAAAAAGTGTTTTATGTTAGTTTTAGGAAAAGGGTAAGTAGATTACTGCAAAAAACTTGATTTAAGTTTAGTTTTAGGTTAAGGGTGATTGGATTGTTGCAACAAGTTAATTTGAATTTACTTTTAGAATTAGGGTGAGTGGATTCGTGAAATAAGTTGTTTTACAGATAGTTTTAGGGTTAGGGCAGGTGGATTTCTGAAATAAATGTTTGCAAACTTAGTTTTAGGTTTCGGGTGAGTAGATTCCTGAAAAAAGTTGTTTAATGTTAGTTTTGGGAAAACTGTGTTTGTATTACTGCAACAAGTTAATTTAAATTTATTTTTAGGATAACAGTGATTGGATTAATGCAACAAGTTAATTTAAATTTACTTTTAGGATTAGGGTGAGTGGATTCCTGAAATATTTTGTTTTAAAGTTAGTTTTAGAGTTAGGGCAAGTGGATTCCTGAAACAATATATTTTAAAGTTAGTTTTAGGTTTTGGGTGATAGGATTCCTGAAAAACGTTTTTCATCTTAGTTTTAGGAAAAGGGTCCGTGGATTACTGCAAAAAAATTGATTTTCATTTCAATTTACGATAAGGGTGATTGGATTATTGCAACAAGTGAATTTAAATTTTCTTTTAGGAATAGGGAGAGTGGAGTTCTGAAGCAAGTTGTTTTAAAGTTAGTGTTAGGGTTACAGTAAGTGGACTGCTTAAACAACATTTCTAAAGGTAATTTTAGGTTTTGGGCATGTGGATTTGTGAAAAAAGGTTTTTATGTTAGTGTTAGGAAAAGGATGAGTGGATTACTGCAAGCAAGATGATTTAAATGTAGTTTTAGGATAATTGTGATTGGATTATTTCAACAAGTTAATTTAAATATACTTTTAGGATGAGGGAGAGTGGAATCCTGAAATATTTTGTTTTAAAGTTAGTTTTAGAGTTAGGGCAAGTGGATTCCTGAAACAATATATTTTAAAGTTAGTTTTAGGTCTTGGGTGAGTGGATTCCTGAAAAACGTTTTTCATCTTAGTTTTAGGAAAAGGGTCAATGGTTTACTGCAAAAAAATGATTTACATTTCAATTTAGGATAAGGGTGATTGGATTATTGCAACAAGTGAATTTAAATTTTCTTTTAGGAATAGGGAGAGTGGAGTTCTGAAGCAAGTTGTTTTAAAGTTAGTTTTAGGGTTACAGTAAGTGGACTGCTTAAACAACATTTTTAAAGGTAATTTTAGGTTTTGGGCATGTGGATTTGTGAAAAAAGTTTTTATGATAGTGTTAGGAAAAGGATGAGTGGATTACTGCAGCAAGATGATTTAAATTTAGTTGTATGATAAGGGTGATTGGACTATTTCAACAAGTTAATTTAAATATTCTTTTAGGATTAGGGAGAGTTGAATCCTGAACAAATTGTTTTAAAGTTAGTTTTAGGGTTATTGTGAGTGGATTCTTGAAACAATTTTTAAATTGTTAGTTTTAGGTTCCTGGTGAGTGCATTACTGCAAAAAGTTTTTTATGTTAGTTTTAGGAAAATAGAGAGTGGATTACTGCAGCCAGTTGATTTAAATTCAGTTTTGGGATATGGGTGATTGCATTTTGCAACAAGGTAATTTAAATTTACTTTTAGGATTAGGGTGAGTGGATTCCTGAAATAAGGTATTTTAAAGTTAGTTTTAAGGTTAGGTTGAGCGAATTTATGAAACAACATTTTTTTAAAGTTAGTTTTCAGTTTAGGGGCATGTGGAGTCCTGAAACAAGTAGTTTTAAAGTTAGTTTTATGTTTCAGGCTTGTGGATTCCTAAAAAAAGTGTTTTATGTTAGTTTTAAGAAAAGGGTAAGTAGATTACTGCACAAAACTTGATTTAAATTTAGTTTTAGGTTAAGGGTGATTGGATTGTTGCAACAAGTTAATTTGAATTTACTTTTAGAATTAGGGTGAGTGGAATCCTGAAATAAGTTGTTTTAGGGTTAGGGCAAGTGGATTTCTGAAATAAATTTTTGCAAACTTAGTTTTAGGTTTCGGGTGAGTAGATTCCTGAAAAATGTTGTTTCATGTTAGTTTTGGGAAAACTGTGTTTGGATTACTGCAACAAGTTAATTTAAATTTAGTTTTAGGATAAGAGTGATTGGATTAATGCAACAAGGTATTTTAAATTTACTTTGAGGAGTAGGATGAGTGGATTCTTGAAAAAAAGTTCTTTAATTTTAAACTCAGTTTCAGGGTTAGGTTGTATGGATTCCTTAAGCAATTTTTTTAGATTTAGTTTCAGGTTCCCGGCGAGTAGATTCCTGAAATTTATTTTTTAGGTTAGTTTTAGGAAAAGAGTGAGTGGATTACTGGAACCAGTTAATTTAAATTCAGTTTTAGGATAAGAGTGAGTGGATTATTGCAACAAGTTAATTTAAATTTACTTTTAGGATTAGGGTGAGTGCATTCCTGAAATATTTTGTTTTAAAGTTAGTGTTAGAGTTAGGGCAAGTGGATTCCTGAAACAATATATTTTAAAGTTAGTTTTAGGTCTTGCGTGAGTGGATTCCTGAAAAAAGTTTTTCATCTTAGTTTTAGGAAAAGGGTCAGTGGATTACTGCAAAAAAATTGATTTACATTTCAATTTACGATAGGGTGATTGGATTATTGCAACAAGTGAATTTAAATTTTCTTTTAGGAATAGGGAGAGTGGAGTTCTGAAGCAAGTTGTTTTAAAGTTAGTGTTAGGGTTACAGTAAGTGGACTGCTTAAACAACATTTCTAAAGGTAATTTTAGGTTTTGGGCATGTGGATTTGTGAAAAAAGGTTTTTATGTTAGTGTTAGGAAAAGGATGAGTGGATTACTGCAAGCAAGATGATTTAAATGTAGTTTTAGGATAATTGTGATTGGATTATTTCAACAAGTTAATTTAAATATACTTTTAGGATGAGGGAGAGTGGATTCCTGAAATATTTTGTTTTAAAGTTAGTTTTAGAGTTAGGGCAAGTGGATTCCTGAAACAATATATTTTAAAGTTAGTTTTAGGTCTTGGGTGAGTGGATTCCTGAAAAACGTTTTTCATCTTAGTTTTAGGAAAAGGGTCAATGGTTTACTGCAAAAAAATGATTTACATTTCAATTTAGGATAAGGGTGATTGGATTATTGCAACAAGTGAATTTAAATTTTCTTTTAGGAATAGGGAGAGTGGAGTTCTGAAGCAAGTTGTTTTAAAGTTAGTTTTAGGGTTACAGTAAGTGGACTGCTTAAACAACATTTTTAAAGGTAATTTTAGGTTTTGGGCATGTGGATTTGTGAAAAAAGTTTTTATGATAGTGTTAGGAAAAGGATGAGTGGATTACTGCAGCAAGATGATTTAAATTTAGTTGTATGATAAGGGTGATTGGACTATTTCAACAAGTTAATTTAAATATTCTTTTAGGATTAGGGAGAGTGGAATCCTGAACAAATTGTTTTAAAGTTAGTTTTAGGGTTATTGTGAGTGGATTCTTGAAACAATTTTTAAATTGTTAGCTTTAGGTTCCTGGTGAGTGCATTACTGCAAAAAGTTTTTTATGTTAGTTTTAGGAAAATGGAGAGTGGATTACTGCAGCCAGTTGATTTAAATTCAGTTTTGGGATATGGGTGATTGCATTTTGCAACAAGGTAATTTAAATTTACTTTTAGGATTAGGGTGAGTGGATTCCTGAAATAAGTTATTTTAAAGTTAGTTTTAAGGTTAGGTTGAGCGAATTTATGAAACAACATTTTTTTTTAAGTTAGTTTTCAGTTTAGGGGCATGTGGAGTCCTGAAACAAGTAGTTTTAAAGTTAGTTTTATGTTTCAGGCTTGTGGATTCCTAAAAAAAGTGTTTTATGTTAGTTTTAGGAAAAGGGTAAGTAGATTACTGCACAAAACTTGATTTAAATTTAGTTTTAGGTTAAGGGTGATTGGATTGTTGCAACAAGTTAATTTGAATTTACTTTTAGAATTAGGGTGAGTGGAATCCTGAAATAAGTTGTTTTAGGGTTAGGGCAAGTGGATTTCTGAAATAAATTTTTGCAAACTTAGTTTTAGGTTTCGGGTGAGTAGATTCCTGAAAAATGTTGTTTCATGTTAGTTTTGGGAAAACTGTGTTTGGATTACTGCAACAAGTTAATTTAAATTTAGTTTTAGGATAAGAGTGATTGGATTAATGCAACAAGGTATTTTAAATTTACTTTGAGGAGTAGGATGAGTGGATTCTTGAAAAAAAGTTCTTTAATTTTAAGCTCAGTTTCAGGGTTAGGTTGTATGGATTCCTTAAGCAATTTTTTTAAATTTAGTTTCAGGTTCCCGGCGAGTAGATTCCTGAAATTTATTTTTTAGGTTAGTTTTAGGAAAAGAGTGAGTGGATTACTGGAACCAGTTAATTTAAATTCAGTTTTAGGATAAGAGTGAGTGGATTATTGCAACAAGTTAATTTAAATTTACTTTTAGGATTAGGGTGAGTGCATTCCTGAAATATTTTGTTTTAAAGTTAGTGTTAGAGTTAGGGCAAGTGGATTCCTGAAACAATATATTTTAAAGTTAGTTTTAGGTCTTGCGTGAGTGGATTCCTGAAAAAAGTTTTTCATCTTAGTTTTAGGAAAAGGGTCAGTGGATTACTGCAAAAAAATTGATTTACATTTCAATTTACGATAGGGTGATTGGATTATTGCAACAAGTGAATTTAAATTTTCTTTTAGGAATAGGGAGAGTGGAGTTCTGAAGCAAGTTGTTTTAAAGTTAGTGTTAGGGTTACAGTAAGTGGACTGCTTAAACAACATTTCTAAAGGTAATTTTAGGTTTTGGGCATGTGGATTTGTGAAAAAAGGTTTTTATGTTAGTGTTAGGAAAAGGATGAGTGGATTACTGCAAGCAAGATGATTTAAATGTAGTTTTAGGATAATTGTGATTGGATTATTTCAACAAGTTAATTTAAATATACTTTTAGGATGAGGGAGAGTGGATTCCTGAAATATTTTGTTTTAAAGTTAGTTTTAGAGTTAGGGCAAGTGGATTCCTGAAACAATATATTTTAAAGTTAGTTTTAGGTCTTGGGTGAGTGGATTCCTGAAAAACGTTTTTCATCTTAGTTTTAGGAAAAGGGTCAATGGTTTACTGCAAAAAAATGATTTACATTTCAATTTAGGATAAGGGTGATTGGATTATTGCAACAAGTGAATTTAAATTTTCTTTTAGGAATAGGGAGAGTGGAGTTCTGAAGCAAGTTGTTTTAAAGTTAGTTTTAGGGTTACAGTAAGTGGACTGCTTAAACAACATTTTTAAAGGTAATTTTAGGTTTTGGGCATGTGGATTTGTGAAAAAAGTTTTTATGATAGTGTTAGGAAAAGGATGAGTGGATTACTGCAGCAAGATGATTTAAATTTAGTTGTATGATAAGGGTGATTGGACTATTTCAAAAAGTTAATTTAAATATTCTTTTAGGATTAGGGAGAGTGGAATCCTGAACAAATTGTTTTAAAGTTAGTTTTAGGGTTATTGTGAGTGGATTCTTGAAACAATTTTTAAATTGTTAGCTTTAGGTTCCTGGTGAGTGCATTACTGCAAAAAGTTTTTTATGTTAGTTTTAGGAAAATGGAGAGTGGATTACTGCAGCCAGTTGATTTAAATTCAGTTTTGGGATATGGGTGATTGCATTTTGCAACAAGGTAATTTAAATTTACTTTTAGGATTAGGGTGAGTGGATTCCTGAAATAAGTTATTTTAAAGTTAGTTTTAAGGTTAGGTTGAGCGAATTTATGAAACAACATTTTTTTTTAAGTTAGTTTTCAGTTTAGGGGCATGTGGAGTCCTGAAACAAGTAGTTTTAAAGTTAGTTTTATGTTTCAGGCTTGTGGATTCCTAAAAAAAGTGTTTTATGTTAGTTTTAGGAAAAGGGTAAGTAGATTACTGCACAAAACTTGATTTAAATTTAGTTTTAGGTTAAGGGTGATTGGATTGTTGCAACAAGTTAATTTGAATTTACTTTTAGAATTAGGGTGAGTGGAATCCTGAAATAAGTTGTTTTAGGGTTAGGGCAAGTGGATTTCTGAAATAAATTTTTGCAAACTTAGTTTTAGGTTTCGGGTGAGTAGATTCCTGAAAAATGTTGTTTCATGTTAGTTTTGGGAAAACTGTGTTTGGATTACTGCAACAAGTTAATTTAAATTTAGTTTTAGGATAAGAGTGATTGGATTAATGCAACAAGGTATTTTAAATTTACTTTGAGGAGTAGGATGAGTGGATTCTTGAAAAAAAGTTCTTTAATTTTAAGCTCAGTTTCAGGGTTAGGTTGTATGGATTCCTTAAGCAATTTTTTTAAATTTAGTTTCAGGTTCCCGGCGAGTAGATTCCTGAAATTTATTTTTTAGGTTAGTTTTAGGAAAAGAGTGAGTGGATTACTGGAACCAGTTAATTTAAATTCAGTTTTAGGATAAGAGTGAGTGGATTATTGCAACAAGTTAATTTAAATTTACTTTTAGGATTAGGGTGAGTGCATTCCTGAAATATTTTGTTTTAAAGTTAGTGTTAGAGTTAGGGCAAGTGGATTCCTGAAATAATAAATTTTAAAGTTAGTTTTAGGTCTTGCGTGAGTGGATTCCTGAAAAAAGTTTTTCATCTTAGTTTTAGGAAAAGGGTCAGTGGATTACTGCAAAAAAATTGATTTACATTTCAATTTACGATAGGGTGATTGGATTATTGCAACAAGTGAATTTAAATTTTCTTTTAGGAATAGGGAGAGTGGAGTTCTGAAGCAAGTTGTTTTAAAGTTAGTTTCAGGGTTACAGTAAGTGGACTGCTTAAACAACATTTCTAAAGGTAATTTTAGGTTTTGGGCATGTGGATTTGTGAAAAAAAGGTTTTTATGTTAGTGTTAGGAAAAGGATGAGTGGATTACTGCAAGCAAGATGATTTAAATGTAGTTTTAGGATAATTGTGATTGGATTATTTCAACAAGTTAATTTAAATATACTTTTGGGATGAGGGAGAGTGGATTCCTGAAATATTTTGTTTTAAAGTTAGTTTTAGAGTTAGGGCAAGTGGATTCCTGAAACAATATATTTTAAATTTACTTTTAGGATTAGGGTGAGTGTATTCCTGAAATAAGTTATTTTAAAGTTAGTTTTAAGGTTAGGTTGAGCGAATTGATGAAACAACATTTTTTTTAGTCAGTTTTCAGTTTAGGGGCATGTGGAGTCCTGAAACAAGTTGTTTTAAAGTTAGTTGTATGTTTCAGGCTTGTGGATTCCTGAAAAAAGTGTTTTATGTTAGTTTTAGGAAAAGGGTAAGTAGATTACTGCAAAAAACTTGATTTAAGTTTAGTTTTAGGTTAAGGGTGATTGGATTGTTGCAACAAGTTAATTTGAATTTACTTTTAGAATTAGGGTGAGTGGATTCGTGAAATAAGTTGTTTTACAGATAGTTTTAGGGATAGGGCAAGTGGATTTCTGAAATAAATTTTTGCAAACTTAGTTTTAGGTTTCGGGTGAGTAGATTCCTGAAAAAAGTTGTTCAATGTTAGTTTTGGGAAAACTGTGTTTGGATTACTGCAACAAGTTAATTTAAATTCAGTTTTAGGATAAGAGTGATTGGATTATTGCAACAAGTTAATTTAAATTTACTTTTAGGATTAGGGTGAGTGGATTCCTGAAATATTTTGTTTTAAAGTTAGTTTTAGAGTTAGGGCAAGTGGATTCCTGAAACAATATATTTTAAAGTTAGTTTTAGGTCTTGGCGTGAGTGGATTCCTGAAAAACGTTTTTCATCTTAGTTTTAGGAAAAGGGTCCAAGGATTACTGCAAAAAAATTGATTTACATTTCAATTTACGATAAGGGTGATTGGATTATTGCAAGCAAGATGATTTAAATGTAGTTTTAGGATAATTGTGATTGGATTATTTCAACAAGTTAATTTAAATATACTTTTAGGATGAGGGAGAGTGGATTCCTGAAATATTTTGTTTTAAAGTTAGTTTTAGAGTTAGGGCAAGTGGATTACTGAAACAATATATTTTAAAGTTAGTTTTAGGTCTTGGGTGAGTGGATTCCTGAAAAACATTTTTCATCTTAGTTTTAGGAAAAGGGTCAGTGGATTACTGCAAAAAAAGGATTTACATTTCAATTTAGGATAAGGGTGATTGGATTATTGCAACAAGTGAATTTAAATTTTCTTTTAGGAATAGGGAGAGTGGAGTTCTGAAGCAAGTTGTTTTAAAGTTAGTTTTAGGGTTACAGTAAGTGGACTGCTTAAACAACATTTTTAAAGGTAATTTTAGGTTTTGGGCATGTGGATTTGTGAAAAAAGTTTTTATGATAGTGTTAGGAAAAGGATGAGTGGATTACTGCAGCAAGATGATTTAAATTTAGTTGTATGATAAGGGTGATTGGACTATTTCAACAAGTTAATTTAAATATTCTTTTAGGATTAGGGAGAGTGGAATCCTGAACAAATTGTTTTAAAGTTAGTTTTAGGGTTATTGTGAGTGGATTCTTGAAACAATTTTTTAAATGTTAGTTTTGGGTTCCTGGTGAGTGCATTACTGCAAAAAGTTGTTTATGTTAGTTTTAGGAAAATGGAGAGTGGATTACTGCAGCCAGTTGATTTAAATTCAGTTTTGGGATATGGGTGATTGCATTTTGCAACAGGGTAATTTAAATTTACTTTTAGGATTAGGGTGAGTGGATTCCTGAAATAAGTTATTTTAAAGTTAGTTTTAAGGTTAGGTTGAGCGAATTGATGAAACAACATTTTTTTAAAGTTAGTTTTCAGTTTAGGGGCATGTGGAGTCCTGAAACAAGTTGTTTTAAAGTTAGTTTTATGTTTCAGGCTTGTGGATTCCTTAGAAAAGTGTTTTATGTTAGTTTTAGGAAAAGGGTAATTAGATTACTGCAAAAAACTTGATTTAAGTTTAGTTTTAGGTTAAGGGTGATTGGATTGTTGCAACAAGTTAATTTGAATTTACTTTTAGAATTAGGGTGAGTGGATTCCTGAAATAAGTTGTTTTACAGATAGTTTTAGGGATAGGGCAAGTGGATTTCTGAAATAAATGTTTGCAAACTTAGTTTTAGGTTTCGGGTGAGTAGATTCCTGACAAAAGTTGTTTAATGTTAGTTTTGGGAAAACTGTGTTTGGATTACTGCAACAAGTCAATTTAAATTTAGTTTTAGGATAAGGGTGATTGGATTAATGCAACAAGGTATTTTAAATTTACTTTGAGGAGTAGGATGAGTGGATTCTTGAAAAAAAGTTGTTTAATTTTAAGCTCAGTTTCAGGGTTAGGTTGTATGGATTCCTTAAGCAATTTTTTAAAATTTAGTTTCAGGTTCCCGGCGAGTAGATTCCTGAAATGTATTTTTTAGGTTAGTTTTAGGAAAAGAGTGAGTGGATTACTGGAACCAGTTAATTTAAATTCAGTTTTAGGATAAGAGTGATTGGATTATTGCAACAAGTTAATTTAAATTTACTTTTAGGATTAGGGTGAGTGGATTCCTGAAATATTTTGTTTTAAAGTTAGTTTTAGAGTTAGGGCAAGTGGATTCCTGAAACAATATATTTTAAAGTTAGTTTTAGGTCTTGGCTTGAGTGGATTCCTGAAAAACATTTATCATCTTAGTTTTAGGAAAAGGTTCAGTGGATTACTGCAAAATAATTGATTTACATTTCAATTTAGGATAAGGGTAATTGGATTATTGCAACAAGTGAATTTAAATTTTCTTTTAGGAATAGGGAGAGTGGAGTTCTAAAGCAAGTTGTTTTAAAGTTAGTTTTAGGGTTACAGTAAGTGGACTGCTTAAACAACATGTTTAAAGGTAATTTTAGGTTTTGGGCATGTGGATTTGTGAAAAAAGGTTTTGATGTTAGTGTTAGGAAAAGGATGAGTGGATTACTGCAAGCAAGATGATTTAAATGTAGTTTTAGGATAATTGTGATTGGATTATTTCAACAAGTTTATTTAAATATACTTTTGGGATGAGGGAGAGTGGATTCCTGAAATATTTTGTTTTAAAGTTAGTTTTAGAGTTAGGGCAAGTGGATTCCTGAAACAATATATTTTAAAGTTAGTTGTAGGTCTTGGGTGAGTGGATTCCTGAAAAACGTTTTTCATCTTAGTTTTAGGAAAAGGGTCAGTGGATTACTGCAAAAAAAAATGATTTACATTTCAATTTAGGATAAGGGTGATTGGATTATTGCAACAAGTGAATTTAAATATTCTTTTAGGATTAGGGAGAGTGGAATCCTGAAAAAAAATGTTAAAGTTACTTTTAGGGTTATTGTGAGTGGATTCTTGAAACTATTTTTTAAATGTTAGTTTTAGGTCCCTGGTGAGTGCATTACTGCTAAAAGTTTTTTTATGTTAGTTTTAGGAAAATTGTGAGTGGATTACTGCAGCCAGTTGATTTAAATTCAGTTTTGGGATATGGGTGATTGCATTTTGCAACAAGGTAATTTAAATTTACTTTTAGGATTAGGGTGAGTGGATTCCTGAAATAAGTTATTTTAAAGTTAGTTTTAAGGTTAGGTTGAGCGAATTGATGAAACAACATTTTTTTAAAGTTAGTTTTCAGTTTAGGGGCATGTGGAGTCCTGAAACAAGTTGTTTTAAAGTTATTTTTATGTTTCAGGCTTGTGGATTCCTGAAAAAAGTGTTTTATGTTAGTTTTAGGAAAAGGGTAAGTAGATTACTGCAAAAAACTTGATTTAAGTTTAGTTTTAGGTTAAGGGGGATTGGATTGTTGCAACAAGTTAATTTGAATTTACTTTTAGAATTAGGGTGAGTGGATTCCTGAAATAAGTTATTTTACAGATAGTTTTAGGGATAGGGCAAGTGGATTTCTGAAATAAATTTTTGCAAACTTAGTTTTAGGTTTCGGGTGAGTAGATTCCTGAAAAAAGTTGTTTAATGTTAGTTTTGGGAAAACTGTGTTTGGATTACTGCAACAAGTTAATTTAAATTTAGTTTTAGGATAACAGTGATTGGATTAATGCAACAAGGTATTTTAAATTTACTTTGAGGAGTAGGATGAGTGGATTCTTGAACAAAAGTTGTTTAATTTTAAGCTCAGTTTCAGGGTTAGGTTGTATGGATTCCTTAAGCAATTTTTTTTAATTTAGTTTCAGGTTCCCGGCGAGTAGATTCCTGAAATTTATTTTTTAGGTTAGTTTTAGGAAAAGAGTGAGTGGATTACTGGAACCAGTTAATTTAAATTCAGTTTTAGGATAAGAGTGATTGGATTATTGCAACAAGTTAATTTAAATTTACTTTTAGGATTAGGGTGAGTGGATTCCTGAAATATTTTGTTTTAAAGTTAGTTTTAGAGTTAGGGCAAGTGGATTCCTGAAACAATATATTTTAAAGTTAGTTTTAGGTCTTGGCGTGAGTGGATTCCTGAAAAACATTTTTCATCTTAGTTTTAGGAAAAGGGTCAGTGGATTACTGCAAAATAATTGATTTACATTTCAATTTAGGATAAGGGTGATTGGATTATTGCAACAAGTGAATTTAAATTTTCTTTTAGGAATAGGGAGAGTGGAGTTCTGAAGCAAGTTGTTTTAGGGTTACAGTAAGTGGACTGCTTAAACAACATTTTTAAAGGTAATTTTAGGTTTTGGGCATGTGGATTTGTGAAAAAGGTTTTTATGTTAGTGTTAGGAAAAGGATGAGTGGATTCCTAGAAGCAAGATGATTTAAATGTAGTTTTAGGATAATTGTGATTGGATTATTTCAACAAGTTAATTTAAATATACTTTTAGGATGAGGGAGAGTGGATTCCTGAAATAAATTGTTTTAAAGTTAGTTTCAGGGTTATGGTGAGTGGATTCCTGAAACAATTTCTTAAAAGTTAGTTTTAGGTTCCAGGTGAGTGGATTACTGAAAAAAATGTTTATGTTAGTTTTAGGAAAATGGTGAGTGGATTACTGCAACGAGTTGATTTAAATTCAGTTTTGGGATATGGGTGATTGCATTACTGCAACAAGTTAATTTAAATGTGCTTTTAGGATTAGGGTGAGTAGATTCCTGAAATAGGTTATTTTAAAGTTAGTTTTAGGGTTAGGGTGAGCGGATTCCTGAAACAACATGTTTTAAAGTTAGTTTTCAGTTTCGGGCACATGGCTCCTTAAAAAAGTTTTTTTAGATTATTTTTAGGGAAAGGGTGAGTGGATTACTGCAGAATGTTAAATTAAATGGACTGCTTAAACAACATTTTTAAAGGTAATTTTAGGTTTTGGGCATGTGGATTTGTGAAAAAAGGTTTTTATGTTAGTGTTAGGAAAAGGATGAGTGGATTCCTGCAAGCAAGATGATTTAAATGTAGTTTTAGGATAATTGTGATTGGATTATTGAAATAAATTAAGTTAAATTTATTTTTAGGATTAGGATGAGTGGATTCCTGAAAAAAGTTGTTTTAAAGTTGTTTTCAGGGTTAGGGTGAGTGGATTCCTTAATTATTTCCTGAAAAGAAAATTGTGTTAGTTTTAGGAAAATGTTGAGTGGATTACTGCAACAAGGTGATTGAAATTGATTTTTAAAATAAGGGTGACTAGATTATTTCAACCAGTTAATTTAACTTTACTTTTAGGAACAAGGAGAGTGGATCCCTGAACCAAGTTGTTTTAAGCTTAGTTTTAGTGACTGATTCCTTAAATAATTTTTTTAAGTTAGTTTCAGGTTTAGCGTGAGTGGATTCCTGAAAAAAAATTATGTTAGTTTTATGAAAAGGGTGAGTGGATTACTGCAACAAGGTGATTTAAATTTAGCCTTAGAAGAATAGTGATTGGATTATTTCAACAAGTTAATTTAAATTCACTTTTAGGATTAGGGAGAGTGGATTCCTGAAACAAGTTGCTTTAAACATAGGTTTAGGGTTAGGTTAAGTGGAATCCTGCAACAATTTGTTTTAAAGTTAGTTTTAGGTTTTGGGTAAGTGTGTTCCTGAAAAATAAATATGTTGTTTTTCGGAAAATGGTGAGTGGATTACTGCAAGAAGTTGATTTATATTTAGTTAGGTTGAGTGGATTCCTGAACATTTTTTTTTTTTAAAGTTAGTTTTAGGGATCAGGCGTGTGGATTCCTGCAAAAAAATGTTATATTAGTTTTTGGAGAAGGGTGAGTGGATTACTGCAACAAGGTGATTAAATGCATTTTTAGAATAAGGGTGATTGGATTATTTAAATAAATAACTTCAAATTTACTTTTAGGATTAGGATGAGTAGATTCCTGAAAAAAGTTGTTTTAAAGTTGTTTTCAGGGTTAGGGTGAGTGGATTCCTTAATTATTTCCTGAAAAGAAAATTGTGTTAGTTTTAGGAAAATGTTGAGTGGATTACTGCAACAAGGTGATTGAAATTGATTTTTAAAATAAGGGTGACTAGATTATTTCAACCAGTTAATTTAACTTTACTTTTAGGAACAAGGAGAGTGGATCCCTGAACCAAGTTGTTTTAAGCTTAGTTTTAGGGTTAGGTTGAGTGGATTCCTGAAACATTTTTTTTAAAAGTTAGTTTCTAGTTTCCGGTGAGTGGATTCCTGAAAAAAATAATTAATGGTATTTTTAGGAAAATGTTGAGTGGATTACTACAGCAAGTTGAATAAAATTTAGTTTTATGGCAAATGTGATTGGAATTTTGCAATAAATTCATTTAAATTAACTTTTAGTAATAGGGAGAGTGGATTCCTGAAACAAGTTATTTTAAAGTTAATTTTCAGTTATGGTGAGTGGATTCCTGAAACAAAATTTTTGAAAGTTAGTTTTCAGTTATGGGCACGTTGGTTCCTGAAAATAGATTTAATTTCAGTTTTAGGAAAAGCGTGAGTGGATTGCTGCAAGAAATGGATTTAAATTTTGTTTTAGGTTGAGAGTAATTGGATTATTTTAACAAGTTAATTTAAATTTGCTTTTCGGAATAGGGAGTGTGGATTCCTGAAATAAGCTTTTTTAAAGTTAGTTTTAAGGTTGGAGTGAGTGGGTTCCTGAAACAAAATTTTTCAAAGTTAGATTTTGTGTTTGGGTTTATAGATTCCTGTAAAAAAATTATTTTAGTTTTAGAAAAACGGTGAGTGGATTACAGCAGCAAATTGATTTAAATTTAGTTTTAGGGTAAGGTTGATTAGAATATTGCTATAACTTAATTTGAATAAAGTTTTATGCTGAGTGGATTCCTGAAAAAAGTTGTTTTAAAGTTAGTTTCAGGGTTATGTGAGTGGATTCCTTAAACAATTTTTTTTAAGTCAGTTTCTGGTTCCGGGTGTTTGGATTCCTTGAAACAAGTTTTTTATGTTACTTTCAGAAAAGGGTGAGTGGATTACTGCAACAAATCAATTTATATTTAGTTTTAGGATAACGGTGATTGGATTATTTCAACAACTTGATTTAAAATTACATGTAGGAATAGGGATTCCTGAAACAAGTTTTTTGAAAGTTAGTTTTAGGGTTATGGTGAGTGAAATCCTGAAACAAAATGTTTGAAAGTTAGTCTTCGTTTTCAGGCAGGTGGGTTCCTGAAAAAAGATGTTATGTCAGTTTTAGGAAAGGTTGAGGGAATTACTGTAAAAAACTAAATATAGTTATAAGATAAGGGTGATTGGATTATTTCAACAAGTTGATTTAAAATTAATTTTAGGGTTACGGTTAGTGGATTCATAAAACAAAATATTTGAAAGTTAGTTTTTGCTTCTGGCACGTTGGTTCCTAAAAAAGGATTTAGTTTTAGGAAAAGTGTGAGTGGATTACTGATTTAAATTTTGTTTTAGGTTGAGGGTAATTGGATTATTTTAACACGTTAATTTAAATTTACTTATAGGAATATGGAGAGTGGATTCCTGGATCAAGCTTTTTTAAAGTTAGTTTTAGGGTGAGTGGATGTCTGAAACAACATTTTTTAAAGTTAGTTTTTGTTTTTGGACTTGTGGACACCTGAAAAAAGTTTTTTTATGTTGGTTTTAGGAAACGGTGAGTTGATTACTGAAGCAAGTTGATTCAAATTTAGTTTTAGGGATAGGGTCATTGGATTATTACAATAAATTAATTGGAATTTATTTTCAGAATTAGGATGAGTGGATTCCTGAAAAAGTTGTTGTTAGACGGCGACCTCAGAGGAGCCCGGAAAGGGGTCCTGACTACCCTGAGACCCACCCTCGAAGTATCGTAGCCGGGCACTGGCGGGAGACTCCTCAGGGGAGGAATCTCGTATCTAGGATCGTACCCCTGGCACCACACGACACAGAGACACCACACCGTGCGCTCTTAGGAATCAATCTTTATCAATCAGATTAGCACTGCAAATATGTACAAGGAGAGCGTGGGCTCAATGAGTCTCGGCAGGGATAGGGGGTAGCGGGACAGTCTCTGGCAAAGGTTCAAGGCAGGGACGTACCCGGTGCACAGCTCACAATCCTCGAGCTGGGGGATACGCTTGTTGTAGTTGGGGTCCGGCGGGACCGTGAGCGTCCGTGGGAGCCGCGAGTCACTCAGCAGGGCTCATATACAAGTTTGGAGGTCGTACGATCTTCAGGGAGCTTCGAGTCACTCAGCAGGGCTCAGATACAAGTTCGGAGGTCTTACGATCTTCAGGGAGCCGCGAGTCACGCAGCAGGGCTCAGGTACAAGTTCGGAGGTCGTACGATCTTCAGGGAGCCGCGAGTCACTCAGCAGGGCTCAGGTACAAGTTCCAGGAGCCGCGACCACGTCAGCAGGGCTCTCGTTGTTCCAGCGTCGAATCTGCCGGACAGTCCCAGAGCACCCCTTGTTATAGGTCGACCCCTCTTTGATGTCCGGAGTCTGTGCAGGCAGGGGTCTTGTCACCTGGGGGTCGCTTGTCGGGGTTTCCTGCCATTGTCTTTTGATCCTTTCAGGGCCGGGTCGGGAGGAGTCCCAGACACCCAGCAGGCGTGGAGCCAGCCCTCAGGGAGGCCGGAGGGCCGATCGAAACCCATCGTCCCAGGGGAGTTCAGAGGTGCGATAGAAGCTGCTCCTCCCTCTCTCATCCCCTGGAAGTGTGATGTCCTCCAGCCGGAGTGGCGCCTCTAGGCCCGGGTCGCACTGGGGCCGGGCGGCCATCTTGGTGCATGAAGTGGGCACGCGGGCCCGGGGTGGCCGAAAGGAGAGAGGCCATGGACGAGGATGTCCGGGTCGGGTGCGTGTGTTCTGGTGGGAAGGATCGGCTAGGCCGTGTGCTCGGGGCTGCAGGTACCAGGTTAGGTGGTGCGGGGACAAGTAGAGCCATGCTACGAGGCCGGGTCCAACAGTTGTTTTAAATTTAGTTCCAGGGTCAGGGTGAGTTGATTCCTAAAACAATTTTTTTATAGTTAGTTTCCGGTTCCGGGTGTTTGGATTCCTGAAAAAAAAATGTATGTTAATTCAGGAAAAGGGTGAGTGGATTACTGCAAATATTGGATTTAAATTTAGTTTTAGGATAACGGTGATTGGATTATTTCAACAAGTTGATTTAAAATTACTTTTAGGAATAGGGAGCGTGGATTCCTGAAACAAGTTTTTTTACAGTTAGTTTTAGGGTTACATTGAGTGGATTCCGGAAACAAAATCTTTGAAAGTTAGTTTTTGGTTTCCGGCACGTTGGTTTAGTTTTAGGAAAAGTGTAAGTGGATTATTGCGAAAAACTGATTTACATTTTGTTTTAGGTTGAGGGTAATTGGATTATTTTAACACGTTAATTTAAATTTACTCATAGGAATACAGAAAGTGGATTCGTGAAACAAGCTTTTTAAAAATTAGTTTTAGAGTTAGGGTGAGTGGATTCCTGAAACAAAATGGGGCAGGACACAAAACCCCCACCCAAGTCACACAGCACACATGCCCTGGACATACCTGACCTTCAGGCCCAACAGTGTACATATGGAGCGTACCCCCACCCGTGTATGTACGGACCGTACCTCCACCCGTGTATGTATGGAGCGTACCCCCACCCCAACAGTGTATGTACGGACCGTACCCACACCCGCGTATGTATGGAGCGTACCCCCACCCCAACAGTGTATGTACGGACCGTACCCTCACCCGTGTATGTATGGAGCATACCCCCACCCCAACAGTGTATGTACGGACCGTACCCACACCCGTGTATGTATGGAGCATACCCCCACCCCAACAGTGTACATATGGATCGTACCCCCACCCGTGTATGTACGGACCGTACCCCCACCCGTGTATGTATGGAGCGTACCCCCACCCCAACAGTGTATGTACGGACCGTACCCTCACCCGCGTATGTATGCAGCATACCCCCACCCCAACTGTGTGTGTACGGACCATACCCACACCCGCGTATGTATGGAGTGTACCCCCACCCCAACAGTGTATGTACGGACCGTACCCACACCCGCGTATGCATGGAGCGCACCCCCACCCCAACAGTGTATGTACGGACCGTACCCTCACCCGCGTATGGATGGAGCGTACCCCCACCCCAACAGTGTATGTACGGACCGTACCCACACCCGCGTATGGATGGAGCGTACCCCCACCACAACAGTGTACATATGGAGCGTACCCCTACCTGTGTATGTACGGACCGTACCCCCACCCGTGTATGTATGGAGCGTACCCCCATCCCAACAGTGTATGTACGGACCGTACCCTCACCCACGTATGGATGGAGCGTACCCCCACCCCAACTGTGTATGTACGGACCGTACCCACACCCGCATATGGATGGAGCGTACCCCCACCACAACAGCGTACATATGGAGCGTACCCCCACCCGTGTATGTATGGACCGTACCCCCGCCCGTGTATGTATAGAGCGTACCCCCACCCCAACAGTGTATGTACAGACCGTACCCACACCCGCGTATGGATGAAGCGTACCCCCACCACAACAGTGTACATATGGAGCGTACCCCCACCCGTGTATGTACAGACCGTACCCCCACTCGTGTATGTATGGAGCGTACCCCCACCCCAACAGAGTATGTATGGAGCGTACATGCCCAGACACAGGAGGGGTGGGTGTAGAGTCCTCCCAGCAGTGCCCAGACGCAGGAGGGGTGGGGGCCTATCACTCCCAGCAGTGCCCAGACACAGGAGGGGTGGGTGTAGAGTCCTCCCAGCAGTTCCCAGACACAGGAGGGGTGGGTGTAGAGTCCTCCCAGCAGTGCCCAGATGCAGGAGGGGTGGGGCCTATCACTCCCAGCAGTGCCCAGACACAGGAGGGGTGGGTGTAGAGTCCTCCCAGCAGTGCCCAGACGCAGGAGGGGTGGGGGCCTATCACTCCCAGCAGTGCCCAGACACAGGAGGGGTGGGTGTAGAGTCCTCCCAGCAGTGCCCAGACACAGGAGGGGTAGGTGTAGAGTCCTCCCAGCAGTGCCCAGACACAGGAGGGGTGGGTGTAGAGTCCTCCCAGCAGTGCCCAGACGCAGGAGGGGTGGGTGTAGAGTCCTCCCAGCAGTGCCCAGACGCAGGAGGGGTGGGGGCCTATCACTCCCAGCAGTGCCCAGACACAGGAGGGGTGGGTGTAGAGTCCTCCCAGCAGTGCCCAGACCCAGGAGGGGTGGGGGCCTTTCACTCCCAGCAGTGCCCAGACACAGGAGGGGTGGGTGTAGATTCCTCCCAGCAGTGCCCAGACACAGGAGGGGTGGGTGTAGAGTCCTCCCAGCAGTGCCCAGACACAGGAGTGGTGGGTGTAGAGTCCTCCCAGCAGTGCCCAGATGCAGGAGGGGTGGCGCCTATCACTCCCAGCAGTGCCCAGACACAGGAGGGGTGGGTGTAGAGTCCTCCCAGCAGTGCCCAGACACAGGAGGGGTGGGTGGAGAGTCCTCCCAGCAGTGCCCAGATGCAGGAGGGGTGGGGGCCTATCAGTCCCAGCAGTGCCCAGACACAGGAGGGGTGGGTGTAGCATCCTCCCAGCAGTGCCCAGACACAGGAGGGGTGGGTGTAGAGTCCTCCCAGCAGTGCCCAGATGCAGGAGGGGTGGGGGCCTATCACTCCCAGCAGTGCCCAGACACAGGAGGGGTGGGTGTAGAGTCCTCCCAGCAGTGCCCAGACACAGGAGGGGTGGGTGTAGAGTCCTCCCAGCAGTGCCCAGACACAGGAGGGGTGGGTGTAGAGTCCTCCCAGCAGTGCCCAGATGCAGGAGGGGTGGGTGTAGAGTCCTCCCAGCAGTGCCCAGACGCAGGAGGGGTGGGGGCCTATCACTCCCAGCAGTGCCCAGACACAGGAGGGGTGGGTGTAGAGTCCTCCCAGCAGTGCCCAGACGCAGGGGGGGGTGGGGGCCTATCCCTCCCAGCAGTGCCCAGACACAGGAGGGGTGGGTATAGAGTCCTCCCAGCAGTGCCCAGACACAGGAGGGGTGGGTGTAGAGTCCTCCCAGCAGTGCCCAGACACAGGAGTGGTGGGTGTAGAGTCCTCCCAGCAGTGCCCAGATGCAGGAGGGGTGGGGGCCTATCACTCCCAGCAGTGCCCAGACACAGGAGGGGTGGGTGTAGAGTCCTCCCAGCAGTGCCCAGACACAGGAGGGGTGGGTGGAGAGTCCTCCCAGCAGTGCCCAGACGCAGGAGGGGTGGGGGCCTATCACTCCCAGCAGTGCCCAGACACAGGAGGGGTGGGTGTAGCATCCTCCCAGCAGTGCCCAGACACAGGAGGGGTGGGTGTAGAGTCCTCCCAGCAGTGCCCAGACACAGGAGGGGTGGGTGTAGAGTCCTCCCAGCAGTGCCCAGACACAGGAGTGGTGGGTGTAGAGTCCTCCCAGCAGTGCCCAGATGCAGGAGGGGTGGCGCCTATCACTCCCAGCAGGGCCCAGACACAGGAGGGGTGGGTGTAGAGTCCTCCCAGCAGTGCCCAGACACAGGAGGGGTCGGTGTAGAGTCCTCCCAGCAGTGTCCAGACGCAGGAGGGGTGGGTGTAGAGTCCTCCCAGCAGTGCCCAGATGCAGGAGGGGTGGGGGCCTATCACTCCCAGCAGTGCCCAGACACAGGAGGGGTGGGTGTAGAGTCCTCCCAGCAGTGCCCAGACACAGGAGGGGTGGGTGTAGAGTCCTCCCAGCAGTGCCCAGACACAGGAGGGGTGGGTGCAGAGTCCTCCCAGCAGTGCCCATGGAACGCAAAAGGTGGAGTACCCACAGATACAATGCCCACAAATGTCAGTCAGGTGCACAAAGACCCTGCAGTACATGTACCACATGTGTGCGAGGCTGGGAGTACACACATGCATAGCGCCTAAAAGTGAACATGTCCACATGAAGTCATGTCAACAGTCTACATACACAAGTACAGTGCCCACCAAGGATGTCACGAATGATGCAGGTGGAGACATCGCTCAGCATGCATGTGCAAAGTTGAAGGAGTCCGTCACACCCCCAGCTGATGTAGACACAGCTCAGCACCACATAGTGGAAACACCCTGCAGGGAAGATGTCAGGTTTCACAGAGGAAGGAACACACCTTGGGACGATGTCACCATGCAGTAACTGTTCACATGAACAAAGTAATTTAGCCAACAGCTTGTGATGGCACACAGATACCAGGGTCCACCCTATGACCAGCACATGACTACATTTCCCACACACCCAACACATTATCACCAACCAAAATCATGGAGCAGGTCCACCAACAGCAATACCAGATGAACAGTAGTGTTCAAAGTAAAAAACAAATGGCTTTATTCAGCAGGATGTAAGTTATAAGCATCATAAATGTCAATATATACAAGGCCCATAGGGCAGTCCATGACTCCAATCCGGATGGGGGACACAGTGGTACGTGTGTCCCCTAGCTTGCCTGCACAGTCATACTCCTTTGTCTTCCACAGGGGGGGGGCATCATGTTGGGGGGAAGGACCAGGCACCGCAGGGACAGGAGGGGCAAGGGGAAGTGTCGTGGGTGCAGGGATGGACAACTCCAACACAGGGGGTGGGGCAGCGCCAAAGGTGGATTCGAGCACGGCGCTGCACACTACTGCCAGGTCGCTCAGCGTCTCCCCTGCACCCGAAGGAACCACAGGCCCCAAGGAGGGGGGGTCACAGGGATGGGTTGCAGCGCTACCCGGGGAGGGTGTGGACAGGGGGGGGCTCAACCACCCTGACCGGGGACTCCTTTGCCCGCTTGCGGGGTGGTGTCACTGTGGGGCTCAGGGACAGAGTGGCCATGAAGGAGTCCTTGCTGGATTTGTGGCCAGGAGAGCTGAGGGGAGTGGATTTGGAGGGAGTGGATTTTGCAGAATGCGGACTCCCACTCTGGCTGTGTGTATTACGTTTGCCCCCTGACCCAGTGGGTGTGCCTACTTGTTATGTTATGTTATGTTAATAGCATTTATTACGCGCACAGCTGCCCCAGCTAAGGGGCGTCCTGGCGCGCGACAAGATATAACACAACCAACACAGAACCAAGAACAGAGGGAGCAGTTAAAACAAAAAAGTTTTTAAGGATTTCCGGAACAACAGAAGATCATCAATTGCACGGAGCTGAAGCGGGAGCAAATTCCAGAGTGCTGCAGCCTTTATCCGAAAAGAGCGCCCACCAACTCGGCAAAGCCTGAACCTCGGGACTACTGCAAGCGCTTGACCCGAGGATCTTAACGAACGGTTCGGTACATAACCGGACATAAGATTCGAAAGAATCTGGGGGGCGGATCCTTTCAAAATTTTAAAAGCCAAACATAAAACTTTAAAATGAATTCTGTGTGCGTGCCAGGAGGTGTGCGCTTGTCCTTCCCTGCTGGTGTGGTGCCTGTGTCTGGTGGGATGTGTGCATGCTGACGTCTGGGTGTACGTGGGACAGGCATGGGAGTGGGAAGTGTGGATGGGGCATGGGTAGGGGGTGGGATGAAGTGCTGCAGGAGACCCACTGCTGCAGTCAGTGTCGAGTCAATAGACCGCAGCAAGTTGCGTTGGTCAGACTGCGATGCTGAAATGCCCTCCAAATATGCCTCCATGTTGGTGAGCACTTGGCCGTGGCATTAAGCATCGCAGCCTGACCAACCTGCAACTGCCGCAGGATGTCCACAGACTCGGCATTGGCGGCAGCAGTGGAGACAGGGGCAGGGGGTGTGGTGCCTGGCAGGAAGGAGACACGCCAGGAAGGGACACGAGCAAGTGGGAGGCCGGCGATGGCAATGGAGGGGGCGGGGGGAGATGTTGTGCTGCTGTCAGCTGTTGGAGCAGCCTCCGCCCCCTCGGAGTGCTCAGCCTCTGACCCGTCAGCTTCATAATCTGTGGTGGCAGTGGACAGGTCCTCCGTCTCACTCCCCTCGGCCTCAGTTCCACTCGATGTGCCAGCTAAGGTGTCACTGCTGGCACTGGTGCCCGGTCCCTCAGCACGGTCCGTGCCGGTGTCTCCATCCGTGTCCCCGACGATGCTGTGGGCAAGGTGAATAAACAGGAATTAATCAGACACCTGTATACATATGTCACATGAGTCAAATCTACATAGGTTACAGTGCATAGCCTGAAAAGAAAGATGAGTAACATCTACAATACAAGGTACATATATAGGCCCTGCAACACACAGTTGGTTCACCCACCATGCCACTGAGAAACTATGGAGAGCATGACACATTTGCAAATGACATGATATGGATTTGGACAGAGGAGCCAGGCCCTGGGGACAATCCAGCACTGCATCTGCACCACACAGTGTTGCCGTAATTAGGGATGAGCAGGGACCATCTCCATGAACTTGAGGCACATGCTGCAAAGGTAATACTTAAAGACATGCCCACCATGAATGGGACACTGCACCTTGAGTATATGTCCAGACAAACATCACACACTGGCCAGACCGAGCAATGAGATTTCAGGTGTCGACATGTAGGCCTTGCCCGCACCAACCACCCCCTACATGAGACAATTTGATGAGACACAGGAAGCACTAGCATCTCTTAGTCTGGGAGAAAATACACATGGGCTGCCAGAAACCCATATCGGACACAAAATACCCCATGTGCGCCTGTACAACGATCTCATTTACAAATGGCCATCATCAGTAATTGTAACAAGACACACAGGCCCTGGCCACCGTGAGTATGAACGAGGAAAATTAGGTCAGGCTGTACAGTGGACACTTGTAGAACACGTTACGTAAATATACATGGTGCCAGGGGACAATAGCAGAGAGCACATCCTATGCTGTAGACACTGAGAGTGTCCACATATTGTGATGACACACATGATACCTAGCAAAATATGCCCCAGGGGACAGTAGTGGCCACAATATTCCATGGTCCTGAATGGTAATGACTGCAACACAGGCCACCATCCCTGTACTCTGCGTATCGCACACTCATGCACATCATGTCACAGGCCACAACATAGGACATGCTTGCTGTAAGGCATTACACTTCAGAGACATACTCCTATGTCTGGACTCAGCATCAGTGCCAATTGACATGGACCCCACAAGTACTGAACTGGACAGGGCACAGGCAAGGTCCCAAAACCTGTTGCACACCACCCCCACACATGATGCTGCAAGCATTGGTCACGTGGATAAACTGTCAGCCCAGATGACCTTGTGAAAGAGTGACTACACACAGACCAGGGAACACATGGCAAGGAGGGGAAGGGAGGAAGGACAGCACCGCTATACTGTGGGTGACAGGACGTGCACCGCACATTTAAACACTGGCAGTGTATCCATGCAACTGCGCACTTACAAATGCTGGTGACACACAACAAACACACATGTACCTACCCCCTTCCTGCTGCTGCTTCTCCCGTAAGCGCCTGTCCATGTCTGGAAAGACCACCGCCAGCACACGCTTGTGGATGTGGGTCAGACGGCGATGCCCATGGTTCTTAGGGCCCACAGGTGAGTCCCCCAGCAGGACCCGTGCGATCCTCCGCGTCCAGCACCGGATATCCTGCCAGCGTTTTCTCACCTGGGCCAGGCGCCGCTTGCGACCCTCCGTCCTCCTCACGGCACTGACGGCGTCCCTCCAGATCTGCTCCTTGGCAGCGGCACCTACCTGTGGGGTTGAAAAAGTGAGACTACATCAATACACCTGCCACATGTCACAGAGACACACATTAGTACAATTTAGCTGGTTTCAACAAGGCATAGTATGCATCCAAAGCATTGCACCTTTGTCATAGGGACATTTTTCTCTGTGTAATGGCAAATGCACCACGTGCCATTGAAAGTACACAGGTGGCATGAGGGGTACGACACAATAAATGATCCAGACTCACACTGTGCATCACAAGGTACACCATGATTATGTGCAGCACCTCAAAGCAGTCACATGCCACAGGCCACTGACGCTACCTCATCAGAGTACACAGACACACACAGGCACAGGACATTCACCTGCCATTGCCAAATGCAGCTACAAACCTCACTCTGCACATGTGACTGGGGGGGCTCACAGGTGTGGGGCTGGCTCTGCACGTCAGACACACAGCACTGCTCCCTGCTCGCATCAGATGGCCAGGGTATATCCATCCCTCATGCAGCTTGGGCGCTACACTCCACATATGCACCCACCCACATGACAGGGGACTTACACACACACCGATGTCCAGGGTACGAACACATCATGTGGACACTCTCAGCACAGGTACACTGAACTAACACACATCTGTGGGTACAGTCACCTGTCACACTGGGATGACCACATAATCACATGAGGACTGTAGAAGCAACATTCCCAGGAGGCTTAGACAGGCAGAATGTGGCATGCACCATGCAGTGATTGTCACAGTAAACACAATGCAAGTGAGGACGGCAGACATGCACCACAGCATGCTCTGGTTGGGAGACATCCGGCTTTCCCCCCCCTGGGACCCACTCTACAGTACAATGCATGTGTGTCACACCTGGACACAATGCCAGAAGTCCCAGTCACAAAAAAGGGACACAGTCTGTGCTAGTGGACTCTACACTCACCTGAAACCCTGGTCACCCATACAGCATGGGGTACTGTGGGAGGATCACATCCAGCAATGCCAGATTCTCCTCCAGGGTGAATGGCTGGGGCCTCTCCACAGACCTTGACATGGTGCCAGGGAATCACGAGCAGCAGCAGTCTTGTAGAATCAGTGGCTTTGCTAATTTTTTTTCTTGAGCATGATGTAAACTCCACAACCACATTGCAACAAAGTAGATTCATTCAAACCGACTTTTTCTGGGCACCTGATGAAAAAAATTAAAACTTTAAACTTGGTCTCCATGACAACCAGCATGCATGTAGGGCTTTATACTTGTCCCTCATGTGTCTCCTATGTAATTTGGAGATTCACACACAGGTACGGTGCTTCCCGGGGCCCTAGGGCACCCCAAATGCATGGCAACGGCCAGTACACGCGTGTGTACGGTCCGTATCACTATGGGAGTGCTGCCGTAGGCCTACCCATAGTGATAGTGAGCGTACAGGCGTGTGTATGGTCCGTATCACTATGGGTACGCATACACGAGCACACCCATAGTGATAGTGAGCGTACACGCGTGTGTACGGTCCGTATCACTATGGGTACGCATACGCGAGCACACCCATAGTGATAGTGAGCGTACATGCGTGTGTACGGTCCGTATCACTATGGGTACGCATACGCGAGCCCACCCATAGTGATAGTGAGCTTACAGGTGTGTGTACGGTCCGTATCACTATGGGTACGCATACGCGAGCACACCCATAGTGATAGTGAGCGTACAGGCGTGTGTACGGTCCGTATCACTATGGGTTTGCTCGCGTATGCGTACCCATAGTGATACGGCCCGTACACACGCGTGTACGCTCACTATCACTATGGGTTTGCTCGCGTATGCGTACCCATAGTGATACAGACCGTACACACGCGTGTACGCTCACTATCACTATGGGTTTGCTCGCGTATGCGTACCCATAGTGATACGGACCGTACACACACGTGTACGCTCACTATCACTATGGGTAGGCCTACGGCAGCACTCCCATAGTGATAGGGAACGCACACACGCCCTCAGAGCGAATGTACGGTGCCTTACACACATAACAGTGGTGACAGGCAGCACACAGAAAGGAATAGAGCTGACATACTTGTCCATGGATGGACATCAAGGCATTGTCTGTGCAGTACTACATGTGTGGGGCACAGGTGTGACAGGCTGTGATGTGGCACATTACTCCTGAGTTGTGAAGGCAATAGATGTATGATGAGCTGTGTACAGATGTTATGTGTGACGGTGCACTATGTGCCAGCCATGCCCTTCACTTCTTTGACATGTGTGCATGTCGTACAGCACACTTGAGATGAGCATCACTGGCATGGCACAGTCAACAACACACGCAAGTGTCCCCTGATGCCCGCTACAGGGGTTGCCACACCTGACATGTGACTACCCACGTTGCACGATGTGACTATGTCATGTATGTGTGGTGTGTTCACATTAGCTTGATGTTGGTGTTCCCTCCAAAGCATCTGCTGTTGCTGCAACCAACATGTGTCTGTGTGTAGATGGCCATGGCACACTGTTACGCACACCAGGCCACATGTGGTATCTGATGTAAGGTGTGTATGTATGCATGGGACACGGAGTAGCATAACAAGGACCTGTCTGCATCCTCTCAATGTATGTGTGGCCAGTCATGACATGTACACCTTCATGGCAAGGTGTGTAGGCTGTCCTAGTGTAATGTTATGTGACCTGTGGCTCTAGTGTTCCGCTACCTGTCTCCGCAATCAACATCCTACTTCTGCTGATATGTTGATGTATGTCACTCCTGTATTGCGTCTGGCTGTTCACTTACACTGGGACACAGCTAGTCCTGAAACAAATTGTTTTAAAGTTAGTTTCAGGCTTATGGTGAGTGGATCCCTGAATCAATTTCTTAAAAGATAGTTTTAGGTTCCAGGTGAGTGGATTAATGAAAAAAAATGTTTATGTTAGTTTTAGGAAAATGGTGAGTGGATTACTTCAACCAGTTGATTTAAATTCAGTTTTGGGATATGGGTGATTGTATTACTGCAAAAAGTTAATTTAAATTTGCTTTTAGGATTAGGGTGAGTAGATTCCTGAAATAAGTTATTTTAAAGTTAGTTTTAGGGTTAGGGTAAGCGGATTCCTGAAACAACATGTTTTAAAGTTAGTTTTCAGTTTCGTGCACATGGCTCCTTAAAAAAGTTTTTGTTAGATTAGTTTTAGGAAAAGGGAGAGTGGATTGCTGCAGAATGTTAAATTAAATTTAACTTTAGGATAAGGGTGATTGGATTACTGAAATAAATTAAGTTACATTTATTTTTAGGATTAGGATGAGTGAATTCCTGAAAAAAAGTTGTTTTAAAGTTAGTTTCAGGGTTAGGGTGACTAATTCCTTAAATACTTTTTTTAAGTTAGTTTCAGGTTTAGGGTGAGTGGATTCCTGAAAAAAAATTATGTTAGTTTTATGAAAAGGGTGAGTGGATTACTGCAACAAGGTGATTTAAATTTAGCTTTAGAAGAATAGTGATTGGATTATTTCAACAAATTAATTTAAATTCACTTTTAGGATTAGGGAGAGTGGATTCCTGAAACATGTTGCTTTAAACATAGGTTTGGGGTTAGGTTAAGTGGAATCCTGCAACAATTTGTTCTAAAGTTAGTTTTAGGTATTGGGTAAGTGTGTTCCTGAAAAATAAATATGTTGTTTTTCGGAAAATGGTGAGTGGATTACTGCAAGAAGTTGATTTAAATTTAGTTAGGTTGAGTGGATTCCTGAAACATTTTTTTTTAAAGTTAGTTTTAGGGTTCAGGCGTGTGGATTCCTGAAAAAAAATGTTATATTAGTTTTTGGAGAAGGGTGAGTGGATTACTGCAACAAGGTGATTTAAATGCATTTTTAGAATAAGGGTGATTGGATTATTTAAATAAATAACTTCAAATTTACTTTTAGGATTAGGATGAGTAGATTCCTGAAAAAAGTTGTTTTCAAGTTCATTTCAGGGTTAGGGTGAGTGGATTCCTTAATTATTTTTTAAAAGTTAGTCTCAGGTTCCGGATGAGTGGATTCCTGAAAAGAAAATTGTGTTAGTTTTAGGAAAATGTTGAGTGGATTACTGCAACAAGGTGATTTAAATTGATTTTTAAAATAAGGGTGATTAGATTATTTCAACCAGTTAATTTAACTTTACTTTTAGGAACAGGGAGAGTGGATCCCTGAACCAAGTTGTTTTAAGCTTAGTTTTAGGGTTAGGTTGAGTGGATTCCTGAAACATTTTTTTTAAAAGTTAGTTTCTAGTTTCCGGTGAGTGGATTCCTGAAAAAAATAATTAATGGTATTTTTAGGAAAGTGTTAAGTGGATTACTACAGCAAGTTGAATAAAATTTAGTTTTATGGCAAATGTGATTGGAATTTTGCAATAAGTTCATTTAAATTAACTTTTAGTAATAGGGAGAGTGGATTCCTGAAACAAGTTATTTTAAAGTTAATTTTCAGTTATGGTGAGTGGATTCCTGAAACAAAATTTGTGAAAGTTAGTTTTTAGTTATGGGCACGTTGGTTCCTGAAAATAGATTTAATTTCAGTTTTAGGAAAAGTGTGAGTGGATTGCTGCAAGAAATTGATTTAAATTTTGTTTTAGGTTGAGAGTAATTGGATTATTTTAACAAGTTAATTTAAATTTGCTTTTCGGAATAGGGAGTGTGGATTCCTGAAATAAGCTTTTTTAAAGTTAGTTTTAGGGTTGGAGTGAGTGGGTTCCTGAAACAAAATTTTTCAACGTTAGATTTTGTGTTTGGGTTTATGGATTCCTGTAAAAACATTATTTTAGTTTTAGAAAAACAGTGAGTGGATTACAGCAGCAAATTGATTTAAATTTAGTTTTAGGGTAAGGTTGATTAGAAAGCAAGATGGCGGGCTGAAGCCGCCTCTAGGAGTGGACTGCTACGGCTCCCGGTAATCTGACCCCCTCTGTCGAAAGGGATACTAAAAATTACGACGCGACGGAATGAGGATGTAAGGTTAAGACACTTACATATATTGAGAAACTCAGAAGGTGGACGAATCTAGAGAAAACGCTAATCTGCAAAAACGTAAAATCTTCGTGTAAACTCTCCACTGCAATACTGCAATACTGACCGGATGCAACTCCTTCTACGGCCCCGACACAGCTGCTTGCTATTAACTCGTTACCTCGAGCGAGTGCCGGTTTGGCGCTCGGCTTGGCGGCTCGCATCTTGCTCTCCTAGCAGCACTCTCTGCGGCTACAACAAACTTGTTGATTTCCGAATGGCACCCACAAGAAGTGGCCGAGGAGCGAAAACCCAACCTACGGAGACACCTGCGGCAACAAATTCATCGTCCGTGGTGAGTGGGAGTGATAGCAGCGGCATTAATACAGGCTCCGGTGATGATAGAGGTCTGGTGGAAGGGGGGCAGCTGTGAGACCACTGGAGGGAATTGGGGGGATGGAAACCCTCGCTGATACTGCCCCCCCGAAACTTGGGCGGCAGGTGATCCAGTACTTAAAGTCTGGAAATATTCCCGAGATTACGGAAAATGTGCCACTCTCTGGGGATAACGACTTGGCAGAGACAATAATCAATGCTATAGCTAACAATTCTAAACAAAACAATGCTGATCTAAAACTACAAAAAAATATTAGCCCTGACGTTCATTGTATGCAAGATATTCAACATCAATCTGACCCTAGAGATCTTAATATGAGAGCCAGTAACATTAAATCACAGCCTGAGACTGATCCTAAGCTACTACTCGCCCTGCTTATTAAAGAAATAAAAGCAAAATCAACCAATGACGGCCCCAGCGTACTAAGGCGCAATAGCGATGATAATGGTAATAACAGTCAACAGCCTTTTATTCTTCCAGATGGACAAGATACCAATATATTAGAGGTACAGACAGAGAGTTTAAAGGGTTTGGATGGCTCTACAAAAATAGCAGATAACGCAGTATTAAGCAATGGGCTTATGTATCAAGCACCTACATCTTCAAGAGAGCAGCGCTTGCCAAGAGAATCTAAGAAGAAAACAACAATTAAGATAGACCCTCTTAAAAAAGCAAAACATGCTAAAGAACCTAAAAGGATGCAAAGCCCACTCAATATAGGAACATCATCTGAAAAATACACGAAAGAAGCCTTAAAAAATAGCCCAATGAGGAAGTGGGTTCAGTCTAAAGGCGGGATCAATAAAACCATCGCCAGGCTATCAGGAGGGGGGCTTACGGATGGAAGCATGTTAGCCGTTTCTTCACCAGCAACAGAAACATTGCCGATCGACCAGAAGGATTATCTATGCTCTGGTTTAGTACACGATTCTGCGAAAGAAATAAACACTCAAGACTCTGTTGCTAAGCAGCTTTCTATTCCTGGCAACGGCGAAACTACTTTTTCTATTTCTTCAACTCCACCAAACCCATCTATAGAATTACATCAAGAATCATCTCTGGTCTCTTGCAGCCCTCCTCTAGAAGATCAAGCTTCTGCGGGACACGGCCACTATAATGCTCAGGATCAGGGCCAGGAGACAATTATGCTTGCTAAGATATTGCAAGCTTTAAACGAACAGAGAGAAGAAACAAGGGCACTTTTTTCACAAGTCCGAGCTGACAATGGAAAAATCCAGCAGACTATGAAAGAGGTAATGGAGAAAGTGGGATCTGTGACGGAAGAAATGGCTGAGCTCCAACAAAGAGTTGTCAATATAGAAGAGGCCTCATCTAAAAGGGATAGTTCTGTGGAGAGACAAGAAGTACAGCTAAGGGAAGTACAGGCAAAACTGGAGGACTTGGAAAACAGGCAGAGACGACAGAATCTTAAACTATTTGGTATTCCCGAAGGTTTGGAGGGGGCAGATTCTAGAGCGTATATTGTCCAGATTATGCAGAAGGCTTTCCCTGAGCTGGGGGACTGGGACTGGGATTGCCAGATACAACGAGCACATAGGCTGCCAATAATACAACGCCAAAAGAACTCCCAGTATCCTAGACCATTTCTAATCTATTTTGGCAATTGTCTGTTGCGCCAAGCTGTCTCCCTAAAAGCTGGCCCTAGGTCACCCGTGGTTGTGGATTCTTTCTCTCTGGTCTTTCGATCAGATTTTTGTAAATTCACAATGGATAAAAGATGGCAGCTAAAACAGCTGATTGACCCGCTAAAAGCACTTGGTGTCCAAGCTTACTTACAGGACCCTGCCCGGCTTAAAGTAATTAAGAATGGGCAAAGTTACTTATTTTTTTCTCGCACGGAAGCAGAGGAGGTATTGCAGAAATGGAAAGGGGAAGGCTCTGGCTAAAATAGACTGAGCTAGGACCCCTGAAAATGACTCTTAATGTGTCCTAACATACATATATAGCTTATAGACTTGTCTGGTCTTTCTATTTACTATTTACTACTTATTATTTCTTCTATGAAAACGGCTGGGGGGGTTTCTAGACCGGGGGCTGGGGGGCGGTTGGATCCTAGTCGACTGCCATACCAGCGGCAGTTACTAGAAGAGGAAGACTCCTCCTTCGAGGAACAGGGTGGGTGGGAAGGGAGGTAAGAAAGGGAAGGGTGGTAAAGGTGCTAGGGGTTTGGGGTGGTTTATTCTGATGTATAAAATGATTGCTGTTGTAAAGGATAAAAAAACCAACATGAAAGTGATTTCAGTTATTGATATAACACAAGCATGGACAGGTTTTCTTTTGTTTTTTTTTTCTTTTTTGAATGGCTGAAATAAAAATTTTAGCCTGGAATGTTGCAGGCCTTAACGGTAGGAACAAGAGACGCTTGGTGGCAGAGGAACTGTTGATGTATAATCCGCATTTAGTCTTATTATCAGAAACTCATATTGCATATAGAGATAAAGGGCTGCTTAAACAATTGGGATATTAAACTGTTATAGCTTCGGACCAAGATACCTCAACTAGAGGCATAGCTATCTTTAGGCATAGACATCTAAAATGTATAATTGAAAAATCATTAACGGATAAAAGTGGTAGGTGGGCCATCGTGCAGGCACAGGTTGAAGGTACAAAATATGTTTTATGCGTAGTATATGGCTCAAACAGCGACAACTATCAAATAATTGATAGATTGAATATTGAATTGCTGAGCTGGGAAGGTGATAAAGTCGTGATGGGGGATTTTAATTGTATAATGAACTACGAGATAGATACTACAAGACGTCATGCATTTCAGAGGATGAAAAAGACACGCACAGCAATCAATGAGCTAGGACAAATACACGGTCTTAGAGATGTTTGGCGGACAGTATACCCCAATATACCAGGCTATACTTATTATTCTGCTGCACATAAACTTTGTTCTCGCATAGATATGGCCTGGGCATCAGAAGAGATTATGAAATTATGCACTATGGAGATATGCCCCAGGGTCACTTCAGACCACAACCCCATCCTTCTGAGCTTTAAGACATCTACAGCAAGGAAACAGATTAGGAGCTTCTCATTTCCTAGATATCTCTTAACAGACGAAACTTATTTATCTAACATTAAGCAACATCTGAGGGAATATCTAGAAATTAATAATGGCTCTGCAATACCAACAATAGTCTGGGATTCGTGTAAGGCCAGCATCAGGGGGTTTACACAGCAATATATTTGGACACAGAATAGGCAGTGTAAGATAGAGATAGCTGAGATCCTTAAAGATGTCAAGATCATGGAGAATCAACATGCAGAAGCATTACTAAACGGTTCTCTAAATTCAGAAACAATAGGATATTAACTAATAAACTTAAAATCAACATTAAAACAAACTTTCAGGGAGAAAATAGCGGTTAAAATTAATAAATACAAATTAACTCAATACGAAAGTGGGGAAAAAATTGGGAAATTTCTAGCCTTTAAAGTAGCCGACGAACAAGCTAAGACACAAATAAAGAAAATTAAAGGCTTAAACAGCGAGATACACGAACAACCGAGCCAGATATTAGCGCAGTTTGTCACATACTATCAAAATTTATACACACCAGAGGCTCAGCCACAAATGTTTGATATTATAAAATATGTTCAGAGGTATATTAAAAAAACATCGGTAGCTAATGAAGTATCAGCAATATTGCTGGATGATATCGGGTATGACGAGATTAGAGCCGCCATCTCTTCTTTGCCATCAGGAAAAGCATCTGGAGATGATTCAATCCTCTTAGAATTATATAAAATATGCTTAGATGAGCTACTGCCAACTTTCTCCCAACTTATTAAACATATTGAAGCAGGGGGGAACGCTCCAGACTCTTGAAATATGACTTGGATAATTTAAAAAAAAAAAAAGAATAAGTCTCCAGAAGAATGTGGGTCTTATAGGCCGATATCACTTATAAATACGGATGCGAAAATCCACGCTAAAATCCTGGCAACTCGCCTAGCACCAATAATGCCGAAACTCATTTCATCTCAACAACATGGGTTTATCGTAGGACGGGATACTACATCCCATGTGAATACGGCTATAGCAGCGTTTGATGTTGCCAAGGTTAAAACCACCCCACTCGGTATGATATTACTAGATGCAGAGAAAGCATTTGACCGAGTGGGGTGGGATTTTCTTTGGGTTGCATTATCTACATTTGGCATCAAGGGTACATTTTTACATATGATTAAATCTCTATACCACTATCCCACAGCTAGGTTAGCTTATGCAGGTTTACAATCTGATGTGTTTCCAATATCACAGGGTACCCATCAGGGGTGTCCTCTTTCACCTCTATTATTTGCATTATCAATAAAGCCATTTATATTAGCATTACAAATGCAAACTCGGATTATACCTTTTATACATAGCTCAAATGAACTAAAAATTACGGCATACGCTGATGACATAGCTGTATTTTCAACGGATGTTAAAACCGCATTATATGAGGTGGTCAAGGAAGCGGAAAGATATGGTTTGGTCTCTGGCTATAGACTTAATATTAACAAAACTCAAATATTAATGAACTATAAAGACGCTGGAATAACAACAGGGATATGTAACACGGCTACTTACCTAGGGGTTAAGCTAACCACTAGAATAGATAAAATAATAGAAATAAATTATGAGACTCTTCTTAAGGAGACTGCACCATTGCTCAAAAAATGGCATAAGGTTCCTATAGGTATTGGGGGCCGTATAAACATAATTAAAATGAAAATACTGCCTAAATTTATTTATTTATTCCGGTCTATTCCGCTAAGATTAAATATGTCCTTCTTTAAACGATTAGATGGTATCTGCGGCAGCTTCATATGGGGTTATGAAAAGGCTTGCAGGGCTATTTGATTACTTAAACTCCCATATAATCAAGGGGGTCTGGATTTTCCGGATTTCAAACTATACTTTTGGGCAGCCTTTTTTAAACGGCTACGAAGCTTAATACACCCCGTAGGATGTAACGCACCCTTTTTCTTTAAGTTTATGCTTGGCAAGGAATATGAAATGTTTCTGTTCAGAATCAATGATCCAAACTATTTCAAGAGAGTCAGATTCAAGGTTGCACGAGATGTTGTTAATATATGGCTTGCAATTATTTCTAACTGTAATACATCATTTTACCACGATAAGTTGCCCATATGGGGCAACCCAGGTTTGCCAGAAATGTTTCAGGATATGGAGGGTAAACGATGGGCTAGCTTGGGCATAAAACACTTGGGTGATATATATGATCAAAATGGGTTTATGACTTTTGAGAAAATACAGACTATATATAAGACAACGTTAGGCATGCAATTTAAATATTTTAAAATTCGAGATTATTTTATTCGCCGCATGCAATTGACAAATATTTCAGGTTTGCCTATATGGGATTATATGCATAAGGATAACTTAAAATCAATAATTAGTGCTGGCTATAAAATCTTATGCACATTTAAGCCAGATGACTGTCACAGATTAGCTGAACGCTTGGGACATAGTGCAGGGGCATCAGTGACAGCTAACACCATATCACGTGCTTTCTCTAGGCTTAACAATTCTGTATACTCTTCTAACCTTAGGATACAACAATTCAAAACAATTTGTCAATTATATTATACCCCAGAAAGGATATCAAAATGGTCTCCCCATGGTTTTTTTAGCGAGCGTACAAAATGCCCAAAATGCAATCTACAGTCTGCTGATCTAAAACATATGTTTTTTTTATGTCCTGCACTAGAGAATTTTTGGTCAACGATAACTGATCTGATTTCTCAAAAAATAGGGAGTGCAGTGACTGTCTCAGTAACAGAGGTATTAGTTGGAGCCCAGAGTATTACAAGCATCTATGCAGATCTAATTTCAATACTATTGGTTAGTGCAAGATTAACAATTGCTCATGCATGGATCTCACCCACACCTCCATCGACCATAGAATGTTGGGGATTAGTTAAAGAAACATACGATATGGAACTAGCACTGGCAAAAACGAGAGGGACGAAGGCACTCTGTAAAGTAAATAAGATATGGGGTGTACTATTCTGAAAGGGTTTTTTTTTTCTTCTTCTTATTTTTCTCCCTTTCTCTTCTGCAATGAGGGCTAATAGATATATATGTAGATATGAAGAACAAGATATTTATAGAACTGATATACTTACCTGTTCCAATGTTTGTACTTATTTACTTAAAATTTATCGGATTGTATAATATGTATTAATTTTTCTTTTCCTTTCATGTTGGCAATAAAGAAATTAAAAAAAAAAAAAGGGTAAGGTTGATTAGATTATTGCTATAACTTAATTTGAATAAAGTTTTATGATGAGTGGATTCCTGAAAAAAGTTGTTTTAAAGTTAGTTTCAGGGTTATGTGAGTGGATTCCTTAAACAATTTTTTTTAAGTCAGTTTCTGGTTCCGGGTGTTTGGATTCCTTGAAACAAGTTTTTTATGTTACTTTCAGAAAAGGGTGAGTGGATTACTGCAACAAATCAATTTATATTTAGTTTTAGGATAACGGTGATTGGATTATTTCAACAACTTGATTTAAAATTACATGTAGGAATAGGGATTCCTGAAACAAGTTTTTTGAAAGTTAGTTTTAGGGTTATGGTGAGTGAAATCCTGAAACAAAATGTTTGAAAGTTAGTCTTCGTTTTCAGGCAGGTGGGTTCCTGAAAAAAGATGTTATGTCAGTTTTAGGAAAGGTTGAGGGAATTACTGTAAAAAACTAAATATAGTTATAAGATAAGGGTGATTGGATTATTTCAACAAGTTGATTTAAAATTAATTTTAGGGTTACGGTTAGTGGATTCATAAAACAAAATATTTGAAAGTTAGTTTTTGCTTCTGGCACGTTGGTTCCTAAAAAAGGATTTAGTTTTAGGAAAAGTGTGAGTGGATTACTGATTTAAATTTTGTTTTAGGTTGAGGGTAATTGGATTATTTTAACACGTTAATTTAAATTTACTTATAGGAATATGAAGAGTGGATTCCTGGATCAAGCTTTTTTAAAGTTAGTTTTAGGGTGAGTGGATGTCTGAAACAACATTTTTTAAAGTTAGTTTTTGTTTATGGACTTGTGGACTCCTGAAAAAAGTTTTTTTATGTTGGTTTTAGGAAAACGGTGAGTTGATTACTGAAGCAAGTTGATTCAAATTTAGTTTTAGGGATAGGGTCATTGGATTATTGCAATAAGTTATTTGGAATTTATTTTTAGAATTAGGATGAGTGGATTCCTGAAAAAGTTGTTTTAAATTTAGTTCCAGGGTCAGGGTGAGTTGATTCCTAAAACAATTTTTTTATAGTTAGTTTCCGGTTCCGGGTGTTTGGATTCCTGAAAAAAAAAATGTATGTTAGTTTCAGGAAAAGGGTGAGTGGATTACGGCAAAAATTGGATTTAAATTTAGTTTTAGGATAACGGTGATTGGATTATTTCAACAAGTTGATTTAAAATTACTTTTAGGAATAGGGAGCGTGGATTCCTGAAACAAGTTTTTTACAGTTAGTTTTAGGGTTACATTGAGTGGATTCTGGAAACAAAATCTTTGAAAGTTAGTTTTTGGTTTCCGGCACGTTGGTTCCTGAAAAAAAGATTTAGTTTTAGGAAAAGTGTAAGTGGATTATTGCAAAAAACTGATTTACATTTTGTTTTAGGTTGAGGGTAATTGGATTATTTTAACACGTTAATTTAAATTTACTTATAGGAATACAGAAAGTGGATTCGTGAAACAAGCTTTTTAAAAATTAGTTTTAGGGTTAGGGTGAGTGGATTCCTGAAACAACATGTTTGAAAGATAATTTCTGTTACTGGTAGGTGGGTTCCTGCGAAAAGATTTTTTGTTAGGTTTAGGAAAATGGTGATTGGATTACCTCAAAAAACGGATTTAAAATTAGTTTTAGGATAAGGGTGATTGGATTATTTCAACAAGTTGATTTAAAATTACTTTTAGGAAAAGGGAGAGTGGATTCCTGAAGATTTTTTAAAGTTAGTTTTAGGGTTACGGTGAGTGGATTCCTGAAACAAAACTTTTGGAAGTTAGTTTTAGGTTTTCGGCATGTTGTTAATTACAAAAAGATTTTATGTTACCTTTAGGAAAAGTGTGAGTGGATTACTTCAAACAACAGTTTAAAATGTAGTTTTAGGATGAGGGTGATTGAATTATTTTAACAAGTTAATTTAAAATTACTTTTAGGAGTAGGAAGTATGGATTCCGGAAATACGTTTTTTAAAAGTAAGTTTTGGGTTATGAGTGGAATCCTGAAACAAAATTTTTTCAAGTTAGTTTTTGGTTTCGGGCACGTTGGTTCCTGAAAAAAGATTTTATGTCAGTTTTAGGAAAAGTGTGAGTGGATTACTGCATGCAACTGATTTAAATGTTGTTTTAGGTTGAGGGTAATTCGATTATTTTAGCAAGTTAATTTAAATTTACTTTTAGGAACAGGGAGAGTGGATTCCTAAAACAACCTTTTTTAAAGTTAGTTTTAGGGTTAGAATGAGTGGATTCCTGTAACAACATTTTTTAAAGTTCGTTTTTGTGTTTGGCCTTATGGATTCCTGTAAAAAAAATGATGTTAGTTTTAGGAAAACTGTGAGTAGATTACTGCAGGAAGTTGAATTAAATTTAGTTTTAGGGTAAGGTTGATTAGATTATTGCTATAACTTAATTTGAATTTACTTTTAGGATTAGGATGAGTGGATACCTGAAAAAAGTAGTTTTAAAGTTAGTTTCAGGCTTAGGGTGAGTGGATTCCTCAAACAATGTTTTTAACGTTAGTTTCAGGTTCCGGGTGTTTGGATTCCTGAAAAAAGTGTTTTATGTTACTTTCAGGAGAAGAGTGAATAGATTACTGCAACAAATCGATTTAAATTCAGTTTTAGGATAAGGGTGATTGGATTATTTCAACAAGTTGATTTAAAATTACATTTTTCCACAGAAAACTGACCATTTTTTGCAATGAGCCCAGCTGTAGATTTTGGGCCCTAGCTCAGCTGGCACCTTAGGAAACCTAGCAAACCTGTATATTTTTTAAAGCTAGACACCCAGGGTGATCCAGGATGGGATGACTTGTGTGGATCTTGCCAGGTTCTGTTAGACAGAATCCCTTGCAAACCTCAAACCTTGTAGAAAAAACAAATTTCCCTCAAATTTCTGTGATGGAAAGTTCTGGAATCTGCGGGGAGCCACAAACCTCCACGTACCCAGCATTCCCCCAAGTCTCCTGATAAAAATGGTGCCTCACTTGTGTAAGTAGGCCTAGTGCCCGCAACAGGAAATGGCCCAAAAGGTACTGTGAGGACTTGAAAATTATTGACTACAAAAATACCTTGTTTTGAGAGGGAGTCACGTGCGTTTTATGTCCTGGGATCAGTGGCTACCAAAACCAGGTATTTCTGAATACTAGACACCCAGTGGAGTCAAGGGAGGTGTGGCTTGCATGGATCACCAACGTTTTCTTACCCAGAATCCCCTGCAAACCTACAATTTTGCTAAAAAATCACATTTCCGTCACATTTCTGTGTGGTGAATTTGTGGAATCACCAGGCCAACACAAGTTTCCTACCACCAAGCATTTTCCAAGATCCCAGGTCATTTTGTGATAGATCATTTTGATATCGCCAAAATAAATTTTTGTCCCTTCCCTGTAGCAGGCACTTGGACCACCCACACAAGTGAGGCACCATTTTTATTGGGGGACCTTCGGGAATGCTGCGTGGTAGGAAATTTGTGTCAGCCTGGTGATCCCACAACTTTTCCACAGAGAAATGTGAGGAAAATGTGACTTTTGTAGCAAAATGTGAGGTTTGCAAGGGATTGTGGGGAAGAAAAAGTTGGGGGAATCCCGCCAGCCAGAGCTCCCTGGACTTCTCCAGTGGCTAGTTTTCAGGAATGTCTGGGTTTGGTAAGTTTCCCTAGAAGGCCACCCAACTCAGGGCTGGTGCCCCTGTCTGTGCCCCGGAAGGTGGAAAGACTTAATATGCCCAAAGAATATGGAGGGAGTAAAGGCACTTGCCCGAGGGGCTGCTCCCCCCTCCCTGATGTATAGTTGTGAGAGGCTGTCCTGATATATGTTGCCCATTTATGTAAGTGGGCACCTTGCACCAGTCCAGACAACTCTTGGTGATTTAAGAAACTTAGGGGCATATCATTAAGGAGGCGATATAAAATTATCGCCGCTATTGCGTCCGTTTTTGGACGAAAAGCGGCGATATTTTTTTCGCCTTGTCAGCAAGGTCACGCTATCGCGTGAATCCTTGCATTAGTTCCCTTTCCCATGAGATGCAAAGTGGGCGTTCCGTCCCAAAAGAACTGGAGAAATGTCGCTAACTGACATTTCTCCAATTATCAATGGGCACGCTAACAGGCATAGCGATAAGAAAAGTAGCGCTAACCTTGGTTATCGCTACTTTCCTTACGCCTGCTTTTAGTTTGACTTAGCCATTATATCCAATGTAAGGTGGATATCATGGCTAAGTCTGCCCTGCCCTATCAACACGCTATCGTCAAACATTGTTGATTTACATGTACTTTTAGGATAAGGGTGATTGGATTATAGCAGCAAATTATTTTAAAATTACTTTTAGGATTAGGGTGAGTGGATTCCTGAAATATTTGGTTTTAAAGTTAGTTTTAGAGTTAGGGCAAGTGGATTCCTGAAACAATTTTTTTTAAAGTTAGTTTTAGGTTTCGGGTGAGTGGATTCCTGAAAAAGGTTTTGTGGATTACTGCAAAAAACTAATTTACATTTCGATTTAGGATAAGGATGATTGGATTATTGCAACAAGTTAATTTAAATTTACTTTTAGGAATAGGGAGAGTGTAGTTCTAAAGCAAGTTGTTTTAAAGTTAGATTTAGGGTTACGGTGGGTGGATTGCTTAAATAACATTTTAAAGTTAGTTTTAGGTTTTGGGCATGTGGATTTGTGATAAAAGTTTTTATGATAGTGTTAGGAAAAGGATGAGTGGATTACTGCAGCAAGATGATTTCAATTTAGTTTTATGATAAGGGTGATTGGACTATTTCAACAAGTTAATTTAAATATACTTTTAGGATTAGGGAGAGTGGAATCCTGAACAAATTGTTTTAAAGTTAGTTTTAGGGTTATTGTGAGTGGATTTCTGAAACAATTTTTTAAATGTTAGTTTTAGGTTCCTGGTGAGTGCATTACTGCAAAAAGTTTTTTTATGTTAGTTTTAGGAAAATGGTGAGTGGATTACTGCAGCCAGTTGATTTAAATTCAGTTTTGGGATATGGGTGATTGCATTTTGCAACAAGGTAATTTAAATTTACTTTTAGGATTAGGGTGAGTGGATTCCTGAAATAAGTTATTTTAAAGTTAGTTTTAAGGTTAGGTTGAGCGGATTGATGAAACAATTTTTTTTTAAAGTTAGTTTTCAGTTTAGGGGCATGTGGAGTCCTGAAAAAAGTTGTTTTAAAGTTAGTTTTATGTTTCAGGCTCGTGGATTCCTGAAAAAAGTGTTTTATGTTAGTTTTAGTAAAAAAGGGAAAGTAGATTACTGCAAAAAACTTGATTTAAGTTTAGTTTTAGGTTAAGGGTGATTGGATTATTGCAACAAGTTAATTTGAATTTACTTTTAGAATTAAGGGGAGTGGATTCCTGAAATAAGTTATTTTACAGATAGTTTTAGGGTTAGGGCAAGTGGATTTCTGAAATAAATTTTTGCAAACTTAGTTTTAGGTTTTGGGTGAGTAGATTGCTGAAAAAAGTTGTTTAATGTTAGTTTTGGGAAAACTGTGTTTGGATTACTGCAACAAGTTAATTTAAATTTAGTTTTAGGATAACAGTGATTGGATTAATGCAACAAGGTATTTTAAATTTACTTTGAGGAGTAGGATGAGTGGATTCTTGAAAAAAGTTGTTTAATTTTAGCTCAGTTTCAGGGTTAGGTTGTATGGATTCCTTAAGCATTTTTTTTTAATTTAGTTTCAGGTTCCCGGCGAGTAGATTCCTGAAATTTATTTTTTAGGTTAGTTTTCGGAAAAGAGTGAGTGGATTACTGGAACCAGTTAATTTAAATTCAGTTTTAGGATAAGAGTGATTGGATAATTGCAACAAGTAAATTTTAATTTTCTTTTAGGAATAGGGAGAGTGGAGTTCTGAAGCAAGTTGTTTTAAAGTTAGTTTTAGGGTTACAGTAAGTGGACTGCTTAAACAACATTTTTAAAGTTAATTTTAGGTTTTGGGCATGTGGATTTGTGAAAAAAGGTATTTATGTTAGTGTTAGGAAAAGGATGAGTGGATTACTGCAAGCAAGATGATTTAAATGTAGTTTTAGGATAATTGTGATTGGATTATTTCAACAAGTTCATTTAATTATACTTTTAGGATGAGGGAGAGTGGATTCCTGTAACAAATTGTTTTAAAGTTAGTTTCAGGGTTATGGTGAGTGGATTCCTGAATCAATTTCTTAAAAGATAGTTTTAGGTTCCAGGGGAGTGGATTACTGAAAAAAAAATTTATGTTAGTTTTAGGAAAATGGTGAGTGGATTACTTCAACCAGTTGATTTAAATTCAGTTTTGGGATATGGGTGATTGTATTACTACAAAAAGTTAATTTAAATTTGCTTTTAGGATTAGGGTGAGTAGATTCCTGAAATAAGTTATTTTAAAGTTAGTTTTAGGGTTAGGGTGAGCGGATTTCTGAAACAACATGTTTTAAAGTTAGTTTTCAGTTTCGGGCACATGGCTCCTTAAAAAAGTTTTTGTTAGATTAGTTTTAGGAAAAGGGAGAGTGGATTGCTGCAGAATGTTAAAATAAATTTAACTTTAGGATAAGGGTGATTGGATTACTGAAATAAATTAAGTTAAATTTATTTTTAGGATTAGGATTAGGATGAGTGAATTCCTGAAAAAAGTTGTTTTAAAGTTAGTTTCAGGGTTAGGGTGACTAATTCCTTAAATAATTTTTTTAAGTTAGTTTCAGGTTTAGGGTGAGTGGACTCCTGAAAAAAAATTATGTTAGTTTTATGAAAAGGGTGAGTGGATTACTGCAACAAGGTGATTTAAATTTAGCTTTAGAGGAATAGTGATTGGATTATTTCAACAAATTAATTTAAATTCACTTTTAGGATTAGGGAGAGTGGATTCCTGAAACAGGTTGCTTTAAACATAGGTTTGGGGTTAGGTTAAGTGGAATCCTGCAACAATTTGTTCTAAAGTTAGTTTTAGGTATTGGGTAAGTGTGTTCCTGAAAAATAAATATGTTGTTTTTCGGAAAATGGTGAGTGGATTACTGCAAGAAGTTGATTTAAATTTAGTTAGGTTGAGTGGATTCCTGAAACATTTTTTTTTAAAGTTAGTTTTAGGGTTCAGGCGTGTGGATTCCTGAAAAAAAATGTTATATTAGTTTTTGGAGAAGGGTGAGTGGATTACTGCAACAAGGGGATTTAAATGCATTTTTAGAATAAGGGAGATTAGATTATTTAAATAAATAACTTCAAATTTACTTTTAGGATTAGGATGAGTAGATTCCTGAAAAATGTTGTTTTCAAGTTCATTTCAGGGTTAGGGTGAGTGGATTCCTTAATTATTTTTTAAAAGTTAGTCTCAGGTTCCGGATGAGTGGATTCCTGAAAAGAAACTTGTGTTAGTTTTAGGAAAATGTTGAGTGGATTACTGCAACAAGGTGATTTAAATTGATTTTTAAAATAAGGGTGATTAGATTATTTCAACCAGTTAATTTAACTTTACTTTTAGGAACAGGGAGAGTGGATCCCTGAATCGAGTTGTTTTAAGCTTAGTTTTAGGGTTAGGTTGAGTGGATTCCTGAAACATTTTTTTTAAAAGTTAGTTTCTAGTTTCCGGTGAGTGGATTCCTGAAAAAAATAATTAATGGTATTTTTAGGAAAATGTTGAGTGGATTACTACAGCAAGTTGAATAAAATTTAGTTTTATGGCAAATGTGATTGGAATTTTGCAATAAGTTCATTTAAATTAACTTTTAGTAATAGGGAGAGTGGATTCCTGAAACAAGTTATTTTAAAGTTAATTTTCAGTTATGGTGAGTGGATTCCTGAAACATAATTTTTTAAAGTTAGTTTTCAGTTATGGGCACGTTGGTTCCTGAAAATAGATATAATTTCAGTTTTAGGAAAAGTGTGAGTGGATTGCTGCAAGAAATGGATTTAAATTTTGTTTTAGGTTGAGAGTAATTGGATTATTTTAACAAGTTAATTTAAATTTGCTTTTCGGAATAGGGAGTGTGGATTCCTGAAATAAGCTTTTTTAAAGTTAGTTTTAGGGTTGGAGTGAGTGGGTTCCTGAAACAAAATTTTTCAAAGTTAGATTTTGTGTTTGGGTTTATGGATTCCTGTAAAAAAATTATTTTAGTTTTAGAAAAACGGTGAGTGGATTACAGCAGCAAATTGATTTAAATTTAGTTTTAGGGTAAGGTTGATTAGATTATTGCTATAACTTAATTTGAATAAAGTTTTATGATGAGTGGATTCCTGAAAAAAGTTGTTTTAAAGTTAGTTTCAGGGTTATGTGAGTGGATTCCTTAAACAATTTTTTTAAAGTCAGTTTCTGGTTCCGGGTGTTTGGATTCCTTGAAAAAAGTTTTTTATGTTACTTTCAGAAAAGGGTGAGTGGATTACTGCAACAAATCAATTTATATTTAGTTTTAGGATAACGGTGATTGGATTATTTCAACAACTTGATTTAAAATTACATGTAGGAATAGGGATTCCTGAAACAAGTTTTTTGAAAGTTAGTTTTAGGGTTATGGTGAGTGAAATCCTGAAACAAAATGTTTGAAAGTTAGTCTTCGTTTTCAGGCAGGTGGGTTCCTGAAAAAAGATTTTATGTCAGTTTTAGGAAAGGTTGAGGGAATTACTGTAAAAAACTAAATATAGTTATAAGATAAGGGTGATTGGACTATTTCAACAAGTTGATTTAAAATTAATTTTAGGGTTACGGTTAGTGGATTCATAAAACAAAATATTTGAAAGTTAGTTTTTTCTTCTGGCACGTTGGTTCCTAAAAAAGGATTTAGTTTTAGGAAAAGTGTGAGTGGATTACTGATTTAAATTTTGTTTTAGGTTGAGGGTAATTGGATTATTTTAACACGTTAATTTAAATTTACTTATAGGAATATGGAGAGTGGATTCCTGGTTCAAGCTTTTTTAAAGTTAGTTTTAGGGTTACATTGAGTGGATTCCGGAAACAAAATCTTTGAAAGTTAGTTTTTGGTTTCCAGCACGTTGGTTCCAGAAAAAAAGATTTAGTTTTAGGAAAAGTGTAAGTGGATTATTGCGAAAAACTGATTTACATTTTGTTTTAGGTTGAGGGTAATTGGATTATTTTAACACGTTAATTTAAATTTACTTATAGGAATACAGAAAGTGGATTCGTGAAACAAGCTTTTTAAAAAATTAGTTTTAGGGTTAGGGTGAGTGGATTCCTGAAACAAAATTTTTGAAAGATATTTTCTGTTACGGGTAGGTGGGTTCCTGAGAAAAGATTTTTTGTTAGGTTTAGGAAAATGGTGATTGGATTACCTCAAAAAACGGATTTAAAATTAGTTTTAGGATAAGGGTGATTGGATTATTTCAACAAGTTGATTTAAAATTACTTTTAGGAAAAGGGAGAGTGGATTCCTGAAACAAGATTTTTTAAAGTTAGTTTTACGGTTACGGTGAGTGGATTCCTGAAACAAAACTTTTGGAAGTTAGTTTTAGGTTTTCGGCATGTTGTTAATTACAAAAAGATTTTATGTTACCTTTAGGAAAAGTGTGAGTGGATTACTTCAAACAACAGTTTAAAATGTAGTTTTAGGATGAGGGTGATTGAATTATTTTAACAAGTTAATTTAAAATTACTTTTAGGAGTAGGAAGTATGGATTCCGGAAATAAGTTTTTTAAAACTAGGTTTTGGGTTATGAGTGGATTCCTGAAACAACATTTTTTCAAGTTAGTTTTTGGTTTCGGGCACGTTGGTTTCTGAAAAAAGATTTTATGTCAGTTTTCGGAAAAGTGTGAGTGGATTACTGCATGCAACTGATTTAAATGTTGTTTTAGGTTGAGGGTAATTCGATTATTTTAGCAAGTTAATTTAAATTTACTTTTAGGAACAGGGAGAGTGGATTCCTAAAACAACCTTTTTTAAACTTAGTTTTAGGGTTAGAATGAGTGGATTCCTGTAACAAAAGTTTTTTAAAGTTCGTTTTTGTGTTTGGGCTTATGGATTCCTGTAAAAAAAAATTATGTTAGTTTTAGGAAAACTGTGAGTAGATTACTGCAGGAAGTTGAATTAAATTTAGTTTTAGGGTAAGGTTGATTAGATTATTGCTATAACTTAATTTGAATTTACTTTTAGGATTAGGATGAGTGGATACCTGAAAAAAGTTGTTTTAAAGTTAGTTTCAGGCTTAGGGAGAGTGGATTTCTCAAACAATGTTTTTAACGTTAGTTTCAGGTTCCGGGTGTTTGGATTCCTGAAAAAAGTGTTTTATGTTACTTTCAGGAGAAGAGTGAGTAGATTACTGCAACAAATCGATTTAAATTCAGTTTTAGGATAAGGGTGATTGGATTATTTCAACAAGTTGATTTAAAATTACATTTTTCCACAGAAAACTGACCATTTTTTGCAATGAGCCCAGCTGTGGATTTTGGGCCCTAGCTCAGCTGGCACCTTAGGAAACCTAGCAAACCTGTATATTTTTGAAAGCTAGACACCCAGGGTGATCCAGGATGGGATGACTTGTGTGGGTCTTGCTAGGTTCTGTTAGACAGAATCCCTTGCAAACCTCAAACCTTGTAGAAAAAACAAATTTCCCTCAAATTTCTGTGATGGAAAGTTCTGGAATCTGCGGGGAGCCACAAACCTCCACGTACCCAGCATTCCCCCAAGTCTCCTGATAAAAATGGTGCCTCACTTGTGTAAGTAGGCCTAGTGCCCGCAACAGGAAATGGCCCAAAAGGTACTGTGAGGACTTGAAAATTATTGACTACAAAAATACCTTGTTTTGAGAGGGAGTCACGTGCGTTTTTTGTCCTGGGCTCAGTGGCTACCAAAACCAGGTGTTTCTGAATACTAGACACCCAGTGGAGTCAAGGGAGGTGTGGCTTGCATGGATCACCAACGTTTTCTTACCCAGAATCCCCTGCAAACCTACAATTTTGCTAAAAAATCACATTTCCCTCACATTTTTGTGGGGTGAATTTGTGGAATCACCAGGCCAACACAAGTTTCCTACCACCAAGCATTTCCCAAGGTCCCAGGTCATTTTGTGATAGATCATTTTGATATCGCCAAAATAATTTTTTGTCCCTTCCCTGTAGCAGGCACTTGGACCACCCACACAAGTGAGGCACCATTTTTATTGGGGGACCTTCGGGAATGCTGCGTGGTAGGAAATTTGTGTCAGCCTGGTGATCCCACAACTTTTCCACACAGAAATGTGAGGAAAATGTGACTTTTGTAGCAAAATGTGAGGTTTGCAAGGGATTGTGGGGAAGAAAAAGTTGGGGGAATCCCGCCAGCCAGAGCTCCCTGGACTTCTCCAGTGGCTAGTTTTCAGGAATGTCTGGGTTTGGTAAGTTTCCCTAGAAGGCCACCCAACTCAGGGCTGGTGCCCCCGTCTGTGCCCCGGAAGGTGGAAAGATTAAATATGCCCAAAGAATATGGAGGGAGTAAAGGCACTTGCCCGAGGGGCTGCTCCCCCCTCCCTGATGTATAGTTGTGAGAGGCTGTCCTGATATATGTTGCCCATTTATGTAAGTGGGCACCTTGCACCAGTCCAGACAACTCTTGGTGATTTAAGAAACTTAGGGGCATATCATTAAGGAGGCGATATAAAATTATCGCCGCATTTGCGTCCGTTTTTGGACGAAAAGCGGCGATATTTTTTTCGCCTTGTCAGCAAGGTCACGCTATCGCGTGAATCCTTGCATTAGTTCCCTTTCCCATGAGATGCAAAGTGGGCGTTCCGTCCCAAAAGAACTGGAGAAATGTCGCTAACTGACATTTCTCCAATTATCAATGGGCACGCTAACAGGCATAGCGATAAGAAAAGTAGCGCTAACCTTGGTTATCGCTACTTTCCTTACGCCTGCTTTTAGTTTGACTTAGCCATTATATCCAATGTAAGGTGGATATCATGGCTAAGTCTGCCCTGCCCTATCAACACGCTATCGTCAAACATTGTTGATTTACATGTACTTTTAGGATAAGGGTGATTGGATTATAGCAGCAAATTATTTTAAAATTACTTTTAGGATTAGGGTGAGTGGATTCCTGAAATATTTTGTTTTAAAGTTAGTTTTAGAGTTAGGGCAAGTGGATTCCTGAAACAATTTTTTTTAAAGTTAGTTTTAGGTTTCGGGTGAGTGGATTCCTGAAAAAGGTTTTGTGGATTACTGCAAAAAACTAATTTACATTTCGATTTAGGATAAGGATGATTGGATTATTGCAACAAGTTAATTTAAATTTACTTTTAGGAATAGGGAGAGTGTAGTTCTAAAGCAAGTTGTTTTAAAGTTAGATTTAGGGTTACGGTGGGTGGATTGCTTAAATAACATTTTAAAGTTAGTTTTAGGTTTTGGGCATGTGGATTTGTGATAAAAGTTTTTATGATAGTGTTAGGAAAAGGATGAGTGGATTACTGCAGCAAGATGATTTCAATTTAGTTTTATGATAAGGGTGATTGGACTATTTCAACAAGTTAATTTAAATATACTTTTAGGATTAGGGAGAGTGGAATCCTGAACAAATTGTTTTAAAGTTAGTTTTAGGGTTATTGTGAGTGGATTTCTGAAACAATTTTTTAAATGTTAGTTTTAGGTTCCTGGTGAGTGCATTACTGCAAAAAGTTTTTTTATGTTAGTTTTAGGAAAATGGTGAGTGGATTACTGCAGCCAGTTGATTTAAATTCAGTTTTGGGATATGGGTGATTGCATTTTGCAACAAGGTAATTTAAATTTACTTTTAGGATTAGGGTGAGTGGATTCCTGAAATAAGTTATTTTAAAGTTAGTTTTAAGGTTAGGTTGAGCGGATTGATGAAACAATTTTTTTTTAAAGTTAGTTTTCAGTTTAGGGGCATGTGGAGTCCTGAAAAAAGTTGTTTTAAAGTTAGTTTTATGTTTCAGGCTCGTGGATTCCTGAAAAAAGTGTTTTATGTTAGTTTTAGTAAAAAAGGGAAAGTAGATTACTGCAAAAAACTTGATTTAAGTTTAGTTTTAGGTTAAGGGTGATTGGATTATTGCAACAAGTTAATTTGAATTTACTTTTAGAATTAAGGGGAGTGGATTCCTGAAATAAGTTATTTTACAGATAGTTTTAGGGTTAGGGCAAGTGGATTTCTGAAATAAATTTTTGCAAACTTAGTTTTAGGTTTTGGGTGAGTAGATTGCTGAAAAAAGTTGTTTAATGTTAGTTTTGGGAAAACTGTGTTTGGATTACTGCAACAAGTTAATTTAAATTTAGTTTTAGGATAACAGTGATTGGATTAATGCAACAAGGTATTTTAAATTTACTTTGAGGAGTAGGATGAGTGGATTCTTGAAAAAAGTTGTTTAATTTTAGCTCAGGTTCAGGGTTAGGTTGTATGGATTCCTTAAGCATTTTTTTTAAATTTAGTTTCAGGTTCCCGGCGAGTAGATTCCTGAAATTTATTTTTTAGGTTAGTTTTCGGAAAAGAGTGAGTGGATTACTGGAACCAGTTAATTTAAATTCAGTTTTAGGATAAGAGTGATTGGATAATTGCAACAAGTGAATTTTAATTTTCTTTTAGGAATAGGGAGAGTGGAGTTCTGAAGCAAGTTGTTTTAAAGTTAGTTTTAGGGTTACAGTAAGTGGACTGCTTAAACAACATTTTTAAAGTTAATTTTAGGTTTTGGGCATGTGGATTTGTGAAAAAAAGTATTTATGTTAGTGTTAGGAAAAGGATGAGTGGATTACTGCAAGCAAGATGATTTAAATGTAGTTTTAGGATAATTGTGATTGGATTATTTCAACAAGTTCATTTAATTATACTTTTAGGATGAGGGAGAGTGGATTCCTGTAACACATTGTTTTAAAGTTAGTTTCAGGGTTATGGTGAGTGGATTCCTGAATCAATTTCTTAAAAGATAGTTTTAGGTTCCAGGTGAGTGGATTACTGAAAAAAATGTTTATGTTAGTTTTAGGAAAATGGTGAGTGGATTACTTCAACCGGTTGATTTAAATTCAGTTTTGGGATATGGGTGATTGTATTACTACAAAAAGTTAATTTAAATTTGCTTTTAGGATTAGGGTGAGTAGATTCCTGAAATAAGTTATTTTAAAGTTAGTTTTAGGGTTAGGGTGAGCGGATTTCTGAAACAACATGTTTTAAAGTTAGTTTTCAGTTTCGGGCACATGGCTCCTTAAAAAAGTTTTTGTTAGATTAGTTTTAGGAAAAGGGAGAGTGGATTGCTGCAGAATGTTAAAATAAATTTAACTTTAGGATAAGGGTGATTGGATTACTGAAATAAATTAAGTTAAATTTATTTTTAGGATTAGGATTAGGATGAGTGAATTCCTGAAAAAAGTTGTTTTAAAGTTAGTTTCAGGGTTAGGGTGACTAATTCCTTAAATAATTTTTTTAAGTTAGTTTCAGGTTTAGGGTGAGTGGACTCCTGAAAAAAAATTATGTTAGTTTTATGAAAAGGGTGAGTGGATTACTGCAACAAGGTGATTTAAATTTAGCTTTAGAGGAATAGTGATTGGATTATTTCAACAAATTAATTTAAATTCACTTTTAGGATTAGGGAGAGTGGATTCCTGAAACAGGTTGCTTTAAACATAGGTTTGGGGTTAGGTTAAGTGGAATCCTGCAACAATTTGTTCTAAAGTTAGTTTTAGGTATTGGGTAAGTGTGTTCCTGAAAAATAAATATGTTGTTTTTCGGAAAATGGTGAGTGGATTACTGCAAGAAGTTGATTTAAATTTAGTTAGGTTGAGTGGATTCCTGAAACATTTTTTTTTTAAGTTAGTTTTAGGGTTCAGGCGTGTGGATTCCTGAAAAAAAATGTTATATTAGTTTTTGGAGAAGGGTGAGTGGATTACTGCAACAAGGTGATTTAAATGCATTTTTAGAATAAGGGAGATTGGATTATTTAAATAAATAACTTCAAATTTACTTTTAGGATTAGGATGAGTAGATTCCTGAAAAATGTTGTTTTCAAGTTCATTTCAGGGTTAGGGTGAGTGGATTCCTTAATTATTTTTTAAAAGTTAGTCTCAGGTTCCGGATGAGTGGATTCCTGAAAAGAAAATTGTGTTAGTTTTAGGAAAATGTTGAGTGGATTACTGCAACAAGGTGATTTAAATTGATTTTTAAAATAAGGGTGATTAGATTATTTCAACCAGTTAATTTAACTTTACTTTTAGGAACAGGGAGAGTGGATCCCTGAACCAAGTTGTTTTAAGCTTAGTTTTAGGGTTAGGTTGAGTGGATTCCTGAAACATTTTTTTTAAAAGTTAGTTTCTAGTTTCCGGTGAGTGGATTCCTGAAAAAAATAATTAATGGTATTTTTAGGAAAATGTTGAGTGGATTACTACAGCAAGTTGAATAAAATTTAGTTTTATGGCAAATGTTATTGGAATTTTGCAATAAGTTCATTTAAATTAACTTTTAGTAATAGGGAGAGTGGATTCCTGAAACAAGTTATTTTAAAGTTAATTTTCAGTTATGGTGAGTGGATTCCTGAAACATAATTTTTTAAAGTTAGTTTTCAGTTATGGGCACGTTGGTTCCTGAAAATAGATATAATTTCAGTTTTAGGAAAAGTGTGAGTGGATTGCTGCAAGAAATGGATTTAAATTTTGTTTTAGGTTGAGAGTAATTGGATTATTTTAACAAGTTAATTTAAATTTGCTTTTCGGAATAGGGAGTGTGGATTCCTGAAATAAGCTTTTTTAAAGTTAGTTTTAGGGTTGGAGTGAGTGGGTTCCTGAAACAAAATTTTTCAAAGTTAGATTTTGTGTTTGGGTTTATGGATTCCTGTAAAAAAATTATTTTAGTTTTAGAAAAACGGTGAGTGGATTACAGCAGCAAATTGATTTAAATTTAGTTTTAGGGTAAGGTTGATTAGATTATTGCTATAAGTTAATTTGAATAAAGTTTTATGATGAGTGGATTCCTGAAAAAAGTTGTTTTAAAGTTAGTTTCAGGGTTATGTGAGTGGATTCCTTAAACAATTTTTTTAAAGTCAGTTTCTGGTTCCGGGTGTTTGGATTCCTTGAAAAAAGTTTTTTATGTTACTTTCAGAAAAGGGTGAGTGGATTACTGCAACAAATCAATTTATATTTAGTTTTAGGATAACGGTGATTGGATTATTTCAACAACTTGATTTAAAATTACATGTAGGAATAGGGATTCCTGAAACAAGTTTTTTGAAAGTTAGTTTTAGGGTTATGGTGAGTGAAATCCTGAAACAAAATGTTTGAAAGTTAGTCTTCGTTTTCAGGCAGGTGGGTTCCTGAAAAAAGATTTTATGTCAGTTTTAGGAAAGGTTGAGGGAATTACTGTAAAAAACTAAATATAGTTATAAGATAAGGGTGATTGGACTATTTCAACAAGTTGATTTAAAATTAATTTTAGGGTTACGGTTAGTGGATTCATAAAACAAAATATTTGAAAGTTAGTTTTTTCTTCTGGCACGTTGGTTCCTAAAAAAGGATTTAGTTTTAGGAAAAGTGTGAGTGGATTACTGATTTAAATTTTGTTTTAGGTTGAGGGTAATTGGATTATTTTAACACGTTAATTTAAATTTACTTATAGGAATATGGAGAGTGGATTCCTGGTTCAAGCTTTTTTAAAGTTAGTTTTAGGGTTACATTGAGTGGATTCCGGAAACAAAATCTTTGAAAGTTAGTTTTTGGTTTCCAGCACGTTGGTTCCAGAAAAAAAGATTTAGTTTTAGGAAAAGTGTAAGTGGATTATTGCGAAAAACTGATTTACATTTTGTTTTAGGTTGAGGGTAATTGGATTATTTTAACACGTTAATTTAAATTTACTTATAGGAATACAGAAAGTGGATTCGTGAAACAAGCTTTTTAACAAATTAGTTTTAGGGTTAGGGTGAGTGGATTCCTGAAACAAAATTTTTGAAAGATATTTTCTGTTACGGGTAGGTGGGTTCCTAAGAAAAGATTTTTTGTTAGGTTTAGGAAAATGGTGATTGGATTACCTCAAAAAACGGATTTAAAATTAGTTTTAGGATAAGGGTGATTGGATTATTTCAACAAGTTGATTTAAAATTACTTTTAGGAAAAGGGAGAGTGGATTCCTGAAACAAGATTTTTTAAAGTTAGTTTTACGGTTACGGTGAGTGGATTCCTGAAACAAAACTTTTGGAAGTTAGTTTTAGGTTTTCGGCATGTTGTTAATTACAAAAAGATTTTATGTTACCTTTAGGAAAAGTGTGAGTGGATTACTTCAAACAACAGTTTAAAATGTAGTTTTAGGATGAGGGTGATTGAATTATTTTAACAAGTTAATTTAAAATTACTTTTAGGAGTAGGAAGTATGGATTCCGGAAATAAGTTTTTTAAAAGTAGGTTTTGGGTTATGAGTGGATTCCTGAAACAACATTTTTTCAAGTTAGTTTTTGGTTTCGGGCACGTTGGTTTCTGAAAAAAGATTTTATGTCAGTTTTAGGAAAAGTGTGAGTGGATTACTGCATGCAACTGATTTAAATGTTGTTTTAGGTTGAGGGTAATTCGATTATTTTAGCAAGTTAATTTAAATTTACTTTTAGGAACAGGGAGAGTGGATTCCTAAAACAACCTTTTTTAAAGTTAGTTTTAGGGTTAGAATGAGTGGATTCCTGTAACAAAAGTTTTTTAAAGTTCGTTTTTGTGTTTGGGCTTATGGATTCCTGTAAAAAAAAATTATGTTAGTTTTAGGAAAACTGTGAGTAGATTACTGCAGGAAGTTGAATTAAATTTAGTTTTAGTGTAAGGTTGATTAGATTATTGCTATAACTTAATTTGAATTTACTTTTAGGATTAGGATGAGTGGATACCTGAAAAAAGTTGTTTTAAAGTTAGTTTCAGGCTTAGGGAGAGTGGATTTCTCAAACAATGTTTTTAACGTTAGTTTCAGGTTCCGGGTGTTTGGATTCCTGAAAAAAGTGTTTTATGTTACTTTCAGGAGAAGAGTGAGTAGATTACTGCAACAAATCGATTTAAATTCAGTTTTAGGATAAGGGTGATTGGATTATTTCAACAAGTTGATTTAAAATTACATTTTTCCACAGAAAACTGACCATTTTTTGCAATGAGCCCAGCTGTGGATTTTGGGCCCTAGCTCAGCTGGCACCTTAGGAAACCTAGCAAAACTGTATATTTTTGAAAGCTAGACACCCAGGGTGATCCAGGATGGGATGACTTGTGTGGGTCTTGCCAGGTTCTGTTAGACAGAATCCCTTGCAAACCTCAAACCTTGTAGAAAAAACAAATTTCCCTCAAATTTCTGTGATGGAAAGTTCTGGAATCTGCGGGGAGCCACAAACCTCCACGTACCCAGCATTCCCCCAAGTCTCCTGATAAAAATGGTGCCTCACTTGTGTAAGTAGGCCTAGTGCCCGCAACAGGAAATGGCCCAAAAGGTACTGTGAGGACTTGAAAATTATTGACTACAAAAATACCTTGTTTTGAGAGGGAGTCACGTGTGTTTTTGTCCTGGGCTCAGTGGCTACCAAAACCAGGTATTTCTGAATACTAGACACCCAGTGGAGTCAAGGGAGGTGTGGCTTGCATGGATCACCAACGTTTTCTTATCCAGAATCCCCTGCAAACCTACAATTTTGCTAAAAAATCACATTTCCCTCACATTTCTGTGGGGTGAATTTGTGGAATCACCAGGCCAACACAAGTTTCCTACCACCAAGCATTTCCCAAGGTCCCAGGTCATTTTGTGATAGATCATTTTGATATCGCCAAAATAAATTTTTGTCCCTTCCCTGTAGCAGGCACTTGGACCACCCACACAAGTGAGGCACCATTTTTATTGGGGGACCTTCGGGAATGCTGCGTGGTAGGAAATTTGTGTCAGCCTGGTGATCCCACAACTTTTCCACACAGAAATGTGAGGAAAATGTGACTTTTGTAGCAAAATGTGAGGTTTGCAAGGGATTGTGGGGAAGAAAAAGTTGGGGGAATCCCGCCAGCCAGAGCTCCCTGGACTTCTCCAGTGGCTAGTTTTCAGGAATGTCTGAGTTTGGTAGGTTTCCCTAGAAGGCCACCCAACTCGGGGCTGGTGCCCTCGTCTGCGCCCCGGAAGGTGGAAAGACTAAATATGCCCAAAGAATATGGAGGGAGTAAAGGCACTTGCCCTAGGGGCTGCTCCCCCCTCCCTGATGTATAGTTGTGAGAGGCTGTCCTGGTATATGTTGCCCATTTATGTAAGTGGGCACCTTGCACCTGTCCAGACAACTCTTGGTGATTTAAGAAACTTAGGGGCATATCATTAAGGAGGCGATATAAAATTATTGCCACTTTTGCGTCCGTTTTCAGACAAAAAGCGGCGATTTTTTTTCGCCTTGTCAGCAAGGTCACGCTATCGCGTGAATCCTTGCATTAGTTCCCTTTCCCATGAGATGCAAAGTGGGCGTTCCGTCCCAAAATAACTGGAGAAATGTCGCTAACTGACATTTCTCCAATTATCAATGGGCACGCTAACAGGCATATTGATAAGAAAAGTAGCGCTAACCTTGGTTATCGCTACTTTCCTTACGCCTGCTTTTAGTTTGACTTAGCCATTATATCCAATGTAAGGTGGATATCATGGCTAAGTCTGCCCTGCCCTATCAACAAGCTATCGCCAAACTTTGTTGATTTACATGTACTTTTAGGATAAGGGTGATTGGATTATAGCAGCAAATTATTTTAAAATTACTTTTAGGATTAGGGTGAGTGGATTCCTGAAATATTTTGTTTTAAAGTTTGTTTTAGAGTTAGGGCAAGTGGATTCCTGAAACAATTTTTTTAAAAGTTAGTTTTAGGTTTCGGGTGAGTGGATTCCTGAAAAAGGTTTTGTGGATTACTGCAAAAAACTAATTTACATTTCAATTTAGGATAAGGATGATTGGATTATTGCAACAAGTTAATTTAAATTTACTTTTAGGAATAGGGAGAGTGTAGTTCTAAAGCAAGTTGTTTTAAAGTTAGTTTTAGGGTTACGGTGGGTGGATTGCTTAAATAACATTTTAAAGTTAGTTTTAGGTTTTGGGCATGTGGATTTGTGATAAAAGTTTTTATGATAGTGTTAGGAAAAGGATGAGTGGATTTCTGCAGCAAGATGATTTAAATTTAGTTTTATGATAAGGGTGATTGGACTATTTCAACAAGTTAATTTAAATAAACTTTTAGGATTAGGGAGAGTGGAATCCTGAACAAATTGTTTTAAAGTTAGTTTTAGGGTTATTGTGAGTGGATTCCTGAAACAATTTTTTAAATGTTAGTTTTAGGTTCCTGGTGAGTGCATTACTGCTAAAAGTTTTATTATGTCAGTTTTAGGAAAATGGTGAGTGGATTACTGCAGCCAGTTGATTTAAATTCAGTTTTGGGATATGGGTGATTGCATTTTGCAACAAGGTAATTTAAATTTACTTTTAGGATTAGGGTGAGTGGATTCCTGAAATAAGTTATTTTAAAGTTAGTTTTAAGGTTAGGTTGAGCGGATTGATGAAACAAATTTTTTTTTAAGTTAGTTTTCAGTTTAGGGGCATGTGGAGTCCCGAAAAAAGTTGTTTTAAAGTTAGTTTTATGTTTCAGGCTCGTGGATTCCTGAAAAAAGTGTTTTATGTTAGTTTTAGGAAAAGGGAAAGTAGATTACTGCAAAAAACTTGATTTAAATTTAGTTTTAGGGTAAGGGTGTTTGGATTATTGCAACAAGTTAATTTGAATTTACTTTTAGAATTAAGGGGAGTGGATTCCTGAAATAAGTTATTTTACAGATAGTTTTAGGGTTAGGGCAAGTGGATTTCTGAAATACATTTTTGCAAACTTAGTTTTAGGTTTTGGGTGAGTAGATTCCTGAAAAAAGTTGTTTAATGTTAGTTGTGGGAAAACTGTGTTTGGATTACTGCAACAAGTTAATTTAAATTTAGTTTTAGGATAACAGTGATTGGATTAATGCAACAAGGTATTTTAAATTTACTTTTAGGAGTAGGATGAGTGGATTCCTGAAAAAAGTTGTTTAATTTTAAGCTCAGTTTCAGGGTTAGGTTGTATGGATTCCTTAAGCAATTTTTTTAAATTTAGTTTCAGGTTCCCGGCGAGTAGATTCCTGGAATTTATTTTTTAGGTTAGTTTTAGGAAAAGGGTTAGTGGATTACTGGAACCAGTTAATTTAAATTCAGTTTTAGGATAAGGGTGATTGGATTATTGCAACAAGTTAATTTAAATTTACTTTTAGGATTAAGGTGAGTGGATTCCTGAAATAATTTGTTTTAAAGTTAGTTTTAGAGTTAGGGCAAGTGGATACCTGAAACAATATTTTTTAAAGTTAGTTTTACGTCTTGGGTGAGTGGATTCCTGAAAAACGTTTTTCATCTTAGTTTTAGGAAAAGGGTCAGTGGATTACTGCAAAAAATTGATTTACATTTCAATTTAGGATAAGGGTGATTGGATTATTGCAACAAGTGAATTTTAATTTTCTTTTAGGAATAGGGAGAGTGGAGTTCTGAAGCAAGCTGTTTTAAAGTTAGTTTTAGGGTTACAGTAAGTGGACTGCTTAAACAACATTATTAAAGTTAATTTTAGGTTTTGGGCATGTGGATTTTTGAAAAAAGGTTTTTATGTTAGTGTTAGGAAAAGGATGAATGGATTACTGCAAGCAAGATGATTTAAATGTAGTTTTAGGATAATTGTGATTGGATTATTTCAACAAGTTAATTTAATTATACTTTTAGGATGAGGGAGAGTGGATTCCTGAAACAAATTGTTTTAAAGTTAGTTTCAGGGTTATGGTGAGTGGATTCCTGAATCAATTTCTTAAAAGATAGTTTTAGGTTCCAGGTGAGTGGATTACTGAAAAAAATGTTTATGTTAGTTTTAGGAAAATGGTGAGTGGATTACTTCAACCAGTTGATTTAAATTCAGTTTTGGGATATGGGTGATTGTATTACTGCAAAAAGTTAATTTAAATATGCTTTTAGGATTAGGGTGAGTAGATTCCTGAAATAAGGTTTTTTAAAGTTAGTTTTAGGGTTAGGGTGAGCGGATTCCTGAAATAACATGTTTTAAAGTTAGTTTTCAGTTTCGGGCACATGGCTCCTTAAAAAAGTTTTTGTTAGATTAGTTTTAGGAAAAGGGAGAGTGGATTGCTGCAGAATGTTAAATTAAATTTAACGTTAGGATAAGGGTGATTGGATTACTGAAATAAATTAAGTTAAATTTATTTTTAGGATTAGGGTTAGGGTGACTAATTCCTTAAATAATTTTTTTTAGTTAGTTTCAGGTTTAGGGTGAGTGGATTCCTGAAAAAACATTATGTTAGTTTTATGAAAAGGGTGAGTGGATTACTGCAATAAGGTGATTTAAATGTAGCTTTAGAAGAATAGTGATTGGATTATTTCAACAAATTAATTTAAATTCACTTTTAGGATTAGGGAGAGTGGATTCCTGAAACAAGTTGCTTTAAACATAGGTTTGGGGTTAGGTTAAGTGGAATCGTGCAACAATTTGTTCTAAAGTTAGTTTTAGGGATTGGGTAAGTGTGTTCCTGAAAAATAAATATGTTGTTTTTCGGAAAATGGTGGGTGGATTACTGCAAGAAGTTGATTTAAATTTAGTTAGGTTCAGTGGATTCCTGAAACATTTTTTTTTAAAGTTAGTTTTAGGGTTCAGGCGTGTGGATTCCTGAAAAAAAATGTTATATTAGTTTTTGGAGAAGGGTGAGTGGATTACTGCAACAAGGTGATTTAAATGCATTTTTAGAATAAGGGTGATTGGATTATTTAAATAAATAACTTCAAATTTACTTTTAGGATTAGGATGAGTAGATTCCTGAAAAAAATTGTTTTAAAGTTCATTTCAGGGTTAGGGTGAGTGGATTCCTTAAATATTTTTTGAAAGTTAGTTTCAGGTTCCAGATGAGTGGATTCCTGAAAAGAAAATTGTGTTAGTTTTAGGAACATGTTGAGTGGATTACTGCAACAAGGTGATTTAAATAGATTTTTAGAATTTTGTTTTAGGTTGAGGGTAATTGGATTATTTTAACACGTTAATTTAAATTTACTTATAGGAATACGGAGAGTGGATTCCTGAATCAAGCTTTTTTAATGTTAGTTTTAGCGTGAGTGGATGTCTGAAACAACATTTTTTAAAGTTAGTATTTGTTTTTGGACTTGTGGACTCCTGAAAAAAAAATTTTTTATGTTAGTTTTAGGAAAACGGTGAGTTGATTACTGAAGCAAGTTGATTCAAATTTAGTTTTAGGGACAGGGTCATTGGATTATTGCAATAAATTAATTGGAATTTACTTTTACAATTAGGATGAGTGGATTCCTGAAAAAGTTGTTTTAAAGTTAGTTCCAGGGTTAGGGTGAGTTGATTCTTGAAATAATTTTTTTAAAGTTAGTTTCAGGTTCTGGGTGTTTGGATACCTGAAAAAAATGTATGTTAGTTTCAGGAAAAGGGTGAGTAGATTACTGCAAAAAATGGATTTAAATTTAGTTATAGGATAACGGTGATTGGATTATTTCAATAAATTGATTTAAAATTACTTTTAGGAATAGGGAGAGTGGATTCCTGAAACAAGTTTTTTAAAAGTTTGTTTTAGGGTTATGTTGAGTGGATTCCGGAAACAAAATCTTTGAAAGTTAGTTTTTGGTTTCCGGCACGTTGGTTCCTGAAAAAAAGATTTAGTTTTAGGAAAAGTGTGAGTGGATTATTGCGAAAAACTGATTTAAATTTTGTTTTAGGTTGAGGGTAATTGGATTATTTTAACACATTAATTTAAATTTACTTATAGGAATACAGAAAGTGGATTCCTGAAACAAGCTTTTTTTAAATTAGTTTTAGGGTTAGGGAGAGTGGATTCCTGAAACAAAATTTTTGAAAGATAATTTCTGTTACAGGTAGGTGGGTTCCAAAGAAAAGGTTTTTTGTTAGGTTTAGGAAAATGGTGAGTGGATTACCTCAAAAACGGATTTAAAATTAGTTTTAGGATAAGAGTGATTGGATTATTTCAACAAGTTGATTTAAAATTACTTTTAGGAAAAGGGAGAGTGGATTCCTGAAACAAGATTTTTTAAAGTTAGTTTTAGGGTTACGGTGAGTGGATTCCTGAAACAAAACTTTTGAAAGTTAGTTTTAGGTTATCGACATACCGTTTCTTAAAAAAAGATTTTATGTTACCTTTAGGAAAAGTGTGAGTGGATTACTCCAAACAACAGTTTAAAATGTAGTTTTAGGATGAGAGTGATTGAATTATTTTAACAAGTTAATTTAAAATTAGTTTTAGGAGTAGGAAGTATGGTTTCCCGAAACAAGTTTTTTAAAAGTAAGTTTTGGGTTATGAGTGGATTTCTGAAACAAAATTTTTGAAAGTTAGTTTTTGGTTTCCAGCACGTGGGTTCCCGAAAAAAGATTTAGTTTTAGGAAAAGCGTGAGTGGCTTACGCAAAAAACTGATTTAAATTTTGTTTTAGGTTGAGGGTAATTGGATTAGTTTAACACATTAATTTAAATTTACTTATAGGAATACGGAGAGTGGATTCCTGAAACAAGCTTTTTAAAATCTAGTTCAGAGTTAGGGTGAGTGGATTTCTGAAATGTGGGGGCATATTATCAAGGACGGCGTTAAAATTATCGCTGGTTTAGCGGCAGAAAACTGCAGTTAAAGCGGCGATAATGGGCTTGATAATATGCCCTGGAGAATTCCAATAGAAGCCCATGTTCACACCAGAACATGGACTTCTATCGGAATTCTCTAGGGCATATTATCAAGACCATTATCGCCGCTTTAGCTGCAGTTTTCTGCCTCCAAACCGTCGATAATTTTTAACGCCATCCTTGTTAATATGCCCCTAAATGTTTTAAATATAATTTCTGTTATGGGCACGCGGGTTCCTGAGAAATGATTTTATGTTAGTTTTAGTAAAATATGAGTGGATTATGTCAAAAAACTAATTTAAATTTAATTTTATGATGAGGGTGATTGGATTATTTAGACAAGTTAATTTAAATTTACTTATAGGAATAGGGAGAGCAGATTCCTGAAACAAGTTTCTTGACAGTTAGTTTTAGGGTAAGGGTGGGTGGATTCCTGCCACAAAATATTTAAAGTTCGTTTTGTTTTCAGGCTTGTGGATTCATGAAAAAAAAGTTTTGTTAGTTTTAGTAAAACAGTGAGGGGATTACTACAAAAAAACAGGTTTAAATTTAGTTTTAGGATGAGGGTTATTGGATTATTTCAACGAGGTAATTTAAATTTACTTTTAGGAATGGGGAGAGTGGATTCCTGAAACAAGTTTTTATAAAGATAGTGTCAGCGTTAGGGTGAGTGAATTCCTTAAACAATTTTTTTAATGTTAATTTCAGGTTCCAGGTGTTTGGATACCTGAAAAAAGTTTTTTATGTTTTTTTCAGGAAAAAGGTGAGTGGATTACTGCAAGAAAGTGATTTAGATTTAGTTTTAAGATACGGGTGATTGGATTATTTCAACAAGTTGATTTAAAATTACTTTTAGGAATAGGTAGAGTTAATGCCTGAAACAAGTTTTTTGAAAGTTAGTTTTACGGTTACGGTGAGTGGATTCCTGAAACAAAGCTTTTAAAAGTTAGTTTTGAGTTTCAGGCATGTGTTTGCATAAAAAAAGATTGTTTATGTTAGTTTTATGAAAAGTGTGCGTTTGTTACTGCAAAAACTGATTTCAATTTTGTTTTAGGTTGAGGGTAATTGGATTATTTTAACAAGTGAATTTAAATATACTTTTAGGAATAGGGAGAGTAGATTCCAGAAACATGTTTTTTTGAAGTTAGTTTTAGGGTTAGGGTTACTGGATATCTGAAACAAAATATTTTAAAGTTAGTTTTTGTTTTCAGGCTTGTGGATTCCCACAAAAAGTGTTTTATATTAGTTTTAGGAAAATGGTGATTGGATCACTGTAGCAAGTTCATTTAAATTTAGTTCAGGGCAAGGGTAATTGAATTTTACTTTTAGAATTAGGATGAGTGGATAACTGAAAAAGTTGTATTAATTTTGTTTCAGGGTTAGGGTGAGTGGATTCCTTAAACATTTCTTTAAAATTTAGTTTTAGGAACCGGGTGTTTGGATTGCTGAAAAAATGTTTTATCTTAGTTTCAGGAAAAGGTTAAACGGATTATTACAAACAAATTGATTTAAATGTAGGGGGTCAGCCTTCTGCTAATAAAAGCTACTGGCTGGTCTTGACCTTCATCATTCAGTTGAGACAGTACAGCTCCCACACCCAGCTCAGAAGCATCTGTTTAGACAATGAACTTTTTGGTGTAGTCTGGACTCTGTAAGATGGGGGCAGTGCACATGGCCTGCTTTAGGTCTTCAAATGCCTTCTGACAGCTAGCTGTCCACTGAACCTTTTTTGGCATTTTCTTTGAGGTAAGATCATTTAAGGGGGTCACTACAGATCCAATTCCCTAACAAACCTCCTATAGTACCCAGTCAGGCCTAAAAAGGCTCTCGGCTGTGTCTGGGTGGTTGGAGCAACCCATTCCATGATGGTTTGGATCTTGCTCTGTAAAGGCTGAACCTGGCCTCCACCTACAAGATGGCCCAGGTACACAACCTGACTCTGCCCTATCTGGCACTTGATGGCCTTGATAGTGAGGCCTGCTTTTTGCAGAGCCTCCAAAACATTTTCTGAGGTGGACCAGGTGATCTTGCCAGGAGGAACTAAAGACAGCAATATCATCAAGATAAGCTGAGCAATAAGTGGCAGGTGCATTCTTCAAACCAAAGGGCATCACCACAAAGTGGTAGTGCCCACCAGGGGTTGAACATGCTGCGTTGGGTTTGGCATCCTCAGCTAACCTGATCTGCCAGTAGCCAGCTGTTAGGTCAAATGTACTCAGATACTTGTCTGAGGCCAAAGTATCTATCAGTTCATCTGCCCTGCGAATTGGATAGGCATCAGTCCTGGTGACTGCATTGAGGCCTCTAGTCTACACTAAACCTAACTTATTTCTTACCACCCTGGGTATGGGGTTTGGGTACTAGGACTACTGGACTAGCCCAAGGGCTATCTAAAGGCTCAATCAAACCTAGTTCCAACATTTTCTGGACTTCAGTCCTGATACAGTCCCTGACATGGTCAGGTTGCCTGTAGATTTTACTCTTGACAGGGAGACTGTCTCCAGTGTCCATCTCATGGGTGCACCAGGAAGTCTGACTAGGGGTCAGGCTAATCATATGTCTAAACTGTTGCAAAACTTGTCTGCACTCAGTTTGCTGATGATCAGTGAGGCTGCTTGCCAAAGTAACACCATCTACTGACCCATCACCAGGGTTCTGTGAGAGCAGGTCAGGGAGAGGCTCACTCTCCTCCTCCTGTTCCTCATCAGTTCCCATGAGCAAGCCCATGTCAGCCCTGTCAACATATGGTTTCAGTCTGTTGACATGGAGCACCCTAAGGGGGCTCCTGGGAGTTTCAAGATTCACCAGGTAGGTGACCTCTCCCTTTTGCTCAACAACTGTATGGGGGCCACTCCTCTTGTCTTGGAGAGCTGCTGGGGCCACAGACCCCAACACCCACACGTTCTGTCCTGGCTGGTACACAGTCAGCACAGCCTTTTGGTCATGGCAAGTTTTTTGTAGTTCTTCGCTGGCCTCCAGGTTTTTAGTTGCCTTCTTCATGTATTCAGCCATCCTGGAGCGGAGACCAAGTACATAGTCCATCACATCCTGTTCGGGAGGTTTGAGAGGTATCTCCCAGCCCTCCTTCACCAAACATAATGGACCTCTTACAGGATGCCCAAACAGAAGTTCAAATGGGCTGTAACCAACCCCCTTCTGTGGAACCTCTCTGTATGCAAACAGAAGGCAGGGAAGTAAAAGGTCCCATTTTCACCTAAGCTTTTCTAGGAGGCCTTTAATCATTCCCTTTAGGGTTTTGTTGAAACTTTCATCTAACCCATTGCATTGTGGGTGATAGGAGTAGTGAATTTATAAGTTACAGCACACTCCTTCCACATTGCTTTTAGATATCCTGACATGAAGTTGGTACCTCTGTCAGATATGACCTCCTTTGGGAAACCAACTATGGAGAAAACTCCAATGAGGGCTCTTGCCACCACAGGGGCTGTGGTGGTCCTCAGGGGAATGGCTTCTGGGTACCTGGTGGCATGATCCATTACCAGCAGTATAAACCTGTGCCCAGAGGCTGTTGGAGGGTCAAGGGGACCAACAATGTAAATCCCCACCCTTTCAATGGGTACCCCCACCACAGGTAGTGGTATCGGGGGGGGGGGTTTGTGCCACCTGACTTGCCACTGGCTTGGCAAGTGACACAGGAGCGACAAAAATCCTTGATGTTCTCTGACATATGTGGCCAATGAAAATGTGGAACAAGCCTGTCCCAGGTCTTGTTTTGGCCCACGTGTCCTGCTAAAGGGATGTCATGTGCTAGGGTCAAGAGGAACCCCCTAAACTTCTGAGGTACTACCAACCTCCAGGTGGCTCCAGGGGTTGGATCTCTAGCCTCTGAATATAGGAGTCCCTCATCCCAATAAACTTTATGGGACCCACTAACACTCCCGGCAGCCTCAGCAGCCGCCTGCTGTCTGAGGGGTTCAAGAGAGGGGCAGCACTGTTGCTCCTTACTCAGATCTTCCCTGGAAGGTCCCCCTGCCCCCAAGAACTCAACCTGTTCAGGCTCAAGTCCCTCTGGGGCAGTTCCTTCTTCAGGATCTGCTTCTCCTCCCTCAACAGGTGAATCTGTGATCTGAGACAGAGGGGAAGGCACTGCCTTAACCCTACTGCTCCTCTTCTTGGGTAGCACTTGGTCCATAGTTTCAGGATCCAGAGCTGGTTCAGTTTGATGCATTTTGGCCTGTGACCTGGTCTCCTCTGCAGGTATGCCCAACATCTCAGCATGAGTCCATAACTCTACTTAAGACCAGGCTGAAGTGTCTAGCCTATTGCCCAATAGACATTCGACAGGGAGGTCTGCACTGACTACTACTTTCTTGAGGCCAGTTACCTCTCCCCAGGAGAAATTCACAACTGCCAGACTATGTTTGGTCCTGACATTGCTTGCATTGGTAACCTGGTACATTTCACCCAGGATGATCTGCCCAGGGTCCACAAGATCCTCTGCCATCATGGTGACACTAGCACCTGTGTCCCTGAATGCCAAAGCCTGTTTGCCATGTATTACAGGCTGCTGTTTGTATTTGCCCAGATTACTGGGGCTCACTAGGAAGGACATATCAATGTCTCCATCACAAATCAGCAATGCCTGAGTGGGTACTCTGACTAGGCCAGAGTCCACTTCAGAACCCAGTGTCAACCCTACTACACCCTTATTCTGATGACCACCCCCACCAGTAGCTGTACTGGGGGAGCAGTTGCCTTAGGGGCAGGAGTGGTGGTGGTTTGGTCTTTGGACTTGTTACAGTCAGAAGTCCAGTGCCCTTTCTGTTTACAGAATTTGCACCAGGGCTTCTTTTGGCCTTTCCCTTTGTTAGACTGTGAGTCCCCACCAGATGCAGATTTTTGGGGCCCTATGTGAAGACTTCTGGTCTTTTGACTTATCCCCACTTTTCTCAGAGCCTTTATGGTCCTGCTTCTTAGTGTCACCCCCTTGGATCTGGTTTTTCTGCCTCACCCTGGTTATGACCCATTTGTCTGCCTTCTTTCCCAATTCTTGGGGAGAGGTCAGATCAGAGTCCACCAGGTACTGATGCAACAACTGGTGTTGGCAATTATTAAGGATCTGTTCTCTCATCATAAGATTATACAATCCCTTAAAATCAGTAACTCTACTACCAACCAGCTAACTCTCCAGAGCCTTGGTTGCACAATCTACAAAGTCAGTCCAGTCCTGATTCTGTGCTTTCTGGGTGTCTGAACTTCAACCTGTACTATTCAGTGGTTAAGCCAAACCCATATATTAATGCACTCTTAAGGACTTCATAATCATCAGCATCCTCTTCTCTAACAGTGAGGAGCTTGTCTCTGCCTTTATCTGAAAAGGAGAGCCACACGATTGCTGCTCACTGTTTCTAGGGGACCTGTTGTACTCTACAGGCCCTTTCCACAGCAGTTATCCATTTGTGGATATCATCCCCACTCTGGTAGGGAGAAACAACCTTGGACAAGTTCCTATGGTCTGGAATGTATTCTCTGACTCTAGAGACACTGTTGCTGCCACCAGGGGGGTTCTAACCCCTCTCTTTTAGAAGCTCTCTGGAGCTCAAAGGCTTCTTTGTCTAATGCCAACTGCTTGGTTTTGAGGGCAAATCTTGTTTCCTCATACTGCAACAGTTTGTACATTCTTTCAGAGGAGGTCTCTCTTCTATTAAAGTATGAGTTCCTCTGCTGGATAGATTCACTGCCAGAGTGATAGGAGTGGTCAGATTCGCTTGAAGGCGACCTAGGCCTCTCTTCCACTCTGTCAGCTCCCTTAGGGAGAATTCCTCTGTCCTTTTCAGATCCCTGTGGATCTGGCCCTTCAACCACAGAGTCCAGGTCATCTTGATTTTCATCATCTGACCCAGACACTGTAATTGACCTACCCCCTGATTCAGACTCATTAGCTCCTAGAGCTAATCTAAGGTAATCTGCTGTCAACAGATCTATCAGGTGAAGTGTGGAGGGACTCTGTCCTATCCTCAGGTGCCTTGCAGCACACATGGCTTTCAAGTCAAAGAAAGTCATGTCCTTATACTGAGGCTGGGTGGACCCACTGGCTCCAACCCTTTAGGACATTCTAGTCTTGTGCACTGTTGTACTACCTACACTAGTTTGTGGCCTACTGGTCCTAGCTTGAGCTGTAGAAAGGGTGTGCTATTCCTTGACACACAGCTCTAAGTTCAGTAGAATTTATTGGTACTAAGATTGACTTTATATGTACCTTGAGTACCTATAGTCGTTTTCAGTTAGTAATTCAAATAGAGATTTTCTGGTAAAACAATGGCAAGCTGTAATCCCACACACTGCCCACCAATGTGAGAAGTTGGCTTGGTATATGCTGGTCACTAGTTAAAGCGGCCACCTTGCACCAGTACAATTCGACTCTTATGGTAGATAAGTTTAAGACAACCATTTTAAGAAATCTATCCTAGTGGTAGCTGTGGAGAGCAGCCTTCAGGCTAAGTCTTTAGAGGAATGTAAAGCAGCTTGTTTTACCTTATAATCTCTTGAATCGCTAAATGAAAGGACACCACACAGGTATATATATTATATATATATGTATTTATTTCTAACACACTCTACTAATCTCTTTATGAGATTAGAAGTCAAGGACATATGCACAAATCAACATTTCACAACAAGTTAAGCACAAATATGGCTGGGGCAAAAGGGGCGTACCAGACCATATACTAAAAAAGAGGTTTAGGAATATCGACTTGAGAAGAGACAAGGCCGAGGACCTTCAGAAGTGCTGGGGCCTCACTAATCCACCCAAGGCAGGTAAGTAAAGGACCCACGGGAGACGCATGCAGTGTGAGAACCGCGGATCCCAATAGACTTCAATGGAGCAAGTCGCGGTTGGAATGTTAAGGTTTTAGGGTACTTGGGAGAGTCTACAAGCAAGTCACTTACAGGGTAAGTAGTTCTAGAGCCAACACCCACAGGAGCACCGTAGTGCTGGAGTTACCTCACCCAGGGAAGCCGGGTGCATAGGTGTCTTTTGGTGTCGGGTCGCGGCGTCGTTTTCAACGGGAGCCAAAGAAGACTTGCTGCTTGTGAAGACAGGAGAAGTGTCCGGTGGAATCCAAGGCTGGATTCAGAAGAAAGAAGACCTGAAAGCAGAGGAGACAGTGTTCAAAGTCACTTGCCAGTGACCGGGGGCCAGGAAGCTGGATGCCCACAGTAGTCGGGTGATTTTAGGTGATCATTGGTGTCTTGACTCGTCAGCCACGGGGTCCAGGAGGCGTTGACGACAACCAGGAGCTGGATTCGGTGTATCCCACAAAGTCTGTAGCTTTCCGAGGTGTCGGCAATCAGATTGGAGCCAACAAGCCTTGGCAACAGCAAGTCTTGTGGAAAGTGAAGAAAGTCAGCTGTGCTGACCAGCAAGGTCTGAAGGATTTGCCCAGCGAAGGTAAGTCAGGGCAGGCCTGTAGCAACCAGGGGAGCCCTTTGGTTCTGTAGAAAAGTCTTCTGGGGACCCACAAGCCAACCGGCAAGGATCGCAAAGATGCCTCAGGAGGATTCAGTCACCAGGAGCCCATGGTCACTTGGGATGAGGTAGGCCTCTGATCTTCTGAAGAAATCCTGCTGGAGGCTTGGACCATATGTGATCCAAAGCACAAGTTCATAGAATGTTATGAAGGGGTTGCACTCAACAATAGTGTACAGTACCCGGGTATTGCTGTTCCTCATCACTCGTGGGGTCCACTTGCCTCAGCTTCACTGAGGACTCACGATGGCCTTGGAAAAGTCAGGAAATCTACTTCCAGGGTGGCAGGGACTTCGGACTCTGGCAGGAGCGGGAATGATTGCAACCGTTGATGCAAAGTTTTGGTGCCTGCCAAGCAGGGGAGTCACTCCTTGACTCCAAGGGAGATTCTTCAGTCTTCCAAAGGTAGTGGATCATCGAAGGTCCAGGATTCTTCTTCAGAGCGTCGTCCAGGCATTTCTAGTTTGTAATGGCAAGGGTTCCCTAACTTATACTACAAGGAAGGGAGGGACTAGCTCTATGATCACTCCTATGGCAGGGTCAGCGGAGTGGGTGGCTACACCCACTTCCCTTTGTCCAGTTTTATGCCAGAGCAGGGGCTGGTAGCCTGCGATGCTTATTTCCTGTTCCGGGTCGCATACTGCATTCTCCCACCCGTTCACGATAAGTATTACCTGTTCAGGAGTGCGTATTATGTGTTAGCGATGCTTTGTGCATGCTTGCGGAGAAAATATCGCGCAAACTTGCCCACGCGGTCGCAATGGGCGCGGCCATCTTGATTTTCTCTCTATTGCTATGGTTCTAGACCTGCTTTTCAATCCTCCCTGTATCTTTTCAATCCTTTGTTTGCGGAAAATTTTTGAACTTTTTTTATTTATTATCTATCTATCTTTTTTCATTCCTACCTTTTCTTTTCCCCCCCGTCCTACTACCCAAAACCATGGCAAAGGGCCACAGGGCTCGTAGCCGTACCCACAGCAGCGATCGCCTTCATTGCGGAAGGCGGCGCCAACCCAGGGTGCAGAGACGGGCCGTATTCAGTGAGACCGAGGCGGCCGCACTGTTTTTTTGTGTGCAGTGCCTCCTCCCCTTAACCCTGGCAGCAGGCAGCAGGCCTGGGTTCGGGTACGGGCACCGGGAGCGTCGGCAGCATTGGGGAAAGGTGCACCCAAAACCAGTTGACGCACCGGTGGTCCGATATCCTGGATATATTTTCTTACCGACCAGCAAGAATGCTGCTGCTTACATTGCAGGTAAATTACGTTTAAAAATCTTCCGTGATTGCTATGACACAGGTGCTCGGCGCTACTAATCCTACTTGTTTGCAACTTTGCGCTCACTTAGAGTGATTATGTAAGAGTTTCTTTTAGAGAACTTAAGTTAGGTAATGCTAGAGAGACTAGTCCTTCCTTTGTCCTCCTGTCACTAAGAGATAGTGGTGGAATGATACTTAGGTTTAGTTACTTATTAGTATGAGTTGGTAATTTTTTACTGGTCTTTGTGACGCACCCTCTGTTACATCACGTGCTGCTTACTGCAGTCCTTAGTAGAACCTTTTATAGTTTGTTTAGTGAGTAGTAATAGAGGCTTAGCACTAGCAGAAAATTAGCAGCAACCAACCAACAATTTGTCCTCCATTTATGCATTTTTGAGGACTAAAATAACTGGAAATGCAGACTTAGTTTAATATTGTGCTGCCTGGAAGAGGTGGGCTAGGTCAGGTGGTACTTAGGCTTAGTTGGTATTCTGGAATTAGAATGGAACACTGGATTAGTGTAGGATTAGTGTTGATAAATAATAACTAGTCGGTCCGTAAATCCCCCGATACTACTAGTAGACCAGATTAGATAGCTCAATTTTATTGCAATTGTTGTTTCCATAAATGTTGTTTTGACTGTTTTTAGAAATATTTTATTTGTTTCACACCAATCATCAATGTTTTTGACTTTCTTTCTTATATCTTTTATGATCAGCATCCAGGGGCAACAAGACTGGGTCGGAGTCGGCGGGAGCAGCTGGCCAAGAACACCTGGCACAGGAGGAACAGGACCAGGACCGCTCCTCTTTCGAGGGTTCTGCTGCTGGCCCCAGTAAGTCTTCCTGTTGTTAATATTAATAATTATTATTCCCTAACTTTTACTGCACCTTATTTTTTCCGAACTATTGTTTCCGTTTCCGAATGCTATTTGTTTTACCAATTCTTCTTCGATCTAGGCTATCTGTTTCTAAATTCTTGTTATCCCTGCCTCTAACTGCCTCTGCTATGACTCTCTGTACTACTACTGTTCTGTCTGTAGCTAAGATTGCCCAGTTGGCCACTCTGTATTTGAAAGGTTTTAAATAAAACTCAGATTCACCAATAGCTCTAGCCATTGAGTCCAGTCGTTAGGGTTGTCCTCTTCTACTACTTCAAGTCTTCTGAATTTTTAGGCTTTCTTAATCTTGATGCTTTGACAATTCCCACCAACAAAATGCCCAACCAGATTTTACTATTTTTAATAGGATAGGACATACTACTACTGTTGTAGGGATTCTACACAAACAGAACTTTGCACAAGAAAATAGGACATTGGTGATGGGAGGTTGGACCTTCCTCACACCTCAATCAGAGAAACCACCACAATCTCCTGACCGACTAGTTATAGACAGTGTCTCATTACTATTAGCTCTCCAAACCCCCCATACCCAATGAGTAGACAACCCAGATTAGAACACTCCCGACCTCTCAGTCGCAGAACAAATGCACATGCACATAGCACATCCTTTCACTCACTCACTCGTGTAAGTCCACACCAAATACCACCGAGTCTAGTAAGTTCAAAAGGTTTATTTTCAACTGACAAGCTCTGTACGTTGTTCTATAATGCAGCACCAACAGCAACATGCATAAGATTAAAACAATAAACATTGTTACAGTTCGTTACACTTAGTTACAACAACTACAAGTAGAAGACAAAAGGCGAAATCATGATAACTGAACAGTGGTGGAAGCACCACCCTCCCCTTGCTAGGAATATAGTTTATATAAAATTATAAATGAAAATCTCTGAGCGAATTCTGGGTACCCCTCACCTTAGAAGAACCTAGTACTGGTTACATCATAAGCTCTGCAACGCTCTGGTTCGTACAAGGGAGTCATCCGTGTGTTATGAAAAAAATGGTGCGCGTTAGTACTATATTGCAAGCGTTTCTCAGTCGTGCCAGAAAGTGTAGCATTTTTATGGATAAGCAATATGGACTAACACCAGAACTCCATAACAAAGTGGCTTGTTTTTCAACCTTGTACGCAGCGCTCATACAGCAGCAGTATGAGCTCATGTGGGCTCAAAGGCGTCTTACGCAACAAGCTGCGAGGTAACATGCGCAAAAATAAAAGACACAAAGGTAAAATGGTTGCATGGCTCGGGCTAGCTAAGCAAAGACTAGAATGACCCTAGGGACCATATAACACTACTACAGTCTACTCTACTACCTGATTTGTACTAGTGATGTCTGTTGTATATGTATGTATTCACTTTTTTTTCAATCTTGCTAGTGAAAAATAGGGAGAGGTGTATTTGGCATCTAAAAAATGTGTTATGATTTTTCTAGGCGTACTACCGTCCACCAGTGCTGGGGCCAGCGGCGAAGGCGACGCGGCTACTGAGGGAGGAGAAGAGGCGGCACTTTCAGGAGGAGCTGCAGGGGGGGACCCAGCAGCAGTGGCAGGCGGTGGTAAATTATATTCCTAATCCTTACTTATTGACAATGCATTACACTCACTGCAAGGGTGTACTGTATACTGTACTGTTGAGACATATTAAGTAAGATGTTGTTGTGAACGGTTCAAGACACCCTTTACTTAGCATTAGTAAAAGCATTTGCGGAGGGAGTGTTGAGTAACCAATGGCCTCTTCTATCTGACTTCAACTCAGCTGTGAAAGTTTTATGGAGAAGACTAAAAGTCAGATCAGATGACCTTGATGGATGTGTTGAACGAAAAGGGAAAGAAGGGTGGAAGGAAGAAGGACGGGCGAGAGTTAATATTTATGACAGGCAGAGAAGGATACGTGGGATGCATGCATGCATAGGTAGCTGATAGGAATCAGATGCATGGGTGGTTGAATGCCTGAAACTCACACAAATGTTAGAGGCCGAGGAAGTGGGAGGAAAGACTGATACCACAAATGTTATGTACTGTGCTTGCTAGTGCTACTGTGCCACTATGTGTAGAATTAATTTGTCTTACTGCAGTGCTTTGCTAAGAGTATATTTTACAATAGTCTTGTTTTTTTCTTGATATAGATACTCCTTCCAGAGGGAAACAAGACAGGAAGGAGTTGGCAGCCAAGGCCAGGCAACAGAAGCTGGAAGCCATACTAAGGGAATATCGGAGGCTGGTCATTTTGGCGGAGGAGGCAGCAGCAGCTACAGCCTCCTCCAATGCCCTGGGCCCCAGCTACCCCCCTCCAGCATTATGGCACCACCGCCTGGCAGCTGCCTGCCGCCGCCCATCTTACATCAATGCTGCCCCCCCCTGTAGATGCAATTGCCACGCGTTGAAGTGCCGCATCGGTCGGCTAGAGGAGCAAGACCGTGTCCTCCTGGAGAGGCGAGCCCACCGATAAGACCCAGTTAATTGCCCCTTTTTTATTTCTTCTTTTGGTGGGTGGAAATCGGGCGTTGGGGTTAACTTTCATTGGACAATTGGAACTGTTCGTTCCGGACATTGGTTGGGGTTAGGGAGAGGGGTGGGTCAGGTGTTGTTGTGGGTTTTTTACATAGTTTGATTTTGTTAGGGGATTAAATTATATATTTATACTTTACATACGATGTTGTTAATGTTTTGTGGGTGGGGTTACTGTTTTACATCACACTGTTTCCTTGCTGGTGCAGGGCCACAGCCAGTGTTTGATTTAAATAATTGGCTGACTTTGTAAGACACAAACAGATAGATGCGGTACTCCTCACTGAGTGAATTGTTCTAATAGTACTGTCAGTCTCTCATCCTAGTCTATGCATTCTGCAACTGGCCTCAAAGGGGTGAGTGAAATTGAATTCATGAAAAAATTCCCATTGTTAATTATGCCTCCCCCAAACTTCTTCTCTTACCTGTGCTTGATGTTTAACTTAGGCACAGCGATGACTGCATGGTGATGATGGTTTTCTTTTCCAACATGCCATTAGTTGTGGTGGTAGTAGTAGTAGACACTGGCAGTAGCATTTGCAAAAAAAGAAAATGAGACAGTCAGTCGCCTGAGAGAGACTGTTGGAGGAGTAGTGGAACGAAGTACAGTACAGAACTTACTGCCAAACAATAATGTGCAAAAATCCAATAAAACATAATGGTGGTGGGGATAGCCTAGTACATAGAGTTACAAACTCTAGTTGTGTCGAGTCACTCAACTAGGCCTAGCTACAGTACACTCAACACAAGCGTAACTGTTAGTGCTGTGTAGGAGGATGACAACAAATCCAATCGATGCTGGCAATTAATGCTGATGGATTAGGTTCCTATGGTAAAAAAATGACCTCGCAAATATATAGTGCTCATGGGTGGGCAAGCAAACGAAGATCCTGTCCCTGCTTTGAAATTGAACTAGTGTTGCTTTTGCCACATCCGCCCCAGTAAGCGTGTGATAAATTATTGGTGTCCATTTAATTTAGTTACACCTCAATAAGTCACACAGCCTGGGGAAAGAGGGTTAGGGTTTGATGAATGGTTGGGAAGGGGGGTTTAGGGAAAGGTTTGACAAAGAAAAACAGTTTGCATGGACAACTACAAAAGAAAAAACAATCTTGGCAGACAACCATATCCATAGATCTGTTAAGGGAGAAAAAGGAAATGCATGAATGTTGATGATGATAACTTGATGGTTAATGAAGTACTTACTAACTACAATTAGACAGTACAGGGCAGCAGTATATTATGCAATTTGCCTTGCCTGTCTGCCCTCAGAGACCCAAATTACATACAGTTTCTGTTCTGTTGTACCTGCCCGGGCTTACTATTAAAGATAACAAAGGAAATTCAAGAATAGCTGTGGGGATGAATTGAATTATAAGCAGAGAGCAAACATACTAATAAGAACAACACACAGTACTAATGATTGAAGACAACAAATGAATCAAATTATTTAAAAGATGATGAAAGTTGATACTGTTACTGTATGTTATCCTGGTCAAAATGGGGAGTTGCATCTCGGCATTCCTCTTGGTCCTTCCTTCCATGGATGCTCCGGCCATCAATCTTGGGTGACGCTTCTGCCTGCCTGGCAGATGTAGATTTATTGGTCAGGTAAGTGTGAGTTGTTTTTCCCAGTATAGTACAGGGTAAGGGCTGGCCTGTAAATGTAGATGGAAAAACAAAGGCATATTGAAGATCAAGTAGAAAACAATTGCATAAATAACGGTGGAGTGCAACAAGAACACTTTCAGAGGTGGCATTGATACATCATGTCTACTCTAGTCTGTTTCCAGCATTAACCTCCAACAACAACAGAACCGAGCAGGCCCATGGCACCTGCCATGACCCCTCCTCCATTTAGCGTACTTATTTTGGGAGAAAGAGGCAGACAAAGCACATAATATACAGCAACATAGTATTTTACAAATTAAGTGACTAAATCAATGCCCGCTCTCAGTCATACCACCACACTCGACTCTACCACTACACAGAAATGTAGGTCTGCAGTGGTTGTTGTTGACTTGTTTACCTTTTATTCCACTGATGAAACACCCTGAGTTATTCAATCAATCATCTTGGATCCTACTGAGTGACTGCGAAGATATTATGTCACTGTGGTCATCATCATGGTGTTGTCCAACGTAGTGTGCATTGTACAGATTGAGTCCCCTTTCCATATTCAAAATGCAATGGATCGGCCAGCAGTAGAAGTACAAATTTGTTATTAAAAAACGAGAAGGGAAACAAAGAGTTACTTTTAGTGTGTAGTTTAGATAATAGTACATAATGAATAACTTCATGCACTACAAACAACAACAACACAAATCACTCAGTCAGCGTCCAATGCATGTGATCATTAGGTTTATTACCTGTTCCTTCTCATCTTCAGTTAATGGGCAGTCTCTCTCTGCTCGGAAAGGAAGATAGCTATAGTAGTCATCATCATGTTCCACTTCTTTTGGAGGGACTCAACGAGGCGAGAGTTTCTTCTATTATGCTAATCATCTGGCTTGAGGGCAATAGATTTAGGGCGATTCAGGAGGATGGAGGAGCAGGACTCGGAGGAGTGGACTGAAATGCAGAAAGCTGAAACTCATATATGGCAATAAAAGACTAGAATACGGTGGTGATGGATTTGTTGCGATTTGAAGTTTCCAACCAGAAAGACAGACACACAAATAAAAGTCATTAAGAGAGAAAGACAGTAAGAAGTAGAAGTCTATTGTCAGGGAAGTATAGCTCGTCTTCAAACTCTGGGGGTTCAACCAGATGTAGGTAATCATCATCTAAGACGCTACTACCGTCACCTGAGCCGATGTCCTCATCTTCCTGCGATGATTCATGTATTGTGTAATTCGTTTGTATAAGGTGCTGATTCATTTTGATCATGGTTAACCTCTCCACGTTTTTGGGCAAGAGACTAGTCCTTCTCACTGTTACAATTAAGGCTTGGCAAAGCACTACGCTATGCTTGCATAGTTTGCGAAGTTTGCTTTACTTTGCACTACGCGAATTGCACGTAGCACAGTGCAAACACACGTAGCATAGTGCAGCTGTCAGTTTTTGCTTGCTCGCGGTCCTCAATGTCAAGTTGGTGACCGCGAGCAAGCAAAATGACATCCCGGCGAGATTTTTCCCTCGTTCGTGATCAGCAACATCAAGTTGCCGATCGCGAGCGTGGAAAATAAACCTCGTGGGGAGATTCTCAACGCGGGGAGGTCAGGATTCGCATCGCGAGTGGTCGCGTATGCTCGCGACCGCTCGTGATGAGAAACTACCAGTCCGAGTTGAGAAAGCTGCCGCTCGAGTAAAAATCTACTTGAGCGGCAGAAAACTCCAGCTCGCACTGTGCAAAATGCCGTTTTCAATGATTGCACAGTGGCGGATGCTTATCCGCACGGTGCAATCATTGAAAACTGCATCTTGCACAGTGCGAACAGGGTACTACACAGTTCGCGAAGTGCTACGCGTAGCTTGCGTAGTGCGAAGTGCACTTTGCGTAGCTACACGTCGCGCTTCTTCGCGAACTACGCCCAGGGTTAGTTACAATGGAACCAGCAGCACTGAAAACACGTTCAGAAGAGACACTTGCGACAGGGCAAGCCAGATAAGTTTATCGCCAGCCTGCTGAGCAGTGGCCATTAGTCCCTTTTCCCATACCAATTCCTCAATGGGTTTTGATAAATGTACACCTCTGTTAGATCATCCAGATAGGCCTGGACCATCCGCTCAATTTTCAAGGGTGCTACACTTTGTTCGGCCTCGTTTGTCTTAGCATCAGCACTGGACCTAGCAAGTCCTTGCTGTAAATACCAATCCTTTAACGATTTTACTGGGGCTGCTGATCCAGTTCTTGCTGTTGTCGATAGTGTTGGTGAGTGTTCTGAGCAAAACGCACTGCCCTCAGGCTCCGAAGTTGAACTTGACGCTGGATGCACTGCTACAATACTTGCGGTTGTGGGTGTATGGAGCGGGCTTTTAATTACCAGCCGTTCATTTTCCAACTTACGGTCTGCCTCAGCTATGCAAGTTTTGTACTGGGCAACATCCACTTCAGAAAAAGGAATTCATGTCTTACTTTTCAATGCTGATTTGGACCGTGGATCCAGAATTGAGGCACAAATGTAATGTTCTTGTGTTAAAATCTTATTTTGCACACTTGTATTGTCAGATAAGTGATGGGATAAGCTCTCCACCAACTCACATGCTTCTTTTTTTGATCTACACCTTTGTACACTTCAGACACCTCCTTCAGCTATTGCTCTAGCATTTGCAACAATGGGATAGCTTGGCCCATAGTACAGTCCTCCTTGCTGAATTTACATGTGAAGACCTCGACAGGAAGAAGCATCTCAGTCAGGCATTTAACTAGGCACCATTGGTCCATCTGAAGGGTCATGCCTTTCACAGTAGCATCCCCTCTTCGCATGACATATTCATTGATTAGTCTGTACTGCTCAAACAGACGGTCAAGCATGTAATAAGTTGAGTTCCAATGTGTTGCCACCTCCTGGATGAGTGTTTGACTGGCATTCTACAGTCACATTGAATGATCCTCAGCTGCTTCCGAGCTTTAAAAAAATGGCTGAAATGAGTGCATATTCTTCGGCAGGTGGTCAGTAAGTTGCTGACTATGGCTTCTTTTTTCAGAAAGTCTTGAACTATAATGTTAATGCAGTGCTCCAAACACAGCACCCTGAAATATGAACCAAGCTGCATGGCCTTAAGTACATTACTGCCATTATCTGTAAACAAAACCAATCCTAAGCCCTCTTGGGCACAGCCATTCAAAGACCTTGCTGTGAAACTCTTCCAAAATGTTCACAGCAGTAGGAGATTTCTCCATGGTGAACATGGCTACAATTGCATGTTTCTGAGTAGCATTAAAGATCTCAGCTGTATCAACAGAACCTACTTCAGATAGCTTATCTCTAACCCCCGCAAAAGAGACCCAGTGCGCAGGGATGCACATGTAATCAGTGGCTTGGCAACTGGTCCACCTGTCTGTTGTCAGGTGGATATTGTGAACAGCACTCTGCTGCAAAGCTTGTCCAACCAATTCCAGCACATCGTGATGTAGTGCTGGAACAGCAACTCTTGTGAAATAGGACCGGCTGGGAACCTTCCATTTAGGGCAGATGGCTGACACAAATTCAAGGAAACCTACCCCTTCCACAAATGAAAAAGGGAGAAGGTCCAGCGCTAACATTTTATCCAGTTTCGCATTGCACAACAGTGCCATTGGGTGGTTGCGTTCGTACTGCCCCTCCGACCTAAACATGCTGAGAATGGTATGCTGGATTTTTTACTTTGTGGGGCAGCTTCTTTTCTTGAACCCAGTTAGGCTCAACGACGCATTTTTTTTCATTGCAGTACTCGGTCGCCGTGGTGTCTCAGTCTGACTCTGAGTATGACTCTTACTGCGGTGCCACTGAAATGTTGCTGAGGATGTGGGCGGTACCACTACACTTCTGTGGACAAGGCTAGAAATGTCTCCCTCTTGTTCACCTTCCACCACAATCACATCTTCCCCTAATTCTTCATCCCCAACAACAGCAATGGGTTCACTTTTACTTTTTTCTAAGCGAAGTAGGTGAGCCTCCCACTGGATACTGTGGTATATTTTGAGATGACTTGTTTGGCCTCCGGTACCATAGTTTGTACCAAGCTTACCCCGCCTAACAGCCTGTCAACAAATTGAGCATATAGCAATGTTCTCCTCCTTACTGCTAACCGAAAAGAAGTCCCAAACTGGGGAGGAGAACTTTCTGGCGCTGCTGGATGTGCCACTTTCAATACCAGATGAACTGGAGGGTGTGCCTGGAATTTGACTCTGTGCAGTTACACTACCACTACCTACTGAGGTGGTGGTTGAGCTGAGTGTAGGTCCCTGCTGGGCCTTTGCAAATATGGAAGCTGGAGGTCGTGTTGTTGTTACCTGTGTTGGAGGTATCCGTGCTACTTCCCTCGCAGCGATTTTGGATAGGGTAATAATGTTGGTCTCCATCTCCTTGGGCCGGGAGTGATGCTTGTGATAACTGGCTCGTCATCATCATCCCCCTCTTGTACATCTACCTCCATAACTGTACGGCTTTCTGGAACTTCCTTTTCACTAGCCTTGTCTTGTGGTGTGCATCACTCTCAGACTGATCTGGTGGCTTTCAAGTGGCATCAAGATCATCAGAAGCAGGGCTTGAAGAAGAAGATGATGGACTAACCCTCCATTTCCTTGCTAGGGGTCTGGAAGACAATGGATCTTCTGAAACAGTGGCTTGCCCCTCTTGGTCTGCAGGAAGCTCGATCTCCTGAAATGCCCCTACTTCAGAAGTAACAACTACTATTGTGGGCTGTGGCTGCTGCTGTTCTTGCGGCTTCTGCTGTTCTTGCGTATGCTGCTGTTCTTGCCGCTGCTGCTGTTCTTGCGGCTGCCGCTGTGCCTGCTGCGGTGCCTGCTGCTGGCCACTTATCTGCTGAGTTTCTGCCTGCGTTGATTGTGTACTACTTTGCGATAATGAGATTTTAACATCGCTGCTCGTTAGTAGACTGGCTACCTCTGCGACAATCATGGGCTTAGGCCTAGGTTGGTGGGTCTGGCCCGATGATACGGAGGTGCTGCTCCCAGCTTGGTCCCCGTACAACGCTGCTGCAGGAGTAATTTTTTGTTTACCAAAAAACATCTGGGGCGGCACACCAGTCTTGGTAAGTGCCACTTCCTTTTTCAGTTCCTTCTTCTCACCAACATCTTTCTTGGTACTGGAGGACCTGCTACCTTTCTTTGGGGCCATCTTCTTCAGATGTCAGCAGGACGCAGGTGCACAAGTTGCAGAGATGTCTGTGGTCACAAGTGGATGTAACGTGGTGCGCAGCAGGACTTCTGTCTGGCAGTACAACGGGTGATGATGATGACACCTCCTCCTCTGTCATTTTGTGCAGCTAAAAGCAAAGAAGCCATGAGAAGACCAACAGTGAAATATTGCATTTGTTGTTGTGGTTCAATTACTACTAGAACAAACAAACAAATACAAGATATAACTTAGTGTAGCCATTTGTGAGACTTTGTCAACAAGGGCTTTCATGGTATACTGTGTACACTCTCAGGAAGGATAGGAAAGAAGAAGAACAACAACAAAAATAAAAATGTAATGGAAGTGGACCCAGTTTGTCATTAAATTATTTGCTCGTCATCTCATCACATCATTCAGGGAGCTACTGCTGGCAAAGAGGATTGATGGAAGCAGTAAGCCAAGAGGAAAACCATGCAGGCCTATAGGCAAAAGCAGCACGCATATATAACTCCCACCAGAAATGGCCACTCACAAAAAACCACAAGCACCAAGCAGGAGGCCTGGAAATCAATGTACTGACAAAAGGCCTATAATAGCCAGGCAAAGGGTACATGCTGCTAAACCACACTGCTTTGCCTTTAATGCAATAAAATGCAAAAACGAAAATCCACAGGGCTAAACAAGGTCTGCAAGGTACACACCACACAGGCATTTATTTAAAACACACACAAAAAGAACAGAAATACCCCCAAAAATACACATTTTGCGATTCAATGCCATACATGCCCTAAATGGTGTTTAAATTCAACAGACCACACAGAAACAGTTGTATCACGCTCCCGTGACTACCTCTGAGCCTACTGGATGAAAGGCATGTTGGCAGACTAGGCCAAAAGCTTGCAGGCCTATGGCAAAATCACACTACCGGCCTTCAAAATGGCCACCAGCCACATGGCCAGGCCAACACACTACAAAAGACTGAAGACAGACAATGCAGGCCTATAGCAAAAAGCACACGGCCTGGCTTCAAAATGGCCGCCAGCCTCATGGCCAGGCCCACAACAGCAAGAAGCCTAGGCCACAAAGGAATAACATTCAAGCCTATATGGCAAAAGCAGCACACTAATAACTCCCACCAGAAATGGCCACCAGCCACATGGACACTCACAAAATCACAAGCAACAAGCAGGAGGCCTAGAAAACAATGTACTGACAAAAGGCCTATAATAGCCAGGTGTTGGAAGGCGGACCCCGAGGAGTCGGCGAGACCACCAAGGGGGGCCCTCACACTGTACGAAGTAGCCGAGCGCTGCCGAGAAGTCTCCTGAGAGGTCCTTCTCCTATCACGTACTAGCACAGTAACACTACCACACAGGACTCAAGGAGGTTGTCTCAAGACAAGCAATTCTTTATCAGCAATAAAAAGGTTACGAGGTCAATATTTACACGAAGGGATCGAGGGATCCACCAAAAGTCTCAGTGTCTCTTTGGAAGGGTAGGGGTAGCGGGACAGTCTTTGGCAGGAGTGCGGTACGAGGGTACCTGGGGCCCAGTTCTTATCCTCAAGCTGGGGGACCTCCGGATCTCGGAGGGGTCGAGCCGCGACGGCGTCAGCAGGGCTCCGGCGTACAGTTCGTGGAGAGCCGCGATCCAATCAGCAGGGCTCTCAAGATGGTTTCTGCTCAGCTCGAGCCGCGACGTCGTCAGCAGGGCTCCGAGGGAGGTTTCAGCGAGGTTGGGCCGCGACAGCGTCAGCAGGGCTCCGATGTTCCAGGTGGCTTCAAAGTGTTCACAAGAAGGAGCCGCGACGCAGTCAGCAGGGCTCGTGATGGTTCCGACAAAAGTTCTTCTCCGTAGGTCAGCCGCGATTCAATCAGCAGGGCTCTCGACTCCGGGATACAACTGCCGATCTGTGGCGGGGTCGCCCCAGATATAGGTCTGGAGTCCTTTGATGTCTGGACCCAGGCGCCCGAGGGGGGCGGAGAGGCCGGGTGGAGGTGGCCAGACGCCCAGCAGGAGAGGCGCCAGGCCCAAGGGAGTTGCAGGGCGATCACACCTTGAGAGGGGAGGACAGTTGGGGGTCCCATCGATACTGTCCTCCGCCGGGGGCGATGAATGGTTCCTGCGGCACCCCCTGGCCAGTTCGTGGTGCCTCGATGTCGGGGCTTCGCTGGGGTCGAGGCCGGGTTGAGCGGGGTCGCGCTGGCTGGTGCACAGAGTCACGTGGATGCCAACAAGATGGCGGAGCCACGAGGGGTATGCGACCTCGTGCAGCTCAGGATGAAGGGCCTCGATGTAGTTCAGAAGGGTGGCCCTGAAGGCCGGGGCGGGGAACATGCACAATCCACGGGGGTAAGGACCACGCCACGAGGCCGGGTCCAACAGGCGTCCCCCCCAGCCGAAGGCATGGAGAGTCACCCATCTCCTTGGGGATTCTCCTCGTCAAGGCGGAAGAAGCGGGACAGGCCGTCGGCGTTGGCGTGGTCATTGCCGGGCCGGTGCTCAACGTCAAAGTCCATCCCTTGCAGCGAGATGGACCACCGCAGCAGCTTGGGGTTCTCGCCCCGCATTTGCATTAACCACCGCAGGGGCCGGTGGTCGGTCTGGACCCGGAAGTGGGTACCGAAGAGGTAGGGCCGGAGCTTCTTGAGGGCCCACACTACGGCGAAGGCCTCACGCTCGATGGTGCTCCATCGTTGCTCCCGGGGCAGTAGCCGTCGGCTGATGAAGGCCACTGGTCGGTCGAGACCCTTTTCATCGGCCTGGGACAGGACGGCCCCGATCCCATACTCGGAGGCGTCCGTCTGCACCACAAACTCCTTATTGTAGTCAGGGGCCTGCAGCACCGGGGCAGTACACATTGCTGTCTTTAGGGTGTCGAAGGCTACTTGGCAGCGGGGGGTCCAGTGCACTTTCTTGGGCTGCTTTTTGGACGTTAGTTCTGTGAGGGGGCCAACAATGCTCCCATAGTCCCGGATAAACCGCCGGTAGTATCCGGTGAGACCCAGGAAAGCCCGGACAGCGGTCTGGGTAGTGGGAGGTTCCCAAGCCTGGATGGCGTCTATTTTTGGTTGGAGAGGGGCCACCTGCCTGCTCCCCACTTGATGGCCCAGGTAGGTCACGAATCCGTGGCCGATCTGGCATTTGCTGGCCTTGATTGTGAGCCCGGCCCGCTGGAGGGCGGCCAGGACGGCTTTAATGTGAAGGAGGTGCTCTGCCGAGTGGTTGCTGTACACGGCAATGTCATCTAGGTAGGCCGCGCTGAAGGCCTCAAGCCCGGCCAAAACCTTGTTCACCAGTCTTTGGAAAGTGGCCGGGGCGTTCTTCATTCCGAAGGGCATCACCCGAAAGTGGTAATGCCCACCCGGGGTCGAAAAGGCGGATCTTTCTTGGGCGCCGGGGGTGAGCTGGATCTGCCAGTACCCGGCGGTGAGGTCCAGTGTGCTCAAGTAGCGAGCGGCCCCTAAGCGGTCGATGAGTTCGTCGGCCCGGGGTATAGGGTGGGCGTCCGTCTTGGTCACTGCATTCAGGGCTCGGTAGTCCACGCAGAATCGTAACTCTGGGGGGTGGCCGGGAGCTGCGGCCTTTGGCACCAGGACGACAGGGCTGGCCCACGGGCTGTCGGAGGGTTCGATGACCCCCAGGGCCAGCATCTTCGTTACTTCGGCCTGGATGCATGCCCGCACTCGGTCGGGTACCCGGTAGGCTCCGTGCCGCACGGGGGGGCTCTCCCCGGTGTCGACGTCGTGGACGCACCAGTGGGTCACCCCCGGGGTGAGGGAGAAGAGGGCTGCGTAGTCCTGCAGCAGTTGCTGGCAGTTGTTGCGCTGTTCCGGAGTCAGGGAAGAGGCGAGTTGGACGCCTTTGATCGATCCATCATGGACGTTGGACTGCAAGAGGTCAGGCAGGGGCTCGGAGTCGTCCTCGCCCCCCTCGTCGGTCACCAGTAGCAGGCTCAGTTCGGTCCGGGCAAAGTGGGGTTTTAGCCTGTTAGCATGTAGGACCCGGAGGGGGTTCCGGGGGGACTCCAGGTCGACCAGGTAGGTGACTGGACTTTTCTTCTCCACTACCTTGAAGGGCCCGGTCCACTTGTCCTGGAGGGCGCCGGGTTCAACCGGGGCCATGACCCATACTTTCTGTCCTGGTTCGAATTCTATGGTAGAGGAGTTCCGATCGTACCACCGCTTCATGTCCTCCTGGCTGGCCTCGAGGTTGGCTTCGGCCATGGCTCGGAACTTGCGGGTCTGGTTTCGGAGGGTCAGGAGGTATCGGTAGACGTCAGGAGGGGCGCCTTGGGGCTTCGTCTCCCAGCCCTCCTTGACCAGGCTGAGCGGTCCGCGGACCGGGTGTCCGTACAATAGTTCAAACGGGCTGAACCCCAGGGACTTCTGCGGGACCTCCCGATAGGCAAACAGGAGGCACGGCAGCAGGACATCCCATCTCCGCCTGAGGGGCTCTTCCAGGCCCTGGATCATCCCCTTTAATGTTCTGTTGAACCGCTCAACCAGTCCGTTCCCCTGAGGGTGGTAGGGGGTCGTGAACTTGTATGTGACCCCGCACTGCTGCCACAGGGACCGCACGTACCTGGAAATAAAGTTAGTGCCTCTGTCGCTCACCACTTCGCGGGGAAATCCCACTCGGGAGAAGATCCCCATTAAGGCCCGGCCTACCACGGGGGCCGTTATAGTTCTTAGCGGGACCGCCTCCGGGTACCTGGTGGCGTGGTCCACGAGGACCAGGATGAAGCGGTGGCCCAGGGCGGTCTGGGGGTGCAGGGGCCCCACGATATCGATTCCGACCCGTTCGAACGGGGTGCTGACGGCTGGAAAGGGTTGGAGGGGGGCCTTGACCCGACCCCCCGTCTTCCCGCTGGCTTGGCAGGTCTGGCAGGACCGGCAGTGGTTGTCCACGTCTCTCCGCATCCGGGGCCAGTAGAAGTGGGTCACCAGATGGCTGTACGTTTTGTCTTGCCCCAAGTGTCCGGCGAGGGGCACATCGTGTGCCAGGTTGAGCAGGAACTCCCGGAAGCGGAGGGGGACCACCAACACTCGGCTGGCCCCGAGTTCTGCCACTTTTTGCTCACTGTATAGCAGGCCCTCGGCCCAGTAGACCCAGTGGGTGCTGGTCTGGTCCCCGTTGGCTTGGGCGGATGCTTGTTGGCGGACCCCTTCGAGAGTGGGGCAGGACTGCTGCTCTTGTTGGAACTGCTCCCGGGTGGGGCCCCCTTCGTGTCGCCATTGTGTCAGTTCTGGTAGGGCGCACGGGGAAGCCATCTCCTCGGGGGAGGATTCACTAGGTTCAGGGTCGGTGTCCGCCTCCCCCTTGCTGATGGCGGGAGGGGGTGCGAGCCCCTCGGGCTGGGCGGCCGAGGAGGCCGAGGATGAGCGGGGGGCCCAGGCGGTCATGGACCGGGTGATGGCGCAGGCCCAGTCGGATAGTCCCAGCATTCGGAGGTGCTCTTGTCGCTCTACTTGAGCCCAGGGGGAACTCTCCAAGTCGTTCCCCAGGAGGCAGTCTACGGGGGCGTCGTCGCGTACCGTCACCTTCAGCAGGCCCATCACCCCTCCCCATTCGAAGGGGACCAGGGCCATCTGGCACAGGCTTTCGCTGTTGTCGGCCGTCCGGACGGGGCACAGCACATTCGGTAGAATCTGTTCGGGTGTCACCAGGTGGCAGCGGACAGCGGTGACACTGGCGCCGGTGTCACGAAGGGCTTCGGCCCGTTGTCCATTGACCGTGACCTGCTGCCGTTACTTCTGGGTGTTGCTTGGGATGGGGGTGCAGGGTACCATTTCTCGGCTACCCAGGCAGACCAGGGACATGGCTGCCGGCTCCCATTCAGTGGTCCCTCGGTCGAGGGTCTCCTCTTCCTCTTCTCCTTCTCCCAGGGCGGCGGCCGCCAGCTGTCGGGCGGGGGCCCGCCGGCCCCGTTTCTTCGGTTCAGGGGGCAGACCGGATCGCTGGCATAGTGTCCGGTTTGTTGGCAGCCGTAGCACGTTACTGGTGGCCGTGGTCCGGGTCTGGCCGGGGGCGCCCCCCTTCGGGCTAGGCTCGGGGAGAGTTGTTGCTGCGGGGGCCCTCGAGGGGGGCTCCTGGGGGCCCCGGCGGGAGGGTCTCGGTTCCTGTTCGGCCCTCCCCCTCCACCGCGTTGGCGGGGGGGTCCGGTGGGGTTCCTCTGGTACTCCCCCATTGAGTTCTGGGGGACCCCAGAGTTGACCCATCGATCGGCCTCGACGGCGAGTTTTCGCGGGTCGGTCATTTTGCTGTCGAGGAGGTGCTGTCTCAGTTCCACAAAGCAATTGTTGGAGAGATGTTCCCACACGATGAGGTCGACCAGCTGCCCGTAGGTTGTTACTTTGCTACCTTTGATCCATCCTTCTAGGGCCCGACTGAAAAAGTCCACATACTCCACCCAGGTGGTACCCGGGATTTTCTTGCAGTCTCTGAACCGCTGGTGGTACATTTCCGCTGTTAGCCCGTAGCGGGTGAGCAGGGCCTCCTTCATGTGATCGTAGGAGGTCATCACCTCCTCCGGCAGCTGGAGCAGTGTGTCTCGGCCCTCACTCAGGAACCGCCCCCACAGGCCCGCGCCCCAGTCTTTTCGGGGCACCCGATGAGAGGTCATGGCCACCTCGTAGGCCTTGAACCATTGTTGGATGTCGTCATTCTTGTAGTACTGCTTGACGACCTCTTTCGGAATATGTACCTTGGTCTCGGAAGGCGGTAGGGTGTCTCTAGTACTGGGGGCGTTGGTCCCTCCGTTCTTGGCCTTGATTTCGAGCTCCTTGAGACTGCGCTCGTGCTCAAGGGTCAGTTTCTTTTCCTCCAACTCCCGGTGTCGTCTCTTCTCCTCTATCTCCTCTTGAAGCCGTAGCTGCTCTAGGGCCAGTTTCTTTTCCGCCAGCTGGAGTTCACTGTCCAGCCGCAGTCGTGCGAGCTCTAGCTCGTGGCTCCGGACCTTCTCCCGCTCTCGTATTTCTTCTTCGGAGAGGCCGGTTTCTAGGCTCTTTCTCCCTCCGGTTGCCGGAGTCAGTGCGGTTGATGTGGTCTCAGTCAGGGGTAGGGGACCCTCTTCCTGGGAGGGGCCCGCCCCGGCCTCCAGCCATGTCCTCAGAGCTTTCTGCATCTCCTCTTTGGTACCTAGGCCGGTGGTTGCAATGCCTTTGTCTTTGCAGAACTGTTTTAACTATTTGTACGTATATTCTTCCAGCCGTTCGGGCTGGTACTCCATTGTCGCGCTGTTTTCCTGGCTGCTCATGATTACTGTTCGTTTGGATGGGTAGCTAGTGGGTACTGGCTGGTACGTACTGCGTTCAGCTCGGATCCCGTCGCTGGTCACCAAATGTTGGAAGGCGGACCGCGAGGAGTCGGCGAGACCACCAAGGGGGGCCCTCACACTGTACGAAGTAGCCGAGCGCTGCCGAGAAGTCTCCTGAGAGGTCCTTCTCCTATCACGTACTAGCACAGTAACACCACCACACAGGACTCAAGGAGGTTGTCTCAAGACAAGCAATTCTTTATCAGCAATAAAAAGGTTACGAGGTCAATATTTACACGAAGGGATCGAGGGATCCACCAAAAGTCTCAGTGTCTCTTTGGAAGGGTAGGGGTAGCGGGACAGTCTTTGGCAGGAGTGCGGTACGAGGGTACCTGGGGCCCAGTTCTTATCCTCAAGCTGGGGGACCTCCGGATCTCGGAGGGGTCGAGCCGCGACGGCGTCAGCAGGGCTCCGGCGTACAGTTCGTGGAGAGCCGCGATCCAATCAGCAGGGCTCTCAAGATGGTTTCTGCTCAGCTCGAGCCGCGACGTCGTCAGCAGGGCTCCGAGGGAGGTTTCAGCGAGGTTGGGCCGCGACAGCGTCAGCAGGGCTCCGATGTTCCAGGTGGCTTCAAAGTGTCCAGAACCTCAAATTGGCGCCCAACGTGGGGCGACGTCATCCGGTACCGGTCCAAAGCCTGAAAAGTTCGAGAAGTTTTGTGTGAAGATTCCGGAGGGAGGTACCCCGCTTCATCGATCCCTGCATGTCGTAAAAGTGGCCCGACGATCTCTTCCACGAGGGTTCCCGTTCCCAGACGGCTACAGAGGACCGCTGCCTTGACTGTCGCCCTGTCTTGGACCCGAGGTGCAGACCTTAGTACGGCGAGACATAGACGGGTTCTCCTTGGTGACGTCTTCCACATTTCAGTTAAGTATTAAGTGGGTTGTGCTCAGTCTGGTTATTTGGATACGTTTGTTTTGGATTTGTAGATTATCATTGGTTGCTCTTGTTAAGATAATCTCTGTATTTGGTATTGGTTCATTTTGGTAGGCCTAAGTTCTCTGCGCATTTTGGTTGGAATTTGTCTTTGTAGTCATGACTAAGGATAAAAATTGTTTCTTGTCCTTATTACGTTGCAACGGGGATTCGCGGTTGGAGGATTCGTGTTCGGTTCCTCCGATTGGGACACCTACATATGAGCTCTACTGTAAACCTGGTGTGGGTCCTATTACGTATAATGAAGTATGGGTCCTTTATACCAAAAAAGATGGTGTCCTTAGTTGGCCACCGCATGGTAGTTTCGAAACGGAAATTCTAGATAATTTAGAAATGAAGTTGTTCAAGAAAAAAGCCCGGCCGGCAATGTTTGATTCTTTTCGCGTATGACGCAAAGAAGCCAAACAGAGAGAAATTAGGAAAACAAAGAAAGAACAGAAAGAGAAAGGGTTGACCTTAATGGAGTCTGCTAGGCAGCTGCATGTCAACGAGACCGAAAAAGCAATAGAAATAGCGAATAGAAAACATAATTTGGCGATCGATAAATGTTACCCTGTCTTGCCATCTTGTCCTGCTAAGCCGATAGAGGATCATGAAAAGGATCCCCTGTTGTCTTACCTGTTGAGTTCACCTCCACCGTATGCACAGGGTATTACAGCACCACAGTTACTACCTGTTGTACAGCCAGCTGCTGGTCAGCATGGAATAGGTGCTCCACTTCCTTTGAATCCAGCTCCTGTCTTTCCCGTGATCAATGATCCTACGGCACCCCCTCTTCCTGGGTCGCCTGTTCCGCCTTTGCCTATCGTTTCGCAAACTGCTTTACCTACTACTCCCACCCTTACTATTTCATCTGCTCCAGCTGCTCTGTTCCCGAACCCTGTAAACATTCTGACTCCGCTTTCCGTTCGTCGGAAAATAACCGACTCTGTAACTAATATCTTAACTCCTCTCTACAGGTCTTTAATTGGGACCCCCGTTTCTGACTCCATACAGAGACGTAGCCAGCTTCCTGGTCCCGAGGAACGAGACACGTTAGATTCAACAGCTCTTAGGTGGATGTCGAAAGCTGCGAAGTATGATGCACAAAGAGTGTTAGAAACATTTATGCAATGGAATGAACCAACTCAACGTTATGTTTTTGACGTGATGTGTTCTCTTGTGCGTGAAGAATGGGAAGCTGATGACTTAGATACAGTCCCCTCTGATTTAATAAATATTCAGCAGAAATTCGCCGCAGGAATGGTGATAGGTTCAGAAGTAGGGAGAGCGATAGAATTGATTTTAGCTTATAGGGATGAGTCCCCTTTTCGGGCGACAAGAGACCCTGATGGTACACCGATAACTAGAAAAAGACGAGGTCAGTATCCGATGAGGGAAGTTCCGCCCATATGGCGCGAAGCAGTTGCCGCTGATGGGAACTTGGGTATTGCGGCTGCTCCAGCACAATTCCAGAGAGTGTGGATACACATCCCTTGGAAACGGGCTGAAGTATTAGCAGTAAAGCAAGCATTACCAGACCCTCGTAAAAATCCTGCTGGTTATTACAAAGAATTAACGCAGACAGTCCAGGCGTGTATCATGAATTTGGCAGACATTGAAATGCTATTTGGTAATGTAGTGCCACAGCCTATATGGGCCAAGATTCGGCAAGAGAACCACCCAGTCGCCTTAGGAGGTGATTGGCCAGCTATCGTAGCGGCAGATGCACAGCAGGTTGGTGGAGCTAAACCTGAACCTCTGATTGCTGACTTACCTGGCAGAATAATTAATCTGATGAAAACGCTGATGCCAGCATTGCGAGTAAATTGGGATAAACTATCAGCATGCAAGCAAAAGAAGGACAAAAGCGTCTCTGACTTCTTCACTAGATTTGAAGAGACCTTCGTAGACCACAGTGGGCAAGATATGAGTACTGAGGGAGGTCAGAGATTGTTTGTCGATAAGTTTGTGTTTAATTTACTACCTGAGCTTAGTAACAAGTTAAAGGATTCAGAAAGTGCATGGGCAGTGTCGACGACAGCACAGATACTTGCAACTGCTCAGTATTACGAGAATAGAGAGAAAGAAGAGAAGGAAAAATCAGAAAAGAAAACGAAAGATTTAAAAACCAAAGTTCTTTTGCAACAGGCATATCCGCCTCGTTCGAATCAGTCAGATTCACAGCAGCGACCCCAGTTTCAGCAGCAGCTACAATTCCAGCAAGGGACGGCCCAAAGATTTAATTATAATTTTCCCCGACAACAGTTAGCATGGAATCAGTGTGCTTATTGTAAAAAGGAGGGTCATTATAAGAATGAGTGTCCAGTACTACACCCACAAACTAGTGGTATCCCAGCTCAGAGAGGTAATGTTGGGTTTATGCAAGCTCCTAGAGGTAGAGGGCGTGGTACAATGACACCACAGGCTGATCGCCAATCGAATTATTTCGACCAGCGAAATATACAACCTACGCAACCAGGTAGATCTCCACAGTATCATGTTGAAGATTACTACGATCATAATGAAGAGATCCATAGAAGCGAGCAATAGGACAGCCGCAGGCAGAGAGAGGGAGTAGTATCAGTTCCAGTTGATCAGAGTGGACCTTATGTCGCAGTAGTTACCTCAGGCGTGGTCGAACCGTTTCTGCTGGATACTGGTGCGGCAAAAAGTTCAATCATGCGTGCAAAACTCCCTGGCGCACCTTTGTCCGGCTTAACGAACACTTCAGTAGGTTTCTCAGGCGCCCCTGTTCACAATCCTGTGTCTAGTCCTTTATCTATCTCTGTTGGGCCATGCGAGCTAGAAGCACCCCTTATCCTAACAACCGGTTGTAATGAGAATCTGCTTGGTTTAGACCTGTTGAAACGCCTGCATGCAACACTGTACTGTTCTCCTTCGGGAGTACAGCTCACATTAGGTAAAGGAGTCATCTCCCCGATGTACATGTCGATGGACAAGCTCCCACCGGAGCTGCGTTCTCTCCCTGATACTCTTTGGGCAACTGGACCTAACGATGTAGGCCTCTTGGAAATTCCCCCGTATGTGGTGAGTCTAAAAGCGAATGTTAAATTTCCACGAATCCCACAGTATCGGATTTCAAATGAAGGTGAAAGCACTCTTGCTGATTGTGAAAGACTTGATACAGAAAGATGTGATAGAGGAAACGAGAGGAAATGTCTGCAATAGTCCTGTCTTGCCGATTTTGAAACGTACTGACCCTTCCAAACCTCCAATCTACAGATTTGTGATTGACCTCAGAGAGGTTAACAAAATTGTGATTCCACAGTTTCCAGTGGTACCAGATATCACTGCATTATTGACGTTGATTCCTGCATCGGCATCATGGTTTACGGTGATCGACTTGAAAAATGCATTTTTCAGCATTCCCATAGCCGAAGAAAGTAGAGACATTTTTGGTTTCTCTTTAGGAGGACGCAGTTTCAGATTCAAACGCGCTCCACAAGGTTATTGTGAAAGCCCTTCAATTTATAGCCAAGCATTAAAGAGTCAATTAGACGCTCTTGTACTTCCTCATGGTGTTGCTCTGATCCAATACGTAGACGATCTTTTACTAGCCGCTGACGACAAGAAAACTTGCAAAGCAGCTACTATTTCTTTATTGCGTCATTTGTCAGACTTACATCACAAGGTGTCACCTTATAAACTGCAATATTGTTGCCAAGAAGTGACCTACTTAGGTCATCTTTTGTCAAAGGAGGGAAGAAGGTTGACCCCAGAGAGAATCAAAGCAATTTCGCAGATGACTGTACCAAGCACACAGAGAGAAGTGCGTGCGTTTTTGGGTATTACGTCATACTGCAGGCAATGGATTCCAAATTTTTCTCTCATGGCAAAACCATTGGTAGCCCTGACTGGAAAAGGTGTTCCGAGCCCTTTGCCATGGTCTGATGAATGTCAACAGAGTTTCTCTGACTTACGTGATGCGCTGTGTTCAGCTCCTGTGTTGGGTACTCCTGACTACAGTAAGCCGTTTACACTATATGTCCATGAAAGAGAAGGTTGTGCATTAAGCGTCTTAACACAACAATTTGGTGACAAACAGCGGCCTTGTGCATATTTTTCATCCACGTTAGATCCGGTAGCCAGAGCATTGCCAAGTTGTTTGAGAGCCACGGCAGCAGCCGCAGTGTCTATTCGACAGTCTGCTGGACTAGTCATGAACAACATGCTAGTAGTCATGGTTCCACATGCTGTGGATACACTCATGAATCGAACGAAAACTCAGCACCTCACTAGTGCTAGATTATCAGGCTATGAGCTGACGCTTTTGGCAAGTCACATTCAGATCAAGCGATGCAACATATTGAATCCAACAACGCTGTTGCCGACTACTCAAGACTCGAGTGATTCAGAGCCCCATGATTGTTGTTTCAGAACTGAGGAAGAGACAAAAGGTAGAATTGATTTAAAAGATACTCCGTTATCAGACCCAGACGGAACGTTATATGTCGATGGGTCCTGCTTTAAACTCCAGAATGGTGATGTGACGGCCGCGTATGCAGTTACGACTTTGAGTACGATTGTTGAGACTGCAAGAGTGAGTCAGAATTCTGCCCAAGCAGCAGAATTAATTGCATTGACAAGAGCGTGTGTTTTAGCTGAGGGAAAGAGAGTGAATGTGTTTACTGATAGCCAGTACGCCTTCGGCGTTGCACATAGCTTTGGACGTCTCTGGAAAGAAAGAGGTTTTCTCACGTCCCATGGAACTAAGATCCAACATGGACAGTTAGTCAGCGATCTATTAGAATCCCTGACCCTACCGAATGAAGTTGCGATTGTGAAGTGCAGTGCACATCGAAAGATTACGGATGATGTTGGCCGAGGGAATGCGTTTGCTGATGAGGTCGCTAAAGAAACGGCCAAGAACATGATGAGCCGAATGTACGTTGCAACGTCTGCAAGATGGATTGCTGAATCAGGAATGTGTGAGAATACGATTGACAGTGTGAAAGCAATCCAGAATGAGGCTACTGAAAATGAGAAAAATGAATGGAAGGAGAAAACGGGTAAAATGGATTCGAGTGGATGCTGGATTGATCTGTCTGAGCAGCAACGTTGGATGTTACCCGATGCGTATGTACTTGCAGTAGTCACGATGGCACATGGAGCGGTGCACATCAGTTCGAAAGGGATCTGTAAAATGTTAGCTCCAGTATGGAGGAACGATGTAATTACTAAGTGTGCGGAGAGAGTGGTGAAAAACTGCATGGTATGCCTGATGCATAATCCTGGCAAGGGAACCCCAACCCCAATTGGTCGATTTGCTCCCCCTTCTTGTCCCTTTGAAGTGATTCAGTTGGATTATATCTACATGGACAGGTGTAACAATCTTAAGTATGTCCTAGTGGTAGTATGTGCCTTTTCAAGATGGATTGAGGCATACCCATTAAAGGATAACACTGCCATGTCCACTGCCAAAATCCTCCTCAAAGAATACTTCCCTAGGTATGGTATGCCACGGATTGTTTGGTCAGACAACGGAAGTGAGTTTGTAGGGAAAGTTATGAAGAGTGTGTGTGCAGGCCTAGGAATTGTACAAAAATTCCACAGTGCGAATCATCCGCAGTCAGCAGGTTTGGTGGAAGGGTACAATGGCACCCTGAAGCTGAAACTTGCGAAAATTCAAGCTTCCACTGGTCTCTCTTGGCCAGACGCACTGCCTCTAGCTTTACTGTCCACCAGAGCGACTGTACACTCTCGAGTAGGGCTTAGCCCATATGAGATTGTGTTCGGCCGCCCTGCTAATGTTTGGGGAGTCCCTAGGCCAAAGGAATTCAAACAGATAGAATACCCAATGTTGATTGATTACCTTCATGATCTGACTGCTAAACTGAGCCTTATTCATCAACAGGTATTCGAATCCTTGCCTAAACTGCCGGAGAGTCCAGGCCATACGTTGAAACCCGGTGACCAGGTTGTGGTGCGGAACTTTGAACGTACCCGAAACCTTCAGCCAAGATTCGTGGGCCCGTTCCAGGTCCTCCTTGTAACCAGAACTGCAGAACGCCTGGCTGGCAGGAAAAATTGGGTACACGCCAGCCACACGAAGCGTGTCCCTCTTCCACTCCTCTATGACAACTGGGTTAGACAGGGAATTGGTGTATCCGAGACAGAACCTGTTCCTAGGCACATCCCTTTCAGTGATGCAGAGTACCTAACGGACCATCCACGAACTGAAACGCAGAACTTTGACACCTCAGCAGAAACCGCTCCTTTGAATCCTTAACCGAGTATTGCACAAAGTGAACACTTGTCACCTGTTGAGTCGAACATTTCTGCACCTGTGGACCAGCTATTTCAAGACCAAACAAGACCTGGAAAGTACAGATATAATCTTCGTTCTCATGTGATGAACTGATGACATTGCATTACTATATGTCTGCTTGAAAACTGTAAAATTGTTTTGATCGCATTGCATCCCGTACAGTCAGGAAGTTTGCTTTTTTAAATTTTTGTTTTTACTATCCTCTTACCTTGCCGTCTGGGTTACCGTAGGGTTGTAACGTGTGCCTTGTTTTAATTTACAGGGAATCAGACATTAGGTCGGTTTCTTCTGTTTGTCTTGGGAACTCCCAGGATAAACAGAGGTAAGTTTTTAACAGGTACAAACCATCCGTTGCGAACGGTTGTAGAAGATGGAGCTTCCTGAATTACGACGGGTTAAAGTCATAAATGTGCACAAGACAAAATTATATGACATATTGTACAGTAAATGTTTCCTAATGCAATGTGCTCTGACACTTCTGATTGTTTTTATAACTCTAGTAGGCGGAATTATTTTTGGTATTCAATTGATCTTTGCACCTGTTACGTCTACAGTACCTCCCCATATTTCTGTTTCCCCGACTATTGGTACTATTCATTCTTTCCACCCTTTTCCTGCTCACGAGCAAGCTCGACGCTCTGAGTTTATAAATAACACTTTCATTCAGCTCTTGCACCAACATCAACTAGTGGTTAACACAACAAACTGCTGGGTATGTGGCCTGATACCACATACCATGGACAAGGGCATCCCTTATTTGGTTCTGCCTTTCAGTTATAATGGATCATTCTGGGCATTTCAGACCATGTTCGCCTATGCTCTACAGACCTACCCTCCACGACCTCCGCGTTCCACCCGGTATAACTCTGCTAATAGAGCCTTGGTAAAAGGAATCACTGACATGGTGAGAGATGTCAATAATACTCCGTACATTCCCAAGGATGAGTTGCGAGTTTACATGGGGTGGAACATTACAGAATATGGCATTACTCTGGGCGAGAACAAACGTAAGAGCTCAACTCCGATCTGGGTCGTACCCCACCAAGGTCAGGTCTGTTTGCAAGGGAATGGGAGGAATCCGAAAGCTCGACTGGGGAAGAGTGACTGTATTGAAACATACGTGTTCCCGTCACAATCTTCCCCTGCATTCTTAGCCGCTAAGGGTACCTATTTTGTTTGTCAAGACAGAGCATATACATGGCTGCCCGCTGACTTCTCAGGCTCATGTTATATCGCTCAACTGTTACCTCCGACATACACTGCTGCACCGGACTATCACAAAACTAGAGTTGTGAGAGGTGTCTTCAGTAAAGAAGATACTGCTGGCCAAGAGGCAGGAGACTTTTTCAAGGGGTTCCTCCCATTCTGGGGGCCTATGGCCAACAGTAGAAACTTACGCCAACTAACACGGGTGGTTGAATCCACCATCACTGAAACTGCGGGTGCCCTTAGTAACTTGACAGCTGAGCTTCAAGCGGATCGCCTCATGACGCTACAGAACCGTATGGTTCTTGATGTGTTACTTGCAGATCGAGGTGGGGTATGCAAGATGATCCAATCAAGTTGCTGCGTTTTTATCCCAGATAATGCGCCAACAGTATACAAGGCCATCTCTAAGTTACACAAAATCTCCGACTCCATTCACGTAGAGGAAGGTAACTGGTCACTAATGGGATGGTTCTGGAATCTGTTATCTGCATGGGGGTGGAAGGTTCTAATGGTCATTGGTGTTACGTTAGTATTTTTATTCTCGTGCTGTCTCATTATTCAGTGTGGCTCTGCCTTATGTAGCGTTTGTGTTTCATCATGCGTAAGAAGACCACCTGTTTTCAGAGATACGCCACGGGATAGAGTAATGCTACAACAACATATCAGTGACCTAATGAACATAGAAATGGACTCTGACATAGAGTGAGTTATTGCCTATGTAAGGGCAAAAGGACGGTCTGAGGTTCTGTAGCGATCCGAACCCGTGAATTCGGTATCGTAGTACTGACACGATTTTGGTACCAATGAACCGCAAATGATCCATTGTATACATGACAGTGTTTTCGCTGCGCAACTAGCATGAATTCACTGGAAAACAGGGTATTCTCTCGTAAAAGTCACGGCATCCATTTTAGTTACGGCATCCATCTTGTTTCTTGCCCTCACATAGTCAATGAACGGACGATGACCCCGGCAAGATCACCTTGTTAAGGACACGTAAGCTCGAGCCCGAGAAAGGCTGACGCTGCATGACTCGGCAGAATCAAGCTGCCTCCCTTGCTTGAGGCCAGTCCTGCTATACTGGTTCTCGTGTCCGTTGTTCTGACTGAAAGGCCGAAGACGATTGCCCTGCCCGTTTATGATCCATAAACACCTCTTATCCTACATTTCAATCCTTTGCACCTGGCACTGCTCCTTTCCTTCTGGGCTTTTACAATGGGGAGGTTACGATTTTTATGACGGGGAGGATCAAGTAGAGAATGGAGAACTGACAAGAGAGCCTGATCGAATACCGAAAACCTACAACAAATCATTGTTTGATATTTATTTATTGTCTGTTTGGGATACCGGGTTGGGCATGAGAAATATTCGTGTAATGTTGCCCCAAGACATTTTTCTTGTATTTAAGAAACGACCCACTTAATGCAATTTGAACAGTCTCCTAGATTCTGCCTCTGTGTGGTTCCTATGACTTCTGTGTCCCTGCAGTAAATAAACCTTGGTCTTTGACGCCGCCATCGAGAAGCCCGTGTCTCTGTTTATTTGTGCACCGGGACAGGGGGAACTCAGGGGTCTTCGGGTGTTGTTTCCCTGACACCTCTGGACTCTTAAAAGTCCAGAACCTCAAGGCACACACAACTACAAGAAACTGAAGACATACAATGCAGGCCTATGGCAAAAAGCACACGGCCTGGCTTCAAAATGGCCGCCAGACTCATGGCCAGGCCCACAACAACAAGAATCCTAGGCCACAAAGGAATAACATTCAGGCCTATATGTCAAAAGCAGAACACTAATAACTCCCACAAGAAATGGCCACCAGCTACATGGACACTAACAAAATCACAAGCAACAAGCAGGAGGCCTGGAAATCAATGCACTGACAAAATGCCTATAATAGCCAGGCAAAGGATACATGCTGCTAAACCACACTGCTTTGCCTTTTAATGCAATAAAATGCAAAAATGGAACTCCACAGGGCTAAACAAGGTCTGCAAGGTACACAACAACACACCATACACAACAAAGGCATTTATTTAACCCCTTCGATGCTCATGACGGACCGGTTTCGTCATGAGCATCGGTTGGGCTGTGCTCATGACGGAACCGCTCCGTCAGGAGCACAGCCCCTGGGGGAAGCGCTGGCGCACCCCCCCTGGGGGCTCGATCTTCACACCAATTGGGGGGCTGGCAGCGGAAGAGTTTCCGCTGCCACCCCTGAGCCCCCCCACGCTTCCTGATGACGTCAGCGCTGGAATTCATTTCTTCCAGCACGTCCAACGGAGCAGGTTGGTGTTTGGCTCCGGTGTGGCGGGAGGGGCGGAATTAGGAGGCCTTGAGGCATCGGGGAGAGGAAAGAGTATTTCCTCTCCCCTGATGTCTCAATGCTGGGAATTCCTGTCCCACGATCGTGCACAGCGTCGCGATCGTGGAGCAGGGATGCCCAACTAGACACCGGGGATGTGTTTTTCTTCATTTAGGAAGCGACCCCTTGGGCAAGGGTCGCTTCCTTGGGGGCATAATTTATAAGTAAGACTTTTCTGCCCCCCCTGGGGGCAGATCGGTCGACTTTCGGTCCGTTTCTGCCCCCAGGGGGGGGGCAGAAAAGCCCACTAGACACCAGGGATGTCTTGTTCTTCATTTAGGGAGCGACCCCTTGGACAAGGGTCGCTTCCTTGGGGGCATAATTTACTGGAAGACTTTTCTGCCCCCCCCCGGGGGCAGATCGGTCGACTTTCGGTCTGTTTCTGCCCGCAGGGAGGGGCAGAAAAGCCCACTAGACACCAGGGATGCATTTTATTGCATGAGGAAGTGACCCCTTGGGCAAGGGTCGCTTCCCTTGGGGCATAAATTATGGGAAGACTTTTCTGCCCCCCCTGGGGGCAGATCGGTCGTCTTTCTGTCCGTTTCTGCTCCCAGGGTGGGCAGAAAAGCCCACTAGACACCAGGGATGTGTGTTTTTAGAAGTTAGGAAGCGACCCCTTGGGCAAGGGTCGCTTCCTTGGCGGCATAAATTATGGGAAGACTTTTCTGCCCCCCCAGGGGGCAGATCGGTCATCTTTCGGTCCGTTTCTGCTCCCAGGGGGGGCAGACAAGCCCACTAGACACCAGGGATGTGTTCTTTTGAGTAAAGGAAGCGGCCCCTTGGGCAAGGGTCACTTCCTCGGGGCCCAAATATTTTTCAAGACTTTTCTGCCCCCCCTAGGGGCAGATTGTTTTTTTGTGTAGCCGTTTCTGGCCCCAGGGGGGGCAGAAAAGCCCACTAGACACCAGGGAATTAGTGTAAATAAAAATGGAAGTGACCCCTTTGGCAAGTGTCGCTTCCAGGGTGCAATTTTTATAATATGTATTTGGCTCACCCGCCCCGGGACAGACTAGCCTTTTTTTTTCCTTCTGTTTTCTGCCCCACCTGGCACACAACCCGATTGACCATTTGGGTAGTAACATAGCATGTTATATTGTTTATTGTTATATTTTTTGTGAATTGCAATAGTAATGTTTTTTTTTTACTTTTTTGTTCTAGGTGAAGGCTTTTGCTCTTTTCAGTTTGCCGTGTTGTTACTGGTGGTTCTGCTGTTTGTGTAGTTTGGTAAGAGACTTTTTTTTGTACAATGTAAATGTGTTTGATTTCTCTGCATGAATTTTTTTTGCAAATGGTGTAATAATAGCAGTATGTTTGTTTTTTGAGTGTCAAAAACATTTTGCATTGGTGCTAGATGTGTATTTTGTTGTCTTGTGAGTAATTGTTTTTTTTTCTTCTTTCTAGTTGGATATCGTTGGATTTTGCTGTGTCACTGCAGAGTTGGTTTCTGGTGAGTGCAGCTGTCTCTTGTAATTGAATTGTATAGTTTTTGAGTACATTGATCTTTGTGATAAAGGTACACATTTCTTTACTTACTTGGTTTGCACATTGTTGGTTGTTGTTGACTTGTTTGTGGAGTCTTCTATCTTAGTAAGTATAATGGCTAGCCGCAGGATTACTGCTCAGCAGGTTGTTGGTTTGCTGTTTGAGTCTTCATCTGACCATGGTTCAGAGACTGACTCTGCATCTGAGGGAGAGGAGGCAGGGGACGATTCTGGCAGTGAGTTTTCTTTCCGTATGGAGTCATCGGATGATGAAGATACTCTTAGTGCGGATGAAGTGCCTGTGTTAGAGGAGGAGACTGATGTGCGGATAGTGCGGCAAGAGGCATCTGGGCTGCAGCCTGGGGCTGCAAGGCTTCCTGTTGGTGTAGTGCGGCAAGAGGCTTCTGGGCTGCAGCCTGCGGCTGCAAGGCTTCCCGTTGGTGTAGTGCGGCAAGAGGCTTCTGGGCTGCAGGCTGGGGCTACAAGGCTTCCCTTTGAAAGTGATGACCTCTGGGTTGCCCCTGGCATGGTGCAGCCGGCATTACCAGAGTTTACTGGTGTTCGAGGGTCTAGAGTGAATACTGAAAACTTTTTGCCGGTAAATTTTTTTCAGTTGTTTATGGACGATGTGTTTTTGGCAGAGATTGTTGAGCAGACTAATTTGTATGCCGAACAGTTTTTGAGGGACAACAGTGCCAGCCTTAAGCCACACTCTAGAGCTACCCGGTGGACTCCCACAAATGTTGAAGAGATGAAGAAGTTCTTGGGTTTAACTTTTGTGATGGGCTTGCTAAGGAAGCCATCAATGTCTTCATATTGGTCTAGCAGTCCCTTGATGGCAACGTCTATTTTTCCGGCAGTCATGAGTCGTGACAGGTATTTGCTTCTGCTTCGGATGATGCATTTTGTTGATAATGGTTTAGCGTTGCCACGAGATCACCCTGAGTGTGACCGTCTTTTTAAGATTAGGCCTGTCCTTGATCACTTTGTTGATCGATTTTCTGAGATTTATGCCCCTGGGAAAGAAAGTGCAGTGGATGAGTCTTTGGTGTTGTTCAAGGGCCGCTTGGTTTTTAGGCAATACATTCCTAGTAAGAGGGCACGCTATGGAATAAAGCTGTATATGCTGTGTGACAGTAGGACTGGATATGTCTCTAATTTCAGGGTGTACACCGGTAAGGAAACTAGGATTAACCTCCCTGGTTGTCCATCCACTTTTGGAGTGACTGAGAAAATTGTAGTAGCTCTAAAATCCGGTGCGCCCAGGCCACCTGCACTTGTGTCTATTTGCAGTTTCTTAAGGCTTATTCTACGGCAACCCGTTCCCCAAATAAGATCCAATAGGACAGTATCAAGTGTACTAAAAATAATTAGTAGTACCATCAGCGGTAGGTTTGTGAAATAATATAATAGATGCGGGAGCACTACCATCTTAGATATTGCCACTCGGCCCATGGCCTTACTTAGGTCACTTTTCAACATATCTGCTTGTGAGCGGTTTATGTTGATGCCCAGATATTTAAAGGTGTGTGAGGCCGTCGGTAGTGTGAGCCTCCCAAAGTTAACACTATCCGGGTGTGGTTGGTCTTGAAAAAAGAAGGCGTTTGATTTAGACTCGTTTATTGCTAAGCCAGAGATCTTTTCAAAGTCAGCAAAAATTCTTGAAATTGGGTCCAGCCCCACCAGGAGATCTGTTGCATAGATAATGAAGTAATCCGTGTACGCCGATACCAGGTGCGTGGAGGCGCCTATTGTTATACCAAACTGAGTAGCCTACAGCCGTAGTCGGAGTGCCAATAGCTCCAGTGCCAGTACGAACAATATTGGGGACAGGGGACAGCCTTGGCGTGTGCCCCTGTGGACAGTATTCCCGTGAGATGTGTTTTCCGGTCCTAACCCTCGCCGTTGGGGCTTCATATAATAAGCGCACCCATTTAATATAATCGTTGGGTAAGCCGAAACGTACAATGGCTTTGAACATGTACTCCCATGTTAGCGTGTCGAACGCCTGCCTCATGTCCAGTGCCATACAACCAGCCTGCCGGTAATGTGTGAGATCCGTCGACATAATATGGTGTAACCTTCGTATATTCAGTGACATGCTTTGTGCCAGTATAAATCCGCAGTGATCAGTGTGGATTAACCTGTTTAGATATGGTTGGATTCTATTTGCCAGAATTTTATTTAAGATTTTGTATTCGGTAGATAACAGTGACAAAGGGCGGAAGCCAGTCATGTCGGACAAGTCCCTACCTGGTTTAGGCAATGATACCACGAGTGCCTGGACGGTGGTGCGAGGGAGGTATCCCAATTTGAGCTACTTCTTATATTACCTCCTCCAGCTGCGGCACTAATATCTCCGAGTAAACAGCAAAAAACTTCACAGGCAGTCCATACAGACCCAGCGCTTTGTTACATGAGAGCCTGTTGATGGCTGCCTTAATGTCTACTCTAGAGATAGGTCCTGCCAGGGAGTCCAGCATGTCCTCTGGGACGGGTGGGTAGGGCAAGTCTGTAAGAAATTTGTCAATGTGAGACCCTTCTAGTGGCGGCAGTTCGCTCTCTAATGTTTCATAGTACGTGCTAAAGGCCTTCTTAATATCGTACTGCGTGCACACTGTATCACACCCAGGCAGATTAATGTAGCTGATTACGGTAGTGGGTGGATCATTTCTTAATAATTTTGCTAACAAAGTACCCCGATTTAGCCACATCTGAGTGTTTTAAGTGAGTGTAGGAACTGTAGTCAATCAGTCTGAGAGTTTCTAACAACTCTGCATGTTGGATGCATGGCTCCTGCAATGGAGTCTGCTTAGTGGGGTCATGTACCACCTCTCGTTCCAGCTCTGTCATAGTGTCCTCAACTGTTTTTAGGTACCTATGCACCTCTTGTCTCGCTCCCACCGTGGCACTAATTGTCATCCCTCTGAAAACTGTCTTCAGCACGTCCCATTTGACTAATATTGTGGACACAGTGGGCCCGATTCACAGAACTAACTTAAGACAAAATCCTAAACTTACTACCTTTTTGGTATTCACAGAAGGCACTTACTTATGTTGGTATTCACAGAAGGCACTTACTCATTTCGGTATTCACAGAAGTTAGGAGTCCTAACTTTGGGACTCCTAAATGCCTTCTGTGAATACCGAAAGTCTTAAAATTAGGATTTTTCTCAGTTTAGTAGTAGTATAGTTAGGACTCCTAACTTTAGGACTCCTAAATGCCTTCTGTGAATACCGAAAGTCTTAAAATTAGGATGTTTCTCAATTTAGTAGTAGTAAAGTTATGACTCCTAACTTTAAGACTCCTAAATGCCTTCTGTGAATACCGAAAGCCTTAAAATTAGGATTTTTCTCAGTTTAGTAGTAGTAAAGTTAGGAGTCCTAACTTTAGGACTCCTAAACTGAGAAAAATCCTAATTTTAAGTCTTTCGGTATTCACAGAAGGCATTTAGGAGTCTTAAAGTTAGGAGTCCTAACTTCTGTGAATACCGAAGTGAGTAAGTGTCTTCTGTGAATATCAAAATGAGTAAGTGTCTTCTGTGAATACGAAAATGGTAGAAAATTTAGGATTTTGTCTTAAGTTAGTTCTGTGAATCGGGCCCCTGATTTTTGTTTTCAGAAAAATAATTTGTAAGTGTTGTAGAAAGCGTGCTGCGGAACACTGTGTCTTTCAGCAATTGGGGCCAATGTTTCCATGTAGGGACCGGGTGGGTATTCTGCCCAGGTAAAAGCAGCCTCTAATGGATTGTGATCAGAAAAAGTCTTTGCCAGGTAAGTGGTGTGTGTTACCTGATCTGCTATGGAGCGGGAACATAGGAGCCTGTCTATTCCGGTATGCAATTGATGCACCGGGGAATAGAAGGAGTATTCTTTATTCAATGGGTCCTTTTGCCTCTGCACATCGCACAGGGACCAGCCATCCACCCAACTGCACAGCGCTTCTGCTTGCCTGCTGGCCACCGTGCCTCGCAGGGGGGGATGTAACCGATCAAGTTCGATGACCATAACAGCATTACATTCTCCTCCTATTATCGATGGGTATGCCTCCCATACTGCCAGCATCGAGTTCAGTCTCAGGAAATATTTGTTTTGATCGAAATTTTGAGCATGCACATTCCCCAGGATAACAGGCACTCCATCAAATGTGCCCCGCAGAAAAATATATCTGCCCTGCGTGTCCACCCTTTTGTCTAGTATTACAAACGGAACTCCACCACTTATCCTGATTGTCACTCCCTTGGCGAAAGCCGAATAATTAGTAGAAATTAGCTGCCCTCTTTATTTCTTCTGCATCTTTGCAGCTTTGGCTTCCCTGAGGTGCGACTCCTGGAGAAAGACCACATGCGCTGCACGCGCAGTAGGTGCGCATGTACCCTCTGTCGCTTGTATACTGAACCCAGACCTCCATGTAACGAAATTATACGTGTCTAGCTTGTGCATTAGCTTCTAACTGTATCCGATATGTCCTGGAGGAGGGACCATGCACAGGAACGGGACATAGGAATTGCATCGTAGCAGAGTCCTTGAACCCCCACCTTAACCATATCAGGACTTGCCTGTGAACTAAACAAGGCCAAACCAAACATAACACACATTTAACTGTTTCATACTAAACTGTAGCATTCGCAATGTGCCATCTCCGTCATGTAGAGAAAAACACACAGTCAAGAGCTCCTCCGAGCCCGCGCAGATAATCAACAATTGTAATATGCCATTCAATCATACAAGAATCAAAGCAAAAGGATATAATCGTCCTGGAGTCCTCGTGCCATTGCCACACTGTTTCGCGGCACTTGCTGTCACTGGGGAGAGAATGATGCATTTACCGACCCAAAAAGTCATCTGCCGTTTGTGGCGTCACAGTGGGAAATAGTGTCAGACTGTGCTATTGTCAGACGATTCCGAGTCGCGACAGGTAGTTTTGTCTCTAAAAGTTTTCACAGCCGCAATCCCCATCTCCTTTCCTTTCTGTACCTGCTCCTGTGTAGGACCTGGAAATGTTGAAACACCTGTGGCCTTAGCAATACGTCGCGAGCGACGGCCCTGGAATCCCCCAGGGTTATGTGGCGGTTTCCAGAGAGTCTGACCTGATAACTGTGTTGGGTCCATGACTTCAATCCACTCCTCGACACCCTCCGAATGTTCAAAGAAGTATTCTTTTGGTCACAGATTATCTTCAGACGTGCAGGAAACAATAGTGCATATTTAAGATTCAGGGTGTGCAAATTCTTCTTTACCGCCTGATAGGAGGATCGACGACGTTCGACCAATAACCTGTAGTCGGGATACAGTGATACGTGACAGTTCTCAAATTGGATCTGTGGCCTCTCACGCGCCTTCTGGAGAAGAATATCATGGTCCCTATAATTAAGGATCCTTACTATCAATGGTCTCAGCTGTGCACCCACCCTCGGCCTTCCTGTAGGGATACGGTGCCCCCTCTTGATGCAGAAGAAGTCTGAAAGGCCATCAGGGGCCACATCTGTGTGGAACCATTGCTCCATGAAGGTGGCCACGTCCGACCCCTCGCTTCGTTCCGGAAGCCCAATGACACGTATATTATTTCGTCTTGCCCTGCCCTCTGCATCCTCCACCCTATCTATTAGCCCTGTTACTTGCTTCTGGAGAGACTGGATTTGCTTTGAATGTTCTTTATGTTGAGGCAGTATTTCTTCCAGGGTGGAGCTGCGGTCTTTCACTGAGGTGGCCAATTTGTCATGCTCCGCCTTGAGTAGTGTGAAGCCAGTGATGAGGGAACCTATTTGCTGCTCTATTGCTTTCCTGGGGGAACAACCTTTACAACGCGGTTAGTACAACGCGTGCCGTTACATCGCATTCGTTACAACGAACGCGATGTAACCACGCTATGCCATTACAACGCAAGTCTTTACCTCGACTTGCACTAGATGGCGTGCTAACATTAGAAATAGTGTAGTTTACTATCCCAACACCTTCCCTACTGTTAAGTGGACTGGAGTTGGAATAGTAAATTACACTTTTCTAATGTTAGCACGCCATCTAGTGCAAGTCGAGGTAAAGACTTGCGTTGTAATGGCATAGCGTGGTTGCTTTCCTGGACTCCCTGACCTCGCATAGTATCAAATCCAATTTGTCCTGGGCTCCCATTTCGTTTGTGGGAAGAACATAATTAGATGATTGCGTGTTTGTATTGGAGTCCTGCTTGTCTGTGTCGTGTGAGGCATTGGTGGCCGCGTCCTATGGCTATCCCTTTGGGCGTCCAACAACAAACGTGCCCCAATGGTCAACGCCCTCCCAACATAAATTAATCTTGTACTACTCGAGGGCCGCAGTCGCCGGTCAGGACTCCTCTGTGTCCGCAATGTCCAGAGTGTACATTCACATCTGCACAGCTAGAGAAGGAGGGGGGAAACAGGGGGGTAGGCAATATGGGTTGAAGTGCCCAGTCCTAGTTTGACCAGTGTCGTACCCCCAGTTAGACACAGGGATAGCAGCGCATCAGGTAAACTGCCAGGATCCCACGCCAATCACTCCTCCAATGTGCACCCCATGGCAAAGCAGAGAAAACTAGGGCCTTCTTGGAGAATGAACTCTGCTACATCTAGCCCCCAACGGGTTGAGTATCACTCACTGCGGTAACTTAGTGTACGGGGGTGACTCTGCAAAACGCTTTCCCTGATTCTAGCGACCTAGTCAGTGGGCACAGTGGATATTGTTGGCTGGACTGCACCTCAGGGTCACCATCAGCATCACCAGGGTGGTGGGGGAGAGGGGCACAGAGGACTGGTGTGCAAAGCCGGATCACCGTGGCCCTCGCATTTGGTGCTGCATGTGTTACTGTGCGCTGCCCCTGAGCACAGGCAGGGCCAGGAGCAAGTCCGGTCCTACAACTGGCACTTGTTTTTGGTTCACTGTTGGCCCCCACTGTTCCACGGGGGGAGAAAGGATAGGAATCCCCGACAACATGCGGACCTATTGGTAGGGTCCATGAGCGCGCCGCACCCCAGGTGGCACGTGGTGATGATGGTTGCCCCCGTGTTCTGCCCAGTCCGGTGGGGGGGTCTAGTCATGCAGTTCGTGCCCCCCGTACCGAGGCCATAGGTATCGGGCCGCCGCTGAAGGTTGAGCACCCTATAGTCCCCCCAACCTCAGCACACGGGGCAGCACTCACCTGAAGAGGCTCCACAGGCCGTCGCCTCGGCCCAGTCCAGGCTGGTCCCGGGTATACGCTCCACTCCAGCAGCACAGTTCCGGCTGCACCCGGGAGCAGATGTTGGCCGCGTCGCGTCTGTCCAGGATCCGAACCCCAGGGCCCAGCCCCGTCACCGCACTGCTCCCATAGACGGATACTGTTCCCTTAGCGATCGCGGCAGGGCAGTACTCAGCAGCCGGACGGAGTCGCAGATTGCCACGTGGGCCTCGCGTCCTCTGGCGTCTTCTCTCGGCCACTCCCCAGCAGGCAGCCGTCTAGCAGGCCGCAGCCCGGACTTCGCTTCATGCTGCGAGGAAGTGCGGTTCTGGCACCAAAATGCGTGCTGCCCTACTCCTTCATCAACCTGCCCTTATGAGATGGCACGATGAGGCCAGGATTCTGCAGTTCCAAAGGATAACAGTGCTCGGGCTCCGGAGCTCGTTCAAATCACGTCCGCCATGAAGGGCTGCTAGCCACACCCCCCAAGATTTTATGTTAAAGAAAATGTGTGAGTGGATTACTGCAAAAAACTGATTTAAATTTAGTTTGAGGATAAGGGTGATTGGATTATTTCAACAAGTTGATTTAAAATTAATTTGAGGAATAGGGAGAGTGGATTCCTTAAAAAAGTTTTTTTCAAAGTTAGTTTTAGGGTTACGGTGAGTGGATTCCAGAAACAAAACTTTTGAAAGTTAGTTTTCGGTTTCAGGCATGTGGTTTCCTAAAAAAAGATTTTATGTTAAATTTAGGAAAAGTGTGAGTGGATTACTTCAAACAACAATTTTAAATTTAGTTTTAGGATGAGGGTGATTGGATTATTTTAACAAGTTAATTTAAAATTACGTTTAGGAGTAGGAAAAGTGGATTCCTGAAACAGGTTTTTTTAAAGTTAGTTTTGGGTTATGGTGAGTGGATTCCTGAAACCAAATTTTTGAAAGTTCATTTTAGGTTTCGGGCACGTTAGTTCCTGAAAAAAGATTTTTATGTTAGTTTTAGGAAAAGTGTGAGTGGATTACTGCAAAAAACTGATCTAAATTTTGTTTTAGGCTGAGGGTAATTGGATTATTCATGAAAAAAGATTTTTATGTTAGTTTTAGGATAAGGGTGAGTTGCTTACTGCAACAAGTGGATTTAAATTTAGTTTTAGGTTAAGGGTGATTGTATTATTTCAACAAGTTAATTTAGGATTAAGGCAAGTGGATTCCTGTAATAAGTTACTTTAAAGTTAATTTTAGGGTTAGGGTGAGTGAGTTCCTGAAAAATGTTGTTTATTGTTAGTTTTAGGAAACGTTTGTTTGGGTTACTGCAACAAGTTTTAGGATTCCGTTGACTGGATTTTTGCAACAAGTAAAATTAAATTTACTTTTGGGATGAGGATGAGTGGATTCCTGAAATTTAGGGGCATATCAACAAGGGCTTTATCTCTGCTTTTTTGGCTTTAAAAGCCAAAAAAGCAGAGATAAAACTAGCACCCTATCAACAACAGGGTGCTAACACGCAAATGTGCATGTTAGCACCCTTTTACTCTACGCTTCCCCTTGCATCTCTAATGAGATGCAAAGGGGGCGTTCCAGAGTAAAATAATAGGAGAAATGTCGCTAAGCGACATTTCTATTATCAAGAATGTCGCTAACCCTGTTAGAGACAAAAAAAGCAGCGCTAACCGCGGTTAACGCTGCTTTTTTACGTCTGCTAATTTTCAGACTTAGCCATGATATCCTATGGAAGGAGGATATCATGGCTAAGTTTGCCTGTCCCTATCAACAAGGTAACGTGTGATTATCGCTGGGTTTCCAGCGATAATCTCACATTAGCCTGTTAGCGTGTAGATTTTTATCGCTATTGAGATAAGCGTTGCTAATAGCACGCTATCTCAGCGATAAAAATTCACGCTAGCCGGCGATAATTATCCTCACGCTAAGAGCGCTGAGCGATAATTATCGCCGGTTGTTGTTGATATGCCCCTAAATTGTTTAAAGTAAGTTTCAGGGTTAGGGTGAGTGGATTCCTGAAACAATTATTTTAAAGTTAGTCATAGGTTTCGGGTGAGTGGATTGCTGAAAAGAAATATTATGTTAGTTTTAGGAAAAGGGTGAGTGGATTACTGAAACAAGTTGATTTAAACATAGTTTTAGGATTTACGTGATTGGATTATTGAAACAAGTTGATATACATTTACTTTTAGGATTAGGGTGAGTGGATTTCGACATATGTTGTTTTAAAGTTAGTTTTAGGGTTAGCGGAAGTGTATTACTTTTAGCCCGTAAAAAGTTTTTGATTAAGTTTTAGAAAAAGGGAGAGAGTATTCCTGAAAACAAGTTGTTTTAAAGTTAGTTTCGGAGTTAGGGTGAGTGGATTCCTTAAACAATTTTTTTAAGTTAGTTTTATGTTTCGGGTGAGTGGATTACTGAAAAACGTTTTAAATGTTAGTTTTAGCAAAAGGGTGGAGTTGATTACTGCAAAACATTGATTTAAATGTAGTTTTAGGATAAGGGTGATTTGATTATATCAACAAGTTAATTTAAATCTACTTTTAGGAATAGGGAGAGTGGATTGCTGAAACAAATTGTTTTAAAGTTAGTTTTAGGGTTCGGCTGAGTGAATTCCTGAAACAAAATTTTTGGAAGTTAGTTTTCGGTTTCAGGCACGTGGATTCCTACCTATAACTCACCCCTGTAGCAGGCCTTTGCAATGCTAAAGGCAGGGTGCTTGGTCCTAAGTGAAAGGGTGTCACTGCATGAGCAGGACACCCCTGCAGCCTATGGAGTCCATTCTCCTTGGTTGTCAGTGAAACAGCCATATACTATATAGAGAGGCACTGCGTAATATGCGATGAACATCTCAAAAATGGCTGAAACAAACCCTATCTTGTTTGGTATCAAACATGTTGGAATCATACCCCACACTGTAAACAGTGTGGGAGGTATGATTCCAAGCACTGGAGAAGCCCTCCGTTATGCTCTCAGTGTTTCTGGTAACAGCCTTCTTGACCCAGACAGCATCAAATGGTTGCTGCTGCCCAGAGACATGATTCTGCCCGCTCCTGCTGCTGAGCCAAGCTCGAGCAGGGGAAGGCAGAACAATGTCCAGCGGAGTTTGCTATGTAATATTTTTGTATGTGCATATGTTATGTATTTATTGTTGAGGGATGCCGTCTTTGTCCTGTGATGGCTCTCTCTACTGACAGGTCTATGTGTGTGTAATATATTATTAGCATGACATTGTGTGTGAGGAGTTTGTGTATTTGAAAGCATTCAGATGTGTGTTGAATTTGTACTGTGCATTTCTTTTGTGAATGTCACATGCGGCAATGTGGAGTCTTGTTTATTAGCTTGTTTTGAGTGAATAATTGTGCTTTGGCCTCCTATATTTGAACAGTCACTAGTCAGGATTGTGCATGTGAATGCTTGAGCTGCACATTGACACCGTGCTCACTTTGTAACTGGTGGAGTGTCTAAGTCTGTGTTTGCAGATTTGCACACAGTTTGTGATTATATTTGACATTTGTTCATGTATCTTTGGATTCGTTTGGCTGATGCTGTCTGTGCAATTGGCTGGGGGAGAAATGTTATCTATTCCAGGGTTGTCTAGCATCACATTGCCTATCCACTCTTTGGCTGCGCATTGCAAAGCTTGTTGGATTTCTTTGGATGTGGTTTGTGATACATGTGTTTGGCAATTGGTTTGGAATCAGCATTTTTTTAGACATCCCTGAGTGGGACTCAGGCATTTGTAGATACACACCAGGATGTGGCATTGGTTATCAAGGAACTCACAGGACATTATATTCATCTTTATCTGTGCTTCTCCCAGGTGCTGAGCAGTGAAGGTGGGAGATGGGTAGATGAGGGGTATGTGTGAAGGTCATACTTGAGTTTGACAGTCAGGTACTGTCACCGTGAGCCATGAGTGTTGTGCGGTGGCATACACATATAAAGATAGTTAACACAGATGAGGGGCTGTTTATGATATGGCTTATGACAGTTCATATCATTGTGCGCCAATGCATTACTTGCATTGCTGAATACCAGGGATACTGCACAGATGTTACTTTCCTTCAATGTTAATCTCTGTGCCACCCATGTATTATTTGAGTTTCAAAGTGTAGTGTCATATGTGGTAACTCATGAATGTCATGTACAAATGGTAGCAGTCATTTCTACATGTGTTTCCTGCACTGTGCACTCCACTTTACGATAGTTTACTTGTTATGATACAGTGCTGCTGACTTATGGTATGTGTATGAGGCAGAGTTCAAGTGTGTGAGCTGTATCAATGACTTAACAGTCAGTGTAAAAAGTTCCAAGGTTGTTAATCTGCACAGTGACACTTCATTTATTCCATTACTCACTTTAATTCACATGAGTGGAAGGCAGGTGTCAGGAAGAGGAGAGTTGTCATGAGTCTCAGGTCAGAGTTTACTGCTGTCAAGATGGACTCTTCCTGACACTTTGGCATTCAGCCAATACTTTGTAGTTGGTGCTATCTTTGTTAAGGTGGAGTAATGGTGTGTAGGTGCTCTGTGAGTTGTCAGTGTAGTCAATGTTGTTGATGAACTTGGCATACTCACATGGTGTCATTTATTGCAGCAGTACACAACTGATTCAAATGCACAGTGGTGCTTACTTTGAGTCTGCTGTTTGAGTCCGAAATCAATCTTGTACTGTGTTGTATGGTATGGGCAGTCATTCTGTGATATGGTCTGTCATTGTATGTTATGGGCCTATTAATGTCTGCTTGGGGGCTGTGCTGATCTGTGATTATGTGGCAATGGTGTCTAAAATGATGTGTCATCTACCTTGGCTCACTGACTCATTCCAACACCTTGTTGGACTGCTGTGAAATACACATACATACCCTGCTTGCTCTGCCCTCCTCTGTTCCACATTGTATGCGGACTGACCCTTATTTGGCTGCAATGATGAAGGGACTTTTGTCTCACCCCACACTCATGTTACTATACAATTGCTGAAGATCCTATTGAGATGTCGATATAGACAGCGTCCCTGCACATGAATTCTTGCTACAGACATGTTGTGCAGAGCGGTGCTTCTTTTATGATACATGTGGTGTGGATGTTGTGATGATTGTCTCCTATTACAATGCGGGCCAGTTTTACCGTGGCTTCACCGCTGTGGTGACATGACCGGCATGACTGGGCTAGTTGCAACCATTTCTATGGAGATGGGTGACCCTGATGCCGAGGTGAAAATGTGTTCCATGTAATTGGACTATGGGATATGTTCCTGTCTCCACCAGGGTGTTTTTGTAGACATGACACTTTTTTCAGTTGTGTTGTTGTTGTACAAGGGTTGTATGCAGGGTTATGTTTTTGACGTACTCGTGGTGTTGAACGCGATGACGTCTTATCTGCTGGTAGTGGATCAGGTACAGCAGCGGAAGGGCTTGTATAGCAGGATCCATGGTGGCCAGGAACGTGTTGAGGTGGCTCAGACTCGAGTTTCTATCTATCTTTCTATCTCCGCAGTTGTGCTTCCGTCATGTCCGAATAGCTGGTTTCTCCACTGTGTTATGATGGGCTGGTTGATGCATCGTGATCTGTCCGGCAGACGGAACATCATTCCGCACAGCGGTCTTTCCCTATTGGCTCCCTCTGGCACCATTGCAAAATGAAAAATCTGGCAGGACCGGAAACTCAGCGACGGGTGGAAAAAGGGCTATTTTTGCCCATTGTAATATGGCGGTCACGAGGACTGCCGCAGGAGTGACTAAATGGATGTTTTCTGCCAACACCGCGGAGCTGCCTACGACCGCCATCGTAATCAGCCCCATGGTTTGGTCTCCCCTGGGGACCACTGTTTATTTTGTGCTACTTACCTGTTTTTAATTTAAAAGTATTGTGTGCATTGTGTAGATCTCCGGCTTGGAGATATCGGTATGTGATTGTGAGTGTCGTATAATAAATATTTTTATAAATACACCGTGTGGCTCTTTTTCACTTAATCTATACTTACAGGATTATGTTCTGGTAAAACAAGCTGCTTTACACTCCTTCTGGACTAAGCCTGAAGGTTGCTCGCCACAGCTACCACTTAGAGAGCTTTCTAAGGATGTCTAAGACCACTAAAATCACCATAAGGGTTGTCTGGATTGATGCAGGGTGCCTACTTACATAAGTGTGCATCATATACCAGACCACCCTGCCACAGATTTGAATTATTAATTTAGAAAAAGGGGGCATCTGACCAATTCAATCAAACAATATCTTGTTACGACAAAACATAGATCACTAAGAAAAATGTGCACAACCCCTGCTACCTATGGCGTAAGTGTGAGAAACTGGCCTGATATATGATGTCCACTGGCCTTCAGGTTTAGTCCAGGAGTGTAAAGCAGCTTGCTTTACCAGAATGCATTCTTATAGTATAGATTAAGTGGAAAAGACCCAAACAAAGTATTTATAAAAATATTTATTGATTATATAATACGCTCTAGTACGTGTCGATATCTCAAACATGGAGATAAACACAATGCGCACAATACTTTGGCAAAGAAACACAGTAAATAGCATAAAATACATATTGCCCTTGTCTCAAGACAGGGTTGAGAGGTAGAAGAAGTGCTGGGACCCCAAGGAACCACCCAAGGTGAGTAGATAGGGACCCCACCGAGAGTGTGTGCAGTGTGGAAACACAACCGCATGCTCCATACAACTCTATGTGCAATTCGCAGATAGATTTTTAAAGATTAAGGGCTCTTCCCGGTTAACCCTGAAGAAACACTGTGGAAGACAAAAGGTTGGAGAGCCACCGCACCCGTGGATACCCTAGTACCCATGTTACCTACACCAGGGAAGCTGGGTGCATACGTGTGAAGTGGTGACGGAAACCACCGTCGAACCCAATGGAGGAGATCAGGAAAGTGCCACTGCAGGAAGAGGAGAAAGTGTCTGGTGTAATCTGAGAATGGAGTTAGGATTAGATGTACCTGCAAGCAGAGGGGACAGAGTCTATGTCACTTGGGAGTGACCAGGAGACTAGGGGGCCTCACACCTGGCAAGGACAATGCAACATCCACTGACAGCAGTGCATGCACAGTAAGCAGTGTGTGAACACCACCACAACCAGTATCACACATAACTGAGTGCACCACAATGAACTTTAACATCACAAATCATCACAGCATACAGATCACATCACACTCAGGATGGGTAGCAGTACCTCAGCAAACAGATACTCACTTTAGCTATCACCTACTGCTGCACAACTCAGGAAAACACATATGCATGGAACCTGACTAGAGGACTGTGCTGGAAACTCAACTGCACTGTACATGAGAAACCATAACTGCAATCAAGTAGAAGAAAATAGCACATAAATTGTGAAACAGTGCTGAGGGGCACATTGGTTCTGGACACAGATCCTTCCACAGTGTAGTGTCGTACTATGGAGTGGTGGGGAGGGTCAAACACTGGCAAGGCATGGAGTGGAAGATATTAGACTGAAGTGGTGTGTACATTGGTATTGTACAGGTGAGGAGTGTAGAGAACAAAAACACATAGAGGAGTAACTCACAATGTGCAGGCATAAAATACTCCTCTTGGGGATGGTATGACTCTGAATACCACATAGTGGACAAAATAAAGTGTAAATTGATATCAATGTATGTGAAAAGTCACTTATAATGTTTGTTTGCCTGAGCCAGTCAGCACAGTGAGCACAAAGGTAAGCAAGAGCCATGGCTGATCACAACACCACAACACAGACATTGCAGTGACACACTCTGCATACTCACAAATGATGTGGACAACAAGTAGGTGTACTCTGGGACTGCAAGGTCATACTGACACACTGTACATTGCACAAGAAACAACTCCCACATGTGCCCACAATCTACAGCAAGGTGTCTGGTCATGTAAACAAACAGGCACTCATCAATTGGATCATACATGTGAGTAAGGGCCATGCTCAAGGGCACATATACATAAACACTTCAGCTAATGACAGGACAATCACACTGTATGAGTACTCAAGTTTACACATTCAAATGTACCCACGTGACTATAAAGCCAGACCTACACAAGATGACTACGCATCTACAGTGCTGTGTACACATCAAGATAGATTCCACAGATATGGCAGACCCTGTCCACCCCTCATGTTATCATGTGAATTGAATTATCTGCTGTTGTGGACCAAAAATGACATGTGTACAAAACTGGAGACCCTACAATAGAAAGATTAGGACCAGAGTATACCGTCACAGACAAGCATCATTGCACCCTCAAGCCTCTGAGTCAAGATGCACAAAAGCGGCTGTAACCTCTGGCAACCTCTGTAAATCAAGCAGATGCCAGTGTGAATGTGGCAAAACAGTCTTTATTACATAAACTCCGGATCGGCATCAAAAGTGCAAAATATTAAGGCTATCGACCAGTCCAAATTTCAAGTCCGCACATATGTGCATAAAAAATTGCGCAACAAACATGTAACACAGTCCACTGCCATGGGAATCACCACAGGATAGGGGACTCAAATGGGCAGTCCAGGCACCGCTCAGGGAGGAATAGGGTGGGAAGGGGGTCTTGGCTTCAACATTGGGTGGTAGTTGAAGTGGGAGGGGGCTGATTGTCTGGGCTAGCTGGAGGAGTGGACATGGGAGGGAGAGAACTGGCTGAGGTAGAGGGATCCGTGAATGTGGGAGCCTGTGGGCTGGTTGGACAAGGTAGAGTGAAGGCACGGGGAAGTGGAGACATGCTGTGTGGAGGCTCAGTGGCTGATGGTGAATCTGGAGGGGTGGATCTCAATTATTTTGGGATCCAATATACCCCAAGTGTCTTGCCACAAGTGAGGAGTGAGGTGGCCCCAACAACCTCCCTCTTCCCAAAAGTGTAGCAGGTGGTGGTGTATCTTCCCATGGGTATTTGCTGAACCTGGTGGTACACTGGGGTGGGGGTTGACTTTTTCCGTGCCTCCCCTGTTGTGGAGGTACACACCCCACTGCTCTCTTGTTCACGCTTCACAGGGGTGTGGGTAGGAGTCGATGTTTTGGGTGAAACAGCCTTCTGAATGTGTTTCGTGGTATTTGTGGCAGGCACCAGGTTCACTGCAGACAGGGCAAGTTTGGGATCAGGTGTGGGGATGGGAGTGCCCTTGGAGGGTGATGAATCTGGAGGAATGCAATGTGAATGCATGTTTTTTGGCTTTATGTCTCTGAGTGTCCTGTGATGGGCTTTTTGTGGTGCGGTCATGTGTGCTCTTTGTGTGCTGTGGTGACAGCATATGGTGTCTTGTTCACTTAGAGTGCTGTTGTTGTGTGCTGGGTGTGGATGACTGGGTGCCTGAGGGCTCTGGTGTGTATGTACTCTGGTCAGGTGAGGGCACTGGGAGTGTGGTTGCAGAAGGGTCAGGAGCTGGACTGGGAGCTTGGGACTGCTGAATGGCTGCCGTCACTGTGGAGGACAAAGACTGGACTGTTCGGTGTAGGCCACCCACGTCCGAATTAATCTCCTCCATGAAAGCAACAACATGTGACAACTTGTTGCCATGATCCTGGAGGGCATTCAGAAGTGCAGTATGACCCACACACAGCAGCCACAAAATGTCTACAGCCTTCACACTGAGGGCAGCAGGGGAGACAGGGGCATGGGCAGCAGTGCCTGGGGTAAGGAGACTCTACCCTTCTTAGTGCTGCGGGAACGGATAGCACTTTGTGGAGCATCCAGGAGGATGGACACAGGACGAGGTGTGGAGGTAGAAGATGTAGATCTTGGACTTCCTATGCCTGCCAACACTGAGTATTCACCGCTGGAGTGGGAAGATGTGGAGGTTGGTGTTTCTGGGCGAGAATCCTCCAGGGCACTCCTGTCCCCTTCCGAGGCGCTGGTCCCCTCAGTGTTACTGAACTTCTGTGTGCCAGTTGTGCCAATAGCTTTCCCAACCGTGACGGGCCCCTCTCCTTCCCTGCCCTTGGTAGATGCTGCAAGAGTCAGAGACATAGGTTCAGTAAAGTGGCATACTCACAAACATTATATGCAATAGAAATACAAATACTTTGACCAAAACTCCCACATTTAACTACTCCATGTACTGTCAGTATATTGCAAATGTGTGCAATCATCAGCTGATACATGGAAACATGCTTAGTCAATATTTATACTCCAAGTTGTGTCCACACAGCAAAATAGCTGTGCATGTACCTACATATCACCATCACATAAAATTGTCTGTAGATACACCTACGAGCTTGTAGGCAATATAGCTACACATCCAAATATGTTGTCTAAGTCACATTTGGAGTATATTTCACTGAACACCACCTACACAAAGTAAAACCTATCCATTTGCAAGTGATATTACCTTCTGAAATCCACTATGTTTGGCACTGAAGCACAACTACAGTTGTACATTGGTGTCACTGTCAACCTTGTAGATGTATCAATTTATTTGAAGTGCACAGCACACATCTCTAAATACACACTAACATGATGCTCACTGCTGTTCACTGCCAGTTGAGGTCTCTGAGACTCACACTGCTTCATATGTCACATGGACACATCAGTTTTGGTAATGAAGTGCAAATAAGCCACATGCAACAATGTAGTCACATGGACAATGCACAATAGCATGAAAAGGGCAATATAATGCAAGGCCTGCATGTGTTGTGACATGTCATATACCAACATCTTATCAATTGCCTGACAGGCCTTCGTTGCTCCAAGGCACGCTAGTGCCTTCTGTAGATGAAGTTGTGAGTGGCCTCCATTAGGACAGCTAATGTGTGCCAAAACCTAGGGACTGGCATATTGTTAGAGTCGGGGATCTCTGGTTGGCGCAAGGTTGCCCTTGTGTCAAGCAGGAACCCTCTCCTCCACGTCAGGGCGCAGGATAACCCCTTGCGAATGACCCTTGCTCACCCTCTAGGTGCGTGGCGTGAGCAGCCAAGGCGATTCCTCAGGCGTTGTTGGTTAAGCACTTGCAATCATACACACAGTAAATACATCAATCCCCCCAGAAACGGACACCAGACTTGGATATATATAAAAATACGCTTCTTTATGTAAAAATAAGGATATATATCTCAGCAGACTTATCACAAGACCAATAACGTTTTCGCTATGCCACCAGGTGGTAAAGCAGGCAAATGTTCGTTGTTCGTAGCTTCAAATGGAGACCTTGTAGTCTCTTGCAAATGTTACTTGTGGTTCCAGTACTCACAGAGATCGGCTCCTGCGAACGGGGAAATAAGGCGTTGCGGGCCCCGAGCCCGATACTGGAACTTCTTTCGTGATGTGGAGAGTCGGCACAGGTCGGTGCGACTCTCAGCTTGGGAAGTGTTCTTGGGTCCTCAATCAGCAGGTGTGGGCAAGTAGGCAGGCGCGGCCAGCGACCCTTTAGCACGGCGGTGCCGGAGGGTCTCCACAGCGGGGGCGGCGCGGCCTGAGATGTCCGGGGATAGCGAAGCGGGGTCGCAGGGCACGGTCAGTGCAGCTGGATGACCCGGCGTAGATCACAGTCGTCGGACGGCAACCGGCGGGAGGGGTGATAGCGCGGTCAGCGCGCTCCAGTAGCAGGCGGTGACAGGGATGCAGGCGGCCTGGCCCGGGGACAGAGAGCGGCTCTGGACGGAGCGGGGCTCTCACGGGTTTGAGGCAGGCAAGCTTCTGAGTGTCACGGCCCTAGGAGGGGCGATGAGGGGCGCAGTCTCTTTCCAGCGGGATGCACACACGGCTCGAATTGGAGGACGAGCAAAAGCACAGAGAACCCACTGGTCCTGGGGTTCAGTTCAGGGGGCAAGCTCAGATCAAGCCCTTGGAGAATGTTCAAGCACAAAGTAGCAAAGTCTTTTCAGTAAGTCTCTTCCTCTCCTTCCTCAGCAAGGCAAGCAGCAGGCCAGCTCCTCCAGCGTCTTCTTCTTCTTCTAGTCGGGCAGAGGTTCTTTGTGGTAAACAGGATTCTGCTTTCTTAGGAGCCAGGCTCCTACTTTTATACCATGATTCTTTTGTTCTTTAGCGCCAGGGGGCCTAGGCCTGGCTCAGTCCAGTTCTGGAGCACTTGGTTATGGTGACTCTGCTCTTTCCTTTCAGCAGCAGGGCAGAGACATCAGCCGCCCCACAGGGGGCGGCGCCGGCTTTGTGGTGGCAGAGCACAGGTCTATTCAAGAGTCAAGGTGTACTCCTCCCACCCATCCTGGTGTAATCTCTCTACCCACCACCTGGCAGCCAACCTGTCTCTGGGGATCCCCCCACCCTGCTCCTTACTGTTGCTAGGCAGAACACACACACACAGCAGAGGCGGACTGAGATGGTCAGGTCAGTAAATACTAACTTTCTAAAAGTAGTATTTACAAACCCAGGATATTAAAATAAACTTGACTACAAGAAGTATTTTACTATTCTGAGTTCAGGCATACTAAACTTGACATCCTACCATGCTCTCTGAGTCCACTGGGGTCACAGCGTTGGCGTGATCCCGGCAGCCCATTCTGGCCTATGGAGAGCAGGTAGCCTTCAATAGTGAAGAACGAAAATGGCTGTAATTCACTACTAAGACATGCCACACACAGCAGGGCATGTCCTACCTTATGCCTACAATGCACCCTGCCCGTGGGCCTACCAGAGGGGTGGCTAATATGTAGGTAAGGGAAGGTTTAGGGACTGGCAAGTGGGGGCACTTGCGCAGTCAGCGCGACGGTCCCAGACGCGCACAGGGTCTGCGGTGGCAGACCCTAGACACATTTTACACGGCCGCTTTCTGTGGGTGGCGCAACCAGCGCTGCAAGCCCACCAGCAGCATTGGCATTCACAAGCCCTGGCACTCCTGGTGCACTTTACTGGGGACTGACAGTAAATCCAATAAGCCAAACATGGACACCAATCAATGTATACATTTTACCATAGGGAGAGCATATGCACCTTAGCACTGGTCAGCAGTGGTACGGTGCCCAGAGTCATAAAACAGCCAACAACAGGTCAGAAAAAATACAGGAGGAAGGCAAAAAGTTTAGGGATGACCCTGCAAAAAGGGCCAAGTCCAACACAACCCCCTTCCAGCCAAAACGCAGGGTAGACCAATCACAACCGTGATGGTCTTCCCTGCTTGGGGCGATAGAACAAGGACCTGGCCCGCAACTGCAGGGGCAGACTCCATTTCTACGCCAATCTGAACCTATGGGACTCCCTCTGTCCATACTCTCAGGGCCCACCAAGCCAACCCATGGGGAACCCTTCTCCTCACCTGTGGACACCACCTGTGCAGCACCTAACCTTAACTGGCCCACAGGTGTGTCCCAACAGACAGACAGCAAAATGCTACAGTGGCCACTGACAGTAGTCAGGGATGAGACCCAGGCCGTATGCCTCTCAGGGCTCTCAATCCTCTGTGGCGCCAGGGGGCGGGGGGCAGTAGCCCCAGGTGCTTGGCACCCTTTGTCCATCCTCCCCCTTGACAGGTCAGGTATGACATCCTGGCACTGACCCACCAGCCCCAGGACTGTACCCGGCAGCTGGACCCCAGACTGGGGTGGCCTCTCCCACACCCGGTCCTTCTCCTTGGGGCTCTGTACCCTCCCACCTGGAGTGGTACCCCCTTCCAGAATTGCCAGGGCACCTGGGGCAGGTGTCCTGCGCAATTCGCCCACCAGTTCAGGTGTTCTATCCTGCAACTGGGCGTCCAGGTCAGGGGGGGCACCCTGAACCTGGCCCTCCGACCTAGGGTCTAAACCCTTCAGTTGAGCCGGGGTCAGAGGCGAGGACTCCCTCCCTCTGCACCCCCTTCCAGAGTACTGCCCACTCCCAACTGGCGTGGTACCCCCAGAAGCATCATGGGTCAGGACACTGATTACAGTAGTCCCACCCTCCAGGTCAGACAACACCTGAACCTGGCTTCCCAACCCTGGGACCAACCCATGCAGTTGAACTCTCGCCTGGCGCACCAGGACTTCCCGGGGAGCACGCATGCTCCCCCTGAGGGTGACACATAACTTATGTGTCGTGTGACAGTCTGCCTGGCGCTGATCTCCCGACCCCTGTCCATCTGACAGTGTCTGAAGATCCCCCAGGACAGAAGTGGTGTCACCATGGTCACTCACGGGTGACGCAGCCCTTCTGGCTGGCCCCTGACCCACTGGTTCTTCCACTGGGGACTCTTTCCCCCTCTCACCCCTCAATCTGGACCTCTGCACCGTCCCAACTGGAGCGGTACTGCCAGGCACCAGAACTGATGGAGGCCTGCTTACAGACACTCCCAGCTCACCAGACACTAGGGGATCCCCCTCAACGGGCAGCCCATCAGGACAGCCTAGGCTCCCCGCCTGGTGTTCCCTTAAAGAACCATCCAGGCTCTGAGACTGGGTTTCGGGCACCTGGGGGCACGCAGCCCCACACTCACTCCTTCTCCACTGAGACAGGACGTGAGCCCCTACACCCCTCCCACTACCAGGGGACCTAGCTGGGCTACTCTGCACCACTTCCACCACTCTGGGTTGGAAGATACCTGAGCCTCTCCCCACAGGGTCACTCCCCAATGCCTCTCCAGACCCTCTGGAATCCACCAAAAGGTCTGCCTCCAATGTGAGTTCTCTGCGGTCAGAGAACTCACTCTCCAACAGGTGTTGGCATAGCTCTGGAAAACAGGGACTTACAATATGCTCTCCCACAATTGGATCACACAGCCCCCTAGCAGGATTAACCAAACTATCCTTCACCTTACCATCCAGTGCCTCACACACGTACTCCACACCACTCTCCTGAGACTGGCAAGACAGTATCTGACTGTCTCTGTCCCACAACCCACACTCTTCTAGGCGGTCTTCACACTCACCCACCAGGACTTCAATGTTGGGGGAACCCCTCTCCCTGTACCTCTCAGTTAGAGTCAGTAGAGTGTCCCTCCCTCCACTAGGACTATGAACCCCTGCGCCAGTTACCCTATTCCCTTCAGGGATACTGCGCACTACTGGAGCTACCTCATGCCCTTGAACCTCCTGGTGTATGTTAACCCCCTCCTTCAAGTCAGGCGCCACATCTCTGGGTGTGCGTACTACTCTCTCAGCACTGTAAAACTCAATATTGCTGCCACCAGAGGGAGAGCGGTCTAAACTCTTGATCTTGCGATCCAACTCCCTCATTTTTAGATCATGATCCATTTGGCGTCGTTGTGCCTCCAAGGCCAACTTCTGCTTCTCCATTTCCATTTGTCCTGCCAACTTTGCCATCTCCATTGCATGCGCCCGGTCTGCTGCCCTGTCCGCCAGCTCCTCTGGGGACAGGACTCTGCTGGGCTTCCCAAGGTTGTCGGGTGGGACTATGTCCCCCGCATTCTGTGGGTCTCTTGACTCCTTCCAGGTTCTCAACGCCTTGGTGTACTGGATCTTCCTCTTGAATCCAGCATGGGGAACCCGGAGTTTTACACTGTAGCCTTTCAATTGCTCTACTGTGCATCCCTCCAGTCTCTCCCAATCCACCTCATCTATTCCAGAAATCACAGAGAGTGCTCTTCCAGCAGGGAGTGAGCCAGGCATGGCTGTCGCAATGGTCAATGTCTCAACAAAGTTCAGAAAATAAAAACCTGTGGCTGTGTTATTTGGTCTGCTCTCACTATCTGGTGATTAATAATTCACTGTATGCAAATTACAAGTGCAAATCCGAAATCCCACCGCTGCCACCAATGTTAGAGTCGGGGATCTCTGGTTGGCGCAAGGTTGCCCTTGTGTCAAGCAGGAACCCTCTCCTCCACGTCAGGGCGCAGGATAACCCCTTGCGAATGACCCTTGCTCACCCTCTAGGTGCGTGGCGTGAGCAGCCAAGGCGATTCCTCAGGCGTTGTTGGTTAAGCACTTGCAATCATACACACAGTAAATACATCAATCCCCCCAGAAACGGACACCAGACTTGGATATATATAAAAATACGCTTCTTTATGTAAAAATAAGGATATATATCTCAGCAGACTTATCACAAGACCAATAACGTTTTCGCTATGCCACCAGGTGGTAAAGCAGGCAAATGTTCGTTGTTCGTAGCTTCAAATGGAGACCTTGTAGTCTCTTGCAAATGTTACTTGTGGTTCCAGTACTCACAGAGATCGGCTCCTGCGAACGGGGAAATAAGGCGTTGCGGGCCCCGAGCCCGATACTGGAACTTCTTTCGTGATGTGGAGAGTCGGCACAGGTCGGTGCGACTCTCAGCTTGGGAAGTGTTCTTGGGTCCTCAATCAGCAGGTGTGGGCAAGTAGGCAGGCGCGGCCAGCGACCCTTTAGCACGGCGGTGCCGGAGGGTCTCCACAGCGGGGGCGGCGCGGCCTGAGATGTCCGGGGATAGCGAAGCGGGGTCGCAGGGCACGGTCAGTGCAGCTGGATGACCCGGCGTAGATCACAGTCGTCGGACGGCAACCGGCGGGAGGGGTGATAGCGCGGTCAGCGCGCTCCAGTAGCAGGCGGTGACAGGGATGCAGGCGGCCTGGCCCGGGGACAGAGAGCGGCTCTGGACGGAGCGGGGCTCTCACGGGTTTGAGGCAGGCAAGCTTCTGAGTGTCACGGCCCTAGGAGGGGCGTCTCTTTCCAGCGGGATGCACACACGGCTCGAATTGGAGGACGAGCAAAAGCACAGAGAACCCACTGGTCCTGGGGTTCAGTTCAGGGGGCAAGCTCAGATCAAGCCCTTGGAGAATGTTCAAGCACAAAGTAGCAAAGTCTTTTCAGTAAGTCTCTTCCTCTCCTTCCTCAGCAAGGCAAGCAGCAGGCCAGCTCCTCCAGCGTCTTCTTCTCCTTCTAGTCGGGCAGAGGTTCTTTGTGGTAAACAGGATTCTGCTTTCTTAGGAGCCAGGCTCCTACTTTTATACCATGATTCTTTTGTTCTTTAGCGCCAGGGGGCCTAGGCCTGGCTCAGTCCAGTTCTGGAGCACTTGGTTATGGTGACTCTGCTCTTTCCTTTCAGCAGCAGGGCAGAGACATCAGCCGCCCCACAGGGGGCGGCGCCGGCTTTGTGGTGGCAGAGCACAGGTCTATTCAAGAGTCAAGGTGTACTCCTCCCACCCATCCTGGTGTAATCTCTCTACCCACCACCTGGCAGCCAACCTGTCTCTGGGGATCCCCCCACCCTGCTCCTTACTGTTGCTAGGCAGAACACACACACACAGCAGAGGCGGACTGAGATGGTCAGGTCAGTAAATACTAACTTTCTAAAAGTAGTATTTACAAACCCAGGATATTAAAATAAACTTGACTACAAGAAGTATTTTACTATTCTGAGTTCAGGCATACTAAACTTGACATCCTACCATGCTCTCTGAGTCCACTGGGGTCACAGCGTTGGCGTGATCCCGGCAGCCCATTCTGGCCTATGGAGAGCAGGTAGCCTTCAATAGTGAAGAACGAAAATGGCTGTAATTCACTACTAAGACATGCCAAACACAGCAGGGCATGTCCTACCTTATGCCTACAATGCACCCTGCCCGTGGGCCTACCAGAGGGGTGGCTAATATGTAGGTAAGGGAAGGTTTAGGGACTGGCAAGTGGGGGCACTTGCGCAGTCAGCGCGACGGTCCCAGACCGCGCACAGGGTCTGCGGTGGCAGACCCTAGACACATTTTACACGGCCGCTTTCTGTGGGTGGCGCAACCAGCGCTGCAAGCCCACCAGCAGCATTGGCATTCACAAGCCCTGGCACTCCTGGTGCACTTTACTGGGGACTGACAGTAAATCCAATAAGCCAAACATGGACACCAATCAATGTATACATTTTACCATAGGGAGAGCATATGCACCTTAGCACTGGTCAGCAGTGGTACGGTGCCCAGAGTCATAAAACAGCCAACAACAGGTCAGAAAAAATACAGGAGGAAGGCAAAAAGTTTAGGGATGACCCTGCAAAAAGGGCCAAGTCCAACACATATGACATCCCTACATTGTGCTGACTGATGACATCGATGACATATCAATGTGCCAATAATTCAATCATTGATTAAAAGTAGTCAATACAACTTGAACATGCATTGGTGCCCATTGACACCCCTCCACAATACAAACTGAGGACTGACACTCTGAGTAACATTTGCTTCTGTTCATCTAACAAATTACAGTACAACACCTCAGTCATATCACAATTTGCCCTACCCACTGATCACATCCAACCATGTTAAGCCCTAGTGCCAAAACAATATCACAATAGCCTGGTTCTGCAACATTGAATTTAAAGTCCAGAGTCTAACCATCCCAGTCATGTTGCCATGTGCACAATTTTCAAATGCAAATCAGCCAATGCATCACTGAAATCATCACCGTCTACCCCATCAGCACCTGTGTGCACTTGCTGTCACTGTGGCAGGAAATTACATCATGTGATGCCATGCTGCTGATATTTGGCTAATATGTTTTGCAATGATGCTGTCATCTCTATCATTGTGAAAAACACAACCCAGGTATGACCTCTACAAACTCACTGCTCCCTAGGTATCATTTCAGACAACATTCACAAAATGTGAGTTGAAAACATGTCAAGCTGACTTGCTATGACAACGTTCATGGATTTCCCACATGATCAACAAAATGTTGTACACATGCAGTACCTCTGCACTCAACACTGAGGATACTTAAGAGCCATTGCATCACACCAGAGACATCACAGTGGTCCGCACTTGCTCTGGGCTGGGATTCAGGCAGTCACTCATGCGCAAAGTCACCCTTAGCACAATACTCTCCCCCAACTTGATGCTGTTGGGCCCTCAAACGTCCATCCAGCTCTAGCTGTGTCACTGCCAGGATGCGGGACATTAGTGGTGTCCTGCTGCTGCACTCCAACATGCCACTTCGAGGGACCAGCCCCAGCGTCATTTCTGTGACGTTTTTGCTGAGCCAGCAGATGTCATCCCACCTCTTGTGGCAGTGTGTTTGGTGTCGGTTTGAGACCCCCGGGGACCGTAGCTTGCGGGCAATGGTCCTCCATATGGCTTTACGTTGATGGACCTTGAGCTGTAGGCATGGGAGACAACAAGAAGAGGAATGTTTGTAACACTGTGTTGTGTACCACTGTGTGACAGTACAGGAGCATGTCAACACATAACACACACATACATCAATGGAGAGCAGGGCCCATACCTCATGTCACATAGTACACTTGGGGCAAGCCATATCATTGCAATGCATACATATATGATGATGGACAAACTACATGCCCATCTCATACACATGCAGAGTGCAAGCACAGAAAGCAATGTGAAAATGGGCCACACCCGTGATGCACTATGTGAGTGAGCATGACATACGATACACTATAAATAATGTGTAGTGGTCAGACTCACTGTGTTTTACACTACACACCCCTTTATGTCCTGGACCACTGCAAAGCTACACGTGTCATGGAGGTCACAATTAGGTAACTGATCTTACATTCACACACTCTTGTCACTAGGTGTAGGCCTGTCTTGTGTTCTCCTCAGGCCTATGATATCTCCTTCAAAAATAGGATGGTGTACATCACAAATATTTTTCTAAATCATTTTAGTGATGGGGCTTTAAAACATTGTGCATTTACTGGGCAGTCCTGAGGGCTTTTCACTGAGGAAAAACGTGGTCCATCACAGAAATCACAAGCATGTGCAATAAGAATGGTGCAACAGTGCAGACACATTCGAGACTCTACACATTATGGAATCAAAAGAAGGATGACATGTCCACAGTACATTTAGCAGCTGTGTCAGAGGTGATTTACCACAAATAGTGATAGATCCAGGCTTTGTACTCCTGTGCAGAATGTCCACATCTCCATAGTGTCAATTGGAAAGCAGTACACAGATTATTCACTACCCTCTGGCCAATCTACATTTGACATGTCACAAATGAGCATATGAACCCTTAATGAACTATGATTTTACATTGCACAGAGAATGTGTGTTCAGAGTTCGAGTGTCTTATATCAGCATTGTAGCTGTATAACTGCTAAACCACAGTATGTCCTTTACATCATTGCAAGCAGTCAGGGATCTATGGGAATAAGGCTATACACCCCACTGGTGTGAATTCATCATTCTAGGCAGTGGCTCACACATTTACATCACCCAGTCTCAGAACAACATGTGTGATTTTTGGCTCCAATAGAGCTGCACCAGTGTCTATGTTGCCATCCTCTCCACATACTCAAGTGCAAACATTTATCTGTCATGTATGGACCATGCTGTTGGCAAAATCTTCATGCATGAACATTGGATTGCACTCACAGGCACATACTAGTGTACAGTAACATCATGTGAGCATTCTGAGCACTCTAAAACATTTACTCATACACTTACGAGTACCTCTGGAGCACCATATAGCCACCCATTCTGGCCTATGGCCTCATCCACCAGGACCTCCAGCTCCTCTGTGGTGAAGGGGCGGGCCCTGATGTTCTCTGTACGTACCATGTCTGGGTCCAGAGTAGAGGTATAGCAGCAGTTGGTGTTGATGAATTGCTGGCAGCAGTGTCTGAATGCAAGTGACTGGTGCAGCTATATCACAGACATTTATAGGCCCCTAGGGTTGTTTCAGCGGTACTCTGCTGATGCAATTGGTCTGCCTGGTTTGCATCTTTCAATTGTGTCCAATGACTGTGACCGCTGTGGTGGTGCACGCCTACCGTGATGTTCAAATCGGAAAGGCACTACCGTGATGGCAGTTTCCATTGACTGCAATGACATTCGCATAGGCAGTGACACACTGCGGGGGCCAGGTGGTGTCTACAGCAATCCAGCATCTTTCAATTGTGTCCATTGCCTGTGACCGTAGTGGCGGTGCACGCCTACTGCGATCTTAAAATTGGAAAGGCACTACTGCCATGGTGATTCCCATTGGCTGCCATGACATTCTCATAGGCCAGGTGGTGTCTCCCGCAATCCGGCATCTTTCAATTGTATCCAATGCCTGTGACCACAGTGGTGGTGCACGCCTACTGCGGTGTTCAAATCAGAAAGGCACTACCGCGATGGCGGTTTCCATTGGCTGCAATGACATTCGCATAGGCGGTGTCACACTGCGGGGGCCAGGTGGTGTCTACTGCAATCCAGCATCTTTCAATTGTATCCAATGCCTGTGAGGGCAGTGGTGGTGCACGCCTACCGCGATGTTCAAATCTGAAAGGCACTACCGTGATGGCGGTTCCCATTGGCTGCAATGACATTCACATAGGCGGTGTCACACCACGGGGGCCAGGTGGTGTCTCCCGCAATCCGGCATCTATCAATTGTGTCCAATACCTCTGACGGCAGTCGCGGTGCACGCCTACCGCACCAATGAACACATTGTGCTTTAGCATTATCGCTTTGTACATTGCATCACTGATCACTATGGGCCATATGTAGGTAGAACGTGTTTTGTGATTCTCTAATTGCAATTTTTAGGGAATCGCTATTAGAGAATTGCAAAACGGAATGTAGGTAGGATTAGCAAATAATTTTGCGAATCCTACATATTCCTTAATTGCGAATTGCAAATTGCAATTCGCAATTAAGGAATACCTCCCCATTCATTCCTATGGGCTTAGAGGCCCATAGGAATGAATGGGAAGACATTCTCAATTTGCGATTCTCAATTAGAGAATCGCAAATTGAGAATGCAATTTCAAGTGTGCCAGGATGTCAAAAGGACACCCTGTTGCACCCCTGAAATGAGCATGGGTGCACATGTGGCACACATACATGCCCTAAGGACATGTGTGTGCACCACATGCCACTTTGAAAAATGCAAAAATATGCATTTTTTAAAGAAATCGCAAATTACCACCAACCTGTAGTTGGTGGTAATTTGCGATTCCTTAAGGCCAAATTGCACTTTTTTGGTGCTTCTTACATTGCATTTAAGGAATCGCAAAATTTGCGATTCCTTAAATGCAATTGCAAAATAAGGAATCGCAAATTTAGCGATTCCTTATTTTGCACGCAGATTTGCCTTCCTACATACTACTTAGCAAAATTGCGATCGCAAACGCCGAAATTCGGCGAATTTCGGTGTTTGCGATCGCAATTTTGCTTTCTACATATGGCCCTATATATTTAAACAAAATTCTTGCACCTGGTTGTAAAGTGAAATGACAGTGTGACATTTAACTCAAGTATGCCCACAGATGTCATGTCAGTACACATGACTATATGTATTGGTATGTACTTACTCACATGTCAAATGTAATATTTGTGGGCATGTATAGAGATTTCAGGTAGAATTGATTTTCATTTTTGAGAACATGCCAGTGTGTGAAATGTCAACTTATCCCACATTTATGATGGACTGACCACATAATGTGCATATATCACTGTATACAGTGCTGTATTTATATTGATAGTTGTCCAGCTTACACTCACTGTGCTCATTTTGTAATGATGTTGTGCTTAGTGAGACTAAGGCAAGAAGGTAGTGCAGTGACAGCAAGTATATACAACTCAGCAGTGTTGTTGTTTGCCACATGTGCTGTGTCATCTACACACAGGGCTGGTGACATTTAGGAGTGTACCATATACCATTCACGTAGTCTGATTCTGATTTGACAGTAGTTAGTATGTAGATCCTGGCCACATGAATGACTACAGGAGATCAAGGTGTCTGTGCATGTGACTTGTGCATTAAGCTGTTTTTGCAGTCCTGTCAATGCTGGGGTTGTGTTAGTCATTATGTAAGATGTTTACCATATCTCATCTCTGACTCATATTTACAAGTGTTGTCTGCCAGAATACGTAGGAGACGGCCAACTGTGCATCAGCCTTTCCCAGTGCTGGGATCATGGAGGATGAACTATGTGCTCAGTTGAAGCCCATTTGAGGCCTCACAGAACATATCCAACAGCTTTGACAACAATAGTAAAGGTGATGGTCGCCCTGCATTTCTTTGCCACTGGTTCGTTTTAGTCACGGTGGCCATCGCAGGTGGGATGTCTCAACCAATGTTCAGCATGGTGCTGCGTGATGTTCTCTCTGCATTGGTGACCTACAAGGACAGCTACATCCACTTTCCAAGGAGACATGAATTGGAAGATGTGAAGAGGAAACTTTATGACCTTGGACACATACCTAATATTGTTGGAGCCATTGACCTTCAGGTTGGAATAAACTCACATACATTTTTTTCTACCTAGCACGGCTCTCCTATGATATCAGAACACTATTTGTGTGATTCGAACCGGAGAATGATGCTCTGTAGCGCCCTGCTATTGACAATTATATTTGGTCTCTAGGAATATCACATTATATACCTCTCCATTCCAATATGGCGCCCAAATTCGTCCACGATGACGAGACCACCGCCGGCAGCACCTTGTCAGTCCCCCACTTATCTAAACCTCTTGCAAGCCTGCCGTTTGCTAGCCCCAGACGAATAGCGGTTACATCCACTTGCCACACCTCTTTCGTCACTCGTATATCAGATACACTACCATATATATTGATATCCACGAGCATTACTATCCAATAATGTCTGATATGGATAATGTACATGTCCATATATTGTTAAGCAAATGGTTACTCATATTTGGAAGGACCCCTTGACTCTCTCACGCCACACACACCATTCACATCCTAGTGGGATACCCTTCTCCAAGATGGCCCCCGTGTTTACCCTTGAAACTAGACCTCTTGTCTGATTTCCCCGGCCGGTGTCCGGTAACCAATCAGCATCCATCTAGCATGATGAGTTTTTCTCTTTAACCGAGCAGCGGGAAACAGACTCCACTTCCCGGTTTCGGCGGAGCGGGGTAGGTCTTTACACCACCCTTGGGCGACTAAAACTGTGAGTAGTCACTTGGAGTGCCTTAATATTCCACCTGTTACGCTGAGACTCCTCCGGTCTCTGTGATCGGCGCCCCTCGGCTGTTGTGACGGCCCGTTCCCGGTCTCCTCTCTGTCTCCTTTGAGACGCCTGGGACTGGTTGACGGATCGTTCCGCGGTCGTGGTCCTTCCAATCACGGGCCGCTACGGGGTGTTTTGCCAGCTTTTTTGTCCTTGATGATATAGCGAATTGGCGGAATACATCAAATCAAAGCATTAGCCTTTCGCTTGTCACGGGACTTGGGGGGTAGCCTGTCACCTCTCCGTTTTGATTATTACGAATAGGGAACATGCATCTCCCCCAGCATGAGCCCCTTGCCTCTTCACTCTTTACCCTTATCTACAGTAGGCAAGTTCGCATCCCCAAGAGGCTCGCCAAGTACCGACTGGAGTGGCACTTTCTAATACGTTAGGTGAGCATCATTGCACTTAACGTAAGATTCTGAGTGGTTTTAATGATTTATATTTTTATTCCAGATTAGCTCACCTGGCACGTTTCTGCACCATGCATCCACTTATGCATGACCACCAATATGTAATGCAAATTGTGTTTACCGATAATGCATTTGAGGAGTCTTTAGCTCCTGTTTCTTCTCTTCTATGAATTAATTGGACTAAGTGTGCGTCTTAATGTACGCTGGTGCTTGTTTTGTCCCCTTTTTTCCTTTTCTATAGGCCGGTCCAGAAAGTAAGAGTCTAGTTATTCCGACACTTACTGAGGGTAGTTTTCATCACTGTAAATAATTAGTATCACACCCTCACATAGTTGTAGATAGTTGTAATCACTGGTCCTGATGAATTGCCGCTGGATCCTCCTGACCTTGTAGGCATGAAACATGTCGACCACCAGAGCAGAGTAGAGTAGTCCCTGACCCAATTAGTCAAGACTACCACCTCTCTTTTCATTTTAGCAGGGTGGTTTACTGACCTAATAAAATCAGTTATTCAGACTAACCGACCCTTTTTAACTACACTCACTTAACGTCTACACCTCCCTGGCCCTCACCTGCACTCACCCTCGGCAAGGAACAAAAGATCTCCGCCAAAGAGCCCCATCTCTGGGTGCCCGTCGGGAATTGCAGCGCCGACCCGACGAGGAGCAAAACCCAGATGATGAAGCATGACACCTAGCTTGCTGGGTGTGTGAGGGTTTTAGTTCCACCAATGTGGGTTCCCCCACCCCACACAGTCCTATACCCTTTAGGCTTACTGAACACCACCCCCCACTTAGTCTGATTCTGAGGAGAGTATCCTTCATTCTCTCCTTTATGAACAGAGGAACTGTATACCCTTTCCGTTTGACCAATTCAGGGCCTGTATACTGGACCTCATTAAATATAGCCCATTCGTCTTTGACGTTTTATTCATCCTTCTTTTGATTGCGATTCCTTGCGCGGTTTGCTAACCGTAGGATAAGACTGAGGTTACCTACAGTGTCAATTTACACTGGTAGGCCCACCCCACAACCAACTAACCCTCCACGTTGGGTTAGTGGCCATTGCCCCCCGTCCTCCACACAATGGAGGGAGAATTAGGGATTAGCTATGGCGAGGATGCAGTCTCAGACATCCTCAGAACACCATCACTCCTAGGAGTAGAAGGTGCAACAGCAAACGTGTCCCACTCAGATGACTGGTCTAACCTGGTATCCCTCAAAAAAGAATGGCTCAGAATAACAATGCATGGAGCTGTTATGACTGAGTATTTGAGGGCAAACATTGCCCCCAATGGACTGATTGTGAACATCTTTCCCCGGTTATTCCTGGAGGACCCCCCATTTAAGAAGGACTGGTCTGCAGTCTCTTGGAAGTGTACCCGTGACCTCCTAGTACTTATAATTAACACTGCTAAAAGACTCGCTGATGCCTTGTTACTAAGGATACAAACTGCAGAGTCCAATATGAAATCTGCAGTGCCCAACAGTACATACAAAACGAAGCTAGCTGAAATCAACTCAGAAATAACGGAAAATAGGGAGTATCTTCTTAAACAGAAGATTACTAAACTACAAAAGGATATCTCCAGGTTCGATAAAGAAAAAATCTTCCCCTACCTAAAACCAGACTTCACACCCAACAGGAACAATTACTCGAGTGATGAAGAATCTGGCAACAGCAGCAGGAGGGGCTCTAACAACAGTGACTCAAGCTCTGGTAGCTGGGATTCCACCAACCAGAGGAGAAAGAACAATCGTTCTTTCTACAATCAAGGGGCACCGATATTCCCTGGCCCACCACCACAAACTCATTTTTGGCAATACCCCACATTTCCCCCGTGTCCTCCCCAATTCTACCCAGGAACCAACCCCCAACCTTTTTTAGGCAGAGGCTGGGGCAGAGGAAGAGGGCGAAGGCGAGGAACACAACATGTTCAGTGGCAAGATCAAGCTCAGCCACAAATGGAGACTCGGAGCCAACGCAGGGGCAGAAGGACCTAGTGATCAACCTCTCTGAAAGATCACTCAATAATATCGAATTACGAGTGATGCAAAAAGGGTTAGGCTTTGTACCAACTCCCAAAGTGGATAAATTCAGGGAAGCTTGCGAACTGCACAGTTTCTTCAGAAAGATCCGCCTCAAAGCGTTCTTTAACAACAAATCTTTTGACGATACTGATACCACAGATACTGGGTTACATAATCCCTCAACTTTCACTCCCAATTCTGGCATGGTCCCCCCAGAAGTACTAACATTTGAGAAAGCAATACTAAAGGATCTAGCCATGACACGAGAGAGGTCTAACACCTTCTATAATCTCTCAAAGGAGGAAATGAATGCTGCCAGGGCCCTGGCAGATGACCCCACAATCACCATCAAACAAGCAGATAAGGGTGGGGCTACAGTAATCCAGTCCACCCTTGACTACGAGAGAGAATGTCAGAGGCAATTAGGTGATCGGAAATACTATACTCCGATTACTATAGACCCTACTCCCAGACTGAAGGACACCATCAACAGCCTAACTCTCGAGGCTGAGACCAATGGGTGGATCTCTAAAAAAGAGGCTGACTTCCTCAATACACCTAATCCCGTAACACCATATTTCTACACCTTGCCTAAAGTCCATAAGGGAACCTTTCCCACCCCAGGTAGGCCCATTGTGTCGGGAATTGGCTCAATCCTGGAGCCTCTATCCAGGTTTGTGGACCACTACCTGCAACCCCTGGTCCTAAAAATACCATCTTATATCAAAGACACTAGCGATATCTTAAGAACAATTGAAGGGTTGGCACCTACTGGGGACATTAGCCTCCTCGTCACTCTTGACGTGGAGGCACTTTACACCAATATCCCACAACAAGCCACCCTAACTGTGATCGAGGAGGCACTACGTAAGGAAGAATGGACATCACCCACCCCGGTGTCCTTTATCATGGATTTAGCATCCTTGGCATTAACCGAGAACTTCTTCGGATTTAAGAATGAACTGTACCATCAATGCCAGGGGACTTCTATGGGCAGCACATTCGCCCCTAGTCTAGCCTGCCTTTATATGGCAGCCTTCGAGGAGGAAATCATTCAGAGTCCCAACAACCCCTTTAATGAGAATCTGATGTTGTGGAGGCGATTCATTGACGACATCCTCATCCTTTGGAAGGGTCCAATGAGCAGATGTGATGAGTTCTGCCAATGGATCAATATCCAAAATCCTTACCTGAGATTTACCAATCACACCTCCCCCTCACACATTCCCTTCCTGGACCTAGACATCAGATTGGAGTCAGGAGTCTTAACCACTAGTCTCTATAAAAAACCAACGGACAGAAACAGCCTGTTGTTGTATAGCAGTCACCACCCCAAATCGTTGAGGGACAATCTGCCGTTCGGCCAGTTCCTCCGGTTAAGGAGAAATTGTAGTTCTGTGCTGGACTACAAAAAGGAGGCAAATAGCCTAGCCAGTAATCTACAAGAGAGAGGGTATCCCCCTGCCACTATCAATAACGCCATGAAACGGGCAAGGAATAACCCTAGAGAGGTTTTACTAGAGACAAAGACCCGTGAACAAACCGATATCCTGACCTGTGTGACTTCTTTTACCCCATCTTCTAACAACATTAAAAAGGTCATTAAGAAACACTGGGGGATTCTGGCGGCTGGAGATCTGACTTTACCACAACCAAGGTTTGCCTTTAAGAGAACGCAAAACCTTAAAGATATCCTGATCCACACCAGACTCAAAAAAGCAGCACAGAACACCCAGGCGACCCTGTGGGGCCTCCCGCCAGTCACAGGACATTTCCCGTGGCAGTTGCACATCTTGCCAACAAACGATGACCGTTAAGGAATTGGCTTTATCTGACAATCTAACCTGGAAATTGAAACGTCACACGAATTGTAATTCTAAGAATTGCATTTATCTACTACAATGCCCTTGCGCTTTGTATTACATAGGGATGACGACAAGATCAATTAAGACACGCATTACAGAGCATAAAAGTAATATCAGATGCTCCAAGGAAACCACAAAATTATACTGTCATTTCAAAGATCTACATCACACAGCAGACTCCTTGAGATGGGTTGTCCTTGAATCACATCCAGGCATGCCACCACAATCTCTTCTCAGATTGGAACAAAGATGGGTCCATAAACTGTCTTCGGATACACGTGGTCTTAATGATGACATACCATGGGGTTCTTTAACTCATTGAAACCCACACGACACCTATATGTCAATCCCTATAAGTTAGCTTTACCTAAGGGTGGCACACCATCCCATTACATTGTGAGCGAGAGGATATATCCCTTGACTCCCATGATTACAGGGAGAAACCTCACCCCACAACACTGAGCTTGAGAGGGCATATCCTCGTTTCCCATGATACCTCTATTCCACTGCAATCCCACCTTCGAGTAATATCTCACAGAGGAAGGGATTTCATTTACCAACTAGTGACAGCAACTGGGAAATTTATGACTATCTTGCAACACTTCCCAGATATACACCTTCAGGTTGGAATAAACTCACATACATTTTTTTCTACCTAGCACGGCTCTCCTATGATATCAGAACACTATTTGTGTGATTCGAACCGGAGAATGATGCTCTGTAGCGCCCTGCTATTGACAATTATATTTGGTCTCTAGGAATATCACATTATATACCTCTCCATTCCAATATGGCGCCCAAATTCGTCCACGATGACGAGACCACCGCCGGCAGCACCTTGTCAGTCCCCCACTTATCTAAACCTCTTGCAAGCCTGCCGGTTGCTAGCCCCAGACGAATAGCGGTTACATCCACTTGCCACACCTCTTTCGTCACTCGTATATCAGATACACTACCATATATATTGATATCCACGAGCATTACTATCCAATAATGTCTGATATGGATAATGTACATGTCCATATATTGTTAAGCAAATGGTTACTCATATTTGGAAGGACCCCTTGACTCTCTCACGCCACACACACCATTCACATCCTAGTGGGATACCCTTCTCCAAGATGGCCCCCGTGTTTACCCTTGAAACTAGACCTCTTGTCTGATTTCCCCGGCCGGTGTCCGGTAACCAATCAGCATCCATCTAGCATGATGAGTTTTTCTCTTTAACCGAGCAGCGGGAAACAGACTCCACTTCCCGGTTTCGGCGGAGCGGGGTAGGTCTTTACACCACCCTTGGGCGACTAAAACTGTGAGTAGTCACTTGGAGTGCCTTAATATTCCACCTGTTACGCTGAGACTCCTCCGGTCTCTGTGATCGGCGCCCCTCGGCTGTTGTGACGGCCCGTTCCCGGTCTCCTCTCTGTCTCCTTTGAGACGCCTGGGACTGGTTGACGGATCGTTCCGCGGTCGTGGTCCTTCCAATCACGGGCCGCTACGGGGTGTTTTGCCAGCTTTTTTGTCCTTGATGATATAGCGAATTGGCGGAATACATCAAATCAAAGCATTAGCCTTTCGCTTGTCACGGGACTTGGGGGGTAGCCTGTCACCTCTCCGTTTTGATTATTACGAATAGGGAACATGCATCTCCCCCAGCATGAGCCCCTTGCCTCTTCACTCTTTACCCTTATCTACAGTAGGCAAGTTCGCATCCCCAAGAGGCTCGCCAAGTACCGACTGGAGTGGCACTTTCTAATACGTTAGGTGAGCATCATTGCACTTAACGTAAGATTCTGAGTGGTTTTAATGATTACTATTTTTATTCCAGATTAGCTCACCTGGCACGTTTCTGCACCATGCATCCACTTATGCATGACCACCAATATGTAATGCAAATTGTGTTTACCGATAATGCATTTGAGGAGTCTTTAGCTCCTGTTTCTTCTCTTCTATGAATTAATTGGACTAAGTGTGCGTCTTAATGTACGCTGGTGCTTGTTTTGTCCCCTTTTTTCCTTTTCTATAGGCCGGTCCAGAAAGTAAGAGTCTAGTTATTCCGACACTTACTGAGGGTAGTTTTCATCACTGTAAATAATTAGTATCACACCCTCACATAGTTGTAGATAGTTGTAATCACTGGTCCTGATGAATTGCCGCTGGATCCTCCTGACCTTGTAGGCATGAAACATGTCGACCACCAGAGCAGAGTAGAGTAGTCCCTGACCCAATTAGTCAAGACTACCACCTCTCTTTTCATTTTAGCAGGGTGGTTTACTGACCTAATAAAATCAGTTATTCAGACTAACCGACCCTTTTTAACTACACTCACTTAACGTCTACACCTCCCTGGCCCTCACCTGCACTCACCCTCGGCAAGGAACAAAAGATCTCCGCCAAAGAGCCCCATCTCTGGGTGCCCGTCGGGAATTGCAGCGCCGACCCGACGAGGAGCAAAACCCAGATGATGAAGCATGACACCTAGCTTGCTGGGTGTGTGAGGGTTTTAGTTCCACCAATGTGGGTTCCCCCACCCCACACAGTCCTATACCCTTTAGGCTTACTGAACACCACCCCCCACTTAGTCTGATTCTGAGGAGAGTATCCTTCATTCTCTCCTTTATGAACAGAGGAACTGTATACCCTTTCCGTTTAGCCATTGACTGCACACATGTTCAATCAATCAATCAATCAATCACATAACTTGTAAAGCGCACTACATACCCGTGAGGGTTCCAAAGCGCTGGGGGGGTAGGTTGCTGCTGCTATTGGTCGAAGAGCCAGGTCTTGAGTTGTCTCCTGAAGGTCAGCAGGTCTTCGGTTTGTCGCAGGTAGAGGGGGAGGGTATTCCAGGTCCTGGCAGCGCGATGGGAGAAGGATCTGCCTCCGGGAGTAGTTCTCCTGATGCGTGGGACCGTGGCCAGGGCGTGGTCGGTGGAGCGGAGTTTCCTGTTGGGTACGTAGAAGGAAAGTCGACTGTTGAGATAGGCTGGGCCAGTTTTGTGGAGTGCCTTGTGTGCGTGGATCAGGAGTTTGAAGCAGATTCTTTTGTCGACGGAGAGCCAGTGCAGGTTCCTCAGGTGGGGGGTGATGTGGTCGCGGCGCAGGACGTCGAGGATCAGGCGTGCAGAGGCATTCTGGATTCTCTGTAGTCTGCTGATGAGCTTGGACGAGGCTCCGGCGTAGAGGGTGTTTCGGTAGTCAAGTCTGCTGCTGACTAGGGCCTGGGTGACTGTTTTCCTCGTGTTAGTCGGGATCCATCTGTAGATCTTGCGGAGCATGCGGAGGGTGTTGAAACAGGTGGAGGAGACTGCATTGACTTGTTTGGTCATGGAGAGTTTCGAGTCGAGGATGACTCCCAGGTTGCGTGCGTGGTCGGTGGGGGCTGGGGAGGACCCCAATGACGTGGGCCACCAAGAGTCGTCCCATGCGGAGGGGTTGTACCTGAGGATGAGGATTTCCGTCTTGTCTGTGTTCAGTTTGAGGCGGCTGTCCCCCATCCAGTCTGCGACGGCCTTCATTCCCTGGTGGAGGTTGGATTTGGCAGTGCGGGGGTCCTTGGTGAGGGAGAGGATCACCTGAGTGTCGTCGGCATAGGAGATTATGTTGAGGTCGTGCTGCCGGGCGATGCGTGCTAGTGGAGCCATGTAGACGTTGAACAGCGTCGAGCTGATGGAAGATCCTTGAGGGACGCCGCAGATGATCTCGGAGGCATCGGATCGGAACGGGGGGAGGTAGACTCTCTGAGTTCTGCCAGAGAGGAAGGAGGTGGTCCAGTCCAGGGCCTTGTCTTGGATCCCTGCGTCGTGGAGGCATGTGCATAGTGTGTGATGGCACACGGTGTCGAAGGCGGCGGAGAGGTCCAGGAGGATGAGGGCCGCCGTCTTGCCGTTGTCTAGCAGGATCCTGATGTCGTCTGTGGCGGTGATGAGGGCGGTCTCGGTGCTGTGGTTGCTGCGGAAACCTGATTGGGAAGGGTCCAGGATGTTGTTGTCTTCGAGGTGACGGGTGAGCTGGGTGTTTACCATCTTCTCAATGACCTTTGCTGGGAACGGAAGCAGTGAGATGGGACGGAAGTTCTTGAGGTCGCTCGGATCCGCCTTGGGTTTCTTCAGTAGGGCGTTGATCTCTGCGTGCTTCCAGTTCTTGGGGAAGGTGGCAGTCTTGAAGGAGAGGTTGATGATTTTGTGCAGGTGGGGTGCGATGGAATTGCTGGCTTTGTTGAAGATGTGGTGCGGGAGAGGGTCTGATGGGGAACCGGAGTGGATTTTTCCCATGGTCTTGATTGTGTCCTCGATGCTCACGTTGGCCCAGGTTGTCAGGGTGTCGTGGGCGGTGGGGTGCGGTGGGTTCGGTGCGGTGTGGTCAGCAGAGGTCGTCCAGGCTCTGAAGCTGTCATGGATGTCAGTGATTTTCCGGTGAAAAAAGGTGGCGAGGGAGTCGCACAGGGCTTGCGATGGTGGGATGTCGTTGGCGTTGGAGCTGGGGTTGGAGAGTTCCTTCACGATGGTGAAGAGCTCCTTGCTGTTGTGTGCGTTGTTGTCAAGGTGGTTTGTGGAGGAGGTTCTTTTGGCGTTCCTGATGAGGTGGTGGTGGTTGCGGTTGGCGTCTTTGTGGGCAGTGCGGCTGTCTGGCGTCTTGTCACTGTGACATATGTTTTCCAGTTTCCGGCAGGTGCATTTTGCGTTGAGGAGTTTCGGGGTGAACCAGCTGACTCTTCTGCTGGTGTCACTGCTGGTGGGGTTTTCAGCGGGGCGACAGTGTTGGCGCAGTTGTTCATCCAGCGTTCGAGAGTGAGTGCATCTTCATCTGGGTTGGTGGGGTTCGTCGGAGGGTTGAGTGCGAGGCTTGTCTGTAGTTGTTCTTGGGTGACTTTGCCCCAGCAGCGGCGGGGAGTCTGTAGTGTGCGGTGGTGTGTGAGGGGTTTTCGGAAGGAGAAGTGGATGCATTTGGTGGTCTGTCCAGGTGAGTTCGGAGGCATGGCTGAAGGTGACGTGGGGGCTTGAGGAGAAGATGGCATCTAGCCTGTGGCCGGTGCTGTGGGTCGGTGTCGTGACGAGCTGTTTCAGTCCGAGGTTGGCGAGATTGTCGATCAGGGTGGAGGAGTTGCTGTCGTTGTTGTTCTCCAGGTGAAAGTTCAGGTCTCCGAGGAGGATGTAGTCGGTGGAGGTCAGCACGTGCGTGCTGATGAGGTCAGCGATGGAGTCGCAGAATTGAGGCCGGGGTCCTGGTGGTCTGTAGATGAGGGTGCCTCTTATGGTGGTCTTGGGGTCCATGTGGATCTGAAAGTGCATGTGTTTGGCGGTGCTGAGGGTGTCGTTGGTGTTTGTTGATACCCTGATGGTGTTTTTGTGGACGATTCCTCCTCCGGGCCAGTTGTTGCAGTCTCTGCGGGTGATCTTGTGCACGTCTGGGATGGCTATCGCGATGTCAGGCGAGGAGGTTTCGTTCATCCATGTCTCGGTCAGGAAGGCGACGTCCGGTGATGTGGTGTCGAGTAGGTCCCAGAGTTCGACGGTGTGTTTGTGTGCGGAACGGGTGTTGATCAGGATGCATCTAAGCTGGGTTTCGGCGTGGCAGGCGTCTTGGTGCTTTCAAGGCAGGAGAAGCTGCAGTTCCGGCAGGTGAAGGGCCGTGGGTGCGCTTCGGGGCAGCCTTGTAGCAGGTGTGGGTTCTTCCTGGGTTGAGAGCGACGAGGGTGCTGGTGTCGTAGCAGAGGCGGTCTTTGTGGCTGTCGCGGGGGCCCGGGGTTCTGGCGCTGGGCGCGGTCTAGGCGCGGTCGGGCGCAGACGGGCTTGCCTTAGGCGCGCCGGCGGCGCACCCACTGCGCGTGCCCGCCCAGCGGCCGCCATATAAGCGAGGTGGGGAGGGAGGAGCAGCTGGGAGGCGGGAGGCGAGGGACGGGTGAATGAACTGGTGCGGAGGTGGTGGGGCCGCAGGGGATGCAGCGGCGGGGACGGGGGACAGGAGACCGGCGCAGGCACAGAAGAGAAAAGGGGACAAAATCAAGGGGCACAGAGGCACAAGTCAGCACAGGGGTACAAAGCGCGGCGAGGGGTACAGCAAAAAAAAAGGGGGTACAGAATCAGAGCGGCGAGTGGGGGGCAGGGGGCACAGACAGTTACAAGGCAGGCACAAAACAACAGGCAGCAAGCGAAGCGTACCTAAGGCCACCACTGGCCACCAGAGATGAGGCACAGGTGGAGCCTGCGGGTGGTGGAGGGCCTCGATACACCGGCAGCAGCAGGAGAGAGCGGGGTGACGGCGTAGCTGCAGCGGGGGGGCGCGACCTACCAGGAAGATCAAGGGTCGCTCTCCTCACCGCGCAGCGGCCGCCATATAAGGGAGGTGGGGAGGGAGGAGCAGCTGGGAGGCGGGAGGCGAGGGGACACAGAGGCACAAGTCAGCACAGGGGTACAAAGCGCGGCGAGCGGTACAGAAAAAAGAAAAAAGGGGGGCACAGAATCAGAGCGGGGAGCGGGTGGCAGGGGGCACAGACAGTTACAAGGCAGGGACAAAGCAACAGGCAGCAAGCGAAGCGTACCTAAGGCTGAGGCGCAGGTGGAGCCTGCGGGTGGTGGAGGGCCTCGATACACCGGCGGCAGCAGGAGACAGCGGGGTGATGGCAGAGATGCAGCGGGGGGGAGCGACCTACCAGGAAGGTCAAGGGTCGCTCCTATTTCCACCACAGGCACGTGAGCACATCTACTATAACAGGAAGCATTACCATTTAATTAATGTGTAAGTGGTATGCCAAGCGGATATGATTATCTCCCATGTCTGTGCCAAATATCCGGGTTCTGCACATGACTCCTACATACTGAGTAACAACATCATCCCACAATTGATGGAAAATCTGCATCCGGGGCATGAGTGGCTTGTTGGTGAGTAAACTGTGTCAAGTAGTGTGCTGTATGTGTGACATGCTGTTCTCCTCAACTATTTGTATTACAAACTTGATCTGTGTTTCTCACAACTAGGTAACTCTGCGTATCCCAACCTGCATTAGTTGCTGAGCCCACTGAGAAACCAAGGACCCCAGGGGAAGTTAGCATCAATGATTCACATGGGAGGACACGTAGTGTAGTGCAGTGTGCTGTTAGACTTCTGAAGGCTAGATTTTAGTGTCTGGACAAGAATGGTCTTGCACTACTCTAATCTCCCCAAAAGGTGTGTCAGATCATAGTGGCATGTTGCATGCTCCACAACCTGGCTTTGCGCAAAAAGATCCTCCTGATTCTGGACAATGATGAGCAGCAGATGCCCCCTGCTGCAAATCCACACATGCCCAGTGATGATGATAGTGGAGAAGAGAAAGGTGTTGTCCTACATAAACAGCTCATCCCTTGAGTGTAAGTTACCATTGAACAACTATGATATTGTCTGTTGGCTTTGTTGTTAGTGGTGAAGCATAGGTGATGTGTTTGGTTGCTGGCTGTTGTTGGCTCACTGCTAAGGGCTGATGTGTGTGGCACAGTGTATTGGTTTCCACTTAGCTTCTGTCTATGTTGATGGTGTTGGTCATTGTTATGTGTCATGAATCTTGTATGGTGTTGACTAGTGGTGTGTTGTTGCTGTGATGCCATCACATGACAAGTCAATGTCATCCTCTTGTGTCTTTCTAGGTTTCTCCGCCCCATCAATGTCTCGTCACAATCAGAGCTTGTGGTACATTGGAAACAGAGTTGACATTGTACATACTGTGATAAACATGGAACTGACACAAAGGCTTTGGTGTGTGAATAGTGTGTATTTTCTATTAGATTGTATTACATTTAAAGTGAATGTAAGGTAATGTGTGCATAGTGAGTGTATGAGTTGTCAGTGATGGTAAAGGAGACAAATAGAGTAGTCCCCACATTAATGGAATTACACAGTCCAACAAACTCCTGCCATCAACATGGCCATGTGGGATTAGATAATCAACAAAGTCAATGTTCAGTGCAACACATGTGCCATCATGGCTGGCTCAGCGACTTGGCTTTGGCTGGTGCTTTGCCACGTGATCCTCCTGTGGTGTTTCTCAGACTGCCCCTCTTGCATTTGGCGGGGGGGCTCTGCTGCATGCTCAGAGGTTTCTGAGGAGTCATTGTATTGCAACTCACCCATCTCTGTGGCCGCAGCTGAGGTAGTGAGAGTTTCAGCAGGCTGGCCACTTGAGGGGGGTTGAGCCGTCATTCGAGCAGCATGTATGTCCCTCAGAACTGGCTGGCCAATGAGATCCACAAGTTGTCTCATTCATGTGTCCATGGACCTCTGCAGCAGGCGGAGCTCACACAGTTTTTCCACAACCTGGCCCATCTGTCCCTGATTCTGTTGGTATGCACCAAGGACTCTTGCAACTATGGCCAGGGCTTCTGTCTCAGTGTCCTCATGTGATTGTCTCCCAGTTACCCTCCCACCTTCCCTGCTGACACGGACCTGTGACTTTGGCTGTCGAAGCACCCGCATACTATCTCTAGCATCCTCCGCTTGCGTGGTGGTGATGGTAATGACTGAGCCAGAGACAGTGTTGCAGGCAGAAGTGGTGATGGTGGAGGTGGCTGCAGCACAGGTCGTTGTAGCAGGGGTCAGCGTAGTGGTTTTCACTGGTGTGTTGATAGTTGTGGTGGTGGGGACAATGAGGCCCTGAGACGGAGTGCGTCCTGGCAGTCCTGAGGGGCAAGGTTGCTGTTCCTCATCCGAGAAACATACAGAATCAGCATCAGAGAGTTCACGTTCTGGGGGGGAGATTGGCTCTGCTGGTTGGTGGTGTGTTCGCTAGCTATTGCTTGTGAATCTCCTTTTGGACAGAGGTTAGATTGTCAGGTAAATGCACTCCACAACCTTGGTGACACAGTTTTGGATGTTTCAGTTGATACGCAAAACATTTTACATTGCAATCACTTGGTATTGGTAGAAGATTTTTAGCATCATGATATGATGTTGAGGTACATTCATGACTTATTATTATTGTGACATGTGAATAATAACCATTTGACATGTACAGATAGTGTGTTTACAAGGACATGTCATCATCTACCAACTTTGTGCCCATCCACTTTGTTTTATGCTTGGATATTGCAGACTTTTCAGATAATCTGTTTCAGCTATGCGAAATCTAAATGATTTAATTAGTTAATATTGGTTTCAAATCATGTGTTTTTCTCTTTTTGACAGATTGACCATGCATGTGTTGGGTTCATATGAGCCGTCATGCTCTCAAAGAATGGGAATTACACATTGCATTGTGTGCTTTGCATGATTGGGCCTGGATTTTATTTCTCATGTGACTTTGTGATTCAAAGTGTAATTGCTGTGACATTTACATGTGCTAAGCTGTGTGCGCACTGGATGTGACATTTTGATCTGTACAGATTTGGCTAACGGGTGAGGGATGTGTTGGTCATATGTCTCTAGGTGGCACAGTGGAGGGAAATAGCTGCCACATGGCTCTTGGGTGGGGGGAGTGTTCCATCCTGCTAAGATGTGAGTCAAGAGTGCCAGGTGAGAGTTGTAGTGCTGGCTGCCTGTACACCCCCTCCCTGTTGAGAAGGCTACCTACCTGTAAGGTGGAGTTGAGCAATGAAAGGGCTGCTATATGGCTCTTGGGTGGGGGAGTGTTCATCCTGCTAAGGTGTGAGTCAAGGGGGCCTAGTGGGAGTTGTAGTGCTGGCTGCCTGTATACGCACCCCCCTCACTGTTGAGAAGGCTACCTACCTGTGAAGTGGAGCAGAGGAAGGGAATAGGTTACATATGGCTCTTGGGTGGGGGTTAGTTTTCAATCCTGCTCAGCTGCGAGTCAAGGGTACCTGGTGGGAGTTGGAGTGCTGGCTGCCTGTCCACACACACCCCTCCCTGTTGAGAAGGCTACCTACATGTAAGGTGGAGTGTAGCAATTAAATGGCTGCCACGTGGTTCCTGGGTGGGGGGAGTGGTCCATCCAGCTCAGCTGTAAGTAAAGGGTGCCTAGTGGGAGTTGTAGTGCTGACTGCCTGTACACACACACACCCCTGCCTGTTGAGAAGGCTATCTCCCTGTGAAGTGGAGCAGAGGAGGGGACTCGGTTACACATGGCTCTTGGGTGGTGGAGTGTTCCATCCTGCTCAGCTGTGAGTCAAGGGTGCCTGGTGGGAGTTGTAGTGCTGGCTGCCTGTCCTCCACACCCCTCCCCCCCTCTGTTAAGAAGGCTACCTCCCTGTGAAGTGGGGAATAGGAAAGGAATAGGTAACACAGGGCTCTTGGTCGGGGTGAGTGTTCCAACCTGCTCAGCTGTGGGACAAGGGTACCTGCTGGAAGTTATAGTGCTGGCTGCCTGTACACATACCCCCATGGAAATATTGCTACCTACATTTGAAGTGAATCTGAGTAAGGAAATGATAGATATGTGGGGCATGTTTTGGGAAGAGTGTGTTGTACAGAAGTGCATTTTGGTCTAGAAAGTGTGGCTTTCTAGTACATGGCAGTGTGATGGGATACATTTGCTGATACTTACCAGCCTCCACTCCCCAAGCAATTCCTGTGTGACTCCCTGGAAGCAATATGGCAAGCACCTTCTTCTCCCATTCTGTGAATGTTAGTGGTGGAATGGGAGGGCCACCGCCAGTCCTCTGAGCCGCCTCATGATTCCTGTTGGCACGGTATTTCACCCTGGTCTTTAGGTCATGCCACCTCTTCTTGATGTCACACAGTGTGCGTAGGGTGGTTCCTACTCCATTGACTGTGTTAACTATCCTTTCCCAGATTTGATTTTTTCTGACTAGTGGTGTCTGTTGGACCATGCTTCCAAACAAATGTGGTTCTACTCCAATTGTCTCGTCTATCATCACTGACAAGTCATTGTCTGTGTATTTGGGCATTTTTTCTGTGCCATGGTGTGTGATGTGCAAATAGGTGACAAGTGCAGGTGGGAAGGTGGTGGTGGAGGTGTGTGAGGTGTGTGTTGGTAGTGTTGGTGTGGGTGGTTGTGATGGTGTGATGTGTGATGATTTGCCTCTCATTTCAGCTGTGGTGTTTGACTCTTCACTGCTGGAGTTGTGCAAAGGATGATGGTCAGGGAAGGGGTTGGTTTCATACTCAGCTATGTGAGTGCGTCAAAAAGAGTTATTCCTGTCAGGTGTGTTCTCTATGTTGACTTGGGATTTGTTTGGTTTTCAATTCCATGGGGGCGTGTCAAATATGTTTGAGGGCAGCGGAAAGAGCAGGCACACTTGGAAGCCTTGTTGTGTGGTTGCATTCAACCGCCATTCGTCTTTCCATGCGACCGCCGCAGTCTGAACGCAATGATTGTTCCATCAGCTCTGCCATTCATCTTTTCATGCAACCTCAGTTGTAGGAAAACAATAATCGTTCCGCCTGCTCTGTCATCTTATCATAATTTCACTTGCACTCATTCCGCATGTGAGGATTGGCCTTTTTGGTGCTTTCCACAGCGTTTCCGTCTGCTGCAGCTGGTTTTACTGGTTTTATGGACGTGGGGTACAGATTTTTGTGGATTCCAAAAGCCACGGTCGGATTTTGCAATCACTGCATCCTAATATGACTGCCGGTATTGCCGCGGAACATGCAGGCAGTTTTTTCCCCGCAAGCATGGTGGTCGAAGGGCTTTACAGTCCGCCATCATAATAACTCCCAATATACTTAAATAGTGGTATGCAAACCATGACTCAAGTCAAGACTATACCCAGAGGGCGTAGAAGTGTTGGGGATCCAAGTAACCACCCAAGGTGAGCATCTAGGAGCCCCACAGAGGTCGTGTGCAGTGTGAGATGTCAAACGCATTCTCCATACAAATCAACGCGTAAGTCACGATTACAGTTTTAAAGAACCAGGACGCTACCCTGTGGACCATGAAGAAACCCGTGGAGGACAAGAGGTTGTAGAGGCACCCCATCCCATGGATACCCTTGGAACCAAGTTACCTGCACCAGGGTAGCCGGGCACATAGGTGTGAAGTTGCATCAGAAACCGTCATCGAACTCAATGGGCGACTTCAGGAAGGTGCCGCTGCTGGAGAAGGTAAAAGTGTCCGGTGGAACCCAAAGGTGGATTCAAGGGAGTACCCGCAAGAAGAAGGGACAGAATTTAGGTCACTCTGGAGTGGCACGGAAGACGTGTGCCCACTGATGTTGGGTGTTGCAGGAAAGATGATGGTGACCTTGGAGCTGCAGCTGTGAGGACCAGGTGACACTGTGGAAGACCAGGAGCCATTCACGAGCTGTCCCAAGTTATATGTCGAGAGTTGAGGGGTCAGTGTCCATCAAGAGCACCAACAAGCCTTGGCAACTGCAAACAACTTCGAAAGTAAAAGGGTGCAGTATTTGGACCAGCAAGGTCCAGGGGACTCACCACAAGCAGGGGAGTCAGGGCAGGCCCAGAGCAATTAGGGGAGCCCACAGAAATCAAAAGGGGCCTCAGCAGGGCCCACAGGCCAGAGGCACTGGAGTCGCAAAAGGACCTCGAGCAGCTCACCGAAGATGCAGTCCCACGGTGCAAGTGATGTGGTGAGAATGAAGATCTTGGTCACTGGACATGCTTGAGGTAGGGGCTACTTGGAGCCCAAAGATCTTGAAGGAAGGAAGCCAACAAGTCTTTGCAATGGCAAGTTGACACTGTGCACAGGGGTTTGGTTCCTGTGTCTCTGACGAGGGATACTGGCCTCAAACTTGGTGAGAGGACAGGGCAGACCTTGCTCAATGTGAAAAACCACCACTTGTGTTGAGCCCTTTGTAGTCCGTGGGAGCCCAGGATCAGCAGACTGGTCAGCTTAGTTGCGGTGCCTGCAGATGGAGGGAAGTGACTCCTTCACTTCAAGGGAGATTTCTTCAGATGTCTTGGATGACCACAGGCCTTGGAAGGTTTCCTGTATGGAGCACATGCACGGACGTTGAAGCAGACAAGCAGGTAGGAGAGATCAGTGGCAGCAGGAGTCTTCACGGTTGCAGCCTTGATGCCCAGAGCGAAGTCCAGGGAAGTCCATAGCGCACAGACGATCGAAGTTGAAGTGGTGTCTGAAATTAATCATGTCCCACGACGAATCTAGGGACCCACCCTCAGGTAAGCCCTTAAGTACCCTAAAGAAAGGTTTGAGATGAATCAGTGTTCCCTCCAAGAGGAGGATTTGGACAGCGGGGAGGATACTCGCATGTCCTTTGTCCAGTTTCGCACCAGAGGGGGAGTCAATGGCTCCCTGAGCTGGTTTAAACTGCACTGTGAAAGAAAGGCACCAATGTGCCCTTCAAGCAAACTGATTGCCGCTGGCAAGCGCTCCAACCCGACTCCAATACACTAAATCCTGTCTTGAAGGTGTCCGCACCACCCTGTGACAGGCTACCTATTGTTCTGCCTTTTCCTGCTCGAGCTTGGCTCAGCAGCAGGAGGGCAGAATCTTGACTCTGGTCAGTAGTAGCCATGTTGTGCTGTCCGGGTCTAGAAGACTGGTACCGGGAGCACTGAGGACCTGGCGGAGGTCCTCTACCTTTCTTGGAATCATACAGGATTGAAACCAAACTAGACAGAGTTTGTTACAGACAGTTTTGAGATGGTCATCGCGTAATGAGGCAGTGCCCCACTATATGTTATATGGCGGTCTCACTTACAACCCGGGAGAATGGACTTCAAAGGCTGTAGGGGTGTCCGGCTAATGCAGGGGCACCCTCACACTTACAACCGAGCACCATGCCTTCAGGATTGCAAAGGCCTGCTGTAGGGGTGACTTATAGGTTTTAAGTGCAGTGACCCTAGATATAGGGAACCTATATCTTTCAAAAGTGGTGTTAGCAGCAGCTTACACACTCTGCAATGGCAGGCCTGTAGGGACAGTTTGAATGGTCATCCATGGGTGGCATTATACATGCTTCAGCCTATGGGGGACCCCGAGGGTACCTGTGTCCTGGGTAACTTAGTAGCATATACTAGGGACTTAGAAGGGTACCCCAGTATCCAATCTGGGATGTACCTAAGTACTTACCATAACAATTTAGGGGAGAAAGCAGAGAGACTGGGGTCCTGATTAGCAGGATCCCAGTCAGACTAGTCAGAAACAGCATAGCAACAGGATAAAAGTGGGGGTAAACTTAATAGCAGATCCTACTTTCCTACAGAATTTCACAGTTGTGAAATATAATTCTTAAAAAATATAAGGGTACAGCCAAGCCCAACCCACCAGATCAATGCATCACATTTATGTCATCTATTTTAAGCAAGTTTGTTTTGCAATATATTGTGTAAAAAACTAAATCAATTTCCAGAACAGTCTTGCGTTTCTTTTTTTATGAAGACAGTTTCCAGACTAAAGCACTCCCTGCCTCTTTATTTCAATTGAGGAAACACACTGGAGCTTGAAAAGCGATTTGGACAGAAACAGTATTTTCTTCCAAAATAAGATTACAAAGGCGTGCACTAATTTTGAGTGTGAAATTCTTATGTGGATAACCAGAAACGGATGCTTCAGGTTGACACCTTGAGGTCTTTGCTCTAGCAAACGTGTCCAGAGTTCTGTCACAGCATGGAATTCCCTATCCCATTTGGGGTTTTATGGAATTAAATGTAATCCACTGAAAGTCCATAAACCCAGTATTGCTACCAATAACCGCGGAGTAAGTAATTCCAGGTGCAGTATTACTGCATTGTATTTACCACAGGCAGTTGTAAGCAAGGCTACTGCTCCTCCCTCAATTCAGCTATTCTTCCCTTTGAGGTTTTCTGGAAGAACTCCTATTTATGGCTCATATCCTAGATGAGACTTTGATCTGCGAAGTCACATACTGAGGTTTTTGATGACTTGGAAATTCACTGTCACCCGAAGCTCACCAAGATGCAAAAATGGCGAGCCTGATTCACAAAGGGCCTCCGCACTCATGGGGGGGAATTAGCACTTGAGGTGGAGTCTCTGCAATGAGAATCCTCATCCTAAGCTTCTGATTCACAAAAGGCCCGCGTACTCGTGGCAGAGGCCCACAATCATGGGAGGGACTCGGCACTTGGGGGGGGGGGAGTCACTACAATGAGAATGCTCATTGTGGAGATTCCACCCAAGAGCAGAAACCCCCCTGGGATGAGTGCGCAGCCCCTCAGTGAATCATATCCTTAGTGTGTAGGCACTCACTAATCGAGAGTACAGTGCCGAATATCGAGTTGTAAATATCGACACCGAAAAATAGTGAGACTAGAATATTGACTACCACATTGGCTACAAGTATATTGTAAAAGTATTTATATCTAAATATAAGTTAACTACATTTAATATATATTTCCATAACAATGTATATGTTCAAGTTACCTACCTGTGTTGTTAAGGATAGTAAATGTATTCTTGCCTTCACAATGTTCTTGTTGGTGATTTTGGGTGATAATATTTTTGCATGTTGATATTTTTTCACTTGATTTTGGGAGATAGAAGCCTCCAGGAGCACAGAGGACAAGGCTTTCCAAGTGATTCACAATGGTGGAAGTCTTGAAGGGCATCAACCTCTGTGCCTTCTGAGCCATGACAGCTACAGTCATACAATTGCTATTCCAGTGGCTTTTCAATAGGATCCTGCATGAGATCATGGGACACCACTGTGAGTTAGAATCAGGGCATGAAAAGAGAAGGGTGGGATTACAACAGGGGGCAGAGGAGCAAAAAGAAGGCTGAGAAATAGGGGTTGAGAAATACGTTGTGCGGGGGCACATGGAGCAAGAGAGCGAGTGTTCCCTTGAGGAACTCATGTAATTAGTACTCCAAAGATCAGGTCTCCAGAACAGAGTTTTGTATACAAACTGAACATTACCTTTTCATATTTAAATAGGAGAAGCTCGAAGTCTCACCCTTCCAAAGTCAATAAAACAAGTATCATGATACCTTTTGTTAAAAGCAGTAAGAGACAATGCAGTAAACAGTGTGCGCCAAATAAATAAAAAATATGGGGCATATTATCAAGCACGGCGTTAAACTTGTCGCCGCTTTAGCGGCATAAATCTGCCGCTAAAGCGGCGATAATGGGCTTGATAATATGCCGCAGAGAATTCCAATAGAAGCCCATGTTGACACCAGAACATGGGCTCCTATGGGAGTTCTCAAGGGCATATTATCAAGCCCATTATCGCCGCTTTAGCGGCAGTTTTCTGCCGCTAAAGCGGCGATAAGTTTAATGCTGTTCTTGATAATATGCCCCTATATTCCCTTACTGCTACCACTTGCAGGACCGGGTCCCAGATTCAAGTGTTCCTACGTTACTTCTCCATTGTGGACACTTTTGAACCCAGACGCGTGCAGCGGTAGAGCGTGAGCCATGTTGGAAGCTCCTTCAACTTTGCGTCTTCTGACTAGTCGATACACTCAGCACGTCATTTCCTAGTCTTTATCAAGCCAAAAGGCTTTCGAGACTGGAAGTCCCGACAGAGATAACAGGAGTAGTGAATGAAAATGCAGAGAAAGGTGATGGTCGAAAGACCTAATGATATCAACCCTTTTATCCTAGAAGAAATTGGATAGACTGGAGCATAGGGATTGAGAAGGCGGTGAAGTGGACCTGCAGTTGTCAGGAGAACATACCTTTTTACAAACCCTGCCAACTTCATTGACTGGTCAAGAGTGGCCATAATAGGAAATTCTCTGTGTGCAGATAGGTTTTTTCTTCACGCAGAGATTTTTGAAAATTTAGTTAATAGCTGGTATGATGCGACTGGTGCCATTTACGTTGAAGTTGTTGCAGTTGTGTTTCGCTCATTAACTGATTGAGAAAACCAGAGGGCCGATGGGCAAGTATAGTCATGGGTGAATTAGTGGGAATCTCGTGCCTTGAAGAAGCAGCAATTAAAAGAAGAAGTTACGCAGGAGTTGAGGGGCAAATATACCAAGGTAACTTATTGTGTTGTGTTGCATGAACAGAAATGCACTAAATCTACTACAATACAGTACAATTCTGGGCTTTCTTAATGCTGGCACACTTTGTGCTATGTTACACCAATGCAGGCACCCTTACGCCATGCTGCTAGGGTGCTTCCCTTACATGCATTCCTGCACAAAAACAATCCTGAGGCATTTCCTCTTCTATGCATGATGCATGATGCCGCACGCATGGAAAGAAGAAGTAACGAGGAGAACAGGATATATTTTACCTCGTTATGCCTCTGTTGGGTAGGTGCACCAGTTTGGTGCAAACCCAGGTTTACAAGTCTATGCAAATTTGGTTGTCTGTCAGAATGCATGAGTGGATGCAGAGGAACACCCACGCTTCACCAATGTATACAAAGTAAAGAAGGGTTGTGCTAAGTGTTACGTTGCGTTACTTTGTGTGCAAATATTCATGCAAAGCCATTCAAATCAACTTTGCATGGCTTAGTAAATGCTACAAAAGCGACGCAAGCCCAACGCAAACTCTTAGTAAATCTGGTCCGAGAAGCCTAGAGGAGAAGAGTGGGCAGACTTTCAGAAAGTGTCCCAGCAGCCTTATCAGCTGAATTGTGCGCCAAATCCTCCCTGAGGGTTGTGTATGGGAAACAGCTGCTAGTGCTGCAGTCAAGGTCCAGTAAAGAGAGAACAACATAACTGTGTGATCAGATCAGGTAGTAAGAGTAATAAGACAATGAGAGATCAGATTTGGGGCCATATGTAGGTAATTTCTATTTACCGATTCCTAAATACCGAATTTTACCGATTCGGTATTTAAGAATCGGTAAATAGAATGTAGGTAAAAAATCAGTAAATTTTACTGATTCGGTAATATTCGTTATTGTAATAAGGCATACCTTCCCATTCATTCCTATGGGCCTGGAGGCCCATAGGAATGAATGGGAAGCCATTCACTATTACCGATTCGGTAAATACCGAATCGGTAATAGGGGGAGCATATTCAAGGGTGGCAGGGTGTCAGATTGACACCCTGTTGTACCCCTGAATCGTGCATGTGTGCACATGTGGTGCACATACATGCCCTAAGGGCAATTTTGTGCTTTTTTAAAAGTGCCATGTGGCAGACATGGCACTTTTAAAAAAGCACAAAATAGCTTTTGAAAAGGTATTCGATATTTACCATCAACTTGTAGTTGGTGGTAAATAACGAATCCTTAAACCAAAAATGCACTCACTTGAGTGCTCCCTACATAGGATTTAAGGATTCGGTAATTTACCGAATCGGTATTTTACCGATTTCTTAAAATACCGATTCGGTAAGTTACCGAATCCTTAAAACCTGCCCCCTACATTAGAAAGGGCTAAATACCGGTCGGTAACGAGAAAATTACCGATTTTCGTCCATTACCGACCGGTATTTAGCTATCTACATATGGCCCTAAGTGAGGCAAATAGAAGCTCTTATATATCCGCCTTAGGATGGGTCAGAACTTTTATGTAGTGTGTAAGATTGAAATTAAATGTAACTAAATTATCATTGTTGTCTAAAGGATTGTCTACTTAAAGATTACAGATGCCTAACAAAAATAAGTCACTAGATTGTACACAGAGAGGAGAGGTAAACGCAGAAAAGGTCTGAGTAGAATTAACGTGATGAGTAGACGGATATTAAACCAGAAGTCAGGGCCGGACTGGCTGTAGCGGGCGCCGGGCATTTCCCTGGTGGCCCGCCAGGGTGGAGGCCGGTTTTGGGCCCCTGGGGGGCCGTTTTTGTTACCGGGGGTTGGCAATATCGGCCCCCTGTAACAAAATCTGCTGAAACCAGCCCTAGCAAACAGCTCGGCCGCTCCCCCCTCAATCCCTCAGGGGGGCCGGCTAAGAAGTTTGCCAGGGCTGGTTTCGGTTCCCAGTCCGGCCCTGCCAGAAGTGTTTTGATGGACATTTTGGGAGAAACATTTATCGTGATATATAGGAGTTCTGCCTCACTTAAGTTAAGGATATCTAGTTCTCTAATGTTAAGAGTAGTATTATGTAAAGCAGTGAATCCGCTGCCATTCTGGTAGTGGCCGTCATAGTGAAGGATTTTGAAATTGATGGTAGTGAGGTTGGGCTAGGAGTATTCCTTAAGCCGTGTCTCTTTAATGAATGTAATATCAATATCCTAATTAACTAAGAGGTCATGGAGTCTGATATTATGTTTAACTTCATGGGAACATCTTTTAAGTTCGGATATTTATTCGTATGTAGATCATTTGTAGCAGAAGGCTGGTATGGATGGAGGAGGGAGCCAGGAGATAGAAGGCAGGAACTTGAGACAAACATTATTAGGAAAAAAGAGTGGTGTTACGAGTTAAGGGAGCAGGGAAGGTAGTACGTAAAGACATCAAACATCCTCTACTGAAAGAGAAACAGGTGGAAAATTAACTGTTTGTTGGGCACAGCTCTGTGCATAGTGCCTTAGCGGTGTGCGGACAGGTGCAGACAAGCTTGCCTTTGGTGTACCTTACAGCCGCGGTGCGTCCATTGGGGCGTAGGGGCGTAGCCCCACCAGCCCTGGACCCGCGTTAAAGAATTTCAATTAAAATAAATCAAGTTTTAATAAATATTACTTACCATTTTACACGGCGCCGCTGCGCCGGGCAGCACCCGACTTTATCGGGAGTGTGCAGGGGGGGGGGGGGCGGGCCGGGCTGGCTGGTGTCTGTGTTTAAAAAAATACGTTTTTATCCCCGCATGTATGCTCCGGGCAGCAACTTGCCCGAGCATGCGCACCCAGGCCGGCCCCATTAGCTAGTAGGGGGGGGGGGGGTGCAGGACCTGCTGGCGGCAGCGCAAGGGCCGACAGGGCGAGGAGTCACTGTGCCCTCCAAGCCAATCCTGGTGCTGCATGCAGCGCCACTGCGCCAGGATTGGCCGGTCACCGCAGGGGCGGGCAATTGGATGCCGAGAGCGTGACGACGTAAGTAACGGTCGGGTTCACTAACTTGAACTTCACTCTGTCTCGACTGACTGACTCGTGCGTGCGCGTCGCTGCCTGAGCCCAGCCTCGTGGTCGTGAGGGACGGTGTGTGTGCGCAGGACCTTCATTAGTTCCCCTATAGACAGGTAAGATTATTCTCTCTCACCCTACACACTGACCTCTGTCTTCGTCTCTCTCCACTTTCTCTCGTTCTCTCTGCTAAGTTACCATCCATGTTGCCCCATCTCGCACTCTGTCTTTAACATTTCTTGTTTCTTTACATATCTATGTATCTCTATTTCTCGTGTCTGTGTTTTACGCTTGTCTCTCCGCTGTTGAAAATGTTGTAGCTTCAGGAGCATCTCATTCTCTTGTTGTGACATTTTCTTTTGCCCCCCAGGCAGCAAATCACTCTGGTCTCCCCCCCCACCCCCCTCATAATCTATTTCCCATTTTCTGGTTTTCCAGCGCGGCGAGTTCATGCAAATGTCAAGAGCGCAATGGAAATATATATGACTCCACTCCATCCAACAAACTAAAGGAAAATACTTGTCATTTTCAACACCAAACGCTCAAGCTTTCGAAAACGAGACACCTGTTGCATTGCAAATGCTTGCTTAGTTTGGTCCAGCAATAAACTTCCTTCTCACACTCGGGTGGCAGCACACGAAGCTTTCAGCTCTCATGCCGCCGGGCTAGCCGAAGCCATAGGCAGGGGCGGTGGGTGAGATTTCATAGGTGCAGAAACCTTTCCAAACCAACGCTGCGGCGGCGGCCGACTGTCCCGCTCTGCCTGATCATGACTCGTGCGTGCGCCATTCAAGCTTCTTTTGGGTATAAACCGGGATCACAAATTGCACCGCTGTACACGTGGGCTGTGCCCAGCAGGCTGCTGAGGAAAAACGTTCAAACAGATAGCATTTCTAGTTTTTAAAGTTAGAATAGTAAATAACGCAGGGGTCTCAAACCTTTTCTGTAACCAGAGCTTCTTATGTTCAATAAAAGTTTTCCCGAGCTACTAATGTTGTTGGCCTTGTAATAGCAACGACATGAGACAAGATGATATAGGTGGTGGCCACGCTATTCAACATTACTGACAGCTCAGTGCATAAGGCACTGGCAGGGTTGCCAGCAATAACTTTAAAAAGTCTGTCAATTTGGAATCTTTTTACATAGGAAGTGCTTAACAGCTGTAGCTGAAATGCTTATGGCACTAAGGTAACAGTATTATTAATATGTCTCCCCAATGCTACATGTTTTATCACTTGACTTTAAAAGTATTTTTGAAATCCAACCATTTTTCTCCAAAAATCTTATGACTTGAGCTCTGAAAATAATTTTTTTTTCTCGAATAAACACTTTTTCGATTTAGTAGAGTACGCTTTCCCCCCCCGGAAAGCTACTCAAAAGGAGCTGGAGAGCTACTGGTAGGACAAGCCTGAAATAACGCTATAGTCCAAAATGTTTCAGGAAGACACCAGGTTATATTTTGATTGGTGTTTGGCCTTGCGTATTGCTATTCCCGAAGAGGAAAGATAAATTAATATCAAAAAAATTGTGCCAGCAGTGTGTTTGTCTTTTACTGTGACAAGCACGCGTGTGGCGCACGCACGCACCGCTCCCGGGCTTGCTGGAGTTATAGCTTCTGACATAATTCCAGCCGCTTCATGTAGATTTACAGAAAGGTAGCAAAGTCAGACCCTTGCAAGAATTCAAATGCTGACATAAAATGGGCCCTGACATAACCAGAGAGGCTATTTTCAAAGCACTGAATCATTAGAATGCTTAAATAATTTGTGATCACGCTGGGGGGCACCAAAATGTGCAAGTGGGATTTATACAGAACATGGAGACTTTTGACGCATTTGTGTTTTAAACAAGGATTCCACACTCAGTTGCCCAATCCACTCCCCCTCTTTACCCATTTTTATTCTTCCATCTTTCTGTATCCTTTCATCTCTCTTGCTCACTATGTCTTCCATCTCCTCTTTATCCCCTCCATGCCTTCCTTCTTTCTAGCTCATCTTCCTTAACCTCTCTTCCACCCTCCTTTTTTTCATTCTCCTTCACCCAATGTTTAGTCGCTCACTTGCACCCTATACTTTTTACTCTCTTCTAACTCAAATTCCCACTCTCTCTTTCTATATCATTTCTCTTTCTCCCTCCTTTTAGCTCTTCCTCATCTCTTATTTTAACATTTTTAGGTCTCGCTTGAACGATCTATTGTGCACAAAACCAATGCTTACAGAGGGCTTTGAATCGACTTATTTCTCATGATTGTATGACTTTCTTGCCTCTTTTGCGTGTTTCTTACTCAATGGCTTTCATTCCTTTTCTTGTGTTTGCCCATCCTCTTGAGCATAACTGTTTTACAGTGTTTCTGACTGGATGAGCTGCATCCTTCCACTGTTTCTATTCAGGGAACAACTTAAAAAAATGTTTTTTTAAATCACCCCATGGAAGTGCATGTGTTTTCTTGTTGCCTTTTCCGTGTGCTGCTTTCCCCTCACATCCCCACCGTGCACTCTCTGTGTTGTTGCCCCAAGCATGTCCATTTTTTGCTCTACCCCACTCTGTCCTCCACAGACTTTTAAATGTTCTTCCCACCTCTCCCTAGCTCCGACGTTGTTTGTCTCCCTCACCATTTAAAAAAAATATAATAATTTGTTTTCGAAGGCCCCCGGAGCTTTAATTTGCTACTGAGCTGCTCCTTTCTCTGTAATGCATTTGCACACACTTTAAAATATACAGTAAATTAAAAGTAAAGAAAACAAGCATTGGTGCTTCGAAAGTGACTCAGTGCGGCGCAGCCAAATGGCTTGCAACACACAGTCAATTTTCTTGCAAATCTGCCCCATGGAGACAATGATTCATACGTGTAAATCAGTGTATAGAAAATGTTACACAAGGCAAATGCGACTACAGGGTGTAGGATTCACATGTTATTCATACTGGTAGGCATTTTTAAAGAGTGCTTGGTCTGGAGAAGCACAAACTCAGGATTCAGAACATAACAGTGGTTAGCATTGACTTTAACAATAAAAATGTATTTCCACCCAAATAAACCTTTTTAGCAGGATTAGGATAATGAAAGACTTGAAACAAACATATGTTTCTAACTTGTATCATGCAGCTTGCAAGCAGCTCTTTGATGACAGTTTATAGGTCACTGTGCTAGATTACGGTTGTCACTTATGAACTGCACAGTAACAAAAGAATCTGTGACTAAAGCAGTAACCCACTAACCTAGGCACATAAAAAATGTTTTTCAAAATGCATGGTACACGTTCTTTGCAGTAGGCATATTAACCCTCTGTGCTACATTAGATAAGTCAAAGCTGCCACTTGACACAACTCTCATCTCTCTCCAGCAGGTACATTAATCACCGACGTAATCTTGACACTTTTATTGTTGCTGGAAAACTGCTGATTCTACAAGGAACTTTTTTGTGCTTTTAAAATTACTGCCTGAGGACCCCCCTGGGAATGTGACCACAGTTTGGGAAACACTGCTTTATACCATTTATATTTGGGGTACTTGCGTGGACCTATGTGAAGTGTGTGTACAAAGTTCAGCTCAACCAGAATCACGGTAACAGCGCATTGCGCTGCCTCTTTTATATTCAGTATATTGTAAGACTGTTTTTCTTCCCCCGCCTTTCCTTGTTTTGTTTCCCTGTTTTCCCCTTGCTTGCCATTCGTTACTCTAGAGTCTTATTCAGTATGTTGTAAGACTGTTTTTCTTCCCCCGCCTTTCCTTGTTTTGTTTCCCTGTTTTCCCCTTGCGTGCCATTCGTTACTCTAGAGTCTAATAGAGTCGGAAGGCCGTAGGGGAAGACTGTGGACTTTTCTTCAAGTTCCTGACGCTCCTGCGGAACGAGCCTGGCAACCATTACACTGCTGTGCAACTTCTTCTACTCTTAGAGCTGAGATTTCCATGAGTCTTATAGTCTGAATTCAGCACCTGAGCATAATAGGACAGAATGTATGAAGCTCTGTGGTAATACTGAATAAGCAGCTACCTATGTTATGCCATCTATTAATGTAATAACTGCACTTTCACAATTGCTTTATTAACCTTCCTGCTTTCTCAAATTTGCTTGAAAATGCACGATTTTTCTTCTTTTTTTTCAAAATTTTCTTGGGGGGGGTTATCCCCCCAAACCCCCCTTTTGGGGTTCGGGGTCGCTCGCTGCGCTCGCTCGCTACGGTGCTGTATGCTAATTCGTTTGCGCCCCACCACTTTAAAATCTCACCCACCGCCCCTGGTACCTTATGCGCTTCTGCTACGCGTGTCTGCTGCTCAACAGTGCTACTTGACAAGCTAAACGCTTGATTTAGAAATGGACGGGCATAAATCCTGCTTGATCACAACTGTGCGGGTGGGGGGTGAAACAAACAGCCAGCAGTGTCTTCACGCAAATGAGAAGCCCTTCTAAAATGACAGTGAGAACCAGAACATAGCTTAGTGAAATAAGCGCAACCGTATTAAAACTTAAAATAACGAAATGGGCTCAATATTGGAGCATAGGGCCAGGTGAACACCAAATACAAAGAAAACAAAATGGAGGAATCAAGTAAAAGTTAAAGCTTCGAACAGTAGGTCACTGTATTAGCAAACTACAAGTCCACACTACTGGCCCTGCTAAATGGGTCTTGGCTGATGAGGAGCGGGGTCATGAGGCTATGAGTGAAGGAAAAAAGGAAAGGTTTTTTTAAAAAAACATGAGTAATAAGATGAATCCTACTATGCTGCACAGTTGTATTTGGAGTTGTTATTAATACTGCCTCACAACAGCAAAGGTGGGATTTGGAGAAGCTAGAACGCCAACCAATGAAAAGAGGGCCTAGCCACTCAACTCTGAATTAGCAACACTAAGACTTCCAGGATGCCTCCTTGCCTCTTGGTGTTAGGTTGGGTTGTACATTCCAGAAAGTAGCATTGGAGTTTGGATTCTAAAATGCTCCTATATTTGACGGTGTATATTTTCCGGTTCCAGAATTGGCACCTTTTGATGATGTCTAGTGAGACTATAGATTAGGGAACGTCCCATTGTTTTTGATGTCTGCTGAGGTCTGAATTCTCTAACATCCTTTAGTTTGATGTCTTCTTTTATTTAAGTATTACAAAATGGTTCTTTATAGATGTTGTCTGCAAAAAGAACTGGAGCAAAATATCACACCATTATGTAATAGAATTCTACATACATCCTCAGCAAACTAGAAAAGTACAAAATGTATCCCTGCTCCTAAACTGCAATACTGCTAATGAACAGAGAGAGCTGCAAGGGTTTACAGTATCATTACGATTATTATTGTTATTATGATCATGATGATTATTATCATCATTGTTATTAATAGTATTGTTGTTCCTGTTACCAATATTATTATTACACTATTAGATCATTATTATAACACTATTAGGTGCTTAATAGTATCATTGACAATATTATTAATAATAATAATCATTATTATTAGTAGTAGTAGTAGAATATTAGTATTATTACACTTTTGTGCTAGACTTAGAACACTATTAAGTGGTTTAATAGTATTATTAACCATATTATTATTATTATTAAAATTATTGTGATTATTATTGCTACTACTAATAATAAAGAGAATAATAATAGTAATAATAATAATAAAGAGAACAGCAGAGAAGACATCAAATCAACTGATCAATTAAACAGTAGAAACTTTTTTCCAATTATTGTATTAATAATAATATAATATAATAATAACAAGAACAATAATATGAATAATGATAACAATTCCCCAAAAAATGAATGTTGCAATTGTTTTATTGATCTATTGATCTGATGCCTCCTCTGTACTTTCAATTAAAGGAAGAAATGAAATGGAAAGTTTAGCCTGCGCTTTTGTGCAATATGTATGCGCAGCAGGGTCGCTGGAGGAGGGCGGCGGCAGCGAGTCGGGCGCCCGCGGTCCCACCAGCAGTGGGGCTAGGAAGTCTGCGCTCAGTGATTACCTTAATGGACGTGTAGGGATGAGTCTGAACACAAAGCAGTCTCTGTAATCCTGTTAGAAAAGATCAGGTGTGTAGCGTCCCGGGTCGGGACCTTGGCAGTGCTTTACAAATCCAATTTATTAAAGTATCCCGCGGATTACCCTAATGGCCTTGGAGGAAGTGGGATTTCATGTTGCACCGGCTGATTGAATCTCAACTCTTTTGGACTGGGCAAACCATGCCAAGAACGCTCTGAGAAAGACGCTGATGCATACAGCCTGCAGAGGGCAGGAGGTGTGCCCTTGCAGCTAGATCAGCTGACCATGCCACTGTGGTCCAAAATCCTGTGGCTCTTGCATAGTCACTGTGGGGAAGATTTGCTAATTTTTGGCACATTGCAGAAACTTTGGTTGCTGCCCTGCATTGTGCCAAAGATTAGAAAGACAAGAACAAGGTCATATCTACAAGAATATGGCGCTCTTTTCCTTTCTCCCTGCGCTGGTGCACTTTTGGCTTTCATGTTCCAAAGCATACACCCATGCACCTAAGTGCATGTTTGTGTTCCTTCTCTCACACATTGGATTTTTATCAAAATGCAACCTTTCCATTACAAAAACTATGCTTTAAAACTTTTCCCACTCTGTAAGTGTGTTGTACGGTGCAGCACACATGCAAAGTTTGCAAAGTTTTGAAAAAGAAATCTTTTCCTAAACCTTCCCCTGCCTCAAGAAGATTTAGGTTTTTGGTGCAAATCCCTGTCTACCAACGTTACAAAGTACCACCCGTGGAATGTTCCACTGATGAATAGTAGCACACAGCCCTACTTTGCCTTTCTTTAAGCAATGCAAAGTGCAAATCAGGATTGCGTGGGTAAGTATATTCGAATACATTTTTAGCTTGGTTCTCGTCTCAAAAGTCATGTAAACCCAGCGCAAAGTGTTGATAAATTTCCCCTCTCCTTTGACCTTTGCTCAGCTTGACAGACACCGTATGACCAAAAGGTGCCGGGTGTGTCCCTCCGCCCTTAAGGACGGACTGCTACTGAAGTGTCACATACTCTGCTGCTCATGTAAATTGCTCTTACAACTTCCGACCGGGTTTGTACTATGTAAAACTAGAAAACATAATGTAAAAATATGTCTCTGTGCATAGGGCACAAAGCTGACATCATCAAGATATATATTAGGTTTGTGGTGGAAACTCTCACTTCGATAGAGACACTAGGGTTTAATATTGACTCATCTGGTCACTATGCCCCTGGCATGTGCCTTTCATGAGACTAATCACGGAGCACAGTCAGAAACGGTTCCACAGTCTGAGTTTGTTTACTGTAGAGTGCATGCGCAGGAAGTAACTTTAGTTTCTCTTGAGTCTAAGCTGAAAGGGAAAGCTCCAATGTTCATTGAAAAGTGGAAACCTTCCAGAAAGGAAACATACATTTAAGAATACAGAGTACTGTGCATGCCTGATGTACAACAGAAAGCTGTGAAGAATTTGCTGTTTTCTTCACTGATAAGTCTACTAAGATTGAGATGGAATTACGATCGGCCCGTGATCACCTCTCGTGTGGTCCGCTGAACACCCTACACCCTTTAGAGTTGAATATTACTGACCCTTCATAGCCCTTCCTCCCCAAAGACAATGCATCTTGGAGTCTGTTCCAAACCTTGGATGAACCCACTATACGCAAAATGCTGTTGACTTTGAAACCTTCCAATCACTACAACGACCCTTTGCCATCGAACCTGTTCCCGGAAGTGAGATCCTCCTTACTAACACTCTGGACGACGATCGTCAATGCTTCTCTTATGCAAGGGGCTATTCTGTATTGCCTTAAATCAGTTCCAGTTAACCCGATCACAAAGAAACCAAATGCTGATCCCACGGACCTTCTTAACTTTCGCCTAATCACTAACATCCCCATCTTAGCAAAACTCCTGGAGAAATGTGTGCTTGCCCAACTCTGCCATCACCTCGACCATTTCCATCTCCTGGACCAGTGCCAATCTGGTTTCCGCCCAGGTCATAGTACTGAGTCGGCGCTAGCGCACATCATGGATGATGTGCTTAGAATGATGAATCACAGTGAGTCATGCCTATTAATCCTTCTTGACCTCTCGTCAGCATTTGATACGGTCAAACACGATCACCTAATTGACCTCTTGGAACATAGGATGGGGCTGTCAGGGCCGGTTTTAAACTGGTTCTCTTCTTTCCTTCACAACAGATCCCAAAGCTTCAAGGTGAACCAATCCTTGTCACAAACTGCACCAGTCACCGTGGGGGTTCCCCAAGGTTCAGCACTGTCCCCACACTCTTTGACCTGTTCATGGAGCCTCTGACAAAAATTCTAAAATCATCCAGCAATCATTATCATATGTACGCGGATGATAACCAACTATACCTGAAGATCGCCTCCCCGAAGACATTCAGTCCTCAACTCAGTCCAGCTGGAAACACAAAGCTGGTTGACAAGTAATCACCCAAACCTAAATGCTCTTAAAACGGTATTCCTATTGATCTCACCCCACAACAAATCCCTTGTCATGGAGCAATGGTTGAATCAGCTGACTGCTCTTAACTGTTGACCGCACCTCGTGGACTCGGCATCTTCTCTGGGTATCATTCTTGACAAAAGCCTGAACATGCAGAAGCACATCAGTTCCCTCAACAAAGGCGTGAACTTCCAACTCAGCCTTCTCATGAAACTCAAACCCTTCCTCCCTGCTTATGACCTAAAGGTTGCAGTACAAGCATTAGTGATCTCAAAGCTGAACTATGGTAGCGCAACACTTTGCGGCCTGCCTAGAGTGAGGACGGCTCCTCTTAGGGCTACCCTCAATTCCGCTGCTAGGCCCTTAACTGGCACAACAAAATACCACCACATCTCTCCGGACTTGCGGGACCTGAATTGGCTTCCATATGAAGTTCGGATACAGTTAAAAATAGCATGCATGGCTCACAAGGCCATCCACTTCAAGATCCTGCTGATCCTCACACAGAAACTGGAGCTCTCCTATGGTTCTAGAGCCTCCAGTAGTGCCAGCACCTTTTTGCTAAAACCACAAAAATTCAAGAAAAAAAAGACCTATAACCGAGCCTTCTCAGGGATGGCTCAGAGGGTCTGGAACTCCCTTCCACCCGAAGTCAGGGTGAACCCTTCCACTGTCTTCTTCAAAAAAGAAGTCAAAGGGCTCCTGATGAAGAAATTTCTTCCTTAGCCTGGCTTCTTCATCTGGTTCTGGGTCCATACCCGTTGACTCTGGCCCAGCCACGTGGTCATGAGTATATCGGACAATTCTAAACTGTGATCATGTCGCGCTGTCGATTCTGTTGTCTCTAACTTTTCCCTCAGGATAATGTTGGACAATTTTAGACTTTGATTTTGTTGCTTTGCCTATTCTGTTTGTTTGCTTATACCCTTCGTGATGCATCATCTGTAAAGCACTCGGATATCCTCGGTGGTCATGTTCGTGCTATATAAAACTTTCAAATAAAAAATACTTTTTAACTGTGTTATAGCTGGTATTATCCTTTGGCACGTGCCTCGGCTGACTACCTCCTCAAGTATGACGTTTGTGTTCCAGGGTTGTGTACAGGGCCGGACTGGCCACGGTAGGCCATTTTGTGAAGGCCAGTGGCCACTCATGGTGCCTCTGTCACTCTCTCCAGCTTTCAGGCATTTATTTCAGCAGGTACGGGAGGGGCATCTCATGAGTGAGGAAGAGAGCTTGAGACGAGGGCAAGTGAGCGAAAGGGAAGAGAGAGGGGAAGGAGTGAGTCCGGAGAGAGGCAGAAGGAGAAAGGCAGAGAATGGATGACCGAAAGGAAGGAGAAGAAATGGCTTGCGGCCGGGTGGACAGTTTTGTCCAGGGCTGCTTTAGGCTCCCAGTTTTCCACTCGTTGTTTACAAGTAGGAACTGATACCTGGTCAGTTGAGATAAAGGCACTAAGCAGGGAGGGCATCCTGCTCCTGGAGGGGTGTAGTTATTTGTAAGTTCATAGTAAATACAAATAAAACACATGTCTATTTATGTGTCTAGACTGTACCTGAGCCTGCCATCTATTCACTTCCAGTAGCAATGGGATAACAAAGACAACCAAAAAACTAGGGCTACAAACCTATTTTGTGGTGCATTTAGTAGTACTACAAAATGTGCTCAAACTACAAGCTGAGGTTTATGTCTCCACATTACATACACATAATTGTGCAGAGTTCTCTGCCCCGATTGCCGAGTTTCCTCACACGTAAGCATAGGTTTTAGTAATAATTGTGGAAGGAACACATGTGAGTGGCTTTAAGAAGGAGCAGAATTACTACAAAAGGGTCTGGGATTAGGGATGAGCGAGAGGGGTGGAGATATGAAACTTATATTTTTGGAGTAAGTTCACACTAGGGGCCCAATTACGATCTCGCTAGGAAAGCCCTACGGCCGACTCGGGCCCATAGAGCTTTCCGAACGACTCGGGCTCTGGGAACCTGAGCGACCAGTACGAAGCAATTGTATGCTGACGAACTCGGGTCGCTCGGAGTCCCATTGATGTCTATAGGCTCCCATAGAGAAAAAAGGTAGGTGGCGGAAAAGGGTGCCCCCTGTAACGGGGACGCCTCAGTGGCCCCCGCACCGTGCATGCATGTGTTGGGGGGACCCTTAGGTCCCCCCCAGTGATCGATTTGTAGGTTAACGGGTGAAGGGGGGCCCGCTATGGGACCCCAAAGTACATCTCCAGCCACCACGACGTCTCTTCAGAAGCGAGTCTATCTAACTGCCAGACGTGCTCATCGTACTTGCTCACTCGGAAATCGTCCCCATTTCACTGCGTGAGTCGTCTGGAAGGCATCGCTGACAGGGACGAGTCGTTAGGAGCGCGAGGCTATATGCGCATCGTACTTGCTCGCTCGTGCAGCATGATGAGTTGTTCGGTAAACGGGGCATCGAGTCAGGCTTGCTCTTGACGGATGCGGTCCATAGCCCTTCCGAGAAAGATCGTGATCGGGCCCTAGGAGTTTGTAAATACCAAAAGTAGTAATCTTGCTCTAAAGTGTAAACTTAATCAAGCGTGTGTGTTACCTATATTAATCAGGACCTAGGACTGTCAAAAGGATTAACCTTCTACCAGCCCAATTAATGCCTTGTAACCATGAGGCAACCATTGGACATAGTAGCCTGCCATCAACTCCACCATCTACTGGTAATAGCTCTGCTGTATTTTCAACTGAATAAGGCTGTAACTGTCGCTAGCTGTTTGCTGTAGTTCATATTATTCATACAAAATCATACGAAGACAGGTGCTTCGAGTAAATCCTCTTTAGTCATTGGTTCAGTTGGGCCAGCGTCCTTTGCCCTTGCTTGCATAAAATGGCTTTCACATTTTGGATCAGGCTCGAGAATCAATTTAGTTTCACCTTTGATTATTGCATATAATGTAGTTTGGGCCAACTCCCTAAGAGTGCTCCCCATTGCAGTGCATGAATGTTGACGTTACGGATCAATGCACTTCAATAGCGGCCACTTATATTTACACTATAGCTGATCCTACACCAATGGCAAATTTGCACCCACAGGTAGCCTTGGAATCATTTGTTTTCCTTTTAAATGTTAATTGCGCTCCTAAATGTAATGCTACTGTGCAACTTATTTTACAAATAGGATGATTTTGGACTTGAAATTTGATTTTGCACCTAAAAGTGAGTTTACACTTGAGCATGATTTGTACTCCTAAAGGTATTCCACACTCAGGTTCATATTGACCCATGGGTAAATTAGCACACCGATATTCTGTGAACCCAATATGATGCCATCCTGACCACATCTTAACACATAATGTGAGATCTTGTTACAGCACATTCACTCTCTACTGAGTGACGTTGAACCTGAAAGTTTAAAATGGTCAGCGGCGGGGTACGCCCTTGCGGCTGATTTCATATTTTTCAGCGTTTCTATTGAAGAATTGATTTAATACATGTTTGCTTCTAAACTGGTCATGTTTTTTCTGGTTTAACTATCGGATAAGGATCTGGCTTATGGGTGTCACCACTTGTCTGGAGACCTTGGTGTACAGCATACACATCGTATGCTCTTTTCGCTCACATGGCATAATAGTATCACAATTGAATTTTATGTTTTGCACTTTGGAACTTGGTGATCCTCTCTCCTCTCATGGGTCATTTTAATACATTGCAAACGTTCGTTCACAGTCACTAGCACGTGGTTCACTCACGAGAGGAATGCTCTGGTTTAATTTCGATAGGTTTTGGGTGATAAGGCTTGTCTTTCGTCTGGTTGTATTTTGGTTTTTAGTTTTTCATGGTTATTGGAGGTAACTTTGAGTACGGTGAGATGGGTACAATATGTAAGTATTTATCGAGTGTTCTCTACAAGTTGGGAATATGTTTAAGGGCATCGATTATAAGGGGATTTTAAACCTTTCATGTTGTAGTTACCCCTGAAGAAGAAGAGATCCCTCTTGAAATGCATTGGGTACATTGAACTGTGGATGAAAGTTGTATTGAGCCAGACATATGGATCAACCATTGTGAAGTTTTACATCTTGGAATCGCCACATTACCAATAAAATATGGAAGATTTGAATATCAACGTCTCACCTTGTTTAAATTGGATATAAATGGACAAGAGTGATAAAGAAGGGTTTGAAACAATTGTTACATTGGGTTACATGATCCACCCTGAGTCACATGGGCCCACGGCTCCACTTCAAAGGCAGTGCACCCTGGGACCAGCTTTCTTGAACCTAAATGTTAAATCACTCTGCACCAAGGCTGAAGTGTATTTGCATACAGAAATGAGAGTTTTGTTCCCACAAGTGCTGTTTGACTCCTGTTAATGCTGCACTAAGGGTTATTGTGCACCTAAATATGTTTTTGTTTTTAAATATGATTTGTGCTCATATAGCGTTGCCGCACTGCAAATGATGATGTACCATGGCTGCTCCTGTAACTAAAAGTGACTTTGCACCTAAGTGAATCTTTCCTCCTCGAAGTTATTAGTGTTGCTAAATGGTTTTCCACACTCCTGCGGTTGTTGCACCGGCAGTGATTTTGCACCATAGTGTATTTTTTCACCTAAATATGCTTTTAACTACTGAGGACATGATTACAAGTCAAGAAGAGCGGTATCTCCGAGTTGGATACTGCTCTGCCTGGCAACAAGTGGTCCAGTGGTTCCTCAGCTGGTATTCCCAGGTAGAGGAACTATGGACCCCATTTCACTGGCCATAAAATGACTTGATGCCTTGGCTGTAACAGCAGCCAACCCTTGTCCTCCAGTCCCTGCAAGCTTTTCTTTAGCAATAGGAGAGCATGCAATGTGCTCAGAGCAGGATGATGGAGAGGGGATACAGTGTCCCTAGCATGTGTGTGGCTAGACGGTGGAGAGCCAGGTACTGAAGTGAAGAGGACTGGAGACAGAGCTACCCTTAGAAATTCAATGACGGCTTTATCACAAAGGGCTGCTAATCAGTTCTTCTTTATCACCGCCATTAGGTAGAGATATGACTGCAGTTTCGGTTTCGGTTTCCAGGCAGGAACTTCCTTTTTATTAGGCCTGGGTAGAATTTTCAATTTCACCAGCAGAGTTAAAGATATTTTGGTCATTCTGCACTACTCTTGTTACTCAGAATTATTGATAAATGAAAACTCTGCAGTTCCAACGGCAGCATTGAAAATTAAGCAGTGAATTCTAACATTAGAAACCATTGCATACCACTTGGCGCTCTTGCATTCTCTGCAGTAATTAAAACGTTTAATCCCTGCAGAATATGTAAAGGTATTTGGCTGCACTATTTTCTTAACACATAATGCATCTTCACATCCAGGGGCAGATTTACAAGAAAGTGACGCATCTGTACAGATGCATCACTTTCCCTGCGCCACCCTCAGAAACCCTTGCGCCGCCATAGATGCGCCGTATTTACAATACGGCGCACCATGGTGCAAGGATTGACAGATGCGTCAGAAATTCTGATGCATCTGTTGGCGGGAAAGTCACGCATTTGCTGGAGTCGTGTCGCAACCACGACGCAACTCCAGCAATGCGTGTTGAGGCCTATTCCCACAACACTGTGTCACTACTTATGCCTGCTTAAAGCCCACCCTGCATACATTGGGCCTCATTTATGAAAAGTGACGCATCACTGCGTGAAAACAGTGATGCGTCACTTTTCACTGCGCCCTCCCTGCGACTCCAATGATGCGTCATATTTACAGTATGACGCATCATGTCGCAAGGAGTCACAGATACGTCAGTATTTCTGACGTATCTGTAGGCGCAAAAGTGACGCATTGCTGGAGTGTGTCACAAAAGTGACGCAACTCCAGCAATGTGTCCTTTCACATGGGGCAAGCCCCATGTGAAAGGGCCTGCGTCAGTCTTACGCCTGGTGTGAGGCAGGCGTAAGATATTGACGCATTTGCACCCTAGAAGTGGCGCAGTGAAATCTCGTAGATTTCACTGCGTCCTTTCTACGATGCTTACTTACGTGGGAACACCCACCCTGCATACATTATACCTGACGCAGGTATAATGTAGCGCAGGGGTTTACAAAGTGACGCATCTAGGTAGATGCGTCACTTTGTAAATATGGCGCATCATGGCGCATGTTTTACGCCACTGGTGCGTCACAAAAAGTGACGCACCGGTGGCGCAAAAGTGACGCAGGGGCTCATAAATGAGCCCCATTATACTTGACGCAGGTATAATGTGACGCAGGGCTTTACAACGTGACGCATCTCCCTAGATGCGTCACGTTGTAAATAGGCCGCATTGTTTGCGTTGCTGTTGCGTCAAAAAAGTGACGCAACTGCAGCGCAAAAGTCACGCAAGGGGCTTGTAAATCTGCCCCCTAGTTTTTTTATGCAAGGGTGAATTTTGTTGTAAAAAAATAGCTCCAAATGCTCATTCCCCCCTGTTGTGGAATTTTGCGGAATCTGGTGGAGTCAAAGTCTGAGAATTCTCTCACCCCTACTTTTTATGTGTTCCCGATTGCTGCTTCAGGAAGGCTGATTAGAGCCAGGTGCAGAGATATCACTCTCCATTATGCCCTTGTTTTCAATACTCCTGCTAGGAGCAAGTGTCATTGCCACCTGTTGTAAGAGTCATCACTTTGCACAAAGGCTGTGTCTGAAGAACAGCCAGAAAAGGACATTAGGGACAGTACTACTTCAAACCAGTTCTGAAACCTCAGCCATTGGATCCACATCTCCTGCCTGTAAAATGTATAAAAAAAATCAGAACCAAATGAAAATAGTTTGGTCCAGTTTTAATTTCTTCATGACCAAGAATGAGAGTGCTCAAAGGAGTACTCAAAGAACTGATGTGTGATCACGGCTAGTGTTTTCAGGCATCCATTCTAACATGTGTAAGGCGCCATCACCTGCAACTTTCTTTTTCTTAGCAACTTTATTTTCCATTTTCTTGCATAGAGAATCACAATACATTTCAAACAGTAGAAAACTTAAAAGCGGTAGAGATTAGCAAACCAGAGTGGGAAGCAGAAACCACTGATCTATATGACCGGGTCAAATAAGTGGGACGAGGCTAAAAGTAGGATTATAGCAGTTGCATAAAATATGTCCTTGGAAGTGAGGCACGCTTGTCCTCCAATGTTAATAATGGGATCACCAGTGCAGATCAGCCGCCAGCATCAAGTGCAGCCGTGGTCGGTAGTAGGAGTAACTGCAGGGCGGTGACGTGGGGAGGGGGGATGCAGTGCACGCAACAAAATTTGTTTTATTCATTTATATGTTAACTTACCTGTAAACCTCAGTAATCCATAGTTTACTACCCCCCACCCTGCCCCTCCCCCTCCCCACGTCACCGCCCTGCAGTTACTCCTACTACAGACCGCGGCTGATCAAGTGTTGTACCAAAGCCTGCAGGTGCTTTAGCTCGGGAGAGCGTGCAAATGGCAGATTGGCATAGGAGTAGTGACACTAAAGGTGGAATCCTGCTTGCTCCCTGTTCTCTTTTCACATATGTAACAAAGTGGCCCCAAGTCTTCCTAAATTATTTAAGCGGTCATGAACCAATATCGTCAATCATTCCATAGCATAAATCGACAATATACACCCCATTACATTAGTGGAAGGTATTTTGGGGAGCTTCGAAAAAATCCTTCAGGCCGGTGTGATTCCGGACCATCTAGGTAGTGAATCTTGGGTTGGCAACCCCTGAAGGAAAGTCTGAGTTATAGGTCTTTGGGAAGTGCTTTCTTGTGTGTTGGCAACCTCCAGTGGGTGAGCAGCATTGTTATAATTTGGAGGGCTTGCCATTTCTCATATGATAGGGTAGCAGCCACAGAATTTATTTAAGGGGGATTTTGTAAAATGTATTTTCAATCTTCACCCATGTTTTAATGTCTGTGTTATAATTTCTGTGCAGGGCTGGTCATACCTGGACTACCTCGGTGTAGATGATGGCATCAGGGAAGCCAAGTCCCCATTTGTCCACCGTTCAAAAGAGTGTGGAGCATTCTACCCTAGCAAGTATGACCACCCTTACAAATTCTAGTATTTTCTGACGAAAGTGTAGAAGAGTTAATTTTGAAATGGCTATTCAAGCATCTCACCAAGAAATTTCCAATTTGCCCCAGCGATAGAGGTATTTAAATAAAGTTTACAGGAGTGGTGGGATATTACAGGGCCCGGGTGTGTGCTGAGCGGTGAAACCCAAGGTATTTAAACAAGGTTTCGGGCCAAAGAAAATCCACCCGTCTGTATAGTTTCTTGTAATTCCCTTTGGGATCCTGCCATACATAGACTCTGGAATTTAGAGTAATTTATCTTGAAGTATGAGATTGCCGTGAAGCGGTCTAATTCCACTTTTAAAGCTAGAAGTGTAACTCTCACATGTTGTGAGAAGCTGGCCTGGTATATGATGTCCACTGATGTAAGTGGGCACCTTGCACCAGTCCAGATAACCGTGATGGTGATTTAAGAGGTCTTAGACAACCTTAGAAAGCTCGCTAAGTGGTAGTGTGGAGAGCAGCCTTCAGGCTTAGTCCAGAAGGAGTGTAAAGCAGCTTGTTTCACCAGAATGCAATCCTATATTATGGATTAAGTGAAAAAGAACCACACCATGTATTCATAAAAATATGTATTTTTTATATAATACTCTCTAGTATGTTCCAATATCTCCAACATGGAGATAAACACAATGCAGACAATACTTTAGCAAAGAAACGCAGTAAATAGCACAAAATACACAGTGGCCCCAGGGGGGGACCTAACCATACATTAAGAAAGTGGCATAAGAACCATCACTCATGTCAAGACAGTGCCGATAGGACGTAGAAGTACTGGGACCCCAAGGAACCACCAGAGGTGAGAAGATAGAGACCCCACGGAGAGCATGTGTAGAGTGGGAACACGACTACATGCTCCGTACAACTCTATGTGCAAGTCGTGGTTGGATTTTTAAAGATTAAGGCCCCTTCAAAGTGGACCCTGAAGCAACCCCTTGGAAGACAGAAGGTTGGAGAGCCACCCCACCCGTGGATACCCTAGTACCCACGTTAACTACACCAGGGAAGCTGGGTGCACGCGTGTGAAGTTTTGTACGAAACCGCAGTCGAACACAATGGAGGACTTCAGGAAAGTGCGGCTGCTGGAAGAGGAGAATGTGTCGGTGGGAATACAAACATGGATTCTTGAAGAGGAGTACCTGAAAGCAGAGGGGACAGAGTCTATGCCACTCAGGAATGACCGGGAGACTTGGAAGATGAATGCCCTCCGATGTTGGTGCTTCAGGGGGAGATGACAATAACCTTGACTCTGCAGCAGTGAGGACCAGGCAATGCTGAAATAGACCAGGACTCAGGTACGAGCTGTCCCACGAAGGATGTCGAGGGCAGAGGGGTCGGTGTCTAGTGGGAACACCAACAAGCCTTGGCAAAGGCAAGCCACACAAGAATCAAAGAAGGAGCAACGTTGGGACCAGCAAGGTTCAAGGGACTCACCAAAGCCAGGGGAGTCAGGGCAGGCCCCGAGCAATCAAGGGATCCCAAAAGTAACAAGTGTGACTCTCAAGTGGACCCACAGGCCGGAGGCACTGGAGTCGCAGAGGAACTCAAGCAGCTCACAAAAAGATGCAGGCCACGATGCACATGATGAGGTGCAGCTAAAGATTCTGTTCACTGGAGGTGCTTGAGGTTGGGGCTACTTGGAGCCGGAAGATCTTCTTGCATAGAAGCCAACAAGCCTTTGCAAATGCAAGTTGTACACGGTGCTCAGGGGTTCAGTTATTGCAACCTCCATGTGGGATGCTGGCCTCAAACTTGATGAGAAGACAGGGCAAGCATTGAGAGCTGGAGAAAACCACCACTTGTGTTGCAGAGCCCACGGAGTCTGGAAGAGTTCAGGATCTGCAGACCGGTCGACTTAGTTGCGTTACCTGAAGATGCAGGGGAGTGACTCTTTCACTACAATGGAGATTACTTCAGGTGTCTTTGATGCTTAACAGGCCTTGGAAGGTTTCTGTGTGATGCACAGGCACAGATGATGCAGTAGACTGGAAGGGACATGAAGTCAGGCCCAAACGCAGTCCAGCAAAGACCAGAGTGCTCAGACGGGGGAAACATTGTTTACAACGCATGCGATACATCGCATGCCATTACAACATGGTCATTACAATGATCGCATTGTTACATCACAAACCATTACAACGCAAGTCGTTACAACGACTTGTTGTAGGGGGCAGAAGGTGTTGGATTTAAAATCCAACCCCTTCCCTACTGTTGCACAGACTGGAGCTGAAATTGTAAATTATACTATTCCAAAATCCAGCGTGCCCCCTACAGCAAGTTGTTGTAATGACTTGCGTTGTAATGGTATGCGATATAACAACGCGGTCGTTGTAATGACCGTGTTGTAATGGAATGCGATGTATTGCATGCGTTGTAATGTGGCCTATTCTACAGATGGTAGAAGTACAGTAGTGTCTGATCTGAATCTTATCCTACGAAGAATCTAGGGACCTACATCCAGGTAAGCCCTTAAGTACCCTAGGGAAAGGGTTGAGAAGATTCAGGTGACCCTCCCAAGGGAGGGTCTGGAAAGCGGGGAAGTTACTCCAATGTCCTTTGTCCTGTTTTACACTAGAGTGGGAGTCAACGGCTTCCAGAAATGGTTTGAACTGAACTATGCACGGGGACACCAAATGTGCCCCTAATGCAGACTTTCTGGCCCTGGAAAGTGCACACACCCAGTCTCAATACACTAAATCCTGTCTGGGAGTTGGTCACACCTCCCTGTGATAAGATGCCTATTGTTCCGCCTTCCTCTGCTCGAGCTCGGCTCAGCAGCAGGAGGGCAGAAATATGTCTCTGGTCGGCAGCAACCATTTTGTGCTGTCCAGGTCTAGACGGCTGGTACTGGGAACACTGAGAGCCTAACGGAGGGTGCTTCTGTTTACTGTGTGGGGGCATGATTCTAACATGTTTGATTCCAAACATGATAGGATTTGTTGCAGCCATTTTCGAGATAGTCATCGCATACTTATGCGGTGCCCCTCTATATAGTACATGGCTGCTTCACTGACAACCTGGGAGAATGGACTCCATTGGCTGCAGGGGTGTCCTGCTCATGCAGGGGCACCTTCTCATTTAGAAACAAGCACCCTGCCTTCGGGATGGCAAAGGCCTGCTATTAGGGTGACCTATATGTTTTAAGTACCTGGGTGTAGGTCCCTAGATTCGTCATGGGAAAAGATTCAGACAGACACCACTTCTTCTTCTACTGTCTAGGAACTCTGGACTGCGCTGGACTACGTTTGGGATCAACTTCTTCTTCCTTCCAGTCTGCTGCATTGTCTGTGCCTCTGCACCATACAGGAACCTTCAAAGTCCTGTGGACATGAAAGACACCTGAAGGAATCTCCGTTGGAGTGAAGGAGTCACTCCCCTGCAATCGCAGGCACCGCAACTAAGTTAACCGGTCTCCTGATCCTGGGCTCCTCCGGACTCTGTAAGTTTCTGCAACACAGGTGGTAGTTTTCCACAGTTCCCAAGGTCTGCACTGCCCTCTAACCAGGTTTGAGGCCAGTATCTCTTGTGAGGGTTGCAATCACTGAACCCCTGTGCACAGCGTCAACTTGCAGTTGTAAAGTCTTGTTGGCTTTCTTCCAAGAAGATCTTCGGGCTCCAAGTGCCGTGACCTCCAGCACCTCTATTGACTAGAATCTTCAGCCACATTGCATCGTGCGCACAGTGGCCTGCATCTTTTAGTGAGCTGCTCGAGGTCCTCTCTTGACTCCGGTGCCTCCGGCCTGTGGGTCCTTATGAGAGTCACCTTTGTTTCTTTGGGCTCTCCAGATCGCTCGGGGTCTGCCCTGACTCCCCTGCTTATGGTGACTCCCCTGGACTTTGCTGGTCCCGACGTTGCTACTTCTTCAATACCAGTTTTGGTTGCATTTGCCACGGCTTGTTGATGTTCCCGTCAGACACCGACCCTTCAGTATTCGCATCCTTCGTGGTATAGCTCGTGCATGGCTCCTGGTCTTCCACAGCATCGCTTGGTCGTCAAAGCAGCAGAGTCAAGGCCATAGTCACCCATTCTGAAACACCCGACATCGGAGGGCATTTGTCTTCCAAGTCTCCTGGTCACTCCTAAGTGACATAGGCTCTGTCCCCTCTGCTTGCAGGTACCTCTCATCTAGAATCCATCCTTGGATTCCACCGGACACCTTCTCCTTCTCCAGCAGCCGCACTTTCCTGAAGTCCTCCATTGGGTTCGACAGTGGTTTCCGACCACAATTCACAGGTATGCACCCGGCTTCCCTGGTGTAGGTAACGTGGGTACTATGGTATCCACAGGTGGGGTGGCTCTCCAACCTCTGTCTTCCTCGTGGTTTCTCCAGGGTCCACTGGGAAGGGTCCTTAATCTTTAAAAATCCAACTGCGACTGACTTGTAGACTTATACGGAGCACGGTTCTTGTTCCCATACTGCACAAGCTCTACATGGGGTCCCTGTCTACTAACCTTGGGTGGTTCTGTGGGTCCCCAGCACTTCTACATCGTCTTGACATTGTCTTGACCCGAGTCGTTGTTCTTATACCACTTTCTTAGTATATGGTTTGGTCCCCCCACGAATAGCACTTTTTACAACGCATGCGTTTACAACGTAAGTAGTTACAATGACGTGTTGTTACATTGCATGGCACTACAACGCAAGTCGTAACAACAACTTGCGGTAGGGGGTGCCGTAGTTTGAAATAGTATAATTTACTATTCCAACTTCAGTGTATGCAACAGTAGGGAATGTGTTGGATTAAAAATCCAACACCTTCCGCCCCCTACTGCAAGTCGTTGTAATGACTTGCGTAGTAATGGCATGCAATGTAAATGATGCATTGTAAAGGTTATTTCCCGTCCTCCACTGGGGTCCCCTGTGTATTCTGTGCTATTTACTGTGTTTCTTTGCCAAAGTATTGTGTGCATTGTCCATATCTCCAGTTTGAAAATATTTGGATGTGTTAGAGAGTATTTTATTTTAAATACATATTTTCATAAATACTTTGTGTGGTTCTTTTTCACTTAATCTATACCATAAGATTTCATTCTGCTAAAACAAGCTGCTTTACACTACTTCTGGACAAAGCCGTAAGGCTGCTCTCCGCAGCTACCACTTAGAGAGCTTTCTAAGGTTGCCTAAGACCTCTTAAATCACCATAGAATGTTGTCTTGTCTGGTGCAAGGTGTCCACTTACAATAGTGGACATCATATACCAGGCCAGTTTCCCACAAAGATGTTATCTGGTATTAAAATGTATGTTTTTAAGGCAGTGTCTAAACATTAATAATGTATGAACTGAACTGTGATGAAATAATGTAAAAAAAGAAGTGTTAGAAACTGGGTCTCTAGTTGGCAGGGGTATGCTCCCTAGTCCAAATAGGGACCACCGGTTCCGACAGGGCGAGTCTCAAAATACACTAGACCCCCCTCTGGTAGCTTGGCGCAGAGCAGATAGGCTAAACTTCAGGAGACAATCTGTAAAGTATTTGTGCAACACCCACCCACCATAACACAGTAAAACACCACAAATGGACACCACACCACTTGCTTATAAAAATATAAAATCTTTATCTATGTTTTAGCAAAGGTCAAATCAATGAAAGTTCCACATATATCGTGAGTTTCCTTTTAGGGGTGTCTTTGATGGGGAAGAGAAGAATGAACTTGTAGCGCCAGTAGGAATACAACCTTAGTCCCAGGCGTTTTAGGAAGTCACTTGCAAAGGCGAATTAGTTTTTAGTAATGTTGGGCACGTGTCCCTGAGGCGTGGAATCCTTCTCACCCTTTGATAGGGTTTAGGCCAAGTAGGGCGTTTCTTAATCGTAATATGGCTGCAAAGGTTTGGGCTTCCAGTGCTACTATGCCGCTGCTGTACTTACAGCCAAATGCTACTGCAAGAATACTGGTGTGCTCAATGCTGATATGCCCCCGGTGCACTATTTTAAACTTCAACATTCCCTGGGGGCCCTGTATCAGCTTAATGCAGTCACCGGCAGTCCCACCGAAGGTCGACTTTCCCACAGCCTCTGTCCCGCAACACGCCCAAGGCAACACCTAGGCATAGCAACCCAGCGCCAAATGCAGAGATTTTACCTGGGGGAGAAGGACGAGGTTGGTACCGGCTCGAGGTTCCTTCGGTCCTTAGGGCTTCCTGCTTCGGGACGATGGTGCACGGAGGGGCGGGTAAACCTTCACGGGGCGAGCACAAATCCTCTCCTTCGTCAGCGATACCGCATCTCGGCGGAGTCCTCGTCACTAGGAGACGCCTCTCGCTGGCACCAATCCCAGCGCGGCACTCTCCTGACGTCACTGGGGATTCCTCACAGTGATTCCCGAGGCTCCTGGGCCGGAGGCAGTGATTTTGGGAAAACAGCGCTTTGGGTTACAATGCGGTTGGGTGCCCGGGCCGGTAGCAGTGATCCTTAGCACACTGCGCTCTTGTTTGTAGACCCGGGGCCCACAGCGGTGAAATCGGCTAAAGGTGCTTGCCTTCCAGCTCTTCCATGTCACGGGCACACAGCACCTTCAGGCTGCTGGGGTGGCGAAATTAGCATAGACTGCGCGATGTGTAGATGTCGGGCTGGCAGCGAAGATTTTGGCATACACAGCTGTGGAAATGTGCCATTTGAGGGGCACACCAGTGCAGGGTTCACCCTTAAGTTTGTCCACTGGTCCTTAGACTAACAAAGAAGAGATTGGCACTGAAGCTGGAATTCAAAATAACAAGTTTATTAATCACTCATGAGTGGGACTACTTCAATACAACACCCTCAGGCTCTGTAGGAGGTAGTGCATGGAATACAGAAACCATGGGCCTTTTATACACAGTTTGTTGCAGAGTAAGCATGTTGTTACAAATTGAAGGTAGAGGCCTACATAGGAATAGCTATCGACTAACATGGGCAGATGGATATCACTTAGTCAGCAAAGTGGGAGGGGAAACAGAACTGCTTACATCAGGATATGATAGACAGTTACATTCTCAAACAGGTGCATTCTAGCAGCTACAGGCTTTTCTGAGCTCATACATTGCTCTGGCTCAGTACAAAAGGAGTTAACTAAGGTTGATGATTCAAGCAGAATAGAAAAGCAGGCGACAGTGAAGATGGTAGAATCACAAGGCTAACAAATGGATGCTGCAAACAAGATGGCTTCAGCTCATGCTAACAACAATATTTTTCAATTTCCACACAGCACTTTCAAGTCCCCGGGCCGGCGGTAGTGCAACAGCGCTTTTAAATAATGCAGTTCTGCAATTATTTTCGATTTTCACAGACAGCCCTTTTAGCATTAGCTGGAGACATCTCTATGATTTAGAAGGAGCATGAAAGATATCATGGACATCAATCATCATTAACTCACTAATTTCTTGGTCTGTTACTAGTCAGGCATTTACATTCTTGACATTTTGTTTAGCTGGTATACATGAGGTACAGGTAAAAGCACAAAGGGAACAGAGCATCGGGCCACATTGGATACAGAGGCAACTGATGAAAAGGATCGCAACAAATATACATAGGGCTGACAATATCTTCCTGCCCCATACAGTAAACATAGTCCATAGCCATCCAGTCAAACTCCACGTTTCTGAATCCTGATGGATTTCAGTGGCTATCTTGTGCAGCTTAGAAATTGCTTCAAAAACTGAAGGGGCATGGTCAGGGATGTAGACACAGCAGCTGCTCCCAATAATGCGGCATGCTCCACCACGGTCTGCCAGGATCACATCCAAATCCATCCTGTTTTCGAGTGCCACAATTCTCGCAATTTGTAGTTCTTCTGTGATGTTTCCAAGTGCCATGGCTGTCTGATTGGTTACAGCCTCTACAACACGTGTTAAGCACCTTATTTTTCTACTGTTCAAGGCCGCACCAACAAAGAAGAATAGTCCCAAATTAAAAGTCAATATACTGCTGCAATGCAGTTTCAGTTTGATCCACCTCATCATGATTTATTGTCCTCTTAAATCGGCTTGTAGAAATGTCATTAAACAGTTTATCGTCTTTGTGGTAGGATGCAGGTGCCAAAATCACAGGTGGTAGCAAAAAGGACACAAAACAACTACCTGACCACCCAATAGGTAGGTGGTAATAACCTTTACTTCCACAAATGAAATAGGTGTTATTGGAGGACAAAAAACTACTATTGTTTATTCCAGTAATGTTCAGCACTGTAGTACAGTCACATTTTCCCACAGGGATACTGCCAATACTGCTCACACAAAGGTCTGCTCGAGCTCTAGTAACAGCTATAAAAGGAAGCCCATTGCCCTTGACAGTTCGAGAGTTAGGGAAAACATTGTGGATGGAGGAATTCCTTTGGCGATACTCCTCCATTTCCCATACAGTTCCTTTAGCTTGTGGATCTCCTTCCTCATCAGGGTAACAGACTCTATTTAACCCCTTCTGTGCCACGCCCTTTCCCCCTCCTGTGCCGGGCGTTACATTAGTGGGTGGGGTTCATGACGAGATAGTCTCGTCATGGGCACAGCGCAACCGTGCTCCATGACAAGACTATCTCGTCATGGGCACTGAAGAGGTTAACTGAGCGTTAGGTATTCCTACATCAAGTTGGTAATGTTACCAATATGAGAAGCCCACAATAGTGCAAACCAGGCTCTGTAGGAGCCACTGTGTGAAAACGGCAAAGGAATAAAAGGCGTTCCTCCCTTTTTCTGATGAGCTGGCATCATTCCACACACTCAACAGTTGGTAATGTTCGTAGCATTATGGGTGTGATGCAACATTTGTATGAAAGTGTTATTGAGATATGACATTTGTTGCTTCTTTTCATGATAGGGAAGAGTAAAATATCGGTGCTCAATGGGGACCGAAGTAGTAGCAGTCGGTAGTTGTCGAGCAGGAGCTACTCCCTCTACAGCCCTGGTTATTGTAGCAATGATGACAGAAATCAAAGTGAGTCCAATAATGAACATACTCTTTTGATCAAAAACTTTTGCAGCAGTTGATTTCTTCTCCGCAGGCATGTTCATCTTGCCGCTGAACAACAGAACAGATGGTGCCCCAAGGTCCTTGGCAGACGTTGGTTTCTTTGCTGAGGTTGAGACGAGTAGCCACTAAAAGAGTACCCCCCTTTGTAACTCAGTCTTTCACTACCCAGGACAGTGGCTCAAACAGTCTCTCTTCCGGGGTTGGAGCTGATATCGAGATGTACCACGGATCGAGTGGTCCGGGAAGACTTCCTCATTTGTCATTTTCATTTTCATCCAACAGCCCTCATCATCCAATGTTCCCTCCTTAGACCATTGGTCTAATTCCTCAACAGAAGCAGATCGTTGCATATCCAGTACCTCGTGTCTAGCATCATACCAACGCTCAGCCTGTGACTTAACTATATACATGCGTGTAGTACTTCGCTGCATTCCTGTCTCACGAGCTGTGTGATCCGCAAAGGCATTGCCTTTACCTATTTTATCAGTCACTTTCTTGTGTGCGCTACACTTAACAATTGCCACTTTCTTAGGATATGTCAAGTCAGTAAGGAGATTGTGTACTAATTTCCCATGCACCATTTGCGTCCCATGTGCAGTAGGAAAGCCTCTTTCCTTCCTGAGTTGCCCAAAATCATGAGCCACAACAAAAGCATATCGGCTATCAATGTAAATGTTAACAAGTAGATCTGTACCAAGCTCACATGCTCTTGTCAGTGCTATCAACTCGGCTGCTTGAGCTGACTTCTGTGGAAGGCGAGCTGGCTCAACTACTGTCTGAAGTGTTGTGATTGCATAGGCAGTGGATGTCGTGCCATCGGGTAACTTCAAGCAGGACCCATCAACCCACAGTTCCCCATCAACGCTAGAAAGGGGAGTATCTTGTAGGTCAACACAACCCTTTGTTTGTTCTTCAGTAAGGGATATACAATCATGTAACTCCTGTGACTGAGACTGAGTGGCTGAAAATGGCAATAATGTCGCAGGCTTCAGAGTCGAACATCTTTTCAGTGTGATATGAGGAGCCAAAAGTGTCAATTCATATCCTGTCAAATGTTGTGTTTTCGTTTGATTTAAAAGAGTATCAACTGAAAAGGGTAATAGCACAAGTAATCTATGTGACAAGACTATTCCCTCACTCTGACGTATGAACACAGCTATCGCCGCCACCGCTCGAAAACACCCGGGCGGCTGGATCAGGGACAGCTGAGAAATATGCACAAGGACGCTGCTTATCACCGTGTGTCTGTGTTAAAACTGAGAGAGCACCACCATCCTTCTTGTGTATATAGAGTGTGAAAGTCTTAGTGTAGTCTGGAGTTCCTAATACTGGTGAAGAACAAAGAGCTTGACGCAACTGTTGGAAAGCATGCTGGCATTCAGTAGTCCATGGGAGGGGCATCGTAGTATCTTTAGTCAAAATGACAAACAAGGGTTTAACAATGTGAGAAAAGCTAGTGATCCACTGCCTACAGAAAGAAGTAAGGCCAATCAGTGCACGAACATCCTTCTGAGTATGGGGCACAGGCGTGTCTAAAATAGCTTGAATGCGGTCTGGTGGGAGTGCACGTCCCTCCTTAGACAGGAGGTGACATAAAGAGGTAACCTGCTGTCTACAATATTGCAATTTCTTCCAGGAGACTTTGTGATGATGGGTTGCAAGAAATTATAGCAATAACAGTGTTCCTTCTTCACACTGCTCAGGGTTATCAGCAGCCAGCAGGATGTCTTCTACATATTGAATAAGAGCCACCCCTTTTGGCACAGGGAAAGAATCAAGCTGCCTTTTCAATGCCTGGCTATAAATGCTAGGACTCTCTGAATACCCTTGTGGAGCTCTACAAAATCGGAATGATCGATTATTCAAAGTGAAGCCGAACAAATAACGGCTGTCAGGATGAATAGGTATCGAGAAGAATGCATTCTTCTAATCGATCACACTGAATGTAGTTGCAGTAGGAGGAACCATAGTAAGAAGTGTCGTGATGTCAGAGACTACCGGATATTGGGGCACTACGATCTTCTTTACCTCTCGCAAGTCAATGAGGAGTTTATACATTTTAGAATCAGTGTCTTTTTTCAAAATATGAAGAATAGGGCTATTACAGGTATTGTAAGGGATGTCTTCCACAACCCCCACTGTAATCAAATCCTGAACAATGTATATCAATGCTTCTTCGCCTTCCCAAGATATTTTATATTGAGGTAGTCACGGCAAAGAAGCACCTTCTTTTACTTGAATATGTACTGGTGGGATAACAATTTATTCCACATTGGTATCTGATGTAGCCCACAAGGTACTAGGTAACGATGCCAAAGCAATATTCTCTTTAATAAGAAAAGACCTCTCACCCATTGGATAGTTATCGTTTAAAATAACACGCACACCCTCTGGGAAACAACGTATTGTAGCACAAAAATGTTTAAGCATATCGATACCCACAATGTTATTCGGCGTGTTAGGGGAAAGCAGAAATGGACATGTTGCAGTGAATTTATCAAGACTAAATGCAAGTGGCTGTGACAGTGGGCTAAGTGTAGGTGTCCCATCGAACCCTATCAATGTTATAATTGTGCCAGATAGGGGAGCCCTAGGAACAAATTGTTTAGACAGAGCACTACGAGTAGCTCCTGTATAAACCAGAAACTGATTAGTAAAACCCAAGATGTTTGCATCGATATAGGGACCCCTCTGATCTACTGGGACCTCAACCGGTTCCTTACCCCATCCTAGGCATTCCTATGCCTAATCAGAATCCTTAGGACCAGCAGCCGAATAATCAGACAATTTGTATTGGTTTCGTCTATCAAAGGTATTAAAAGAATTTGGATTGTGTTCAACTGCCTCAATTCTGATACGATTATCCATGCCTCCCCTATTTCCTGTGTTCCTTGGGCGGCTCCTCATACTTCCTCTACCCAACTGATACTGCTGACACCAGGGTGATACACATGTCCACCTCTACCACACATCTAAATGAGGAACCATAAACTTGAGCCAACATAACTTTCGTGTTTAGATCCTTAACCTTTTTATCCTCCTTGCCTTTTGCTTCCAATTCCTGTCGCTCATAATACCGAGCCATAGTCAAAAGGGAGATTGGGGAAAACGTAGTCCATGAACTCTCGCTGGCCTTTAGGCGGCTAGCTGTTTCTGGCAACATGTTAGCGACAAATTTGTCAACGAACAGATGCTTACCCGTGTCATCTGTCAGTGACTGCCCACTAAAATTATGGAATGTCTCTTCAAATCGTGTAAAGAAATCAGAAACTGACTCATCCGCTTTCTGTTTTAAAGATGCTAATGTAGTCCAATCTATTTTCTTAGGGGGCATAAGAGTTTTCAATTTAATCACAATAGCTTTGGGAAGATCTAATATCTCCTGTTCTGGTTTCTGCGCAGGCTCTCTAGCCGCAGATATTTCCTCTAAATGCATCCAAGTATCACCATTGGCTACATTATCATCTACCTTCCGAATTGATCTCCACATATCAGGGGGTAAAATAAGTCCAAAAAAACAAGTCAATATCTGGCAGAGTCATAGTACAGGAGCTAATAGCTCCTTCCACTTCTTTTTAAAAGAGGTAAGATTATATTCCTCCGTGAAGACCACTCCTGCGGACGGCCGTGTCTCTGATGAGCCCCAATAGTTGGGCACCAAACTGTGGAAATGTGCCTTTTCAGGGGCACACCAGTGCAGGGTTCACACTTAAGTTTGTCCACAGGTCCTTAGACTAACAAAGAAGAGATTGGCACTGAAGCTGGAATTCAAAATAACAAGTTTATTAATCACTCATGAGTGGGACTACATCAATACAACACCCTCAGGCACTGTAGGAGGTAGTACATGGAATACCAAAACGATGGCCCTTTTATACACAGTTTGTTGCAGAGTAAACATGTAGTTACAAATAGAAGGTACAGGCTGACACAGGATTAGCTATTGACTAACATGGGCAGATGGATATCACTTAGTCAGCAAAGTGGGAGGGGAAACAGATCTGCTTACTTCAGTAGGATATGATAGACAGTTACATTCTCAAACAGGTGCATTCTAGCAGCTATAGGCCTTTCTGAGCTCATACATTGCTCTGGCTCAGTACAGAAGGAGTTAACTAAGGGTGATGACTTAAGCAGAATAGAAAAGCAGGTAACAGTGAAGACGGCAGAATCACAAGGCTAACAATTGGATGCTGCAAACAAGATGGCTTCAGCTCATGCTAACAGCAATTATTTTCGATTTCCACACAGCGCTTTCAAGTCCCCGGGTCGGCGGTGGTGCAACAGTGCTTTTAAATAATGCAGCTCTGCACACAGGTCCCCAATGAGGTGCAGATACCCTTGCGCACAGCGTTACAGGGACAGTCCTGGCAGTCTTTGGGGTTCTTGTGATCCCCCAGTGACCAAGTGATTAGTTAGTCTTATTGTGGAGACACTCTGGAGGTGATGTCTTAGTTTCCCTCTGGCAGGGCAAGATCAGCAGGCAGGCAGGGCAACTCAGCTAGCTTGGGGCGGCAGTTCCTGGGAGCAGTCAGCCTCAGTAGATAGTGGCAATCCTCCTGACGCAGCGGTCTTTACTCCAGCAGAGTTTCTTCTTGATCCAGTGGTGTAACAAGGATTTGTGGCCAAGACCCTCTCTTTTATACCCTGTGTCTAGTCACTAGAAGGGGGCAGAAGCTTCTGGAAGGGTCTAGGGGGTTCTGGGGTGTTCCCTGCCTTCCCTGACCTGGCTCCTACCTGTCTACAGTGACAAAGGTAGGGTCATTAAGCCTATTCTGGGGCAGCTGGGCCAAGCCTAATCATGTGTAAAGGTGTGAATCACCACTCCCTCCTCACAGCCCAGGAAGGCTATCAGCATGCAGATGGGAAGGGGGAGTCTGCAGTGCACAAACTGAATGCAGGCAGGAAAATGTTCATTTCCTAAAAGTGGGATTTCTAAAGTAGTAGTGCCCAAACCCCATATATCACTAGAAAGGGTTCCCCGCTACGATTCCAACTATACCAAACATGATATACATATTAGGTCCCAGTCAGAAGTTATCCCATAGGGGAGTTCCCCGATGTTAGCCTATGGAGTGGTAGGCCTCACTGCGGTAGCACGGGCCTGGGGCAGGTATGCCAGTGTCACCATGTGTTTAGGGGAGAGCACCTGCACCTTGGCACTGCTTAGCAGTGGTAAGGTGCCCAGAGTCGGAAGACCAACAAAAATGTATGGCCAAGTGGGAGGCAGAAAGGGCAAAAATGTATTTTTAAGTTTCACCTGCCTCCGCGAACTGTATGATTCTGGCGCACATCTCTGTTTTAGAATGTTTGTAGATAAGGATTTTCATTCAAACTCATGGGTGCCCATGTAGCACCCAAGGAAAGGGCCCTTGATGCAAAGTAAGGCAGTAGCAGCAGCAGGGAGCTGTGAGCAGCCTACACCGCTCTGTGCTATGGCAGAGGAGCCCATGGTAGGACGGGACGGCGCTGACTCATCCGTACTCCTGCATCAGTCTGTGCTGCATATTCACTGGCATAGCTCCTCGCTGTCTACCCTACACCCTCTCTCTGCTCCTCGGTCACTTCTTCCATTGCCTAGCTGCTCTCTGACTTCACGCATTGTTTGTGGAGGAGGCTGGCAGCCAGCCCTGCTCCCTCTTAGTGCTCTCCTCGCACCTGTGAACATTTTCACACAAAGCCTCAGCTCTGGTGACACCCTCCACCCCGTCTAAGATGCTGAAAAAGAAACGAAGAACCCCATGAACTGCAAGACAAGGGCCATATGTAGGTAGAACCGAATTTGCGATTCTGAAATTGCGTTTTTTAGCGAATCGCAATTTCGGAATCGTAAATTCCGATGTAGGTATAATTTCGCTATTATTTAGCGATTCCCTAAAAATCGCAGAATATTTTTGCGATTACCCAAATTGCGATTCCTTAATTGCGAAATCGCAAATAAGGAATCGCAAAAACGGTAATCTGCAATTTAGGTGCAGAATGATTACATCACACCCAGGAAGTGTGACTGCCCATGCTGCACCTGATTGCCTGCAGCTGTGAGTGCGCCAGTAGCTGTGTCAGAGCCAGTGTGGAGAGGAGAACAGTTTTGCACAGCTTTTGGAAACCAGCCAAATGGAGTCCCAGGGGCCTGAGAACCAGCATGATGAACCAGCAAGGAAGAGGAAACATAAATTCAGTGACAGGGAGCTGGAGGTCCTCACACAGGAGGTTGTCACCAGCCATGATCTCCTTTTTGGGAAGAGTTCCCTACGAGTTCCAGAGGCCAGAAAGCGCAAGATATGGAGTGACATCCAAGAGAAAGTCAATGCCATTGGTGTCACACACCGCAGTGTCGAGGACCTACGAAAAAGGTGGTATGACATGCGGCAGAGGTCAAAGGAGAGGGTGGCCACAAGACTTGCAGAGGCCAAAATAAACGGTGGGGGGCCTTCCACTGCAACAGAACCAACGCCCCTGGAGGAGCTGGTGGAGGGCACACTGCAGCCTGAGAGTGTGAGTGGAGTGGCTGACCTGGACAGCTCAGAACACACAGACACCAGACAAGGTAAGATGCATTCCAAAACACCCTGATACATCCCCAACCCACCCCCAACCCCCATGAGGCAACCTGACTGCAACTCCAGTACATGTCACACAGCACACCCAGAAATGCATTATGGGAGACGTAGTCACATGCACTGATAACTGTGCCAGTGAGACACAGCCAGGTGGAATAGGGAGGACTCCATCATGCAGATAGTGACAAAGACAGATAGTACCCATGTGAATTTATTGTGTAAAACTAATGCATTACAAATGCCACACAGGACACAGAACTAATGTGTGCCATTCAATCCACAGCACCACCACCAACACAGGATAGTGAGGCTGAATGCGAGGCAACAGCTGAGATGGAGGACGAGGCAGGCCAGGAGGAGCAGGGCGAAGCCAGAACTGCAGGCACAGCACCATGCAGGGGCCGCAATGTTGTACCACCACTACCATTGTTGGAGGCACAGGCACCAGACACAGCAGAGGAGCAACAGCCAGTGCACAGGCAGCGTGCAGAACAGCACCAACCACAGTCCCCTGAACACTCCAGAGTAGGGAGGGGGATGAGACGCAGGGCACACCCGTCCACCAGCACTGCTCCTGGTGAAGAGGACACGGTGTTCTCGGGCCTTGAGGGCAGCATACTCAAGCAACAGCACCTGCAAGTAAAGGGGATACGGTCAATCCAACGGCAAATGGCTGCACATAACCACAACATGACCGAGTTGCGCGCAGGTGTAATGGCCATGACTGGTGCATTGGAGGGCCTGTGCAGGAAGATCGTGAGGGACAGGGCAACCCGGCGCCGGGAGAGACATCGCCTACACACACGGCTGGACCTATACACCAGGGCAGTGAACCGCCAGTCAACCGCCACATCCCTGCTGGCCAGAAGATGTGTCAGGATGCAGCACGAGATGGCCCACTGCTGCCAGGACGTTGGCAGGGTCCTGGTGCAAGTTACACATGCGGTGGACCAGATGCACGCAACTGCCACGGGTGGCATAGGCACACTTGGTGCCACGGACACTGATGAACAATCAAGCAGGAGCAGCATCACTCCCCCAATTCCACAGGACAGACGCCGGAGTGCACGCCAGGGCAGAGTGGATGATGACTCCAGGGAGGGCAGTGCGCAGGCACAGCGAGGCTCAACAGGCCGTGCACGGAGGAGGTGAAGGGACACAAGGGACTAATGGCCATGTGTGACGCAACACAGTCAATGATGACTCAGCGGCTGATGGTAGTTAGTGCACTGTGACACAAACAAGTGCATGCAGGGACTATAAAGTCACAATGTATGATACCTTTATTCCTGAAGATAAGGAAATAAACATCCCTGTAAGAAACAAATCAGTCGCATTGTGTCCTCATTACTCACTTAGAAGTAGTTTTGTGTGATCTCATCTCGTCTCATGCGTCCGGCAGCAGCACCAATACCACCTGCCGGACCGCGATGTGGTGCTGGTCCATCCTCATCTGATGATTCAGAGTTTGTCAGGTCCACTGGGGTTCCTTTTTTGGTAGCGATGTTGTGTAGCATAGCACAGGCAACCACAATTTTGCAACATGTCTCCGGGCTGTACTGTAGCGCTCCTCCACTCTTATGGAGGCATCGAAAACGGCTCTTTAGGATTCCAAAGGTCCTCTCAATGGCACAGCGTGTGGCTCTGTGTGCGCTGTTGTACCTCCTCTCACCTGCAGTTGCTGGATTCAGGTACGGTGTGAGGATGTAGTCTCGTACAGCATACGCACTGTCACCTGCGGGGCATAAGCAGATTCAGGGTCAATAGTGTCCTGCCACTGCATCACTCTACTGCCACTGTGTGTGTTTGGCATGCATTTACCTAGCAGGTAGCCCTCTCCAAAGTCACCATTTGTGAGTCTACGATGTAATGCACAGTGGCGAAACATAAATGAGTCGTGTGTGCTTCCAGGGTATTTGGCCACAATATCAGGGATTATATGTTGGGCATTGCACACTACCTGGACGTTCAGGGAATGATATGACTTCCTGTTGCGAAATACATACTCATTATGTGATGGGGGAGAGATTGCGACATGGGTCCCATCTACGCAGCCAATGACATGGGGGAATTGGGCAATTTGGTAGAAATCCTGCTTGGTCTGATCTAGTGCCTGTGGTGTGCTAGGAAATTGTATGTGGTGATGCAGCCTCTGTACCATTGCATCCAAGAAAGCGTGGAGGAAGCGCGACAGTGCACTTTGCGAGACACCACCTGCTGTGGCAATGACCCCCTGAAAACTCCCTGATGCCAGGAGGTGCAGTGAGCACAGCACCTGCACATGGGTGGGAATGGAGTGTGCCCTGCGTGTGGGGTGTTGCAGTATGGGTGTCAGCTCCTCTATTAAATCCAGGATGCTGTGTGGGTGCAGCCTGTAGTTCACATGGATCTCCTCATCGGTCAGTTGGAAGAGGGTGATGCGTGTTCTGTAGATCCTTTCCTGGCGTCTCCTTCTCTGCATGGCATCCCTGGTTCGCAGCCTCCTGGCTATCACGTACAGGTCAGCCATGGTGTGAAGTACCTGTGGCATTGTGGGCCTGTTTAAATAGGTTGCACTTGGTTACCACCTGCTCAGAGTTGGTGGTAATTGAGAAGTGCTAAACTGCGATTATTGAGGAATCGCTATTAGCGATTTTTCTGAAAATCTGATTTAGTGAATACGCAATTTGCGATTTTGGTAATTGCGATTTCCGCAAATACTGCGACGCAGACTGCGATTACGCTAGATTATTCGCAAACTAAGCTTTACGCTAAATTGCTAATCGCTAAATTAGCGATTCGCTCCTTTTTGCGGCGGACACCTCTCCTATATAGGTGCAGTCAGTTTTGCGATCGCAAACACCAAGATTCTTGCGATTCGCAGTGTTTGCGATCGCAAAAGTGTTTCCTACATATGGCCCCAAGATTTTATCACAGAAAAGCTGTTTTTTTACAATGTTGTTTTTGTTCTTCGGTCCAGGACAATCCCGCTGGCTCGTGGGTTGTTTAATAATTGTCTAACAATAGTGTGCATTCTTTGGGCTTTATAACTTGTTTGCCACACAAATGCCTAAGCAGACTTTCCGTACCTCGCCATAATACAGTCTGTGCATTGCAGCACTCGTCACTTGCCAGTACTCGCTATTGTTAGATGTAGTTTTCCAGTACTGGCTGGTTTAAGTGTGCCAGCAGGTGCAGGGCCAAGGGTTACACAAACATAGTGCACTATGTTTCGCAGTTCCCAGTGTATCCCTGAGTAATGCGCTCAGGATCACACATTTTTTGGTCCCAGTTCGAAAGAGTGTATTCAAATTCAGGACTGCTGGATCCTCTGTGAGGTGCTTCTGCCTGCTCCAGTCTATGTTCCTGCAGCACAGCAGGAGAACGGCATCTTCATTATTGATGTAATAATACAGACTATACCGTCTTCCTCACACTGTCCTGTGCACCACACACCACACCCTCATTTTCTTTTTTCCTGTTCTCCATCTCATCTGTCTTCTTTCGAATTTCATTCCTTCTGCTGCTCTAGCTCTCCCCTCAACCCCATTGTTCTCGTGTCTCTCACATTCTTTACCTCTCTACCCGTTTCCTCTCTCCTCATCACTGCTGGCCTTCCCTTTTGCTCAGTTGCTCATTTTTTCTCCCATCCTCTCTCAATTTTCCTTGCTCCCTCTCTCATGACCATTTCTCATTTCACACATGATTTCCCCCACTTCCTACTGTTATAATCTCTCTTTCTATCTCCTTATTTCTTCCTTGTCTTTCACTGCTCTCCTTTTCCCCTCTTTCCCGTTTCTCTCTTTCTCCCTTGGTACGCTCCACTTCCCCCTGTGCATATGGTTCGGTCTTAGAACGCTTGCAGGAGTGCACCTTAGAATGTTCGTGCGCTGCTGCCTGAGGAGCGTCGATGCTGGTTTGAGGAATGTGCCTAATAAATAATCCTACCTCTTTTTCACTCCTGCTTCGTGAACTCATTTTAATACCTACCTTTTCCCACTCCTCTACTATCTCTAAGTATATGTCCCTCTCTCTGTCTCCTTATATACCTCTCTCCCCATCTCCTTCATGTCTCCCAGTACTCACCCCTTCTTATTTCTCATTCTTCCTTATCATGACTCCCTTTACAATTCTTTTCCTCTTACTTTTCTTCCTCCACTCACCCTACCTCCATCTTGCCCTCCCTCTCCACCTCTGCCCTCCTTCTGCTGGACCGCTTCCCTCCTATGTGGAGTGCAGGCGCTGGGTGCCATATGCCCTCTTTGTATCCCAAGTGATATGTTTAATGTGTGTCACAGACATACAAACACACACAGCTGTGCCACTCCCACGAGTGGAATAGTGCCACCTGAAAGGTTTTTCTAATGCGAATCCCTGCTCATTACGTAACCAGCTACCTATGTCATTATCATATGAAATATCTTTATTGATGTTATATCGTCACTTTCACAATTGCTCTATCACCTTTCTTGCTTTCCATATTTACTAGGAACTGCACCATTTTCCCACTCTTTTTTTCAAAATGTTCTCTGTAGGGGGTGAAAAGCCTCTCGAACCCTGCTGAGGGTTGTGGGCTCGCTCGCTTGCCACTGGGCACTCATCTAGCACTTTTACCCCTCACCATTTTAAATGTCACCAGCCACCACTGGAGGAGAACCTGCCAAACTGCAAAGCGTTAACTTTTCTAATAGAAGATAAGACAGGCGTGTTCCAATTTGTCCAAGAAAGTACATTTTCGGCTTTCTTTCATCAGGTCGCCCCCTTGCAGTCCCACGAGGTTTCATTACTCATCGCATAACTCCCGTAACCGCTGACCGTGATGGGGAGATGCATGCTGTCGGTGACGTCCGGCCATCCATCTCTGTTCATTATGCATTCTTTTTCCTCGAGCCTTGCTTGCTTATTTGTGTTTTCAGGATTCCCCCCGGCAGCCCTCTGCCCCTTTACCCCCCTTTCGGCTGTGCATTTTCGTATCCGAACAGCGCGTCATCTGATTACCCGCCACCGCAACGCGCAATAAATACCGCACACAAGGGCTGGAGGAAGGAGGGTGCCGGCGGGGGGAGGGGGTGTTAGAACGAACATAGAAGTAGTGAGACAGCTCGGAAACACTGCATGAACAGGGGTCTCGTGAGCACGCGAGAGACGCGAGGCGATTGTCTTTGCAACCAATCTGCAGATTCCCGAGGGTCCAACTTGCAGCATTTTGTAGAAACATTATATAACCTCATTGCAACTTTTGGAGGTAATATGGAGCTTGTTATCTGTTGTGCGCGGTCTACAGAGGCCTGGGAAGTGTTGCAAAACCCACAGAGCAGCGGCTTCTTTTATGTCGATTATACCAGACCCAGTACATGTTTTTCTGGGACAGATTAGTTCTAATGTGTCCCTCCTGGGATGCGTCGATGCTAACGAACGCAACCACGACTCTTTGTAAAGGAGAACAGGAGGCACAATACAATAAGCAGGTACACATCCGCTAGAGCGCCTAATTAGATCCAAGAACCACTTCTAGGCACTATCAAAAAAGACTATACTGAAGGCATCTGGAGAAGGCACTCGATGCAGAACAGGTTCAGTTTTTATTTGCGAGAGGCCTCAGAGTTTAGGGCCACAGAGGATGGGTCTACATTGGTCCCCAATATATAAAACATAAGAGAGAGGTAGAAGAAATGTGCCACTGGAACACAAATGGCCCAATACCCGCGTCTTAATTTCCACCAATGCTACGATTTAAAAGCAATAGGCAATGCGTGACTTTTCCAGCTGTGAGTTAATCGGTCTCCTCTTGACCCAATCCTTGTCTTGCATAAAACGTTCTAACTATGGCATTTTTAGAGACTGGTGTAAGGAAACAGTATAATTTGGTAAACTGCCCTGCCATCTTGATCGTTCAGTATATTTGCCATTTACTTAGTTTAGGTTTAGGCGAATGACAGCGGTAATCTACTGCAACCATCTACAGTTTCCTTAGGTGAATGACAGCGGTAATCTACTGCAACCATCTACAGTTTTCTTAGGTGAATGACAGCGGTAATCTACTGCAACCATCTACATTTTCCTTAGGTGAATGACAGCGGTAATCTACTGCAACCATCTACAGTTTCCTTAGGTGAATGACAGCAGTAATCTACTGCAGCAATCTACAGTTTCCTTAGGTGAATGACAGCGGTAATCTACTGCAGCCATCTACAGTTTCCTTAGGTGAATGACAGCGCTAATCTACTGCAACCATCTACAGTTTCCTTAAGTGAATGACAGTGGTAATCTACTGCAGCCATCTACAGTTTCCTTAGGTGCCACCGGAACACAAATGGCGCAATACCCGCGTCTTAATTTCCACCAATACTACGATTTAAAAGCAATAGGCAATGCGTGACTTTTCCAGCTGTGAGTTAATCGGTCACCTCTTGACCCAATCATTGTCTTGCATAAAACGTTCTAACTATGGCATTTTTAGAGACTGGTGTAAGGAAACACTATAATTTGGTAAACTGCCCTGCCATCTTGATCGTTCAGTACATTTGCCATTTACTTAGTTTAGGTTTAGGCGAATGACAGCGGTTATCTACTGCAGCCATCTACAGTTTTCTTAGGTGAATGACAGCGGTAATCTACTGCAACCATCTACATTTTCCTTAGGTGAATGACAGCGGTAATCTACTGCAACCATCTACAGTTTCCTTAGGTGAATGACAGCGGTAATCTACTGCAACCATCTACAGTTTCCTTAGGTGAATGACAGCGGTAATCTACTGCAACCATCTACAGTTTTCTTAGGTGAATGACAGCGGTAATCTACTGCAACCATCTACATTTTCCTTAGGTGAATGACAGCGGTAATCTACTGCAGCCATCTACAGTTTCCTTAGGTGAATGACAGCAGTAATCTACTGCAGCCATCTACAGTTTCCTTAGGTGAATGACAGCGGTAATCTACTGCAACCATCTACATTTTCCTTAGGTGAATGACAGCGGTAATCTACTGCAACCATCTACAGTTTCCTTAGGTGAATGACAGCGGTAATCTACTGCAACCATCTAAAGTTTCCTTAGGTGAATGACAGCAGTAATCTACTGCAACCATCTACATTTTCCTTAGGTGAATGACAGTGGTAATCTACTGCAACCATCTACATTTTCCTTAGGTGAATAACAGCGGTTATCTACTGCAGCCATCTACAGTTTCCTTAGGTGAATGACAGCGGTAATCTACTGCAGCCATCTACAGTTTCCGTAGGTGAATGACAGCGGTAATCTACTACAGCCATCTACAGTTTCCTTAGGTGAATGACAGCGGTAATCTACTGCAACCATCTACAGTTTCCTTAAGTGAATGACAGTGGTAATCTACTGCAACCATCTACAGTTTCCTTAGGTGAAGGACAGCGGTAATCTACTGCAACCATCTACAGTTTCCTTAGGTGAACGACAGCGGTAATCTACTGCAACCATCTACAGTTTCCTTAGGTGAATGACAGCAGTAATCTACTGCAGCCATCTACAGTTTTCTTATGTGAATGACAGCGGTAATCTGCTGCAACCATCTACAGTTTCCTTAGGTGAATGACAGCGGTAACCTACTGCAACCATCTACAGTTTTCTTAGGTGCCACCGGAACACAAATGGCGCAATACCCGTGTCTTAATTTCCACCAATACTACGATTTAAAAGCAATAGGCAATGCGTGACTTTTCCAACTGTGAGTTAATCGGTCACCTCTTGACCCAGTCCTTGTCTTGCATAAAACGTTCTAACTATGGCATTTTTAGAGACTGGTGTAAGGAAACAGTATAATTTGGTAAACTGCCCTGCCATCTTGATCGTTCAGTACATTTGCCATTTACTTAGTTTAGGTTTAGGCGAATGACAGCGGTTATCTACTGCAGCCATCTACAGTTTTCTTAGGTGAATGACAGCGGTAATCTACTGCAACCATCTACAGTTTCCTTAGGTGAATGACAGCGGTAATCTACTGCAACCATCTACAGTTTTCTTAGGTGAATGACAGCGGTAATCTACTGCAACCATCTACATTTTCCTTAGGTGAATGACAGCGGTAATCTACTGCAGCCATCTACAGTTTCCTTAGGTGAATGACAGCAGTAATCTACTGCAGCCATCTACAGTTTCCTTAGGTGAATGACAGCGGTAATCTATTGCAGCCATCTACAGTTTCCTTAGGTGAATGACAGCGTTAATCTACTGCAACCATCTACAGTTTCCTTAAGTGAATGACAGTGGTAATCTACTGCAGCCATCTACAGTTTCCTTAGGTGCCACCGGAACACAAATGGTGCAATACCCGCGTCTTAATTTCCACCAATACTACGATTTAAAAGCAATAGGCAATGCGTGACTTTTCCAGCTGTGAGTTAATCGGTCACCTCTTGACCCAATCCTTGTCTTGCATAAAACGTTCTAACTATGGCATTTTTAGAGACTGGTGTAAGGAAACAGTATAATTTGGTAAACTGCCCTGCCATCTTGATCGTTCAGTACATTTGCCATTTACTTAGTTTAGGTTTAGGCGAATGACAGCGGTAATCTACTGCAACCATCTACAGTTTCCTTAGGTGAATGACAGCGGTAATCTACTGCAACCATCTACAGTTTTGTTAGGTGAATGACAGCGGTAATCTACTGCAACCATCTACATTTTCCTTAGGTGAATGACAGCGGTAATCTACTGCAGCCATCTACAGTTTCCTTAGGTGAATGACAGCAGTAATCTACTGCAGCCATCTACAGTTTCCTTAGGTGAATGACAGCGGTAATCTACTGCAGCCATCTACAATTTCCTTAGGTGAATGACAGCGTTAATCTACTGCAACCATCTACAGTTTCCTTAAGTGAATGACAGTGGTAATCTACTGCAGCCATCTACAGTTTCCTTAGGTGCCACCGGAACACAAATGGCGCAATACCCGCATCTTAATTTCCACCAATACTACGATTTAAAAGCAATAGGCAATGCGTGACTTTTCCAGCTGTGAGTTAATCGGTCACCTCTTGACCCAGTCCTTGTCTTGCATAAAACGTTCTAACTATGGCATTTTTAGAGACTGGTGTAAGGAAACAGTATAATTTGGTAAACTGCCCTGCCATCTTGATCGTTCAGTACATTTGCCATTTACTTAGTTTAGGTTTAGGTGAATGACAGCGGTAATCTACTGCAACCATCTACATTTTCCTTAGGTGAATGACAGCGGTAATCTACTGCAACCATCTACATTTTCCTTAGGTGAATGACAGCGGTAATCTACTGCAACCATCTACAGTTTCCTTAGGTGAATGACAGCGGTAATCTACTGCAACCATCTAAAGATTCCTTAGGTGAATGACAGCAGTAATCTACTGCAACCATCTACATTTTCCTTAGGTGAATGACAGCGGTAATCTACTGCAACCATCTACATTTTCCTTAGGTGAATGACAGCGGTTATCTACTGCAGCCATCTACAGTTTCCTTAGGTGAATGACAGCGGTAATCTACTGCAGCCATCTACAGTTTCCTTAGGTGAATGACAGCGGTAATCTACTGCAGCCATCTACAGTTTCCTTAGGTGAATGACAGCGGTAATCTACTGCAACCATCTACAGTTTCCTTAAGTGAATGACAGTGGTAATCTACTGCAACCATCTACTGTTTCCTTAGGTGAAGGACAGCGGTAATCTACTGCAACCATCTACAGTTTCCTTAGGTGAACGACAGCGGTAATCTACTGCAACCATCTACAGTTTCCTTAGGTGAATGACAGCAGTAATCTACTGCAACCATCTACATTTTCCTTAGGTGAATGACAGCGGTTATCTACTGCAGCCATCTACAGTTTCCTTAGGTGAATGACAGCGGTAATCTACTGCAGCCATCTACAGTTTCCTTAGGTGAATGACAGCGGTAATCTACTGCAGCCATCTACAGTTTCCTTAGGTGAATGACAGCGGTAATCTACTGCAACCATCTACAGTTTCCTTAAGTGAATGACAGTGGTAATCTACTGCAACCATCTACAGTTTCCTTAGGTGAAGGACAGCGGTAATCTACTGCAACCATCTACAGTTTCCTTAGGTGAACGACAGCGGTAATCTACTGCAACCATCTACAGTTTCCTTAGGTGAATGACAGCAGTAATCTACTGCAGCCATCTACAGTTTTCTTATGTGAATGACAGCGGTAATCTACTGCAACCATCTACAGTTTCCTTAGGTGAATGACAGCGGTAACCTACTGCAACCATCTACAGTTTTCTTAGGTGCCACCGGAACACAAATGGCGCAATACCCGTGTCTTAATTTCCACCAATACTACGATTTAAAAGCAATAGGCAATGCGTGACTTTTCCAGCTGTGAGTTAATCGGTCACCTCTTGACCCAGTCCTTGTCTTGCATAAAACGTTCTAACTATGGCATTTTTAGAGACTGGTGTAAGGAAACAGTATAATTTGGTAAACTGCCCTGCCATCTTGATCGTTCAGTACATTTGCCATTTACTTAGTTTAGGTTTAGGCGAATGACAGCGGTTATCTACTGCAGCCATCTACAGTTTTCTTAGGTGAATGACAGCGGTAATCTACTGCAACCATCTACAGTTTCCTTAGGTGAATGACAGCGGTAATCTACTGCAACCATCTACAGTTTTCTTAGGTGAATGACAGCGGTAATCTACTGCAACCATCTACATTTTCCTTAGGTGAATGACAGCGGTAATCTACTGCAGCCATCTACAGTTTCCTTAGGTGAATGACAGCAGTAATCTACTGCAGCCATCTACAGTTTCCTTAGGTGAATGACAGCGGTAATCTACTGCAGCCATCTACAGTTTCCTTAGGTGAATGACAGCGTTAATCTACTGCAACCATCTACAGTTTCCTTAAGTGAATGACAGTGGTAATCTACTGCAGCCATCTACAGTTTCCTTAGGTGCCACCGGAACACAAATGGCGCAATACCCGCGTCTTAATTTCCACCAATACTACGATTTAAAAGCAATAGGCAATGCGTGACTTTTCCAGCTGTGAGTTAATCGGTCACCTCTTGACCCAATCCTTGTCTTGCATAAAACGTTCTAACTATGGCATTTTTAGAGACTGGTGTAAGGAAACAGTATAATTTGGTAAACTGCCCTGCCATCTTGATCGTTCAGTACATTTGCCATTTACTTAGTTTAGGTTTAGGCGAATGACAGCGGTAATCTACTGCAACCATCTACAGTTTCCTTAGGTGAATGACAGCGGTAATCTACTGCAACCATCTACAGTTTTGTTAGGTGAATGACAGCGGTAATCTACTGCAACCATCTACATTTTCCTTAGGTGAATGACAGCGGTAATCTACTGCAGCCATCTACAGTTTCCTTAGGTGAATGACAGCAGTAATCTACTGCAGCCATCTACAGTTTCCTTAGGTGAATGACAGCGGTAATCTACTGCAGCCATCTACAGTTTCCTTAGGTGAATGACAGCGTTAATCTACTGCAACCATCTACAGTTTCCTTAAGTGAATGACAGTGGTAATCTACTGCAGCCATCTACAGTTTCCTTAGGTGCCACCGGAACACAAATGGCGCAATACCCGCGTCTTAATTTCCACCAATACTACGATTTAAAAGCAATAGGCAATGCGTGACTTTTCCAGCTGTGAGTTAATCGGTCACCTCTTGACCCAGTCCTTGTCTTGCATAAAACGTTCTAACTATGGCATTTTTAGAGACTGGTGTAAGGAAACAGTATAATTTGGTAAACTGCCCTGCCATCTTGATCGTTCAGTACATTTGCCATTTACTTAGTTTAGGTTTAGGTGAATGACAGCGGTAATCTACTGCAACCATCTACATTTTCCTTAGGTGAATGACAGCGGTAATCTACTGCAACCATCTACAATTTCCTTAGGTGAATGACAGCGGTAATCTACTGCAACCATCTACAGTTTCCTTAGGTGAATGACAGCGGAAATCTACTGCAACCACCTAAAGTTTCCTTAGGTGAATGACAGCAGTAATCTACTGCAACCATCTACATTTTCCTTAGGTGAATGACAGCGGTAATCTACTGCAACCATCTACATTTTCCTTAGGTGAATGACAGCGGTTATCTACTGCAGCCATCTACAGTTTCCTTAGGTGAATGACAGCGGTAATCTACTGCAGCCATCTACAGTTTCCTTAGGTGAATGACAGCGGTAATCTACTGCAGCCATCTACAGTTTCCTTAGGTGAATGACAGCGGTAATCTACTGCAACCATCTACAGTTTCCTTAAGTGAATGACAGTGGTAATCTACTGCAACCATCTACTGTTTCCTTAGGTGAAGGACAGCGGTAATCTACTGCAACCATCTACAGTTTCCTTAGGTGAACGACAGCGGTAATCTACTGCAACCATCTACAGTTTCCTTAGGTGAATGACAGCAGTAATCTACTGCAACCATCTACAGTTTTCTTATGTGAATGACAGCGGTAATCTACTGCAACCATCTACAGTTTCCTTAGGTGAATGACAGCGGTAACCTACTGCAACCATCTACAGTTTTCTTAGGTGGCACCGGAACACAAATGGCGCAATACCCGTGTCTTAATTTCCACCAATACTACGATTTAAAAGCAATAGGAAATGCGTGACTTTTCCAGCTGTGAGTTAATCGGTCACCTCTTGACCCAGTCCTTGTCTTTCATAAAACGTTCTAACTATGGCATTTTTAGAGACTGGTGTAAGGAAACAGTATAATTTGGTAAACTGCCCTGCCATCTTGATTGTTCAGTACATTTGCCATTTACTTAGTTTAGGTTTAGGCGAATGACAGCGGTAATCTACTGCAACCATCTACAGTTTCCTTAGGTGAATGACAGCGGTAATCTACTGCAACCATCTACAGTTTCCTTAGGTGAATGACAGCAGTACTCTACTGCAACCATCTACATTTTCCTTAGGTGAATGACAGCGGTAATCTGCTGCAACCATCTACAGTTTCCTTAGGTGAATGACAGCGGTAATCTACTGCAGCCATCTACAGTTTCCTTAGGTGAATGACAGCGTTAATCTACTGCAACCATCTACAGTTTCCTTAAGTGAATGACAGTGGTAATCTACTGCAGCCATCTACAGTTTCCTTAGGTGCCACCGGAACACAAATGGCGCAATACCCGCGTCTTAATTTCCACCAATACTACGATTTAAAAGCAATAGGCAATGCGTGACTTTTCCAGCTGTGAGTTAATCGGTCACCTCTTGACCCAATCCTTGTCTTGCATAAAACGTTCTAACTATGGCATTTTTAGAGACTGGTGTAAGGAAACAGTATAATTTGGTAAACTGCCCTGCCATCTTGATCGTTCAGTACATTTGCCATTTACTTAGTTTAGGTTTAGGCGAATGACAGCGGTAATCTACTGCAACCATCTACAGTTTCCTTAGGTGAATGACAGCGGTAATCTACTGCAACCATCTACAGTTTTGTTAGGTGAATGACAGCGGTAATCTACTGCAACCATCTACATTTTCCTTAGGTGAATGACAGCGGTAATCTACTGCAGCCATCTACAGTTTCCTTAGGTGAATGACAGCAGTAATCTACTGCAGCCATCTACAGTTTCCTTAGGTGAATGACAGCGGTAATCTACTGCAGCCATCTACAGTTTCCTTAGGTGAATGACAGCGTTAATCTACTGCAACCATCTACAGTTTCCTTAAGTGAATGACAGTGGTAATCTACTGCAGCCATCTACAGTTTCCTTAGGTGCCACCGGAACACAAATGGCGCAATACCCGCGTCTTAATTTCCACCAATACTACGATTTAAAAGCAATAGGCAATGCGTGACTTTTCCAGCTGTGAGTTAATCGGTCACCTCTTGACCCAGTCCTTGTCTTGCATAAAACGTTCTAACTATGGCATTTTTAGAGACTGGTGTAAGGAAACAGTATAATTTGGTAAACTGCCCTGCCATCTTGATCGTTCAGTACATTTGCCATTTACTTAGTTTAGGTTTAGGTGAATGACAGCGGTAATCTACTGCAACCATCTACATTTTCCTTAGGTGAATGACAGCGGTAATCTACTGCAACCATCTACAATTTCCTTAGGTGAATGACAGCGGTAATCTACTGCAACCATCTACAGTTTCCTTAGGTGAATGACAGCGGTAATCTACTGCAACCACCTAAAGTTTCCTTAGGTGAATGACAGCAGTAATCTACTGCAACCATCTACATTTTCCTTAGGTGAATGACAGCGGTAATCTACTGCAACCATCTACATTTTCCTTAGGTGAATGACAGCGGTTATCTACTGCAGCCATCTACAGTTTCCTTAGGTGAATGACAGCGGTAATCTACTGCAGCCATCTACAGTTTCCTTAGGTGAATGACAGCGGTAATCTACTGCAGCCATCTACAGTTTCCTTAGGTGAATGACAGCGGTAATCTACTGCAACCATCTACAGTTTCCTTAAGTGAATGACAGTGGTAATCTACTGCAACCATCTACTGTTTCCTTAGGTGAAGGACAGCGGTAATCTACTGCAACCATCTACAGTTTCCTTAGGTGAACGACAGCGGTAATCTACTGCAACCATCTACAGTTTCCTTAGGTGAATGACAGCAGTAATCTACTGCAACCATCTACAGTTTTCTTATGTGAATGACAGCGGTAATCTACTGCAACCATCTACAGTTTCCTTAGGTGAATGACAGCGGTAACCTACTGCAACCATCTACAGTTTTCTTAGGTGGCACCGGAACACAAATGGCGCAATACCCGTGTCTTAATTTCCACCAATACTACGATTTAAAAGCAATAGGAAATGCGTGACTTTTCCAGCTGTGAGTTAATCGGTCACCTCTTGACCCAGTCCTTGTCTTTCATAAAACGTTCTAACTATGGCATTTTTAGAGACTGGTGTAAGGAAACAGTATAATTTGGTAAACTGCCCTGCCATCTTGATTGTTCAGTACATTTGCCATTTACTTAGTTTAGGTTTAGGCGAATGACAGCGGTAATCTACTGCAACCATCTACAGTTTCCTTAGGTGAATGACAGCGGTAATCTACTGCAACCATCTACAGTTTCCTTAGGTGAATGACAGCAGTACTCTACTGCAACCATCTACATTTTCCTTAGGTGAATGACAGCGGTAATCTGCTGCAACCATCTACATTTTCCTTAGGTGAATGACAGCGGTAATCTACTGCAACCATCTACATTTTCCTTAGGTGAATGACAGCGGTAATCTACTGCAGCCATCTACAGTTTCCTTAGGTGAATGACAGCGGTAATCTACTGCAGCCATCTACAGTTTCATTAGGTGAATCACAGCGGTAATCTACTTCAGCCATCTACAGTTTCCTTAGGTGAATGACAGCGTTAATCTACTGCAACCATCTACAGTTTCCTTAAGTGAATGACAGTGGTAATCTACTGCAACCATCTACAGTTTCCTTAGGTGAAGGACAGCGGTAATCTACTGCAACCATCTACAGTTTCCTTAGGTGAATGACAGCGGAAATCTACTGCAGCCATCTACAGTTTCCTTAGGTGATTGACAGCAGTAATCTACTGCAGCCATCTACAGTTTTCTTAGGTGAATGACAGCGGTAATCTACTGCAACCATCTACAGTTTCCTTAGGTGAATGACAGCGGTAATCTACTGCAACCATCTACAGTTTCCTTAGGTGAATGACAGCAGTAATCTACTGCAGCCATCTACAGTTTTCTTAGGTGAATGACAGCGGTAATCTACTGCAACCATCTACAGTTTCCTTAGGTGCCACCGGAACACAAATGGCGCAATACCTGTGTCTTAATTTCCACCAATAATACGATTTAAAAGCAATAGGCAATGCGTGACTTTTCCAGCTGTGAGTTAATCGGTAACCTCTTGACCCAATCCTTGTCTTGCATAAAACGTTCTAACTATGGCATTTTTAGAGACTGGTGTAAGGAAACAGTATAATATGGTAAACTGCCCTGCCATCTTGATCGTTCAGTACATTTGCCATTTACTTAGTTTAGGTTTAGGCGAATGACAGCGGTAATCTACTACAACCATCTACAGTTTCCTTAGGTGAATGACAGCGGTAATCTACTGCAACCATCTACAGTTTTCTTAGGTGAATGACAGCGGTAATCTACTGCAACCATCTACAGTTTTCTTAGGTGAATGACAGCGGTAATCTACTGCAACCATCTACAGTTTTGTTAGGTGAATGACAGCGGTAATCTACTGCAACCATCTACATTTTCCTTAGGTGAATGACAGCGGTAATCTACTGCAGCCATCTACAGTTTCCTTAGGTGAATGACAGCAGTAATCTACTGCAGCCATCTACAGTTTCCTTAGGTGAATGACAGCGGTAATCTACTGCAGCCATCTACAGTTTCCTTAGGTGAATGACAGCGGTAATCTACTGCAACCATCTACAGTTTCCTTAAGTGAATGACAGTGGTAATCTACTGCAGCCATCTACAGTTTCCTTAGGTGCCACCGGAACACAAATGGCGCAATACCCGCGTCTTAACTTCCACCAATACTACGATTTAAAAGCAATAGGCAATGCGTGACTTTTCCAGCTGTGAGTTAATCGGTCACCTCTTGACCCAATCCTTGTCTTGCATAAAACGTTCTAACTATGGCATTTTTAGAGACTGGTGTAAGGAAACAGTATAATTTGGTAAACTGCCCTGCCATCTTGATCGTTCAGTACATTTGCCATTTACTTAGTTTAGGTTTAGGTGAATGACAGCGGTAATCTACTGCAACCATCTACATTTTCCTTAGGTGAATGACAGCGGTAATCTACTGCAACCATCTACATTTTCCTTAGGTGAATGACAGCGGTAATCTACTGCAACCATCTACAGTTTCCTTAGGTGAATGACAGCGGTAATCTACTGCAACCATCTAAAGTTTCCTTAGGTGAATGACAGCAGTAATCTACTGCAACCATCTACATTTTCCTTAGGTGAATGACAGCGGTAATCTACTGCAACCATCTACATTTTCCTTAGGTGAATGACAGCGGTTATCTACTGCAGCCATCTACAGTTTCCTTAGGTGAATGACAGCGGTAATCTACTGCAGCCATCTACAGTTTCCTTAGGTGAATGACAGCGGTAATCTACTGCAGCCATCTACAGTTTCCTTAGGTGAATGACAGCGGTAATCTACTGCAACCATCTACAGTTTCCTTAAGTGAATGACAGTGGTAATCTACTGCAACCATCTACTGTTTCCTTAGGTGAAGGACAGCGGTAATCTACTGCAACCATCTACAGTTTCCTTAGGAGAACGACAGCGGTAATCTACTGCAACCATCTACAGTTTCCTTAGGTGAATGACAGCAGTAATCTACTGCAACCATCTACAGTTTTCTTATGTGAATGACAGCGGTAATCTACTGCAACCATCTACAGTTTCCTTAGGTGAATGACAGCGGTAACCTACTGCAACCATCTACAGTTTTCTTAGGTGCCACCGGAACACAAATGGCGCAATACCCGTGTCTTAATTTCCACCAATACTACGATTTAAAAGCAATAGGCAATGCGTGACTTTTCCAGCTGTGAGTTAATCTGTCACCTCTTGACCCAGTCCTTGTCTTGCATAAAACGTTCTAACTATGGCATTTTTAGAGACTGGTGTAAGGAAACAGTATAATTTGGTAAACTGCCCTGCCATCTTGATCGTTCAGTACATTTGCCATTTACTTAGTTTAGGTTTAGGCGAATGACAGCGGTAATCTACTGCAACCATCTACATTTTCCTTAGGTGAATGACAGCGGTAATCTACTGCAACCTTCTACAGTTTCCTTAGGTGAATGACAGCGGTAATCTACTGCAACCATCTACATTTTCCTTAGGTGAATGACAGCGGTAATCTACTGCAGCCATCTACATTTCCTTAGGTGAATGACAGCGGTAATCTACTGCAACCATCTACAGTTTCTTTAAGTGAATGACAGCAGTAATCTACTGCAACCATCTACAGTTTCCTTAGGTGAAGGACAGCGGTAATCTACTGCAACCATCTACAGTTTCCTTAGGTGAATGACAGCGGTAATCTACTGCAACCATCTACAGTTTCCTTAGGTGAATGACAGCGGCAATCTACTGCAACCATCTACAGTTTCCTTAGGTGAATGAAAGCGGTAATCTATTGCAGCCATCTACAGTTTCCTTAGGTGAATGACAGCGGTAATCTACTGCAGCCATCTACAGTTTCCTTAGGTGAATGACAGTGGTAATCTACTGCAACCATCTACAGTTTCCTTAGGTGAATGACAGCGGTAATCTACTGCAACCATCTACAGTTTCCTTAGGTGAATGACAGCGGCAATCTACTGCAACCATCTACAGTTTCCTTAGGTGAATGAAAGCGGTAATCTACTGCAACCATCTACAGTTTCCTTACTTTGAATCCACGTACATGTTATGAGAAACTGCTTTTTATTTAGAAAGGTGGTTCAGAAATTTCCAAAATATGCCTAAATGACCTGAATAGAAAATATATTTGTAGAATTGTGGCCACCCCACGTTCATTCACCACTTTCAATTGAATGATTGTGGGCGGGCGTAAATGTCCTGCTGTGTCCCTGTGCAATGTGCCTCAGTAGGTGAATTCAATCCTCAGCACACATGACTGTCATTGACATTCATAAGTATGAGACGAGTGACAAATTTGGCATGAGACTGAAAGCACGGCTCTGCGGTCTGGAGGGGTTCACACATTGTGCCTCTCTTCTTCTAGCAGCGACCATTGTCAGCTTTGTGGGCTGAGAAACGCTGGCAATGATGGCAGAGCAGACACTGACTGCAGTGGAAGGAAGAGGTATTTTTAGGTCTCGCCTGACCCAGCGCATGCGCTGCTCTGGGAGACTTATTGAGAGGGCTCCAAAAATTGCTACCAGGCCAGCCTAGAGCCACAGTGCATGTGCGCGGGTGCGCGCGCCGCACTTTACCGTGATTGCTTTCACTTTTGCGGCCGCTTTGATATTTGATCGCGATCACTTTCGCGGCTGCATGGCCGCTTTGCATAGCCAATAGGTCTCGCTTTTGGGACCTTATGAGTATTTAGTTATGCAACTGTTGCATGGCTAAACACTTATAAGGTCCCAAAGGCGAGACCTATTGGCTATGCCAATGCTTGTTACCTTTTGCCTTCAGTGTCTGGCAGCATTCTGTGTAAAAATGCCTGACTGTTCTTTCAATCAGGTCCTCTGTTCCATCCTGACCACGTGTACATGGCAGAGGTATATTTGCTCTGTATGTGAGCCAGAGTGGGAATGGAGTACGCATGTGGTGCTTTACCATGTGCAAGCAGAGATCCATGTTGCATCCCCTATGTGTGTATGGCTGAAAAGATGGCAGCGCAGCTGACTCTGAATGCTGGACCCTCGTCAGATTCCCCAGGATGCACAGCATATAAACAATCCAATGAATTTCAAACATTTTCATCAATTTTGGATACAGTTTATTTCAGGTAAACCATGGTAATCCATGTTTTACTCCAAACTTTCCACAGTTCAAAGAGTGAAGCTAAGTCTGCCAGACATCAGTGGCTGGAGTCGCGAAGACTCCCTGAGCGCAAGTCTGCAGTCACATTAAGGTGCCTGATAGATACTTAGCTTGCCTTTGAAGGCTGGGAAAACAGTGTGTTCCTCTGCCGTCCCTGCCAAAAATACGAGTGCAAAAGGTTTTCCTAAAGGAAAATTAGGCCTTATAAAGGCTGAAGCTTATTCACTTAGCTGCTTCTTGAAGGGGTCGCCAAAAAGTAGCCCTTTATTGGCCATTTTTGAGATTCTCATACAGGGTCCTATTATATCTAAGAGTCTGTCTTGGTAGTTGGACCAAGCTCGATCGACCACTTTTTTCAGTCTTTTCCAATTTTTGAGAAAGTTTGGGATCGATAGATTGAATTGCCACAATATTATTTGGCAATAATGAATGAAGGCATTCCGTTCGCAACCTGTGACGAGCTTGCTTGTTCAATAGTTTGCTCAGTCTGGTTGTGATATAGTGAGATGCATGGTAGTTGCCACCAATTTCTGTAGATTCTGAAGGGTGTATAAAGGTGCTCTCAAACTCAGATTTGCCCATGAAGTCAAACACTGATCGATTGGAATTCCGAAGAGAATCATTTAAATATTCGGAGAGAAGACTTACACTTTGTGTCTGAAAGCCCTAAACCAGAAGGAATAATTACAAACAACAGGGACAACCCTAGGACCCGAACCAGGGGTAATTAACCGTATAGACCAAACAATGGTTCAAGTACACCACTTGGGAAAACAGAAACATTTTTACAAGAGGAAAAAAGAAAAACTCACAATCTAGAATAAAGATCAGGAAAAAGAGAAAGTATGCTACCCAAATATTGGGCTTCGAATACACACAATACACATGTACAGATAATCTTTCCACTTTTCACAAATACATTTTAATATTATCAAAAGAAGAACATATATAGATACAATAATAGGGGCGCTCATACAGTTATATAGATGGTGTTACAATTGTGTACATTGACAGGTGTAAACATAGTGACTGAGGGAAAATCACAAAAACAGATTTCTAAACAAAACAGAAATACACAACAAAACAATGGTATCTTCATTCATTGAAGCCACTTTATTGGCGTCGACAATGTTTCAACCCTATAAATGGTTCGAGGGTCATCATCAGGACAAAAATATCAATTGGAAGAGCGTCCACTGTATTTCAATAAAAACATCTCCCTGGAATTTTTGCCAAGGAGTCTAGGAGAGCCAGCATGCTGGTGGGACGAGCGGGTCGACATCAAACACGTAATTGAACCTATCAACCGGGATCCCCTGACCCAGCATGACTGCTGACTTACTATGCAAGGACATTAGATGACTGCACTCTGATAACCCATGTCTGGTTTTCATGTCTTATATTCTAAGAGTGTGATTATACTTCTTGCGGATTTTTCTGCTATTACAGCATGCATTGGTGCCTCATACATCTTCCATGTTGATTTCCTCTTCATGTAGACTGAGATGTTTTTATTGAAATACAGTGGATGCTCTTCCAATGGATATTTTTGTCCTGATGATGACCCTCGAACAATTTATAGGGATGAAACGTCGTCGACGCCAAAAATGTGGCTTCAATAAGTAAGGATACCATTGTTTTGTTGTGTATTTATGTTTTGTTTAGAAATCTGTTTTTGTGATATTCCCTCAGCCACTATTTGTTTACACCTGTCAATGTTCACAATTGTAACACCGTCTGTGTAACTGTATGAGCGCCCTGATTATTTTATCTATATATGTTCTTCTTTTGATGATAAAATGTATTTGTGAAAATATCTGTACATAGATAGTGTGTGCATTAGAAGCCCAATATTTGGCTAGCATACTTTCATTTTTTCCTGATCTTCATTCTAGATTGTGAGGTTTTCTTTTTTCCTTTCGTAATTATTTTTCTCTAAACCAGAAGGAAGCACCGTGATCCCCGTTGTCATCATTATTATTATTGTCATTGGTGTCTCAAAATATGCATCCATGTTGTCATCAGTATTTGTTGCTGAACCACATGAATAGGGAGTTATATTTTATTGCGAATTCAAGAACTCTTGACTCGTAATTCAAATCCTCAGACAGCAATCCGCAAATTTCTGATAGTCACGAAAAACCTCCAGGAAGCAGGAATACCGTATGCACTGCTATACTCTGCAAAACTGCGCATAATGGTGAAGACCAGCCGACACCTGCTTACCAGCACCAAGCTAGCTGCTCACTCCCTTGACATGACTTTTTCAGAATCCTTTGGCTCTTGGGAATGACGACATTGGCTGGCCTCAGTGACGACGACTGAAATTTATGAACTTACCCACTGTACACTGGGATGGTAAGTCTTTAGCACCTTTGTTGTCAAAATCATCATCATGGTATCATCATCATCGTTATCATCATCATCGCCATCATCATCGTCATCATCATCATCGCCACCATCATCATCATCATCTTTATTCGTCAATATTGACCACGAAAGCACAATGAAATCACATAAAAAAATTCACACTTCAATAGGATCATAAAAAAAATCACGATTAAGCTAAAACATTGCCTTTGTTAATCTACCCACGAGCTTGAGCCGCCCTAGCTATTTTGGTAATATCACTGGTCCTCTGTGTCTCGCTGCTATTTGAAGTTTAAATTAACAAAAGAAATTCCACCCAAAGAAAAAAAAAGTTTAATATGCATGAATAAATAACTAAAATTGATGTATAGAATAATTTAACATTAATGTAATCATTTTAAAATAACAATTGTAGTTACAGTATTTTTTAAATGCAAAATGTTATTCAAATATTTTATAATTAAATAATACATATTTACTACTTTTACTACTTTTCAATATTTTTAATAATAATATGTATTTAGTTATATTTTTAATTATTTTAAATATTCAAATTCAATTTTACATTATATACTATGGGAATTTATTTTCAGTCCTTACTCCATTATTTCGATGATAGGGTGTTGCAGTGCCAGCATTTGGCCATGTGTAGCCCCGGACTTACTACTAGTTTTTTGTAGTAACTTGCACTTTGGAGTTTATGAATACAGAAAAGAAGTAAACGTACTCAATAGTCTAAACTTACTGTAGGAGCCCGCCTCTCTGTACAGTGTATTAAAATGAAGTACACTATGTAGAGAGTGTGAGAGATCACCAGAGGAAGATAGAGTATTAAGTAGACAAGACTAACTTTTTGTGGTAGAGTGGGATAGAAGTTTGGCTTATCAGAGGACAGTAATAAGTATTTGTTGTCTCACTGAGAAAAAAACTAGACACACTCTCAAGAATAAATCTGAGTCTAATTTTGTATAATAATACCAAGATTCTTCAGATATGTTTTGAGAAGCAAGACTTCAAATCGGAAATATACCTTATATGCTTTCGCTATTAAATATATGCAGTGCAGTTCAAAGTGTGCAGGACTTTCAGCATCTAGGCACTCGGCGGTCGATATAGTCAAATATTTACAATTGTGGTCGTCAGAGAGAGCACTCAAAATGAATAGCTGTAATGGAGTTCAGTCGGACGCCTAAACAGGTACTGTCGCGGTCGCACGCAGCAGGTCATTGGAAGCCAATGAACTATAAACACCGCCAACCCAGTGCTCGCGGTTGCCGGAAGATGGTGCTGATTCTTAGTAGCGGAGGCCCGCCAACTCAGTTCCCATTGCAGTCAATGGAAGGAGTGTTCCGCCAAGGAGTTTCGGATCGCCTAGCCCCCCTCCAGAAGGTCAGAGGCCGTCTTCGCCGGAGGTATCAAGGTCTTTAGGAGTCTGGGACTCGGGCACAGCAGGCACTCGAGTGGTACCTGGATCAGGAGTACCGGAGGTCATGGGTGCTGGTTTCAGGGGTCACTGGCAGCGGTAAGGCCACATGTATGATGCAGGGCAGACCGCCGCAGAGAAGGAGAATGTGCCTACTTTGCTGCTTTACACCATCAATGCCAATGGCAAGAGGGAAGGGGCTCTCAGGAACGGGGCTGTTTCCTGCTTTGGTTGTTGTGCTGAGAGGGTCCCTCGAGTGATGTAAACGTGCAGAAGTCAGTTCCACTGGGCTGGGTAAACAGCAGGCCTGGGATGCTGCAATGTTTCCTTCAGTGGTGATTAACGTTGACATGGAGTGTGCCGGTCCTCTACCACGCAGTTGCTTTACCAGTTGATGCTGTGGACTAGAGCCTCTAGCCCAATAGGAGGTTCTTCTTAATTTGCAAAAGGCTGGAGGGCTCCGGGGTTTCTTGGAGCTCTCGGAGGTGTCAGGAAGGACAGCAGGTTGCAGAGGTTGAGTCTTTAGCAGCAGCGGGGATTTGTGTCAGTTTCTTCTGCGTTGGATTTCAGTTCTTGTGGTCTTCTTCCGTTGTCTTCTTGTGTCCTTCAAATCAGAGGTCAGGTTCTTGGGGAGATGCCTAAATACTGATTTCAGGGGTGTTTTTAGGGGTGACCGGGTAGTAGCCATTGGGCTGCATACACGTAGGGTGCCTACACCCTCTTTATATGCACCCCACATGGGTTGTGGGCATATCCGCACTCCTAATAGGCTACTATCCCCATCCTCAACATGGCGGATAGTGAAAAGTAGGCTTTACCTCGCCTGCCCCACCTGAGGGGTGGTACAGGGTGAAGGTAGGCCCATCTCCTATTTTACCTAATTTATCTACCAGTTCTCCTTCCAAAAATGGGGCAGTACTGGGGAGGTCACCATCTGTTTCTAACAGCAGCGACTGGGATCAGGGTTCAAAGGCAGCATGGCCTTTAAAGTTCCTGCTTCTGCCATGGCAGATCCTGCCAGGGGGCAAGGTGTGACTGCCTCCGTCCAGAGCAGGCTTTGTCTCTGGACCTGGAGAACGCTGGCTTTCTACCCAGCAGTCCAGATATATGTCTCGTGATGGCAGGCTGGCTAAGACTAGAGTAGGACCACACCAGTGGTTGGTAAGGTTTCAGGGGACCCTTTAAAAGGGTCTCCTGTGTGAACTTATTCATAAATCCGACAGTGGCATCAGCAAGGATTTATTAAGACAAGAAGGGGAGTTTACAAAGAGTTAACACCACCAGAAATACACTTTTTCCGACGATCCGGTGGCGTTAACTCCTGCACCTTATTTTGAAGGTGGCGTTAAACCACTTAACGTGGCCTAACGCCGCCTTGTAAATAATGCCCCTATTCACACAGAATTTAGCACCAATGGGTGCTGCAGTAGACGTTCTACCGCCACACCCATTGCTTTTTGATGCTGCCCCATATTTACAATGTATGGGGCAGCACCAAAAATACCACCAGGGAATACCTGATCTTAAGCAGGCGGTACGAGGAAAAAGTTTTGTTTCTCGTATTTTGCTCTTTCCATGTGTGCTGCATTCTGCAACACACAGAGATAGAGCAAATCGCCTGTAAAGATTGTTTATGTGCAGGAAGGAGTACCTTACTGCACATAAATATTTGCCCCTGCAGCGCAGGCATCCTAGCAGAATGTGTCTAGACAGCTTTTTTAGCACCAGCGCTAGGGGTAAATACAGCGCATCCCTGCATTTCAAAACTGTCGGAGTGCCGCATTACCAATTTTGGTGTAACACCGCTCTCCACCAGTTTCTTGTAAATATGCCCCGATGGTTGGTACCAAACAACTTAAAAATCAGTGCAGCCATCATGGGGCTAGAAAACTTGTGTTGACAAATATACAGCCAATGTACTCTTTATGGTTTCCCTGTTCACTTATAGTATCTCAGAATAGACTGGACATTGTAGAGGCATATCTGCTCATGCTGATAAGCCCACACCTAGGGTGTAGTGCAGCCGACATTAGGGCTTAAGTCCTGCTGTAGGCGTGGCTTACCTATATCTTATGAAGTGTAAGTGTGGCATGGCAAACAGGGCTGTGCCATGTCGACTCTTCAGTTTGTCCTGCACCTAGACACGCAGTATTTGAATGCAGCACCGCCAGGTCCGGGTGAGGGGTCTCTTCTGTACCCATGCGCCAGGTACTGGGGGTACTGTCTACTGGGGCTTACAGGGAAAACAGAAGCGGTGCCAATCGAAGGACTGTTTTAGGGAAATGAGATCTGGCACTGGGAACCTGGCTAGCAGGCACCCAGTGCACTTAAAGTTTGAAATTACATCAGACATCAGGCAAGAAGTGGAGGGAGAACCATGTCAAAAGAGGCATTTTCCTACACTTCCTCAAAAGTGTAAGTTATGTTTGTGAATCTGGCCCCTATTATTTTCTCAGAAAGGAAAAAATGTTGGAGGTTCAAAGAACAAAGAAAAGCCTATGGTATGCCTTAGGAAATAATTTAGGTAGGCAACAATCATGGTCACATTTAGGAATTCAAAAAATAGAAACATTTCGCAAAATGTATCTTCCAAATATCTGCAGGGATGAGAACGCAGGCTTTACAACCTTGTCCTTAGGGTTGCTGGCCTGTAACATTAAATTCTAAAGCCGTGATTGTGAATGGAAAGAAAACAAAAACAAAGAAAGAGCAAATCAGCAAGTCCCGCCTTACTGGGTGGTCCAAAATCCCAAATGTCAAACCAGCACGACTTGACTAGGGCTGTCAAGTTGAAGGGGAGAGAGAAGCCACGACTTGAGAACGGGTGTTGCATCAAGGAGGCGTTGAAGGCCGTGTCTAATGATGTGACGTGAAGAAGAGGCTGCAAGCATTGAGAGTGAAGCATGGTTGGCGTGAGGTAAGAGACACCGATTCAGCAAGATGTGTGGCGAAGCGGCCAGGGCGGCTGACCCTGGAACCCAGGGGCTCACGGTTTGATCCCCGTTGCCGGCGGCAGATCAGCCCAGCACCAAGTGATCCTGGGCAATAGCTCACTTAATCTTCCTGACGGCCCCAGCGCCTTGAGACCCTCAGGTAATTACTCGCGCTTTACAAAGACTAGACATCTACAGCGCGATAAAACGGACAATACCATGAGAATGACTGACAGGTCGATGGGTGCATAAACAAAATGCATGACTAAGGACATCTAAATGAAAGCAACAGAATGGAACATACACATACCACCAGTGGAATTAAACAGTAATGGAGAAAATAGCAATAGTGTAAAGAACAGGAGTACTTACCTTAACCGAGAGTGGAAAGAAAGGAGGACTTGAGGCCCCGAGTCAACATTAATCGTAGGTTAGCTGGGGGTACCTTTGGTTTATCTCTTTTATGATGCCAATGGTAGTTTTCTCCCTTTGTAGCATAGGAAACGTAGTTTGTTTCTCGTGGCTGCTATACAATTAAACAGAATCCACTGTGGGTCTCTTTCAGCAAGTGGGTACCCCTCTTACACATACATGGATGGGGAGACCCCAAATGAATGCATCCTTCTGACAACCAAGTTGTCAGTTCTCACTAGGATTGCATATACAATATACGTATTATTTTGTACATGCAATCCAAGTGAGAACTGCCCATTGTGTTGTCAGAAGGATACATTCATTGGGGGTCTCCCCATATAGTTTCAAGAGGGGTACCCAGATGCTGAAAGAAACCCAGGATGGATTCTGTTAATATAGTTAATACTGACCCAGGTACACGACCCGTCGGCATAAAGAGTTGTCGTTGTGACACAAGACATGCTATATAATTAAAAGCAAGCATAATAGGAGCATCTAGGCTGGTAATACAATCTTCTACTGCGAGTTATATGGTACTGTACCATTGCATCTGGGATTCCTCTTTCTGGCTCCAGACATGATGGCGGCCCCTAGATCCCAGAGGACCTCACATGTGTGAATCCCTCACGGATGGAGTGGTGGCATGATCAGGGCTTTAACAACCATGAGAGAATCTTTGTTATTGGATTATGCATGAATTGACCCAGTACACCCCCCCACTCGAGATTAATTCACAGCATAGCCAAGAGTTTCATGCAGTGAACAGCTCTTTCACAGATTATGCAAACTATGGGGCATATAAACAAGGGCTTTATCTCCGCTTTTTTGGCTTTAAAAGCCAAAGAAGCAGAGATAAAAATATCGCCCTATCAACAACAGGGTGCTAACATGCAAAATCGCATGTTAGCACCCTTTTACTCTACGCTTCCCCTTGCATCTCTAATGAGATACAAAGTGGGCGTTCCAGAGCAAAATAATAGCGTTGTTAATAACGCGATAACCAGGCGATATTATCCAGCGATAGCGGGCGTTAAAAAAATTAACACTAAGCGACCTTAGTGTTAATTTTCCCTGTTCCTTCTTTATGTGCCCCTTTATTTTAATGACATCATTTTTTTCTTGACGGAATTCTTTAGTTCCACCAATGCTCCTGAGAGGTTGAGAAGTGACCTTATGCACGCTCCATCTCACCACAATCCTGCTATTGAAAGCCAAACACTGAGCTCTTTCTCCTTACATCGAAATTCATAATCAGACAATAAAAACTCGTTGGCTTCTGAGGGAGTGGGCTGCGTGGAGTGCGTGGAGTCGACGGGGACAATGTTCGTCACATGCGCGCGCACCTGTCAACCCACGCCTTGACGCACTGACGTTTGCCACGGCTGTCAGAGCTCCATCAGAGCCTTAAATGAACATTCCTCGTCGATTTGCAGCTGTCAAATTGTCAGCCTGAAACAACTCTATCATTTAATACCCTTTTGCTTTTTTTTCCTTACACATTTTTCAACATGCATTTGGCCCACCTACGAACATCAGGATGAGAGAGCGGGGTGGCAATGGAGAACGAGGAGGGAAAACACACATTTCCATTAGATTAGCGTCACCAACCCGGAAAGTTTCCAATGAGAGACTCTAGAATAATTTCTATTTTATTTTTATTCATCTGATGCAAGGACTGCCACGATAACTATTTATTTTATGTAGAACAAATGATAATATATGGATTGTAACTGTTACAGCCATTAAGAACGATCTACATTGTGAAAACGTCACATATAATTTAACAGTCGAATTGCCGAATTCTGCAAATTACAATTAGGTAAACTCGGCCGCCCGTTGACGTATGTTTGACGACCTGAAACAGGATTTTGTGGAACACCAATGGAGTCCAACGGTAGGGTCCAAGGTGTGTCCTAATGAGTCAATTCATGCATATTTTCAGGAAGTGTACATTAACTCTTTAATGCACTGAATATAACTCTGACTTTCCTTCAAGTCTGGCAGGGCTAAAGCCTTCAGAGATCAACGTTGGTTACTTTGCTACACAAATAAGTGGGTTTTTTTTCTCAGTTGAGCAACTGTTTTCAATATTGATGTGATACTTTAAAATACAATATAATTGATTTATAAGTCCGTTTTCGAGAGAACGTTGTTTAAGAGTAACATGAATCTGAAAAGAATGTGGCTTTCTGATGGCTGCCGGGCATGCTGGGTCTGGAGGCTTAGTTCACCAATGCGCCCACTGTAGGGGCCTGTGACCTCATTGTCGTAGGTTTAAATCCTGAGGGCTTCACTCAGCCTTTCAGCCTTCTGAGCCTTTCATCCTTCTGAGGTCGATAAAATGAGTACCATTGAGTTGGGTAACGATAAACATCTGCTATTCAGCGCCAAGACACCCATTGGGGTGAACGTGTGCTTCGCAAATACACGTTATGTTTTGCTGCACTAACACAGTTTTCATTCCTATTATTTTAATCCTCTCCTAAAAAAAAGAAGCATATCTGTCTAGCTTTGTCTGTGTTTTCTGTTTGCCGCTATTGGCTTTGCCAATGTGGGTTGTTTTTAAAATGTTCCTACGTAGGCAAAGGCAATACTGGTACCTCACCATCTTGAATATCTATCTATTTCATATATTTCAAAATGGCTACCATGGTGAGTAACGTAACATGGTGTTTTTCAATGGCCATCTTGAAGGTGTAGAAAAGAACGTTTTTATGCCATCAAGATGGTTGCCACAATGTACGATGCATTATGACGTGACGCAACGGGGGGCAGCATCAGCTGGCACAGGTAACTCGATGGGGCGGGGGCCGGGCGGGGTAGGAGGGGGGAGCCCAACATGTGACGGAATTGGTATAATTAAATAAATAAATAATATTCCGTCTTCTGTCGACTTCCCCTCCTGCAGTGCCTTGCCCCGCCCCACCGCGCTTACCTGTGCCGGCCACTGTTGATGGGGCGGCAACCTTGAAAATATAGAAATTAACATTGTGTAAAATATTCCATGGTGAACACCACTTTGTATGATGCACATAGTTGCTATCTTGAAATGATGTAAAACAATATTTTCATACTTTTGGGGATGGTCACTGTGTAACATTTGTGCAATGCTTTGTCATACCATGTTGTGTAATGTAACACGCTTGCCGTCTTGAAAGCATGAAAACATTATTTTCTATATTTTCAATATGGCCACTGAGTCACGTCATGCCACTTTGCATTACGCAACCAGGAGGCCATCGTTCAAATCTTGCAACATTGCTAGTCACAACTATTGGCTTTGCCAATATCGACACATATTAACAGCAACTTCAACTGGCTAAGGCATTAGCGGCTTCCACCTTCATGGAGCAGAAGAGGCGTAGTAGCACAAAGCAAGAGGCGGGTGGTGGGATAGTAGCATAGTAGAGTGTGAATACTGGAGAAAGGGGACTCCGAGATGCACAGGAAAGCCGTGTGGAACTATATCCAGGTATCACCAAGCCTGCTATCCGGTGCATGACATTCTGTGGTGTAGTTACGCTTATCTTCAGCCTCAGAACTCTTAGGAAGGGCAAAGAGGGGAAGACGGGGTTGGGGAGATTCCAGCCCATAGTGTGCTGAAGAGAAGCCAATTGCATCCCTGACCTCACAGTCTAGGAAGAGATGTAGTGCACGTACAGCAGAGGAAGAAACAGGACATGCATTTGCAACAAATGCTAACAAACAAATGGAATAAGAACACAATGGAAAATAGGTCCACTAAATCAGCAGTGGAAGGATATAACTCAGCCAGTCAAAAGTGGGGGTAAAGAAAAATAGTTTTCAAGGACAGGCCAAGCACAAGAATACAGAGGAAAGCCATCCAATTAATAGCAGCAGGCAACGAAACTGACAAGAAAGCTATGCAATCAAGACCAAGGGGGATCCATACTCCATGCAATGCAGTATTTTAGGCAGGGTTGTCTGCGACAGACAGCAGCGAGACCATAACTATGAAGAGTCTAATAAAGAAGGAATAAAGACATCATAGAAAGGACATTCTCATGCTGATAAAAGTAACTATACTGCAAAGAACTTAGGGGCATATTATCAAGCCAGGCGATAAAATTATCGCCGCTTTAGAGGCAGAAAACTGCCGCTAAAACGGCGATAATGGGCTTGATAATATGCTATATGGAATTCCAATTGAAGCCCATGTTAGATGTGAAGGGCATCTAAACTGAGCTTCAATTGGAATTCCATAGAGCATATTATCAAGCCCATTATCACCGTTTTAGCGGCAGTTTTCTGCTGCTAAAACAGCGATAATTTTATCGCCTGGCTTGATAATATGCCCCCATGAACTGTGTCTTCACAGTGCAGTATTTAAGGTCTGTGTGTGCGTTAGTAATAAAAACAAGATATAAGCAGCGTAGTGATTAATGTGTGGAAGTGTGTGTCTATGTCTGTACAGATATTTATTTACACTAGAAACGCGTCACAAGTTGTGTTGTGCTTGCTTTATGTATTTGCGTTCACCTGCATTAATCACACTTTACAAATATACTGCAGTAATTTCATGTTAGAAAATGGCCCTTTCTGCAGGGTCGTCCCCAAACATTTTTCAGTGGGGAGCCATTGTCCATGTTCTATCGCCTAAGCAGGACCGGCCATCAAGGTATTGTTTAGTCGCCCCTGGCTTTAAGCTGGAGGGAGGTCGTGTTGGAAAATGCCTCTTTCTAAATAGTCACCCCCAAACGTTTTGCCTTCCTCCTCCACTTTATCTGACTTTGTTATTGTTGGCCATAGGACTCTGAATACTTTACAACTGCTAACCAGTGCAAAAGTGCATGTGCTCTCTTCTCTAAACATGTTAATACTCGCTCATACACAATTGGCATATTCTATTTACTTACCTAGTAAAGTGCACTACATGTGCCCAACGCCTGTAAATTAAATGCCACTAGTAAGCCTGCAGCACTGCTTGTGCCACCCTCTTAAGTAGCCCTGTAACCATGTCTCAGGCCTGCCTATGCAGAGCCTGTGGATGCAGTTAACACTGCCATTTCGACCTGGCAAAATAAAACCATTTGCCAGGCCAAAACCTTCCCTTTTTATACACATAAGTCATCACTTAGGTAGGCACTTGACAACCCAAAGGGCAGGATGCAATGTAATTAACATGTAGGACATGTATTTTTAAGTTTTATATGTCCTGGTAGTGAGAAGCTCCCAAAGTCTTTTTTTTCACTACTTAAAGGCCTAACTCTCCCATAGGATAACATTGGGATTACCTTACTACATTTTAATAATGTAATTCCCAATTGGGAAGAGATGGGACCTCCAGGCCTGATGTCGCTGGTACCTCATTTAAAATCCTGATTCATGGTGAAGTCAGAATATAAATTACCAATCTCTTATTTAAGCCATTTGATGCTTGCTGCCTGTCTCTGACCTGTGGGTGACTGGATGGGCCATCCTGGCAGGATGGGGGGCGGAGCTGGACCCAGCCTTACCTACAACTGAATAGGCTGTGGCCTGTCCCCACACAAAGGGCTGCATACGCCTTTGTTGTGGGTCTGGCACCAGGGCAGGAAGAGCAGGACCTCTGTGCACTTCAAAGGCCTGTCTTTGAAGTCTCCCCCACTTCAAAGGCCAAACTGGGTATAAACACTGGACGTAAGACTCTACCACTACAGTACACTTCTGGACCTGTGAAGACTCTGCCAGGAAGAAGGTCTGCTGTGCTGCTGAAAGTACTGCCACTCTGCTGAACTTCTGTTTTGCTGAATTCCTGCCTTGCATGGCTGACTAGCTGCCTGCTGCCCTCTTGCCTGGGTGAGGGGACAGACCCTGCATCAGTGGCTCCGAGGGCTAGCTGTCTGGCCTTCTGATCTGAAGTCTCAAGAACATAAAAGACTTGCAACCAAACTGCCTCTGCACCTGGACTCTGCCATCCATCAGTCTGTCCTACCATGTGGTGCCACCGAACGTCCTGGACCCTTGGAAGTGGACCTAAAGTGTTTCTCCAGTGGAACCGATGCATCCTCTGGTGAATGAAGCATCCCAGAGCAGAACTGGTGCATCCCCTCAGCTGAGTGGTGCATCATCGATCATAACCGACACATCACCCCTGTTGCGTGTATTGGACCCATTACAAAAGTTTTGCATTGCTGCTACATCCCGCATCTAGGACCGATGCACTGCCTTCGGAACAGACACTGTGCAACGTTTTTCCTGTTGCAAGCTCATTGCATCTCTCTTCAATGGCAGCCACGACAACAAACCTATGCATCGCAGCTTTACCGCTCATTGGAACCTAACGCATTGTCTCCATCACGCCATGCATCCTGGATACTGGCCTCCGTCTCACCAGCCCTGTGGACAGGATTCTTGACGATGACACATCAGGACCCCACACCTCAGCCATACCACATCCCTGAATCGATACATCACCTTGGCTGCTTGACGCATCTTTGACACAGATGCACGCAACGCTCTGCAATCCAGAATTCTAATTAAACTCAAAATTCACAAGTAGGTTTCACAAGAGTGATTAAAGTCAATTCTCTTCAATATGTGCAGTTTTGCTGGAAGCAAAATTGAATGTAGAATTATAATTTTCTATTACTTTTCTAAATATGGGAGGTAGAAAGGTGATATTTTTAACAGATAGAAATTAAATTAACAGATAATAGCATCCATTGGGCTTGGCATGAAGTCAATTAGCCCCTGTATTTAGACTTGCTGTGGTCTTTAACCCTAGTATTCAAAATATTCTCTGGGTTGAAGGATGGAATAAAGGGTGGATATATGAGGGATAGCTTGCTTCTGCCAGGAACCTGTTGAATGGCATTTTGCATGGGTTCTTCTCAGTTTGGTGCCCTCCCAGACACAGGACAGAGGACTCCTAGGGATGTCCAGATTTTTCTACAACAAAGTGGTGAAAAATTAAAGATGCAGGTTTGATTTCTGCGGGAGAAGAGGACATTTAATTATTAGAATTGGCCTCTATCTCAATTCCTTGAGAATCTACCATTTTGCATTTTGCTTTTGCAAATGCTTCTGCAAAATCTGATTGCACCAGGCACTTCCTTGAACAGAACCCTACATTATACTGTAGTGTATAAGTCGGATCATACAGCATTTAGAATGATGTAAGATAAGTGAAACAAGATTTCATGCTTAATTCCTTTTCCTGAGATCAAGATGTTTAACTGGATAAAAAAGGAAACGTTTCTTGAAAGGGGAATTTGGAAAGATGTGTTCCTACCTTTTACTTTTATATAACCCAAAGAATTAGCTCAGTGGTGGTATGGCAAGTGTCCTGAGTTTACCTAAGGGGATACCAAGCAGTGAGTCTGCTTTGAACAGTTTGCTTCATCCGCTTGGGAACTTAGCTTCTGGAACTTGTTCCCTAGAAGGGCCTAGATATCCAGAAAAAGTTGCTGACCTGTAGATGATTCCCAGTTGACCAAAAGTACTAAGAATACTCAGGGGCAGATTTACAATAACTGGCACATCCCTGCATATCAGCAGGGATGCGCCAGTTATTTTGCGTCACGGCAGACACCTCTTGCGCCACCATGGATGCGCCGCATTTACAATGCGGCGCACCATGGGCACGAATATACAGATGCGTGACGCATCTGATGTCGTAAACGTGACGCAGTGCTGGAGTTGTGTCGCAAGCGCGACGCAACTCCAGCACTGCTCGGGGTCGCCCTATACTAGCTGTGCTGCGTCACTCCTTACGCCTGCTACAAGCAGGCGCAAGGTTTTGACGCAGTGGGGTCGGAAAAGTGACTGAGTAAAATATTGTAGATTTCACTCACCCACTTTTCCGAGGCGTTCCTTCGCCGGAACACCTTCCCCTGCGCCGGAATGCCCACATGAAACCAGACGCAGGTTTCATGTGGTGCAGGGCTTTACAACGTGACGCATCTAGAGAGATGCGTCACGTTGTAAATACCCTGCAGCATGGCTCTGGCTTTGCGCTGCCGCTGCGTCACAAAAGTGACGCAAAGGTGGTGCAAAAGTGGCATACGGGGCTTGTAAATCTGCCCCTAAGTGTACTTGGTCCAGTTGTGTAGGACTGGTAAGGTGTGTACTGCTGGGTCCCCTTTTTAGGTCTAATTTCTTGAGGCTGAACATGATAGGATTTGGAGAAGAACTTTACATAGAGGAAGCCTGTGGCCACAAGGAAGGCTACCATTTAACTGATGAGTTGTACGAAATTTGTGAACTTGGTTTCAGGGAAGGAACCATCAAACAGCATTAGGCAAGAGATTTAATGATGGTGTGAATTGATGGAAGATCCATAGGAAAAAAAGTCTGAAAATATTTGCTTTCAACTTCTAGCTATGAGCAATGTTGTGCCGTCCTAGCATTGCCCTACTCGCAGTGTAGGCACCACATAAACACTCACCCACAAGCCCTGGTTAAGGGGAAGAGGTGGCATCAGGAGACTACTGCAGCAATGACACGGACAATGTAGACTGTGGGCATTGAAGGGGTTGTAGACTAATCAACACATGGCTTCAGGATACAACACTGTGCAGGTACCTGGGGGATGCTAGCAGGGAAGCTCTGCTTTTCCTGTTCAGCTCAGTGTGGTGGGCCCCACCCTCTTTCTCGCACACCTGTTACCAATTGCCAAGGAGTGAAAAGCCAGTCAAAAGGCACAGAAATAAAGTGTCTCAACAGCTTCCTTAGAATGTGAAATGACCAACTAAGACATCTCTTGTTGACCAGACCTGCCACAGTTTTTCTACCTTGATTATCTAGGTATTTCGACTTTGCACTTACCTTGTTCCATTTCCTGTACTACTTTCCTTCCTCTTTAAGGAGAATTCTCCTGATTCTTGTTTTCCCCTGCTTTGGAGCCCCTGGTGTCCCCTATTATTGTTACTCCTTTCTACTCCTGATCCAGTGAAGCGACCCTTGAGCTATTTCTCTGATTGATTACACTGGCTTGTACTTGTACGAGCTTACAACCATTCTCACCGGGAATTTATCACCAATCTTTTGAAGCTGCTGAGTGAGAAACAGATTATTAGTGACTGTGCATTCTGGATCAGGTCGACAGTCCAGTAGTGAGGATGGTGGGTGGAGGAATTACTAATAATGTGCACTCACATTCTACTATAAAGTTATTTTACTCATTATTGCCCTTGTCTCATTTCGTCTCTCTTCGTATCACTGTGTTTTATTTACCCCTGAGGGTACTTCTTGTTATCCGTTTGCCTTCTCTCCTCTTGTTTGTGTAAATTACTTTTTGTTCGCTGTAGGACTCGGTACACTTTACCACTGCTAACACTCATTTACAGTCCCTAGTAAAGTGGCACTACATTTGCCCAGGGCCTGTAAATACAATGCTACTAGTCGGCCTTTGGCACTTATTATACCACCAACTTTAGAATTCTTTTAAATCATGTCCCAGACCTGCCAGTCCAGCCAGTGTGCAGTTTTAAACTGCCAATTCAACTTGGCAAAACCTTTTGTAAGCATGCACCTTCTTTTTTAATACATATAAGTCACCCTTAAGGTAGGCCCTAAACAGCTGCTAGGTCAGTGTGCAATGGATTTAAAAAGTAGGACATTTACTTTCTTAAGTATTACAAGTCCTGGTCCTGAAAAACTCATAAATTCGTTTTTTACTACTGCAAGGCCTGAATCTCACATATGATAACACTGAGTTGCTTTTTTAACATTTTATGAGCAAAATTTCCAAATGGGAAGATACATTTGGATCAAGGTTAGTGTATCTGGAATACTAATTTAGAATCCTAACTTATGGTGAAGTTGGATTTTAAATTACAATTCTGATAAAAACACTTTTAGAAAGTGGGCATTTTCTTGCCTTAGCCGTTTAGTGCCTGTAGCTTGTCTCTGATCACCTGACTGGGTCTAGTTGGGCTTTGTGTGTTCCGCCTATATAGACATACACAATGGGAGCTTTAGTGTGGCTTCATATATCATCCTGACAGGATAGGAGGGGCTGGGCACAGCTTCACTGACACCTGAATAGGCTGTGTTCTGTCCTCATGCAGATGGCTGCATACCCCTATAGTGAGCCTGGAGCCAGGGAAGGAAAGGACGATGTCTGTGCATTTCAAAGGCATCTCTTTTAAGTCTCCCCCACTTCAAAGGCACCATTGTATATGAGTAATGAACCTCAGACACCTTCACTTGAGTACACGTCTGGACCTGTGGATACTCTGTCAGGAAAAAGGGCTGCTGTGCTGCTGAAAGGACTGCCTCTCTGCTGGACTCCTACATTATTGGACGCCTGCTTTGCTGTACTGATCTGCTTCCCTCTTGACTTGGTGAGAAGGACTGGACCAGCATCTCTTGAACCTAGAGAGCTTCAGGGACATAACAGAATTCCAACAACCCTGCATCTGCACCTGGACTCTGCCATATGTGAGTCTTCTCTGCCAAGTGGTGCCATACCAGTTCTGGACTCTTGGAAGTAGACCAAAGGTGCCTACCAGCGGAACTGTTGCATCTTCTCTGCTGAGCAGTGCATCCTTAAACCAAACCAATGCATCTCCTTGGCTGAGCAGTGCATCCTCGAGAAGACCTGACACATTGCCACTGCTGTGTGGATTGGGCTTGCCGCAGAAGGTCCACTTTAATCTAGCATCTTTGGTACCAATGAATCGATAATGCCGCAGCCCATTTCCGATCCAGGTACTCGCATTTCTCATCAACGGCAGCTCGATTATGACGACGGCCTCCGCATTGCAACCTCACAGCGGCTTGGAATGGACGAATTGCCTCAGCTGCTTTCTGCATCCTCAATGCACGGAATTTGCATTGCAAGCTCATTGATGGGATCTATGACATAGGGGTGGGCGGAATTTGCGAAAGCGACTTTCGCAAATTATCGCGAAAATGTTACAAATCTCCGCAAACACGCGGAAATATCGCGAAGATGCGGAAGTTTTTTTCCTGCCCGTTCGCGGTATTTTCTGCGTGGTCGCGGCTCGCCAACTTACCCATGCGGTTGCTTGCGGGCGCGGCCATCTTGTTTTCACTCTTCTCGCGGTGCGTGATCGCGCGACGCATGACGTTACTGCAGGCGCGAACTGTCGCGAGACAGCGCAAATAGCTACCAACAATCCAACATCTCGTGGAGAACGCGACCGGATCGGGAAAACTTGTCGGCGAACGCGGGGATTCAGGTAAGGCGATCGCCTGCGCGCGAGAATGTATTTTTTTACAGCGTGAGCAAGAAACAAATTATCGCTAAGCTGCAGAATGTGGAAATTTTGACATTTTCGCGCTCTCCGCGGAACGCGAAAATGTCAAATTATCGCAATTTCCGCGAGCGGAACGGAAATTTAGCCCAGGCCTATGACACCGACGCACAAGACCTTGCACGGCAGCCGTGCCGCATCTCGGAACTCGATACATCGCTTCAACTGCGCGATGCTTCTTGACTCGGACTTATGCAACACTCTGCAACCAGGATTTGTTCAGCTGGCCTAACCTGGTCCCTGTGGTCGGCCAGCGCTCCATCGCAGTTAGCCTAAACTTGTAACTTTGCCCCAGCCTGGTGCAACCAGTTTTGCCTTGTTGGTGCTTTGTGATTTTTAACGCTATTTTCCCCTAAAACTTTGAAATTCAGTATCTCCGGTTTCTCTGATTGGATTTTTATCATTTTGGTCTTGTTTCAATTATTCAAATATACTCTATTTTCCTAAGCCTGGTGTGGAATCTTTTTGTGTGTTATTTCCACGGTTTTACTGTTTAAAGTGTTGCACAAATACTTTACACATTGTCTTGAAGTTAAGCCTGACTGCTATGTGCAAAGATACCAGAGGGTGAGCACAGGTTCATTTGGGGATTGGTTGAGCCTTACCTAGCCTAGGATTGTGGTTGTTGCTTGACCAGGGTTCACACCCTAGCTAACCAGAAATCCAATTTCTAGCACTCACTTTTTTTTACTCTGCCTTTTAGTTTGTTTAACCGCAGTGTCTGTCACCTGCATTGCTGTACTGGCCTTGTGGGCAGTTTTGCACTGCCAGATAGTCCATGCTTGAAGAGGCCAATCAGTGGCCCATTTTTTTAACCCAAGGATTGAGACGTGACAGAAAGAAAACAGCCCACACTCTGGCCCATTCAGTTACCCCATCTGGCATTATCAGACTGCTCGAAAGGCCAGTCCAACACTGCTCCCCTATTTTGTTGATCTGTGTCATGTGTCTTCTACTGTTTTTGTTTTCATTGCTCTGCTCTATTATTTGTCTTTCTCCTTTGTTGCTCTGTGCTATCTTTATTCCACCATTAAAGTCCTGAGATCTCTCTTCATGAAGCACATTTTCCCAGTATTTATGATGACAACACTTTACTTTTAAAGACACAAGTTCAGTACAAAGGCTGCCTAACTTGTCTTGCGTTGTTTTCTTTTGGTGATTAGCAGTGCCTCTCTGGGGCGTCAGAGAGAGGAGGGACCGAAGTGTGACAAGGGACACGAGGAAACAGGTGCCAGGCTGTCCACCGTGAAGGCTGTCTATGATTGCGGGTACTCCAGAGCAAAATATTCTTGTTCTGAGTCCTGCCAACACATGCTGCCTTGTCTTCACTCAGGACCGGCTAGCATTGCTCTGAGGTCACATTCCTTCACTGTTTCTAAGTAAATGGGCACACATGACCCATGCTATGCTCTGGCTCCTCCTATCCTGGGGCAGGAAGCTCCTAGTCACCAGGGACAGGCTCCTCCTATATTGAAGTGCTGTCTTCGTAGGACAATCTGGCCCTTTAGAACTGAACCTGCTCCTGACCAGTGGTGGTTTCTTATCTGGGGCTTTAGGGTGCAGCCTTGCCTCCTGGGATGTGCCCCAAACTGTCTTTTTTTTCTCTGCTCACTACTACAAATATCCCAGATCCGGCAGTTCTCCACAGGCGCCATGCGCACTTGTGATAAAATGCTGGCACTGGGACATTGGTGGTAATCCTTGGCAGAAGCGAGGGCATCCAAGGCAACACACAGGCACTGGAATACCGGAAGTAATACTCAACATATTTTGAGACCTGTAACAAAACACCTGTGCTGGCATGCTGGCAGTTATTCTTGGCCTCTGAGAGGGCATCCATGGCATACTGAGGCTGAGGGGATAGGCTGGGGAAAGCAAACAATTGTAAAATGCTGGATCTGAAATACTGGAAGTGCTTTTTGACATACCCATGGTATATGGGGAGCACTAATAGCATAATTCTGCAATATTGTATGTAATTCTTGGAATAAGGTGGTACCCATAGCAAAATGCTGTCACTGGAACATTGGAGGGAATTTTTAACATATGGGGAACACCCAAGGCATTTTCTTTTTAAACGGGGTTAACTTATAGCAGGTATTACGGCTCGCCACTTTCAAAGATTCCCAGCCGCCACTGCTCCTGACCTGTACTATATACTTTCTGCCCTAGCGTGCTCTCTGGTGGTTCTTCTGTCCCTCTCTAGGCTCTGATATACTAAGCTGCTTGTAGGACTAAGCAGAGTGAGTTGCTGCTCAGAGCTTACAGCTCAGTGCTGTCCCAGCAACTGGTAAACGCTGGCCACTGGCAGTAGTCTGGTCTATCAGTGGAGGGATGTAAAGGCAAGCCATGTTGCTGTTTGCACCCACTATGGTCTGCCATGGTGCCCGTACCTGTGCCATTTCTGGCCCAAGACTGTGCTGCCCGCCCACTGCACTATAATGGTGACAGTGGTATGTGCACTGTTTATAATGCGAAGGGAGCATGCATGTCAGCTGCTGCCAATTGGACTCAAAGACCTAGAAGAGGACACAGACACTCGACAATGGTTGGGGTGATTAAACAATGGTAATGGGGCAGATTTGGCTCTGCCAATGGGCACAGCTGGAGCATACAGAAGGCTGGGTAAAATGCCAATGGTCAGTGAAGACAGCAACTTGGCACAGTGATAAACAGAATTACGAATCCTAATACTGTGGCAGTGGCATGCAGATATGGCCCACCTTAGTTTAACCACAGAAGTCACCTCAATGCACTGTGGTCTGGGCTTATCCAAGTGATAACTCTGGGGGCAACGTGTGTATGATGTGGCAACATCACTAGTGGATGCAGTGACAAACCATGAATCATCCATGAGCTCTGGCAGAGTCGGATACAAACACAGACAGGTGGGTGGTCAAAATGAAAATCATGATTTAGTCGGATTGATACCGGTGCCTGTGGGAATATGGAAAGAGTCCAAGTCCAGAAAAATAAGTGCCGGTGGTGGCCACTCTACAACCACCAACACAAAAATAGATCCTGTCTTGAATTCTCACCCTAGCAAGCTATGGAGAGTCAAGAGTATAATTGAAATACTTTTTCATCCAACTGGAGTGGTGAAGCTTCTGAGGCCCTGATTAAACAACGGTACCCAACGCAGATACTCCCCAGTAACAAGGGAGTGCCTCACCACCCACAGAAAGAAGCCACAAGTCTGCCTGAATCTCAAAATGCTGCTGGCAGCCACCTAGGGGAGGTCAACCACATTCTGCCAAGAATTAATATTCCTTTTTGGGGCATACTCTTATGATTGAGCCAGACAATTTTGAGAAAAGCAAACCTCATTATTGTTTGGGGCCACACTTTGTCCCATGGTGACCCTTCCTGAAGAGGGAGGCTGCACTCTCTTCTCACAGTGTATTTGAACCTTTGCTCATAATTCTAATGCTCATTTTCTGCAACAGGCCAGCCATAGCATAGGTGGTCGATGATAGCTGTTGAAAAGTAGATTATTTGTAAAAATAAGTATGCACCTGCCACTAATAATAAGGCAACCAACACAGTATAGAGTCCAGTAAGGGTCTCAGTAATTTAGCCCCTTACTCAACCTTTGGTAGCTGACAACAAGCAGTCAGGCCTAACTTAGGAGACAGGAGTGTAAAGCATTTAAAAATACCAATACATCAATAAGTAAGACACAACACGCAATAAAAATCCCACAGCAGTTTATAAAAATAGGATATATTTTTATGAACAAATATACACCAAATGAACAAAAAAATGCAATGTGGGGAACCGGAGACATGAATTTTTAAAGATGAACCCCTTTATAATGCTTAAAAACATATAGTGCCACTCTGGGACATCTGATCGTGCTTGACCAGGACAAAGTCAAAGTTTGAGGCAACCATGATGGAGCCCTGGTCGGATACACTAAGCGGGAGGTCCCAATCAAAGATTTACCTTCACATTTAAAAACTTGTCTGGGGGCTTTTCTTTTGACATTGCTAGCCCCTCCACAGCTGGCTGAGTTTGGAGAGGGTTCACCAGCTTAACTTTCTGCGAAGCCCCGGTCAAATCCTGGAAGTCTGGAGTTCCGGAGCTTTCAGCAGGACAAACCTAGAATCCTGGCTGGGTTGCGGTTGAAGGGTCGGTCACCTCATGGAGCTTTTTTACAAAAGTTCACCAAACTTCAGGAGATGCTTCCTGAAGGTCTCCTTGTAGGTTCAAAGTGTCCAAATCACCAATCCAAAGGTCTGGAATTTCCTAGATGGTCTATGGGGTGTCTGGACCACAATTCCCACAATGCACCTGGTCAAATCCTTAAACGTCCACTGGCCACACACAAAGATGGGGACTCTTGGCGGAGGCAGATTCATCCTTGGAACCCCACAACACAAGCACATGACCCAGCACCTATGAGACCTCCACTGGCTCCACGTCGAGAAGAGAGTAACCTTCAAGCTACTCACCCACGCCTACAAATCCCATCCGCAACAGCGGACCTAAATACCTTAACGAGAGAGTCTGCTTCCACATACCCAAAAGGAACCTCCGCTGCACCGACCTCGCCCAAGCAGAGACCCCACGCACCCTCAGAATCAGAGCAGGTGGAAGAGCCTTCTCCTACGTCACAGCAAAGGCCTGGAATGAGCTCCCAGTCAACATCAGACGCTCCCCTACTCTGCACACCTTCAGGAAGAGCCTCAAGACCTGGCTCTTCGACTGAACCGGCGCTGCACCATCCCCTCCTCCCCAGCGCCTTGAGACACTCACGGGTGAGTAGCGCGCTTTATAAAACCCTGATTGATTGATTGATTGATTGATTGATGATGCAGTTGGGCTCTGTTAACCTGTTGCTTGAAGGGAGTCCACTCCTTAATCCTTCTTGAAGCAAGCCACAGTCCTCAGGGGCATAGTTCCAAATTGTGCAGTGGGTGTAGTCATTCAGAGTGCAGGCCTTTGGGTGAAAATACATATTCCAACAGGGCAGTCCTTCTTTTCCTTGTTGTTTCAGGCAGCAGATCACAGAGACTATGCAACTCCTATATACTTATTAAGTGTTCTGGGGCAACAAGCAGGTGGGCCCTCAGTCCAGTGAGATGCTGGGTGCCACCCAAAAGCATGACAACTTCCTCCATAGTGTGGCATCTTCTTGTCCCACAAAGCTCTGCACTTCCAAAGTACAACATGGATGATTTCTATATAGTGTTGTAAAAGATAGCTATACCAACCCACAATGTGGCTCATTTCCATTAGCTCTCCTCCCCCTGACTTCTCAAATTCCTCTCCTTAGCCTGCCATCTGGCTGGGGCACAGGATGTGGGGGTAGGTACACCTGGCATTCCTTACTGATCTGCTCTCTCTTTGAGCTTAGTTTGATTTACCCAGCCCCCTCTCTAAGACCTAAATTCCACGGCTGCAGATCTCTCTCCATCAGATCGCCTCCGCCCCTGCCAGGCCACTTATCATCGAATCAAAGCAGTCCGACTAATCCTGTTAAGGCTGACCAATCAGCAGAGACCACCAGATGCTGAATTTTGGCTTACAGAAGAGAAAGCTCTATAAGTTATAGTCTGTACTAGTTATGATAAATGTTATACTGGCAAGTTGTTGCATTTATCAATACCAATCGTTTAAGTCCTTGAATGATTCTTTAACTCTTTTCCTAGTAATAGTTATATCTTAAATAAAATATTGCAATGTTAGCCTATGGAGCTATGTATCTACAATGGGGAAAAATGAAATGGGCAGTTTGTCCTCACCAGGCATATAAAACATATTTTAGAAGGTCCCTGCTTATAGGTACGTGGCATCCACCCCAGAGACACCTAGGGGAGACCTGGGGGGTGCCTGATATGTAACAATAAGGTCGATTGTAACTTTTAAAGTGCCCATACCACCAAAGTTGAGTTGGCACACAATTCTATTTTTAATGACAATCTGCAAAGCCTGGCTGCCTTTAAATTACAGCAGGCACTCAGCAGTGCACACTGCCAAGTGCAAGAATTCTGCTGGGCCTCTAAACATCATTGTCCTATTACATACTAGGGACTTACAGGTAGTTGGAACCCCCTAGCTCTAATATATACTAAGAACTTATAGGGTCTTTCAATACCAAGTGTGAGAATTTCCTTTTTAATACAGGCTGCACGGCAGGACAGCCTTTAAAAGGACAGCAGGCACACAGCAGCGCACACATGCAATTGCAGTAATTCTGCTGGGCCTCTAAACTTCCATGCCCTATTATATACTAGAGACTTATATGTAGATTGCACCCACTGGTTCTATTATCTACTACGGACTTATAGGGTCTGTCGTTACCAATTGTAAGTGTACCGTATTACATGTAGCTTTTTAAACATAGCATTGGCCCTGCGTAGCAGAGCCCAGGGTACAATTCAGAGTCAGTTAGCACCAGTATCATTCAGCAAAAAAATGGGTGAACAGGGTAAAAGGATGACTTTCTAACTACAGTCTTTTGGATTATCAGACATAATGTCAATGGACAAAATAAAAATAAATGTAGGATTTTTCATTGCGATGCACCATAAAAAAATTGTTTGTTTAACATTTTTGTTTAGGAAGCACTGCAGCAATTTGTGAAAGTACTCCAGAAATCCTGCTGATTTATGTAATCTCATACCTGGGTGCAATACATCTTGCAAAGTAACTTTTCATCTCAGTGAATATCAATGCATATATATATATATATTATATACTGGCTTGCTATTTGCTGCCACATCATCAGTTTGTGGAACCTTTATGTTGTGTGCTGGGGAATTTGTGCTGTGAGAGTGGTAGGGCGAGACATAAAGAGCCAGCGACAAAGAGAACTAGAGGGAGAAACAGACAGACTGATGGAGCAGAGACCTTTTAAAACATGGGTAAAGTGGGCAGTTACCCAGGGTCCTCACTTTTAGGGGACGCCCAGTGAAAGTGAACATTGTAGGTGGCCTCTATCTACCGCTGTCTAAACCGCTTTCCTCTCTTTGCTTGCCTATATCTCTTACTCTGTCTCTCTCTGTATTCAATTCCATTTTAAGGATGTTTGTAATCCCGGCCAAGACATATTTAAGTTATTTTTGTGTGAATCCAGTTTCTGAAAGTTTAACATGTAATTCTGTATAATTTGAGATTATATGGGCTTACATTTGCAGGAAATTCTTAATAGATTTCAATGCGATTCTGAGCAGGGATCCCAACATATATCTTATCCTGTGCCCCCAAAATCCCTAAAATGACACTGAGATTGAGGGAGCGCGAGAGAGACCTCTCCCAAGGATTCCCCATCTGGGCACGGTCTTGAGGCCACTAAACAGTGATAGTAGAGTAGGAAATACATTTTGGGAAAATGTACAATTTCTGCAATTATGCTTGTGAAAACCGTTATACTTTTGTGAACACCTGGAACCGTTCAATTGTTTAAGACTACCAGCAGTACTTTTAGAATTCTTTGTAGATTGCCAAAACTCAAATGTTTGTTCTAAACTAAGAGAAGACCCTATGTTAGCAAGTATCAGACTCTTTGTGAAGGAAACACTAAAGGACGATCACACATGTCCAATAACACTCTAAATGTCTTCACAAAACATGAGAGATGCATTAACAAAAAATCAGGCCTACCGGCTTTATCAGAGTGTCAACATTCTAATCAAATCATGAATATAAAGCCTTCAACCATAATGCAATACAATAATAAAACACTTTTGGCAGGCCACTTTGAGAGCCTGGCACTAAGAGCAGTTAGATATTGCCGAAAAAAGCATCTGGAATAGATATACGCATTCTGCCGAATCTATCCTCATGAGCACCGGCCACCTAAACTTCTAATCACTATCCTGTACTCCCAAAGGAAAGAAAGGTGGAAAAGTCCTCCAGTGGATTGAAAATGAATCCCTAAGACTGACTGTACATGAAAAATTAGTCTACTAAAAGAATTGCATCCACTAATTATTGCTGCTACCATATTGAGAATATTGAAAAGGTTTGTGTCCAACAATCATATATTAATTGGATGGTGATAAGTTTGTTGGACCCTCATCTCTCTCCGTTTGGAACAGTATTGACTGATACTCACTTTCTTCTTAACTAGCTTTAGCGGTTACATTGCGAGCATCCTGCTATTTTTATTGCATACCTGTTTCAAAGTGAAACACACTTATATTGGCCTTCTTGGATTTGGAATCACCCCCACTATCACCTACTGCCGGTTATTTGGCGCATCAGATTTATGCTACAATTGTTTGGGCAGGATTGTGATCCACACTTGCTATGTTAGATCTGGGGGTCTCTAGTTGGCACAGGTAGGCACTTGTGACAAATAGGGACCCTTGCCTCTAGTCAGGGTAAGGGGGTACTCTCCTAAAATAACCCCTGCTCACCCCCTTGGTAGCTTGGCACGAGCAGACAGGCTTATCTCAGAGGCAGTGTGTAATGCATTTGTGAACACATACAGTAATCAAGTGACAACACTACAGATGAACACCACACAAGTTTTATATCAAAAATAAGTATTCTTTATATAGATTTATCACAAGACCATAAACGACAAAAATCCACAATACTGTTACTGTAAAATGGTAGAATTGGCTTAGTTCTTTTTAGATCTTAAAATGCGACACTTTGAGTCAATGTACCTTTGGATGCGACACGCAGGGCAACAAAAGTGTTTTAACAATGGTGATGCGTTGATTCCTTACTGCGCTTCCAGGGCGATGCGGCAAGCAATGCCGTGATGCGATAAAATTTTGGTGCAAAGAAATAAAGATGTCATCTTCTTCTTGATGCGGCACGCTTCTCCTATGTTGCGAGAAGTCTCGACTCGATGCGTCAGCTGCAGCGGCGACACCCTGGTTCCGTGATGCGACGACAGCGGCTTTGCCGGCGACACTCTTCTCTGACGATGCAAGACGCTTCCGCTCGATGCGACAGCTACAGCGGCAACACCCTTGTTCAGTGATGCGACAACAGCGGCTCCCACGGTGGCACGCTTCTCCGTGGATGCGAGGTGCTTCTGTGGTGCAATGCGATAGCTACAGCGGTGACACCCTTGTTCCGTGAGGCAACAGCAGCGGCTGCGACGGCGACACGCTTCTTCTTCATTGCGAGACGCTTCTCGTGATGCAGTGCAATGTGACAGCTACAGCGGCGACATCCTCGATGCGACGGCTGCGACGGCGACACGCTTCTTCTTCGTTGCGAGACGCTTCCAGCTCCTTGCGACACTCATTCCCTCAGAAGGCCCAAACAACTGCAGGCACTTCCAAAGAACTCTTGGGGAGCTGGGGGTTGAAGTCTGTTGTCCCTGAGACTTCAGCAGGAGGCAAGCTCTTCTCTCAAGCCCTTGGAGATCTTTCACAAGTTGAAATAAAGCACCCAAAGTTCCTTTCTCCTTTCTTTGGTAGTCAGGCAACCACTGCAGGCCAATCCCCCAAGAAGCACTTCAGCTTAGGGATAGTCTCTCCTCAGTTTCTTCTGGTTCCTCTTCTCAGCAAAGGTTTCTTCTTGTTGTCCAAAAGTGATCTAATTCGCTGGGGTTTGGGACCCCTCTTTTAAACTAAGTTTCTCTTTGTTCTCTGAAGGCAGAGAGGCCTTTGCCTAGTCCAAACCAGTTCTGGTCAGTCCTGGAGCACTTTGTTTACATGACTCCTTCTTTCCTTTTAGAGAGCAGGGCAGAGACATCAGACGCACCACAGGAGGTGGAGCCAGCATTGTGGAGGGAAGGCACAGCCCTATTCAGGTCCCAGATGCAACTCCTCCCTCCCATCTAGATGCAGATCTCTCTATTCACCACTGGACTGACTCACCCTGTCCCCTGGAATCCCCCAGCCCCTGTCACTCAAACTCCAGACAAGGAATACACAACCTAGCAGAGGCAGGTTTGAATGGTTAGACAAGAAAATACCTACTTTCTTAAAAGTGGTATTTTCAAACACAGAATATTAAAACCAACTTCACTAAAAGGTGTATTTTATCATTCTGAGTTCAGGCATACTAAATTCGAATTTCTACCATGTTCCATGAGTCCGTTAGGATTATTGGATGTAATAATCAAACTGCCTATTCTGGCCTATGGAGAACAGTTAGCCATGCAATAGTGAAAAACGAAATTGCTGTAATTGACTATTAGAACATGCCATACACACCAGGGCATGTCCTACCTTATACTTACAATGCACCCTGCCCTTTGGCCTACCACAGGGGTGTCTGATATGAAGAAAAGGGAAGGTTTAGGGACTGGCAAGAGGGTGCACTTGCCCAGTCAGCATGACAGTACCGGACTGCACGCAGGCTCTGCAATGGCAGGCCTTAGACACACTTTTACAGATTGCTTCTGTGGGTGGCACAACCAGTGCTGCAAGCCCACCAGCAGCATTTGGATTACCAGCCCTGGGAACTCCTGGTGCACTGTACTAGGGTCTGACAGGTAAACCAAATCAACCTATCATGGAATCACTAATTCATACATCAATTTACAATAGGGAGCACTTGCACTGTGGCACTGGACAGCAGTGGCACAGTGCCCAAAGCATCTACCACCAGCAAAAACACATGAGGCTACAGCAAAAATGGAAGGGAGACCCACACCAAGGTGCCAGGTCTAACAGCTGCTCATAATTCAGTGGTGCTGGAACAATTTTCAGAGTGGAGGTGATGCCATCAATTCAATCACTGAAATAATAGGGATTGTGAAAAATCCAAGCATCACACAAAGAACAAGTGTAGCAAATGTATTCAGCAAGAGAATGGTACGGGTGTAGTATGTAGCTAGTGGTGCTTTTTGGAGAACACCATTGTAAATATATTACTAAAGCATGGTATGGTAGTTCATTATCATTTACAGAAGGAGCATTTTCTATTGACATGGCCACTACATTTGCGCAGACATACAGTTTTACTGATAAAAAGCACTCTAACGATAATATGTGGAAATAGGGTTTCAGGAAATAAGTATGGTTTGATTTGTGTGATCCTATTAAATTATTTGCTTTCATCACACTTCAGAATTACAAAAAATTGTGCTTCATGTGTTTCCCAAATTGCTGATATATTCTGCAACGTGTTCAGTTCATGTCTAAAATCTTGGAGAAATTGGTCATTGGGCAATTGACCACCTATTTGGAAAACAATGATCTTCTTGATTCCTCTCAAACAGGCTTCAGAGCTTAGAATAGCTTAGAGTCTACTCTCTTAGCCATGCTTGATATTATCAAACTCCTAGCAGATCAGGGCAAAGCTGCTGCCATGATTCTACTAGAACTGTCAGCAGCATTTGATGTTGTGCCTACTGATATAAAGAGTACATGAAATCGAACTCCACTCTAAAACTCTACAGTGGTTCAGTTCTTTTTTAAGAAATAGAACTTAGACAGCAAAGCTGTCTCAAGATAGTAGAATGTGAAATCCCATAGGGCTCCTCATTGAGCCCAACACGTTTTAATGTGCATGTTTCCCCTTTGGCAAAGATTGTGAAGAAATGGTGATTCAACATTTGTTCTTATGCAGATGACACACAGTTCATGATTGCTATAGCAGAAAGACACGAGGATGCCAGAGTCAAGAATTACCAACAGTATGCCAGGGCCAGTGGCAGACACTGCATTCTTACCCATGCTCACTGTAGAAAAGTAGAATCTGCTTTCATGGTTACCTCCACTTTTTGCCTGGTGCTAAACTGTATTTGACTAGCTTGACTGAGATCCTGCTAATCAGGACCCCAGTCTATCTGCTTTCTCCCTAAATGGTTATGTTCAGTACTTAGGTACATCACAGAATGGATACTGGGTTACCCTTATCTGTCCCTAGTATATGGTACTAGGTACCCAAGGCATAGGTTCCCCAGATGTCTCCCATAGGCTGAAGCATGTATTATGCCACCCGTGAGAGACCTTTCAAAATAGAACTACAGGCCTGCCATTGCAGCCTGTGTACCTTGGTGCTTGCACCACTTACTAAATATATAGGTTTCCTATATCTAGGGTCACTGCACTTAAAACCCATAAGTAACCCCTCTACCAGGTATTTGCAATCCTGAAGGTAGGGTACTTGGTTCTAAGTGAGAGGGTGCCCCTGCATGAGCAGGACACCCCAACAGCTTACGGAGTCTATTCTCCTGGGTTGCCAGTGAAGCAGCTATATACTATATAGAGGGGCACCGCGTAATTACACGATGACCATCTCGAAACTGGCTGCAACGAATCCTATCATGTTTGGTATCAAACATGTTGGAATCATATTGCTACACCGTAAATGGTGTGGGAGGTGGAACAGGCCTCTGTTAGGCTCTCAGTGTTCCGGGTGCCAGTCTTCTAGACCCGAACAGCACAACATGGCTGCTGCCGACCAGAGACATAATTCTGCCCTCCTGCTGCTGAGCCAAGCTCGAGCAGGGGAAGGCAGAACAATAGGCATCCTGTCACAGGGAGGTGTGACCACCTCCCACACAGGATTTAGTGTAGTTGGACGGGTAGGTGCGTTTACTAGCACCACTAAGTCTGCATGTGGGGCACATTTGGTGTCCCCATACATCGTCCAGTTCAAACCAGTCCTGGGTGCCTTTTGCTCCCGCTCTGGCGCGAAACTGGACAAAGCACATGGGAGTAACCTCTCCCCTGTCCAGACCCTCCCCTGGGAGGGAGCCCTGAATCTTCCCAACTCTTTCCCTTGGGTACTTAAGGGCTTATCTAGTTTTAGGTCTCTAGATTCGTCGTGGGATAAGATTTAGATCAGACACCACTACTTCTTCCACCATCTGGACACTCTGGACTTCGCTGGACTGCGTTTGGGCCTGTCTTCATCTCCCTTCTAGTTTGCAGCATAGTCTGTGCCTGTGCATCATACAGGAACTTTCCAAGGCCTGTGAAGCATCACAGACACTCGAAGTAATCTCCCTTGGACTGAAGGAGTCACTCCCCTATATTCACAGGCACCGCAACTAAGTCGACCGGTCTGCTCATCCTGAGCTCCTCCAGACTCCGTAAGGTACTGCAACACAGGTGGTGGTTTTCCACAGCTCCGAGGCCTGCCCTGCCTTCTTACTATGTTTGAGTCCAATATGCCTCATGGGGGTTGCAATAACCGAACCCCTATGCACTGCGTCGACTTGCAGTTGCTGTTAGCTTCCTTCCAAGAAGATCTTCGGACTCCAAGTAGCCACTACCTCAAGCATCTCCAGTGACCAGAATCTTCACTCACACCACACCAAGTGCATCGTGGCCTGCATCTTTTGGTGTGCTGCTTGAGGTCCTCTAGCGACTCCTGTGCCTCCGGCCTGTGGGTCCATTTGAGGCTCTCACTTGATTACTTTTGGGCTCCCCTGATTGCTCTCCCCAGCAGCTCCATTCTGCTTTGCACTGTCGCTGAGCCCTCCAGCCTCTACCTGAAAGGTGTTCGAGGCCGCTGTCTACCTGTTTGCGCTGTGCTGTGCTCTGTGCCCACCAGGCCACTGCCCGTGTGTGCCCGTATTCTGCCTTGGTTTTGTTGTGATTTCTCTTTCCTTTAATTCCATTGCCTTGGTTTTGCCATTATTCTCTTAATTCTCTTGCCTTGCTTTTGCTATTATGGTAACGTAGTGCCCGGTCTGTTTTTTGCGTCCTCTTCCTGCCACTGCTGCCCCTGTGGCCCCTCCCACAACAGTCCCTGCTCCCGCCTTCCAACTGCTACCCCCTCCCCCTTCCCTACTTAATGGCGGCCGCGGGCATGTTGGAGGCGCACCAATGGCAAGCCCGTCTGCTCCCGTCCATGACCCGACTGTGACCAGTGCCAACAACCCTGGATCTTAAACCACCCACAGATACGACTCAGCAGCCCTCCTCGCACTCAACCAAGGAAGGTACAACAACTGCCAACAATCCACAACAAACACGACCCACGGCCAGTTCTCCTGCCACCACTGCTACCAGACCTTCACCACCGCCCCGGCCGCCACTACCGCCGATGCCCTAAGATGCATCCTCCTCAACATGCGCTCCATGCACAGGCACGCAGTGGAAAACTGGAACCTCCTCCACACCCTCTCAGCTGACATGGCCTTCTTTACAGAAACCCGGACTAACGCCTCCTCCGGCCCTGACATCGCCATCGCCATCGCCATCCCGGACAGATACGAGATCCAGAGGAAGGACCGCCCCAACCACGCGGGAGGAGGCCTCGCCATTTCGCAAAAAATGTCCCTCCGCCTCTCCACCTCCAGCGACACCTTCCCCGCCGCTGAACACCTGCACTTCCGGAACCAGACCAGCCCCAAGTCCACACTCCACGGCACCCTCCCCTACAGACCCCCAGCCACCGGGCCCTCTTCAACAACACCATCACCATCACCGACCTCATCGCACCCTATGCCATCGCCACCGTGGACTACATACTCAGACACCTAAACTTCCACCTCAACAACCCCAGCAACCCCAACTCCACCACCCTCTGTGACAATCTCGCCAACATCGGACTGAAGCAACCCGTCACCACACCGACCCACAAGGCTGGACACACCCTTGACCCCATCTTCGCAGGAGGAAATAGCGTACACTTCAGCCACACCACGCAACCCCTATGGACCGACAACCATTGTGTACATTTCCTCGTCAACAAACCTAAGCCACCCAGACCTGCTACGCGCCCCCCATGAAGGAAATGGAACAGAGTCACCGAAGACCAGCTCAACTCCAACCGATGCCAAACCTTGCAGCCAGGGAACTCCACTGCGCAGACAAGTTCGCCCTGCTATGCAACGCCGACAGACAGCGCCCCAAAAAAGCTGCATGGTTCACCACTGACCTCCAAGAAGCCAGGCACACCTGCAGATGCCTGGAAAAAAACTGGAGAACAGCAAGACACCTGAAAAGCACACCACCTACAAGGACGCCATGATGAAATACCACCAACACATCAGGACCACCAAAAGAACCTTCACTCAAAACAAAATCCTCGCCAACTCCAGTAACTCGAAGGAACTCTTCAGCGTCATCCTAGAATTCACCAATGCCCACAGCCTAGTGTCGGACATCACCCCCTCCCAGAACCTCTGCGACAAGCTCGGATCCTACTTCCACATGAAGACTAAAAACCTCTCGACAACTTTAACAACCACACGCCTGATTCCGCAGCCATCGCGCCCTCTGGCATCACCAGCCAGCCAGCCCACCATCTCCTGGACACCGATCACGACGTAAGAGACCACCTCGACCATAAAAGGCATCCACTCAGGGGTCCCCACAGACCCCTGCCCACCCCACATCTGCAAAAGAGCTGCCACCACCATTGCACTAGAACTATGATACACCTTCAACACCAACTTCAAGAATGGCGTTTTCCCCGATGACTGGAAATGCGCAGAAGTCAGGCCCCTGCTCAAGAAGCCCTCAGCAGACCCTACGGACCTCAAAAACTGCCAGCCCATCTTGCTCCTCCCCTTCGCGGCAAAAGTCCCTGAGAAGACCGTCAACGCAGAGCTGACCAAGTTCATCAAAGACAACGCCATCCTCAACCCCTCTCAATCTGGATTCCGCAGCCTCCACAGCACCAAGACCGCCCTACTCACTGCCACAGACGACATCTGCACCGTCATTGACCAATGTCACACCGCAACCTTGATTCTACTCGCCCTCTCAGCAGCATTCAACACCGTCTCCCACTGCACACTCCTCACTGGAAGAAGCCAAAGGATTAGACTGCCTCCCTTCCTCTCCGAACCCACAGAAGTAAACTGCGAAGTCCCCCAAGGATCGTCGCTCATACCTACCCTCTTCAACATCTACATGGCCCCCCTCGCCACTATTGTCTGACAGCACAACCTCAACATACTATCCTACGCCGACGACACCCAGGTCATGCTCTCCCTCACCAAGGACCCCACCACCACCAGGCTTAACTTCCAGGATGGAATGCAGGACGTTGCAGCCTTGTTGAGCAACAGCCGCCTAAAACTCAACTCTGAGAAGACAGAAGCCCTCGTCCTCGGAACCACCCCTTCAGCATGGAACAACACCTGGTGGCTCACCGCCCGTGGCAGCCCCCCACCTTCATGGATAGCACCAGAAACCTCAGCATCGTACTCGATTCCTCCCACTCCATGAACTGACAGGTCAACTCTGTCGCCTCCAGCCGCTTCAACACCATCTGCATCCTCTGTAAGACTTTCAAATGGATACCCTCTGAGTCAAGGAAGACAGTCATCCATGCCCTCATCACCAGCAGCCTGGACTACGGAAACGCCCTCTATGCCGGCATCAACAAGTCCCTACTCCGCAGGCTGCAGAAAATACAGAACACCGCCGCCAGACTTGTCCTTGGTATCCCTCGACACGAGCACACCAGCCAACACCTATGAAAGTTCTACTGGCTCCCCATTGAGAAGAGAGTCACTTTCAAGGTACTCATCTACACCTACATCTGCCTACACAACACCGGGCCCTAATACCTCAATAACAGAATCACCCTCCACGTACCCAAAAGAGACCTCCGATCTGCCAACCTCTTCCTCGCCGTGACCCAACGCAGCCACAGAGCCAAAGCAGGGGGAAGAGCCTTCTCTTACATCACGTCCAAGACCTTGAACGAGCTCCCGATCGACTTCAGACGCGCCCCCTCCCTGGATATTTTCAGGAAGGCCATCAAGACCTGGCTCTTCGGATGAGCAGAACTGCTGACCACCCTTCAGCACCTTGAGACCCTCTTGGGTGAATAGGGCACTTACAATTCCCTGATTGATTGATTGATTGAATGATTGCTCGGGGACTGCCCTGACTCCCCTGATTTTGGTGAGTCCCTGGACCTTGCTGGTCCCGACGTTGCTCCTTCCTCACTTACTGCGTTTGTTGCATTTGCCGAGGCTTTTTGGTGCTCCCGCCAGACAACAACCCCTAAGCACTCAACATCCTTCATCGGACAGCTCGTACATGGCTCCTAGTCCTCCTCAGCAACGCCTGGTCCTCACAGCTGCAGAGTTAAGGCCATCATCACCCATCTTGCAAAACCTGACATCGGTGGGCATTCCTCTTCCAATTCTCCTGGTCACTTCTGAGTGACATAGACTCTGCAGGTACTTCTCATCTAGATTCCACCTTCGGATTCCACCGGACACTTTCTCCTTCTACAACCGCGGCACTTTCCTGAAGTCCTCCATTGGGTTCGACTGCAGTTTCTGACATCACTTCACACGTATGCACCCGGATTCCCTGGTGTAAGTAATGGTTGGGGTGGCTCTCCAACCTTCTGTCTTCCACAGGGTTTCTTCAGGGTCCACTGGGAAGAGGCCTTAGGGGCATATTTACAAGATGGCGATAAAAAATTATCGCCGCTTTTGCGGCCGTTTTCGGCAGAAAACCGGCGATAATTTTATCGCCTAATTATCAAGGCCACGCTAACGCGTGAAACCTTGCTTTAGCGTGGGAATTCTTTACGCCCAGATTTGCATCTCTAATGAGATGCAAAGTGGGCGTTCCTGACCTGACATGACAGGAGAAATGTCGCTAAGCGACTTTTCTCCTATCATCAAGCCCCACGCTATGAAGCATAGCGTCAGGAAAAGTAGCGATAACCCCTGTTATCGCTACTTTCCTTACGCCTGCTTCAGGACTGACTTAGCCATGATATCCTATGGAGGGTGGATATCATGGCCACGTTTGTGAGTCCCTATCAGCAAGCTAACGCCACATTGCGTGAGATTATCGCTGAGTTTCCAGCGATAATCTCACGTTAGGCAGTTAGCGTGAGGATTTTTATCGCTGAGGAGATAAGCATTGCTAATAGCTATCTCAGTGATAAAAATCCACGTTACCCGGCGATAATTATCCTCACGCTAAGAGCGCTGAGCGATAATTATCGCCGGGTGTTGCTGATATGCCCCTTAATCTTTAAAAATCTAACCACGACATACACGTAGACTTGTACTGAGTACGCGGTCATGTTCCCACACTGCTCACGCTCTTCATGGGGTCTCTATCTACTTACCTTGCGTGGTTCTGTGGGTACTCTTGACATCGTCCTGACTTGAGCCGTGGTTCTTACACCACTTTCTTAGTATATGGTTTGGTCCCCCCTGGCGCCCACTGTGTATTCTGCGCTATTTACTGTGTTCCTTTGCTAAAGTATTGTGTGCATTGTGCTTATCTCCGTGTAGGAGATATTTGAACGTACTAGAGAGTATATATAATAAATACATATTTTTATACATACTTGGGGGCAGATTTATGTTAGACTTGCGCCACTTTTACGCCGCGGTAACCCTGACCCACGTTGCGCCCTATTTACATCGTGAAGCATCTATGGAGATGCGTCACGGTTTAAAGCCCTGCGCCACATTAAACCTGCGTCAGGTTTAATGTATGCAGGGTGGGCGTTCCATCGGAAAAAGCCTCGGAAAAGTGACGCAGTGAAATCTACAAGATTTCACTCAGTCACTTTTCCGACGCTGCTGCGTCAAAACCTTGCGCCTGCTTGAAGCAGGCGTAAGGCATGACGCAGCATGTTAGGTATGGGCAGCCCTTAAACATTGCTGGAGTTGCGTCGTGCTTGCGACACGACTCCAGGAATGCGCCGCCCTTACGCCATCAGATGCGTCACGCATCTGTTTATCCTTGCGCCACGATGCGCTGCATTGTAAATGTGGTGCATCTGTGGTGGCGCAAGGGTAAACTTGCGTGACGCATCTTTCCTGGCGCATCCCTGCTGATTTGCAGGGATGCGCCAGGAAACATAAATCTGCCCCTTGGTGTGGTTCTTTTTCACTTAATCTATACTATAGGATTGCATTCTGGTAAAACAAGCTGCTTTATACTCCTTCTGGACTAAGTAGTAGAAGGCTGCTCCCCACAGCTACCACTTAGAGAGCTTTCGAAGGTTGTCTAAGACCTCTTAAATCACCATAAGGGTTGTCTGGACTGGTGCTGGGTGCCCACTTACATAAGTTGACATCATATACCAGGCCAGCTTCTCAAACTCACTTACACTCATTCACACTCCCTCATTCATTCTCACTTACTGGCACTCATTCACTATCTTGCACTTGATTTTACTCACTGACTCACTCATACTCATTGACAACCATTCTCACTCACTACCTGTCACTGACTCTCACTCACTGTCACTGATTCTCACTCACACACTGTCACTGATTCCCACTCACTCACTAACTCACTCACTCACTCACTCACTCACTCACTCACTCACTCACTCACTCACTCACTCACACAGGCTCACACACAGGCACATGCTCACAAACACACACTTTCTTGCATACTAACCCACTTTCACCCACAAACAGGCATACAGCATACATTTAAAATGTTTTTTTACTTACATTATTTGCATCTGGAAATCTCGTTCTAGCTCTTGGTGCTCTATTTTTTTTTAAATTAAACTAATAGTGAATAATAAACTATTATGCGCTATTAGTATAATACTACATGGGTAGAAAATAAGGGTGGCGCACCCATGCCCATAATAGCAAGCTGACTCAGTCGTTTTGCCACTGACCTTACTAACCTCTGAGGATAGGGGGGCAAAAGCAGTGCCATGGATGAGAAGGGTCCAGCCAGGATTCGCAACTGCAACCCCTGGCAACCCCCAAATTACGCCCATGCTTAAGAGGTTCCTTCAAGCCTTGTGCAGTGGAACCAATGCCAGAGATGATTAAAAGAATAAACATCCATTCCCCAGAAGATATCGCCTGACATTCGACCTCTGGCTTTGAAGTGCAGCAAATCCTACCAGATAAAAACATTATTTAAAGGCATCTTTATCGGTCAATCTCATTCTGAACTCCGGCATGTGTGTATGAATAGCATGGATGTCAGTTAAGGGTCAACAAGGGTCGCAGCCGCAACCCCTGGCTTGCTCCTTGTGACCCATGACACTGCCTCTGCGACTCCTGGCCTGAGAGATCACAAAGGCAATTACAGGAACAGAAGGAAAAAGGGGCTCATTTGTGTCATATGCGGAACGGTTCCGTCATGAGCCACGGTTGAGCTGTGCTCATGACGGAACCGTTCCGTCATGGTCCCGCCCGCGCTCGAACCCTTCAGCACCGCGGCGGAATTCGCCCAGCGCTGAAGGGGTTAACGTTTGAATTAATGTATTTGCATCCTTAGTGCCTTTGGAAGGGATTTTTAGGGAGCACACAAGGGAGCTACAGTTAAAACTGGTGAGGCCATCTTCACACGTGCAAACACTCATACATCCATACATACCGCACACGCCCTATACATTGAATAAGCACTTGCTGGTCTGTGGTGGTGACAGCAGGTCCAGCGGGTGGTGAAAGGGAGAAGCACACAGGCCTCATCAGTTGCTGGATACTTTAGGAATGTTAGAGACGCCGCCTCCTCTCAGTGGCTGACCTTGTAATAAATCAGCCAATGAGAGAAGGAACTTTCCTAACTCATCACAGAGAGGGGAGGGGGGGTCAGTGAGACTTGCTGTTCCTGTGACTGCCTTTGTGTCACGGTGTCAATGAGAGGCAGTAGGCAGCCCTGGGCTCTACATGGCTTAAAGTTGAAGCACTCAGTGCTGATTTTGTCGGTCTCCCTCGGCATAAAGAGGAGGAACTCTGAGGGCTTTGCTGCAGTGGCGGCTGCTGCCTATTGAAAGTCGTAGGGCTCATAAAAAATTACATTCAACTCTTTAAAAATAAAGATAGCTTTCTTGATGATCTTCTGCAGCAAACGTTAGACTGCAAACATACCCGAAGTTCTACCTGCCTCAAGCTGGTTACTGCTCTCATGCTGATTGCAATGCTAAACATCAAAAGAGCAGGGCCAGGATTGGCTGGAGCAGGCAAACACAGCGCTCCATCGGACACTTACGGGGCTGTTCCTCTGCTTCTTAGCTGCCTTTCAGTTGATTGCAGAAGCCTGAACTGTGCATGTTAGGCTGGCCACATTGAAAACACCGGGCAGTCTGACATGCACAGTTCAGTTAACAGCTTGAGGTCGTCCCACTGAACTGCTGTGATGCCAAGAGAGAGAACTCCATCTTGACACGCCCATAAACAGGTGAGAGGAAAGCATGCAAGGGAAAAGTTTGACTGTGTATGAAGCGGTGAGGTAGTCAGGAACGCCCCCATGCTATTATGGATGAACCACCCCTGCTTTGCTGTGCCTGTGAACCCACTGCCATCACACTTATAAGATCTTCAGCCTGGCAAACCTTGATTCAGGCTGTCAGGTGCCTACAAACTAGTGCATGTGAAGTGCCTGGCTGCCTGATCCTGACATGGTGAGTGTCTGCTAGGCTGACATTTGAACCGCGTGACTGACACTCATCAAGCTTTGGGTAAGGCACGGGTATCTGCAATGACGTGCTGCCTTCAGGCCTTCTGTGGCCATGATTTGCATTACTAATAACTACCTACATCTCAATAATAATGTGGTGTATATTTAACTCTCAATCAACATTACAAGAAGACCCTGCCATAACAGTCCAGTACCACACCAGCATACTGCTCTTCCATATCACCCTTGGTGAATCTCATTAGTGGGTCATCCTACATCTGGCTGAAGCTGGCAGCCAGTCCAATATAAACCAATATTTGACCTAATTACTCAAATGTCATCACAGTACCATTAATGCCCTTGCCAGATCCATGAACTATTGAACCAAGACTCACACACACAAAAGCCGCCCACTCGAAAGGTGGAAGCATGAGACATGTTAATGTCAGGTACACAAAGACCTTTACTACTGACATTATACAGGTCATGAGCAGGAGCTGAATGGTTTTGGGGCCAGTCGTCACAGATGGGATAAGGGTTCTAATATTATTATTTTATAGTGAGTGAGTTATAATTTTTGTATTTAGTCTTTCTTCGTTTACTCCTTGATTCAGTTCATTTTAAGACATGTGATTTTGCATGTACTCATACTTCATCGGTGGGTTATTGTTGAACACCACATACTCACCCAACATGGATGCCGTTACAGAAATCTGAACTGCTCCCTCGCCAACAAGGCCATTATACTCCCTCAATATTTCATGTTCTCTCGCGAATGAATTGAGAGACCCCGAATCTGAAATGTTTCTTCCCATTGCCCTTGCTTCATGTGGGTGTCTCTCTGGTGGACCTTGCTTCATGTGGGTGTCTCTCTGGTTGACCTTGCTTCATGTGGGTGTCTCTTGCCAAATGCTTGCTTATTGAATTCTTGTTTTTGCCTTCGTCCAGAGGAGAATCGCAGTACCTGAACTTGTCTCAAGATAATCTTGTTGTTCTGGAAAGCTACGACTGAACTTTGTAAACTGTTAGTAGATGTTGTTAAACAAGCTCTATGAAAGGCATAAAATTCATTCAAGGCATTCTCTAGAGGTGCCAAGTCTTGGATTCCCTGAAACCTGTGAAGTAACTGGGTTAAATCTGGGTCACAGGCCCCCAGGGTACTCAGGGGCTTCTGGTCCCCAAAAGTAACTAGGGTGTTTTCCACTGGTGTTCTGGGGCTGAAGTATCTCATATCACTCTCCAGGCAGAGCAGTTCAGTGATTATCCACAAGAAACGCTTTGGGCTAGAGATACTGAGGGGAAGATTTATCAAGATGTCACGCACGGAGCACAGCGGGAAACCTTGCTGCACTGCGATGCATGACAGGGAGCGGGCAGGAATGCGTCATATTTAACATTATATGGGACATTCCTGTCCTCTTTTTGTGTTGGTGCACTATGTGCTGCATACCACCAACACAGGCCCCCTTGCATCATGGTGCAAAGGGGCCTGAGTTGCAGGCAGGATTGTTTATGTGCAGGAAGGGACACCGTCCGGCACAAAAATAATCCCCAGGGTCTTTTTCCTCTTTTGATGTGTGCTGCAGAATGTGGAAACAATGAGTAGAAATAAACATATTTCTCCTCGTTACACCTCCTCTGGGAAGGCTTAGCATTTAGAAGCATTCCCACGTCTACCACTCCTGGTAGATCTAGGAATGCACTGAAACTCGTGGCTGAATGCATAGTAACACCCACACTCCTCCCATGGAACCCTTTCGCAGGCCAGAGTAACACGAGGCAGTAATTTGTCTGCCTTGGGTTACTCCAGATTTACCAGGCACTGCAGGGCCACGTGGCTTGGTAAATCTCATTATAGGGTTTGCGTCAGCCACCGTGGTCATCCGTGGCCTAAGGGCAGGGCAAAACCTTGATAAATTTGACCCAGAATCCTCAAGAATAGAAACATCCCTTAATGATTTGCTGTCCAGCCTGCACTTTTATTTTAAAAAGAGTGCTTTATTACACACATTACTAGATATAACACAGAAATTAACTAATATGTAGAAGTAACATCTGGAAATACCTAAAACACCCTTAGGACCTCACAACCTACATGGGCACACACTAAAGGAAGGTCACAGGTCACACACATCAAATAAGCCCCTAAATTAACTTTGTGTCGCCTGCGCTGGAGGTGCTGTGGAGCCCCCACCCATATGCTTAACAACATGAGAGATCCATAAATAAAACGTCAGTCCTACAGGCTGTGTCAGGGAGTGAACATACTAATCAAAGCCAGAATATAAGCCCTTTACCCCTAACGCAATACAATATTAAAATGACTTTGAGAGGATCCCCTCTTTCCTTCATTTCCAGAAGAATTTCACACTTTTAAAGTTTTCAACATTCAAGCGTTACAATTTTAGAGTCCTTCTTTTACATGTATTAGGGCTATACTCGAGCTGAAAAAAACCAACACGGCTCACAACAAAGACCAACACACTCAAGAGACTTTAGACAAAATCCCCAACTCAACCCCTGCTCGCTTTCCAAGTGATATTCACCACAGGTCAAGAATTCCTGGTGCTAGGAAAGTTAGGGTGTCGCTTCTTCTCTGCAAGTGAGTACCTGGTGGACACCGTGATTCCTGGCGGGCATCAGAACACTGCAATATGCTTGTGTGCACTCCACGTCCATCAGGTGACCCCCAACCCTATGTTCTTTAGTCTTTTCAAATATTTCCCTTATCTTCTGCCTTGTTCCTCTGCATAGCAGAATGGGGTCAGAACCTCCAGCTGGTCAAGCTACAGGTGGAGGCAGTAATTGGGAATGGTTACCCCGAGTGACAGTCTAACATTCTGTGCCGGGGCTCTCGTTGGGAGGCCACTGCAGCTTGCACCTCACATAACCAATGCAAGCGCTGCCAATGACAGTACATACACAGCTACTAACCTTCACACTCCTACAAGTGTGACAAGTCAGACTATGCGAGGCCCCCAAAGCCAGAAGAATGGCTTGGGAGGCAGTATTAGTCATATTTAATGTAAATTGAACAACTAAACCGCTGTTGTTGTGTTTATACTGAAATTAGAAGAACAGCGCCACCATGTGGCAGACTGTCATAAACCCGGTGCTGACAATAAGGTGCTGATGCGGAGCACCAGAAAGCACCGGCTCAAATTAAGCACTCTGCAATCCATGCCAGTCATCAGGCCACAGCCTCATGTGTCACCGTTCCATGGCTCCTCAAAGGCATCAAATGCATATGTGCAAGCTCTCCTACTCTATCAGATTTTACAAGGTTGTGGCTCTTACAAGATGCAGGGCAGAGCCATATTTCAATGTAGTGCATGGCGCTGGGGCAGAGGGCCTTTCCCAGGGGTGCACACTGCAGGGTGCAGCTGCAGCATCCAGTTCTCTCTTGACTCACTCATTCTGTCAGTAACATTTCACATGGCTAAACAAGGCTTTAACAATTCTATATTTACAGTGGACCAGTCAGTCACTTACATCAGCTGTGCTGGTAGTAAGGCTCTGCCAGGCCTACCAGTCAGACCGCCCTTCTGCTTGCCAGGCGATACCAGTCAGTTATTCCACCTCCATAGACCCATGTCTGTACACGCTACTTGATAGGGAGAATGCACTCAGCACGCACTCAACCTGCTGGTCATGGCAATCTTGATACTGATTCGGTTACTGAAGAACTCATTTACTCACTCAGCAGGTGGTGGGGTCTCTCCATACTTTGAGAGAAAGCCAGAGCATGTGAAGTGGGCTCAAAGTAGTCAGATAATAGTTAGCCAAGACTTTTCCAAGTATGTAAAGGCCAACAGCATTGTACCTAAAACAAATAAGATGCATTCTGGAAAAAATAGCAGAGCTGCCGAATTATTGCATCACAAATGAGATGCTGTTGTGGAAATGTTTAGTGAAACTCACTGAATTTATATTTACACTGGGTAAACTTAAATATGAGCAAAACATTTAAGTTGCGTAGGGCACCAAATCTGGCCACATGCCCACATGGCTGTGGTCTCATACAGCATGGAAAGAGATACATTGCCCTGATTTGGATATAGCATTATAAGAAAGTTAGTTCATGGTATGCAAAACTTAGAAACAATCAAGTTCTCTAGGAGGACAACCAAATACCTGAGAATTCTCATGTAGCAAATGGGTTCCTCCCATTAAATTCTTCCGTATATTTTTCTCCTAGACTACCTGGTGTTGGACTTTTACTGTCAGTGAGTCTCACTAATGAAGTCTCAGCCCCTAAAGATTCTTTGCTAATTGATTCAGAGTGCTCACCGCCAATGTCACAGCTAGGGTAATAGGCTCTGGGCTGGTTATCCAACAAGTGGGCACACACATGTGCACATGTGTGGATTTAGCTTGTGAGACTACTGTCTAGCTCAGACCAGTATCTGCACACAAATAGCCTGTCACAGAAGGGATCCTTCAAGAATTTGTGCTGACTTGGTGTATGCCTTATATTGTGAGTGGCCAATCATAGTGTAGGTCTGTAGTGCTTAACGGTTAAGAGTGGATACTTCACTGAACTATACATTATGGGTGAAATCTGTGCCTAAGTACACTGTTGACCTAGTAAGGCATAAAGATACAGGTTATGTATCAATCCTAGGGTAAAAATGCACCCTGAGTGCAGAACTAAAGTCACTCTACCGTTAATTATACTCCCTATGGTACTTGAGGATTTTGCTGTAATTGTCTGGCTCAGCTCATACTTTGTCTCCCTTACTAAGCAAACTTAATTACTCTGCTGGCCAGCAGGATGATCAAAGGCATCCCCACAAAATAGAGCCATTTGACAGCGCTTGGTCCCGGAAAAGGAAGGGGTGAGGACAGATAATGCATCTGCTAATTTACTCTTCGCACTGCACCTGGCCTAAGATGGCTCACTCCCAAACAAACAAAAGAGGACATCCAGAGCTCTCGAACCACTCACTGAAGGGACTTTCCTTTAAGATTTGGGAGGGAAAGGATCAACTAGTGGTATCAGATGGGGGCAGATCAGGGTCCTCTTAAATAAGATATTTCAGCATACCTCTTCAAGTCACCAATTTGGATTGTCCTAGAATTATGTGCAGGAGGATTGGGGCAGGGGTGAAGTGATGATGTGTTACGCTAGGATTCAGCAGAAGAGCCTAGCATCTAGAACTTTCTATCCCTCTCAAAAACACCTGCATACAGTAGAGACTGTAGGGAACAGCCCAAACCTGGGAACAAATGCACCAAAGGGATTTCCACCTGGAAGAAGAAGTCACTTGACTCCACTGCAAGGATAGACTTAAGAACCTTGGGACTCCCACTGGCACCCAGACACTAGGAGTGTTTCTCAAGAGCTATGGTTGTTGGCCTCCTTGAACCTCTTGAGAGACAGTAAAGGGATGGAGCTTCTAGGGGGGCCCTGGAGGGTTCTCCTGGATCTTCTGTGAACTGGTCCTGGGGATAGGTGTCCTTCATCAGGAAGGGGCCAGTGACGGAGTTAATGCAATACAACCAATGTCATGAGGCTTAACGAATGCTGCAGAGAGTGTACTTTGCTCTTGAGCTGCGGAGTGGCTGCTGTAAAAACCTCTGGGTGAAGGCAGCTGCTAGGAGCCCAAACACAGGACAGGTCTAGTTTACTGAGCTAAGGACCATGAGGGCAGTCTCTGCACTCTCCCCCATCAGAGGCAGAGCTGTGTCAAAAATCTAGCTCCATAATAGACGGAACATTTAGAAGCCAGGAGGCCTGAAGAAAATACTTATGGTGGCTAGATGTTGTCACTAGTAGCAAAACGACACAGGAAAAATGAAAATCGAGGAGGTAGCCTGGTCCCCTGATGATACCGGCTGGGATCAGGTGCACCTGGTGTCCCAACTTCTTCATTCGAAAATTGTACATGGGGCACTTATCCCAACAGGGACCAACAAACACAGAAGAGGGTCATGAGGAGTCATGTGTAATGCCTTCTCCAACTACTGAAACTTCTCTTGGCGACCTCAACTACCCGGGAGCCGATGCAAAGAAGCATGTGTGTTACCATGCTCCTATTAAGGATGGGTTCTTGGGGGACCCCAGTTCCTGGACTCTGAAATAATTGTGGGGTGCTTCACCCGCACCACGTTAGTTTGTCTGGGAGGTTGGTGCACCCCAAACCAAGCCTCACACCTGCAGACAGGTGGAACACTGCACCATGCTGCTGTCACGCTGATACCAGCAGGTGGGAGCCCGGAAGGATCCTGCTCCTGCTTTGGCCCTGAGGTTCCGCCTATAGCCCATGCAAATGACGCGCTGGTTGTGTGTGTATGGGCATGGGGCTTGATAAAAAATAAAAGAAATTGCAAATGCAGCTTGAGGCCACTGTAAAAAAAAACATCTCGAAGTCAAAGGCTTACCTCAGAAGCAGTAGCGGTCCGTGGAGGGAGTTCGTGGGGGCGGTGAGGCGGGGCGGGGGAGGGGCAGGGTGGGGAAATGTAAACACCGGAATATGGATGAACGGAGGTAAGTACACATTTAAATAAAGAAAACGAATTTCGTTGAACCCGGAGTAGTGGTGTGTCCCTCAAGAGGGCTGAATGCACTCCTCAAGGCTGGGAGGTGGCACCCTAAGTGTTCCAGGAAGTCACATGGACGACCCTATGACAGATATCTTGTTTGTTTCCAGTGTTCTGTGAGCTATGGCTTTTGCTCATAGGTTCTGGTGTGTGGCAACCCCTGTTGGTTGCTTCTTAGACTGCACTTGCTGCATGTTAAAGTAAAACAAAAAGACTCATATTCACATTAAAATGAATTTGGAAGGCATTACTGACAATGGATACATTGACAAAGAAATGCTCTATATTTATAACATGGCACCATCGAAAGTGATTGCATTAGTTTTGTTTGACTTGTGTCTGCTTTAAAGGCAGTGACACCTTGATAGAGACAATAGGCCTGCCACTAGATAACTACACCCCACTGTATTGTTTTAGTATAGGTGGGGAGGCGGGCCACTGTGGTCTTAGGGTTTAGAGCTCACTAGGGGTGTGTACTGTTAGGAGTGTGTCATCATAGATATTTCCATCTGCTTACTTGTAGGTACTTGTAAATTAATGTGTAGTATTCAGTAGAGTGTGAGTAACCGAGTACGTTTCCTTTTTCTAAGAAAAAGCACTGACTGGATAATGATTTATTGAGTTTTGCTTGTTGCATGCCAGCGAGCTGGGGTACTAGCCCACACTGCCCGCATGAGTAATCCTTGTACTGCTCTTCTTTGCTACCCTGAGAGAATCAAGTGCTACAGTGGGGTACTTGGTTGCCAGTACACGGAAAGTTGCATACTTGTGAAGGATTTAAATTTATACCACACGTGTGCACATCTGTCGGTGACAAAAGATCGCCGCATCAGTACGAGCCTTATGTGAGTCAGTCTATCTAACGATAAACGAGGGCCCAGTGTCATATCCTTTAGCTTCTCCTCTGCTTGCATCTGGTCACAGACTTACTACAGTAGACCGGAAAAAATATCATGGGCCCTAGTCAGTGCTTAATTTGAGCAAGTGGTTGCAGGTGGGGCCCACCTTCACTCATTTTTGGGGAACCACACTTATTTTTCCTTACTTTGATTCAGAGCAACAGAGAGAAAAACACAAAAGGGGGTGGAAGGAAAGAAGGAGAAAGAGAAAGTCAGAAAACACACGACAAAGAAAGAAAGCAGGGATGAAAAAGAACCTGGAAGTAGGAGGTAAAGAGGGAGGGAGTGTCGGTGGATGAAATAGGCATGAGGTGCAATCAAGACTAGGTATCTTTGGTATTCAGCACCCCCAACAGTTGATAGTGCTGGTCACACCCTTCTGAGCTAAACTCTGGGCTCTGGCACCTATTATTTTTAAATTCAGCACTGGTCCCTGCGGAATTAAGGAAAGTGAAGTCCCTAACCGCTTGTTAGGTTGTAAAATAAAGCAATAACCAGACATCTATAGGATCCTCAGGCCTCTGTAAGCCAATGCTATTTCTCTGTTTTAAAAGAAAATGAACGTGTCTTAGGTCATGCCTGTAGCTCACAAACTAATTATCAAATTATCACGCAGCGCAACAAGTCACCTTGCTGCACTGAGTAATAGAGGAAGGGCAAAAGAGCACCGCATTTAACAATATAATGTGCATTCCTGTCATTTCCTTGCGCTGGCGCACAATGTGCTGCCTAGTGTCAATGCGGGCCCCCTTGCACCAGTTTGCGTTATTAGGAGGATTATTTTGAGGCAGGAAGGGACACCTTCCTGCACAAAAACAATTCTGTAAGGCAATTTATTCTTTCTATGTGTGCTGCGTTCTGCAGCACACATAGAAAGAATAAGTAGCGAGGAGAAATAGAGATATTTGTCCTCTTTATGCCTCACCTGGGCAGGCTTAGCCTTTTGATGCACTCCCAGGTCTACCACTAATGGTAATTCTGGGAATGCACCAAAATCCATGGGTGCATGCACGGGACCACCCACTCTCCACCCATGGAATGGCTCCCTGGGGCAGAGTAACGCAATGCAGGGATTTGCGCTGCGCTGCGTTACTCCTGATTTATCAGGTCACTCAGGACCACGCAAAGTGACCTTGCGTGGCTTGATAAATCAAATGTAAGGGTTGCCTGGCGCAAGAGTGACGCAACTCTTTGATAAATATGCCTCTAACATTCAAAGTGGTTAAGGGCAAATCCCCAGCAGACATCATTACACAATTCCACTATGTACCCGAAATACGCCTGCTACAATGTAGCACAAATGCCAGGACCGGAAGGCCAGGCGAGCCAGCCGCAGGGGCACGCTCCAGCGCGCTCGATCACTAGAATGTAGCCATTGATAGCTAACAAGGGGGCCATTATTAAGGTCGGATAAGCATTCAGAAAGTTGAGCACTGTGAATGCAACATCTGTGGAGTTTGATTCCCAAATGATTAAATCGATGAAAAAATACATTCTCGCACAGAGGAGCCCTGAAGATTATCATGATTTATTACACGTTTTCACACTAAACCACAATAACCTGATTTTTTCTTCCTAACCGACCTTTCATTTTGCTTTTATAGCAAAGCATTGTACGGAAAAATCAATGCAATTACAGCAGAGAAAATTACATGGAGCAAGTGTAAGTGTCTGGCCGAAAATGATCCCTGCGATGCTGCAGATTATGAAGTGACAGACCGTTGCAGGAATACAAATGCCAGGAGCTGTAGTTACAGAGATATGTGACTTTTTCCCCCAACTTTCATAAAGCTTTGCGGTCTGTAAATACCACATGCATTTACCCTGACCTACGTGCAGTGTTAAAGGTGTGCATGGTGAATAAGGTCGGCTGTCCTATGAAAGGAACAGTGATTCTGCAGACTGCTTAGGGCAGAGGTCTTCAAACTTTTGTAGGTTGAGCCCCCCCCAGTTGAATTTTTTTAGATGTTGCCCCCCCCCCCCCCCCCACCTGACAGAAATTTCTGGAATCTGGTACACTACATAATCGACTGCCACGCGCATATCACGGGCCATATCCGGCAAATAATGTTCAACACAATAATTGTGTTTAGTAAACTGCAGGTTTGTGAATGGGTGTGGAGGAATGACAGAGGCTTATTACACAGCTCAAAACACAATTTTCCAAGATAAAATGTGCGCAAATTCTTTTTACTAGGATGCTTTGTTTTATACAGGACATAGATTAATAATAACACCACCAATATAAATGTGACGGGCGTGCCGGTTTTTATCCACATAGACTGTCAATCTCTGGATGGATTTTTGCTACTGCCATCCTCACGTTGTGCTCCATATCCAGTCTCGAACGGTACTTAGTCTTTAATACCGCAAGTGCTGAGATCCCAATCTCACATAAATAGGACGAGCTGAAAGGGAAGAGAGTTTTGAAAGCAGTTTCTCTCAAAGCTGAATACTCTGCAGATATTTTCAGCCAAAATAGTGACTGTAAGGGAAACCGTGTTATCAGATTTTTCGAGCACTCCCTAGCTCAGAGTTGGTACACGAGAAACAAATCTTCTCTAGAAACCATTCACAAATGTTTTAGACAGCATTATAATGGGATAATTGCCCGCCAACCAGTTTTAGATCTGAAGAGAAAGGTGAAAGTCCACAGAGAGGGCGCTGAAAGAACACCTCATTGAGAATTCCGTTGTGGTACGATAAGTTGCTTGCCTGAAGCAGTGGGGGTTTAGGACACGTCGGGCTTATGTTTAAAAAAAATAGAACTGACATTAAATTAATGATGTTGCCTATTTTACTTCAGAGCAATATCGTCTGCCAGACTTTGTGGTGGCAGGGACATGTTAAGGAGTTGGGGTACCCTGGGCCGGTATTATTTTGGGGGCCCCTGTTCAGAACAGCTTTGAGATTAAATGATTCACTTTCAGCTCTGCCATACCCTCTTTAGCCAGGCTACTAACTGTGCACAGGCGCTATGGTCGAAATTCTAAAAGTGTTTGCATCTAATATTCAGAGATAGTGATGTGTGTTTTCACTGTTGTAACAAAGCAGCAGCCCACTAATTTTCCAACAAATAATATCTGGGATATCCTCCAATTTCTCATATGTGAGGACCTGTTATGATGTAAAATAAACTTTTTTATGGTTGTTGCATGAAGCAAAAACATTTCTCTGCAAATAGTAATAGACTCTCTCACATCAATCACATTAAAAAGAAATGAAACAAAACAGTATTTACAAGAATCTGTTTAGGAATTATTCCAGGCCATCAGGGCAAAAACAGAGCTGCCTCTATCAAGGAACCCCCTGAAAGGCTGGATTGCAGTGCATGTAAATTTGTCCTTTTGTAATTTAGGACAAAAACCTTGATTGGGCACGACATGCCCATACTTGTTTACAGGGGCGCAACTAGACCCAAACTTCGGGGGAGGGGGGGGGGACTAACACTCCCATCCAGGGCTGGCCCTAGCACTGGTCGCACACAGTGCAACGGTCTGTTTTGGCGCCCCTCCCTCATTTCCTCCTTCTCCATGAATTTCCTCACTACCGCTCACCAACAATGCACCCCATCTCGCTATAGCACCTTTCTGGCAAACAGTACATTTTTTTATAGCGCTGCTCATAGTTTACGCACACTCAGTTCTTTGATCTGGATGGAACACGTTTTTTGTAGCAGGCACATTAAACCTCTGCGCTTTGTGGGTGGCATGAGTACCCTTGTGAGTGCAGGGTGAGCCTTGCAACAGTGTGAGAGTAGGGTAAGAGGCGCGAGTGCAGGGTGAGTGAGGTGACCATATGAATTTGGGTGTGGCTGTAAGTGCAGAGTGGGACAAATGAATGTATGGTTAGGGGTGGGCTTATTTGAGTGAGTTTGCACATTTAGCAGTAAGGGGGACATGTGAGTGAAGTGTTGCATGAGTGCAGGGTGAGTAGTGTGCTTGTGTGAATGCAGGGTGAGGTACAGGGTGAACAGCACAAGTGCATTGTGAGTGCAGAGTGATTACTGAGTTCAGGGTGAGGAGTGATCAGTGTGAGTGCATGGTGATCAGTGTGAGTATATTGTGATCGCTGTGAGTGCAGGGTGAGCATGGAAGTGAAGGGCGAGAATGAGGACTGAGTTGTCTGAATGCATGGTGCATTCCCAGACACTTGAAGTAACTCAGCAGGTTATTGTCGGCAGCAGAGGGTTTCAGATATGTTAAACTATTGCTATTATGGCATTAACCAGGGATCAGGGTGGAGGAAATAAATGTGCTGCTCTTGCAACAAACTTTCAGTTTTATGATTAGGGTTGCCAGCTCATTATTTTGATTTCCCATGCAGTACAAAAAATAAACAGTCACCTAAAGCTGTATTGTCAGCACTTGTCTGTGCATACATTGAACAGCAAATATAAATAGTAGCACATTTCATTGTGTTCTATAGCTGCCTGAATTGTCCATGACTGATAATAACATGGAACCAAGACAGAAAAGTCAAATTTCAAATGTATATATACTTATTTATTTATAAGCATATTTGGTGTCAAGACCAGCAATTTGCAGGCTGTTTAAAAAAACACATGGCTGGCTGGCATTTTTCTGTTGGTAACTTGAAGCCCTGTGGGCGTTGTGGCGCCTGCCTGTGTAAATTTAAAATAAACTTTGTCTCCTTTCTGCTAAGAGCTAACCCTCTCAGGACGGGGTTAAACTTGTAGAGCTGAAATGCTTCAGCTGCTGTGGGAGGCAGGATGTCTCCTCTCCTAAAACTGAAAGAAAGGAACAGACAGTCATTCAGCTGCAGTGGGAGGCAAGAAGTCTCCTCTGATATAAAATCCAAGCTGCAGTGGGAAGCAAGAAGTCTCCTCTGATATGAAATCCAAAGCGAAGGAACAGGACTGTCTGTTTGTTTGCTTTCGGTTTTAGCAGAGGAGACACTGCCTCCCACTGCAGCCCAAGTATTTCAGCTCTACTAATTAAACCCCTCCTGGGAAGGTTAACTGTTAGCTCTTTACAGGACAAAAGAGCAAGTTGTGCCTCATCTATTTCCCCTCCCTCCCCCCTCCAACCCTCTGTTACCGGAGCTCGCCAATAAAGAATTCCCATTTGAAATGGGTGAAGACTTGGGAGGCCTCGGGACAGTAAAGGTCCAACAAAGGTAAAATCTTAGCGTGGAGTGCGCGCTCCCCCTGAGATTGTGTCGCCCCCCCCTGGGGGGGCACGCCCCACAGATTGAAGATGCAAAATGTAAAGTTCAGAACGTAGACTATAGAAATAATCAGTGGTTAATTTGTAAAAACAAAATAAGTGGCATGGCCCAAAATATTCTTTAGAAGGCAAATGCAGCTACAGGCCCTGCCACAGTTCGCAAATACCAGTATCAGGGCCACCTGCTAACCATCACATGCCTACAGATGGAGGCGATCCCTCAATTTAAGGGGCGTGTCCTATGCAAATGAGGACATTCCCTTGCCTCTGCACCCACGCCATATTACAGGCACGGGTGCAGCGGCAAAGAAGCTCTCACCTTCTAGGTGGCGTACTGCAAGTGTGTCCCTGAGAGCATCTGTATGTAGGAGGTAAAGGGGGTCCTATGGACACCCGAGACATCCCCTTGCATCTGGGTGCAGTCACTGACTGCACCTGCAAGGGGATCTCTATTCCCCTATAAAGGTGCAGGCGGGTGCTGCATGCTACAAGCAGCACCTCTGTGTTTTCCACATGGATGCACTGTCCCCAGGGCAGCGCGAGTTCACGGCTGCCCTGGGAGCAGCACATTCAACATAATAGGGTGCATTTTAATTGTTTGCGCCAGGCGCACTTTTCAATAGGTGCACCCGGTGCAAACAATGAAAAGGCATAATACGGCCCCAGTTGGCCTAAAGATATAGGAATGACCTCGGCACGCTAGTATTATTATCATCAATTTAAATTTAATTGTATATCGAATTGTTAAATACTCTGCTTCTGTGCTTTAGATTATAGTACTATTTTGTTGTATTGGTGTTAATGAATAAGTGTCAGTGTTGAGCACCGTCAAGCACTGGCACAAATTAAGCACAAAGTACTCAGAAACGTAGGCTTTGAAACTGTGGGGCGCAATCCATAAAGCAGTTTGGGGCATATTATCAAGCCAGGCGATAAAATTATCACCGCTTTAGCGGCAGAAAACTGCCGCTAAAACGGCGATAATGGGCTTGAAAATATGCTCTGTGGAATACCAATTGAAGTTGAGGTTAGATGTCCTTCACATTTAACATGGGCTTCAATTGGAATTCTATAGAGCATATTATGAAGCCCATTATCGCCGTTTTAGCGGCAGTTTTGTGCCGCTAAAGCGGCGATAATTTTATCACCAGGCTTGATAATATGCCCCATAGTGCGCTTGAATTTAGTGTACACATGGAAATAGATTTTTCCGGAATCTATACTCACTTTTGAGGTTCACAAGCATTGTTTTGCACTTCTTAAAATGTAAGTACACAAAGATTTTTAAGTGAGATCATCTACTAAAAATCTCCACCAGCCTTCCGGAAAGTTGGTTTACTTAACAGCCCTAGCATCCGATTCGTGACCCTATTTACGGAGGCTTTGCTGGGGTGTAATTTTCTGCCTGAACCCTAGTGAGGACAAAATCAATCAATGTCCCTCACACCTTGTGAACAAACTCTTAACGGGGCTGTCTGGTGCAAAAGGATAAGGATTGACGTGTGCGCGCGCTTCATGTACTGCTCATCGCAGTGCTGCTGGAACAATTTGATTTTATGACACTAAAGTCATAGGTATTGTGAAGAATCACGATAAATAAAAGTATAACTTAATGTAATTTTTATATGTACATATCATATTGTGTACTTTCATTTATAAATGTGTTTATATATTTTTTTATATTTTGCTATAATCAATCAATCTATCTATCTATCTATCTATCTATCTATCTATCTATCTATCTATCTATCTATCTATCTATCTATCTATCTATCTATCTATCTATCAATCAATCAATCAATCTATCTATCTATCTATCTATCTATCTATCTATCTATCTATCTATCTATCTATCTATCTATCTATCTCTCTCTCTCTATCTATCTATCTATCTATCTATCTATCTATCTATCTATCTATCTATCTATCTATCTATCTATCTATTCACTTAAATGTCCATGCCAACATAACGCGTTGAGCTAAAATAAATACAGGACTTCACCAGTTATAGTTAACAGAGCTAACAATAACTTGCACCCTGCCATGTAATGCTTATGACCTCACATATTAATTCTCTCACAGCATGTTCTGTGAAATAGTTTATGACATCACAATGACATCACAAATTACATCCTTGATGACATCACTGACGGCATCATTAATGCTACTTTTGTACACATTAATCTATTAGCGACTATGGCATCAGAGGTATGAAAGTAAGTAGAAGATAGCTCACAATAATATAAAGCACCATTAATGCCATCACACATTCAACCCTCTTAGGTGAAGCAAGCTTCTGTTATGTGCAGCAGTAACCCTATACCATACACCTCATGGGTTTCCGAGTTCATGTTAACAATCAACCACACATACATGGGTAACCTCTACTGCACATGGTGTTCAGTCTGTATACAACTGTTCAGAGAAAACCAATTTACTCTAGACACTCAAGCTCTGTTATATAACGAATTCCTTACTATGAACAGCCTTTAGCCTGTAATCAAACCCTTCACAGATGGCAAACCTCGTGTGTTTACCCTATTCAGAGACTTTACCCTGTACCACACTGTTTACAGAGAGCGAACCTCTTAAGGAATACACCACATATTATTATAAATATCTACTATGAAAAGTGTTCACTCCATTTAAAATTTCTCAGAAGAAATACTACTCGCTGTAAACACTCAAGGGCCAGCATAGGCCCAGGGAGGGACTCCATCCCTTGAGGTCCTATCCTATGTAAAAGAGGAGGGGGTCGCTTGGCACCCCTACCTGAGCCTTCCCAGGCCCCAGGGATCCCACCTCCCCAGATCTCTATTTAATACAGGTGGGATTCCCGGTGGTCACCCAGAAACAAACACGTTGGGGACAGCAGGGGGAGCCTAAGGGTCCCCGCGGCTTCAGGTAGCTACCCAGATGGTGCGGGAGCCAGCATTGTTCCCACCTGGAGGGTGAAGTTTTCTCTGCTAACTTCCTCTGGGCGGGAGAAATATATATATATATATATTTTGGGAGATTTATATAGCGCTAACTCGACCCATAGGCATTAGAGCGCTTCACATGAGCACCAGTTACATTACACAAGGACACATTCAATATGTGTTCTGTTTCCCTGCCTGCAGCGGTGCGGGCAAGTAAATAGAACAGAAATCTGCTCCTAGCCAATGGGAACATGCTTAAAACTCCTGCAGCCTGGGCCAGTGTTTTAAAAATGCTCCCCCCAGACAGGAGCAAACATATGTTTCCCTGCCCACGTAAGTGAGGGCAGGAAAACTACTGTGTCTTTGGAGTGCGCTTCCTGGGACACTGTCACTGAGCCGGCCCCAGGGGATGGGATCCCCGCAGATTTAAAGGCCTGGGTAGTGGGGCCCTTGGGCAAAATGGGCTCAGGGAGGAAGCATTACTCAAGCCCCCAGTTACCATAGGAAATATATTTTTTCCTTTGCCGATAACTTTGGCACCATTTGACGAATCATCCCAATTTCCTTTTTTTTTTTTAAAGAGTTAATCTACCTAGCCTCCTTCCTTTCTTCCTGCAAAGTTTTAAAGGATCCATCAAGTAGGGGCCAAGAAAAAAGGGGCTCCAAAATTCAAGTTCCCTATGCAATCTCCATATCTAATTTTAGATAAGGATACACTCTAAACAGTAGTATCAGCACCTACTTGACAATTAAGCGAAACCATAATTTTCTGTAAGGCAATGCACTTTCGGCTATCCCACTTTAACCACTGATATGAGTTCAGAATGGTATTGTTTCTTTTCAGCGCTCGCTTGTGATCATGTTTATAGGACACAAGACCTCTACCTTAGTGGGTTTGTTTCAGACACTCAGGTTCAGCCATGTGGATGGCACTGATGCCACACATCTTTCCTTTGCTGAGAGTAGCTGGATGCCCTGCATATCTGCCACACATTACGGTGTATGCACCCGATCATTAGCTGTTAGAAAGGCGTGCACCTATAAATTTGGGCACTGTAGTGGACAAACTGAGGCTGCACCAGATATTAGTATCAGGTGCATGTTGTATATTTTATTTTATCCAAGGACAGATTTATTACAAATGACATATTGAATTTATGTTCTATTGAAAAATTAGGGTTGGCCTATGACTGCTTTATATTCTCGACATTGTTATTAGATCTCTGTTCCAGTTTGATTGTCATTTTTTTATTGTACTATTATAAGATGGTGCCCAGTCTGCCTTTTGTGTCTCATCAGTTACCCTACAGATTCAGCCGGGATGTTTTGCATTTGGGGTTGTGTCCAGCCCCTTCCTGAGCTTCAAAGGATGCTGACATAGTCATTGGCAGATGAAGCTCACACCTAGGTCTGCCTCTCCTTTGCTTCTCTAGTCAGCCACTGGGAGCAGAGGATGTAGGGTAGAACTGATTTAGGGGGTGGCAGAGGATTGCCCTCCTCTCACTGGCTGGCACTTGCCATAAAAGTAGACTCCATAGACCTCTCTTTAGAACATTCCAGGATCTGTGAATAATCAGAAGAAGGACCGTCCTGCTATCTGATGAACCTGAAGAAAGACTGGACCTGCTTGCCTTGAACCGCGGACCAGTGAAGTGTCTCCAGGGTTAAATGGCTGCCCCTCAGTTTGATCTACAGGGACAAGACAAGGTTTAAGAGGCCTTGCTCTGTGCACTGCCCAGCTGACGCATTCCAACTGGACCATCCCTGAACCCTGCTATTGGAATGTGTTGGAAAGAGCTCTAACCCCCAAATAGTGCACTTCAGGTTCTGCACCCTTGGCTGGTATTAGGTGTACTCTTTCTGTTTCCAAAAAGCAAGAGGTGGGACTTAGAAACTTTTTGCCAACTTTTTTGCTGAAGAACGAACACCAGGATCACTGTCGAAGCCACAGTCATCAACGTCGTATTGCCGGTTGGCCTGAGATTGGTGATTTTTCCAACTGAATGAGACCTTACTTTCAGAAAGGTTTCTAAGTCTGGATGTGGAGGAATTCATCGAGACTGATGCTCAGGAGCATATGATCGGTGCCAAGGCCTTCTCGGGAATGGACTTTGCCCACTTAATGCTTTCCAATCTATGTCAACACTGCAACGGGACCCAGCTCTCCAGAAGCTCATTATCATGGAGCCCTGCTTCAGATTCAGCTTGAAGTTTGCCCCACTGACGACTCAGTGACAACCACTTTTTCTCCCAAACAGTTTCTAAGTCTGTTAGACCTGGCATCTTTGGCGTGGTTCCCCAGTCTTTTTGCCTTCTGACCTCCTATTTTTGATGGTAGGCTGGACTTCGTTTTTGCTGTTCAGAGCTAAAGTGCAAGTGCTCCTACTGTAAATTGTGTTATGATTGGTCTTCCATGATTAGTATATTTGATTTACTAGTAAGTCCCTAGTAAAGTGCATTGTGTGTGCCCAGGGCCTATAAATCAAATACTGCTAGTGGACCTGCAGCACTGGTTGTACCACCCACACACGTAGCTTTTCAAAGGTGTCTCAGACCTTCCACTGCAGTGTCTGCATGCAGTTTTTACTTCCATGTCGCCCTGGCAAGAGCACACACTTGCCAGGTCCAAACCTTCCCTTTTCTTACATGTAAGTTACCCCTAAGGTAGGCCCAAGGTAGCCCCATGGGCAGGGAGCATTGTATATGAAAGGTATTAAATGTAGTAGTGCGTTTTACACGTCCTGATAGTGAAATACTGTACATTTCGTTTTTAAACGGCTGTCTGTCCCATAGGTTACCACTGGAGCTGCCTTGTAACATCTTACAAGTGTAACATTCCTTTGGTACAAGTTAGAGAAATGGAGTTTAGGTTCTCTGAACTCAGAATTTAATAACACATCTTTTAATAAAGGTGCTTTTTAAATTGTGTGTTTGAAAATGCCACTTTTAGAAAGTGTGCATTTTCTTAATTAACCATCCTGGGTGCTCTACCTGTTTGTGTATACATCTTCTGGTTTTGGAGTGACAGGAGCTGGGGATGTGCATTCACACAAGACAATCACAGAGGGGCTGAGATGTGTCCTGCCTTTCCTGAGTGACTCATAGCCAGGCTGAATAGACCTTTAGAGTGTTATGAGGAGGTTTTCACTAGCACCTGAATAGGCTGCATCTGCTCAGTACAATGCTGTCTCCACCTTCTGTAGTGAAGCTGAACCAGGGAGGACTGTTTTTCTGAACTCAGAGACTTTCTGCCTAAAACCTCAAAGGGAAAAGTAGTATAAATATTCGGGAGCTTACCTCAGAACTTTAGAACTCATTTGGACCAAGGAACCTGCCCAGAAGAAACTGTGAGCAGCAACAACCACTCTAATGTGTGCTTTACTGTGTTGGCCTACAGTGGCTTTGTCTGTCTTTGGCAGTGAAAGGACTGGACTGAACTTTCTGCAACATATTTTCCTGGGTTTCTCCAAGGCCTTTCGGTAGATCTTGCCATCGGTTCAAGAAGTCTCAGGCACAGCAAATACTTCAAGATCAGCTGCTATCAGCACTGGGAACTGAGTGTTTTGGGCTACAACAGAAGAAAAAGCAACCCGACAAGGTCATTGATGCCATTTCCAGCTTTTTGACCTGATGGGACTGCAGAGTGCTCCGCCCGCTTTGCACCGCAATCCTGGTCTCACCAAAGATGCCTCCCTGCACCACTACATAGCCCCTGCTTGCACAGTGACCTGAGGGCATAGCACTTTGCACTGCCTCACTTCCCATTGCCGTTCTGGTATCCCCGGCAACGATGCGCCATACCAATATTTATGCCACTGCCTGCGCCGTGGCCTGGTGGCACCACTTGAAAGTTACTTGATGCACCACCCAGTCTCACACGGCAGCCTTAGCCCAGTTGAGCCCGACTGATTTGTGCCAAAATACTAGAGGGTTAAGTATAGGTATATTTAGTGACTTCAGTGTTTCACGCTGATGGGACCGTGAATATTTTTGGAAGGGGGGTTCTCACTACCCTCAACTTATACTCTATTATTACATCGTTGTTTAGCATTGGGATTAAATCCTTTGTTGCAATCAGTCATCAAAATCAATTTTTGATTTTAAATTCTCCTATTTTTAATTGGGCATTTTTAAATTTTTTATAAATTTCACTCATACACTCATATTTAGCATCTGTAATTTTTGCATGAATGGAGGTGGATCTCAACAACACTGAAAGCTTCACTGTGGCATAGCTGAAAAAGTTGTGCAAGGATTCGAGGCTGAAGCTAGCAAAAGGCTCCAAGAAACTGGAGTGCCAGATAGTTCTCAGAACCTGGGAAGAGGTCTGCATGTTGCAGTCTACATCACAGGGACAGGAGGATGATAGTGCAGAGAATGAGGCTGAGATAGAGGAGGAGGAAGAGAATGACATTGTAATGGATCAGAGGCAGAAGAGAGAAGAGCCCGCAGAAGTGAGGTCTCCTGCCTTGTCCAAGGTTGGCAGCATGGTGTCTTCCCACCGCTTAACCCATGCAGAGGAGAACATGATAGCCATAGAAAACAGGAAAAACAGGAAAGCTGAAGCAGCTACAGCAAGGACCTCCAGAGGAGAAAAAGAAAAGGCTGAGAGTGCATTAGAGGAAAAGAGGCTGGATCTATAGGAGGATAAAATTATGCTAGTAAATGACAGGAGCCAGAAAGCACTGGACTGAAAGCCTGGAGGGTCAGATAGTCCAATGAAGATGATGGCCGTGACACAGAGCTGCCTATGGGAGGTAAAATGGTCTCTATCCCCAACAACCTGGTGCCTAGCTTTGTGGTTGGCGATGACATAGACAGGTGGTTTGAAGCCTATGAGATAGCGTTGTGCTTGCACATAGTCCCAGAGCAGGATTGGGGGTCTGGTCTCTAGAAGCATATGATACCTCACTGCTAACAGGATGAGGTGTACCACAATGAAATAAACCCTTGTTATTTGGTCTTACCCCTGAAAAATATCACTTGAAGATTAGCATGTCAAAAAGAATAGCAAAACCTATTTAAGACACTTTTACCTTGCTATGTTCAAGGAATTGCAATGTGGCCATTTGCAACCCACAATTTTGCTTTTGTACACTGCAATTTCTGGTTTTACTTTTGCACAGCCTGCTTGAAATGTTAGGTTTTGCAAGAGGAAACCCCTTTCATACATGAAGGTCTCAATCTGCACCAATTTCTATCCCTCCTTGAAATGTGTACAAAAAGCTGCCACGAGTTGGGAGGTACAATGCTTCTACTGGCATTTGCCTACCAATTTAGTGTATTTCTGGTGATAAATAAGCTCAGAAACACAGACACTGCAGACTTTTACATATATTTACTTACACAGTTATTACCTGAGATTTAGTTATGTAATCGGGCATGGCTTTTGCTTCTTGTGATGTTTTACTGAAACAGTAATATTGCTACACATAAACAGCTTTACTGCTAAACGTATAACGTGTGCAAACGATAACGTGTTTCTATGTATATTTGCCATTTGCACTTTACACAAGTGTATTTTTGAGCCCATTAAAATGCTTGTTTCTATCTGTCTTTATAATTAAAGAACAAAATGCACCTCACGTGTTGGCTGTCTTTGTCCTTACCATCACTTTAAGAAAAATATAAATAAAAAGGACTAAAATTATCAACGACCTTTTTGATTCCTTCCTCCACACAACAATGACAATCCATGTCAAGTCGCTTTGGTAGCAACTGAACCTTTGGGATTAAACCCACCTCAAGACAGAAATAAATCGTGAAGGCACCAGACCCTTCCTTTCTGCAAGCACTTGTCATATGATGCAATAGAGCAGTGTGGTAAATTGTTAAATGGCTGGGCACAGCTCCATTATTGTCCATTGACAGTTGATCTTTCATCTCTGAAACTCAAAATCATGAACCCAGATATGCCTGCAATTGTGTTTTATAGTTTATATAATGGATAGTTCATTTGTGACCTACAGAATCAGATTAAGAATAGTTGGCGACCTCTGCAACAAGCTTGGAACCTACTTCCACCTCAAGATCAAAAACCTCTATGACAACTTTGTCAACCATCCACCAGAAGCCACAGCCGCCCCCCCGCCCCCCAGAGATACCGGCCAACCCCCCATCTCTGACTGGACACCGATCAGGATCAAAGACACCGCCTCGACCATGAAATGCATCCACTCGGGCACCCCCACCGACCCCTGCCCTCCTCACATCTACCACGGAGGCGCAGCTGCCATCGCACCTGAATTACAAAGCACCATCAACACCACCTTCAAAACAGGCCCCTTCCCAGATGACTGGAAGCGCACAGAAGTCAGGCCCATGCTTAAGAAGCCCACAGCTGACCCCACCGACCTCAAGAACTACCGGCCCATCTCACTACTCCCCTTCACAGCCAAAGTTGCAGAGAAAACAGTCAACAGGGAACTGACACGATTCATCGAAGAGAACGCCATCCTCGACACGTCCCACCACAGCACCGAGACCGCCCTACTTGCCGTCACAGATGCAGATGTTAGAACTGGGTAACTAGGTTAGAATCTCGGCTCAGGGGCAGCATCTTGTGATTCCGTGCAAATCGCTCCGTTACACTGTGCTTAAAAACTGTTGTGTAAGGTGAGCTGATTTTCGTGTGAAGCGCTACAAAGCCCTTGGTTCAAGTTTGCGCTATAATTATGCGGGACAGGCAAGCGGGTGTGGCCAAATGTAATGTAATCGGACAATATCAGGTGAAAGCACTTCGTATTCACAGTTCAGGGAGTGCTTCTTCTTATGACTAATCTCCTAATATCGCTCCCGTTGCAGCTAGGGCTGCAGATGTTAGAACTGGGTAACTAGGTTAGAATCTCGGCTCAGACGCAGCATCTTGTGATTCCGTGCAAATCGCTTTGTTACACTGTGCTTGAAAACAGTTGTGTAAGGAGAGCTGATTTCCGTGTGAAGTGCTATAATGCCCTTGGTTCCAGTTTGAGCTATAATTATGCGGGACAGGCAAGCGGGTGTGGCCTATTGTAATGTAATCGGACAATATCAGGTGAAAGCACAACGTATTCACAGGTCAGGGAGTGCTTCTTCTTATGACAAATCTCCTAATTTCACACCCGTTGTAGCTAGGGCTGCGGATGTTAGAACTGGGTAACTAGGTTAGAATCTCGGCTCAGGAGCAGCATCTTGTGATTCCCTGCAAATTGCTTTGTTACACTGTGCTTAAAAACTGTTGTGAAAGGAGAGCTGATTTCCGTGTGAAGCGCTATAATGTCATTGGTCAAGTTTGGTCTATAATTATGGGGGACAGATAAGCGGGTGTGGCCTAATGTAATGTATTCGGACAATATCGGTGAAAGCACTATGTATTCACAGCTCAGGGAGTGCTTCTTCTTATGACAAATCTCCTAATATCACAACCTTTGCAGCTAGTGCTGCAGATGTTAGAACTGGGTAACTAGGTTAGACTCTCAGCTCAGGCGCAGCATCTTGTGATTCCGTGGAAATCGCTTAGTTACACTGTGCTTAAAAACTGTTGTGTAAGGGGAGCTGATGTCCGTGAGAAGCGCTATAATGCCCTTGGTTCAAGTTTGCGCTATAATTTTCCTGGACAGGCAAGCGGGTGTGGCCTAATATAATGTAATCAGACAATATCAGGTGAAAGCACTACGTATTCACAGCTCAGGGAGTGCTTCTTCTTATGACAAATCTCCTAATATCACACCCGTTGCGGCAGGGTTGTGGATGTTAGAACTGGGTAACTAGGTTAGAATCTCGCCTATGGCGCAGCATCTTGCGATTCCTGCAAATCGCTTTGTTACACTGTGCTAAAAAACTGTTGTGTAAGGGGAGCTGATTTTCGTGTATAGCTTTATAAAGCCCTTGGTTCAAGTTTGCGCTATAATTATGCGGGACAGGCAAGCGGGTGTGGCCTAATGTAATGTAATCGGACAATATCAGGTGAAAGCACTTCGTATTCACAGCTCAGGGAGTCCTTCTTCTTATGACTAATCTCCTAATATCGCTCCCGTTGCGGCTAGGGCTGCAGATGTTAGAACTAGTTAACTAGGTTAGAATCTCGGCTCAGGCGCAGAATCTTGTGATTCCGTGCAAATCACTTCGTTACACTGAGGTTCCGTGTGAGACGGAACAACACTTTCTGAGTGTCGTCAGATATGGATGAGTTCGGTGTCCACGAACCGCAAATGACGAGTTTAGTGGGTGTACGCAGTTTCGCTACGCAACCACGGATGGTTCGTTTCATTTTTGGGTTTGTCCATCCGAACCCTCGGGTTCCATTTTAGATGCAGCATCCATTTTGTTTCTTGCCCTCAAGTAGCCAGCGAACGGACTTTGTCCGCTCTGTGACCCTGGGACTCCCAAGCTTACACGAGGGACACGCGTTTCTTTGAGGGTGACTTTTATGATAGGGGAAATGACACGGCGAAGGCAGATGGCTCCGCTCGAGGCTCATCTTGCCGTGCTAGTCTATTGTTTCAGTCGTGCATGCATTGGGCACGAGGTCTTTGATCCTGTTATCAAGTTTCCGTTATTGCTCCCAACACTCTTTTCTAATCTGTTGTGCATCCTTGTTCTTTCTTTGCATCTGGTCTTGTCCTTTCTCTTAATGTGTTTACGGTCAGAATGGAATGTGTTTAACTGTGGGGATAATATGTTTTTGCAGTTGGGAACCGGCAATGCTGCTGTAATTATGTTCCGGCCTCCTGAAACATGAATACGATTCTTTTGAAGTTTATTGTGGGAACTGAGTTGTAACCTTTGTTTGCCATGTTGTGCAATGGCAAAAATATGTATAAAAGGAGCGATCCACTTTTGCAATTCGAAGCAGTCTCCGAGAACCTACACATTGTGTACTTCTTGTGATTTCTGTATCCCTGCAGTAAATAAACGCTGATCTTTGACGTCGCTGCAAGTGTCCCGTGTCTCTGTGTTTTGTACGCCAGAACAGGTAACCCACGAAAGTTTCAGGTGTTGTCCCCTGGCACCGCTGGGTCTTAGAATAACCCAGTCCTTCAGTTGGCGCCCAACGTGGGGCGACATCAGCGGTACCGGTCCAAAGCCCGACGATCGTGAGGAACTTCGTGTGAAATCTCCGAGGGAAGGTGCACCCCGCTTCATCGATCCAGTTGTCGAGATAAGTGGCCCGAAGTCTTTTCCCGCAAAGATCCCCGCCTCCCGACGGCTGCGACGGACTGATGCCCTGACTGTCGACCTGTTTTGGCGCCTGGCGTAGTCCTTTGTACGGCGAGACGATAGACGGGCCTTCCTGGTGACGCCATTGCTCTTTCAGTTAAGTATTTGTGGGTCGCTCCCAGTGTTCCTTTGTTGTTTGCATGGTTCCATTGCATTTGTGGTTCTTAGTTGTTGGGTTTTATTTGACGATTGCAATTGCCAAAAACCGAGGGTCTTGCAATTTTTTGCGAGGACATCATAATTCGATAGCCCTTGAAGTTTGTAAACTCGGTTAGTGTGCGCGATGCCTGGCCGTAGTACTTTGTTTGGTTTTCTTAAATGTTGCAGAACGGATTCCCGGCTGGAGGATTCATGCCCGATACCTCCGGTTGGAACCCCAATTTATGAGCTCTATAGCCGCCACGGCGTGGGTCCTATCGTATATAATGAATATTGGGTTCGCTACACTAGAAATGATGGCGTCCTTAGTTGGCCATCACATGGTAGTTTCGAAACTGCTGTCTTAGATAATCTTGAAGCTAAACTGTTTAAAAAGAAGGCTAGGCCAGCCATGTTTGATTCCTTTCGGTTATGGCGCAAAGAGGCCAAGCAGAAGGAAATCAAACAAAGTAAGAAAAATAAGAGAGAAGGTGTTATCACGGTGATGCGAAATGCAGAACAGTATCAGCGAGACAAAGATGAGAAGGAGTAGGAAGTTAGTGGTCGACTTCCTCATATGGCGGTGGATAAGTGTTATCCGGTGTTACCGTCTAATTCTGATAAGACGGGAGAGGAAGTGATAGAAGATTCGCTATTGTCTTACTTGTTGAAATCACCACCTCCCTATGCTCCAGATACTGTGGGTCCTATGATTCTTCCTATTCCTCAACCTGCTGTTTTGGCGGCTGCTGGTCAGCCCGTTGTCCCTCCCGCTCTCCCGAATCCTCTTGTGCCGCAAATTGTCCATCCTCCTTTACCGGCTTTTCTTCCTACTGCGCCTCTACCAGTCCCTCCTCAGTCTGTCGTTCCCGCTACTCCTGGTACCGCGTCCACTTCTACTGTCTCCACTCCTACTGTTGTTGCTTCTGTACCTCCTTCTTCTTCTCCTTCTGTTCGTAGCCCTCTCCTAAATGCTGTTGCTACTCTTTATTCTCCGCTTTTTGGGCCAATAATTGGATCGACGCTTTCTGATGTTGCCCAGAGGCGTAGTCAGATTCCTGATGGTAGGGAACGTGAGTCGTTGGTAAAAATGGCGCGTAAATGGATTCGTAATCCTGTTAAGTACACTTCGCGTATAGTGTTTGAAACATTTTCCCAGTTTAATGCGCCCACACAACGATTCGTGTTTGAGGAAATGTGTAAATCGTTGAGGGAAGAGTGGGATCATGATGTGGTCGATAATGTACCGTCTGAGGTTTCTGAGCTCCAGCACCAATTTACAACTGGTGTGATTGTAGGTGATAAGGTTCGAGGTGCTCTAGAACGCCTGTTATCCTTTCGATGTACAGTGCAACCTCGAGCATTGTTTAAAGATGAGACTGAAGAGTGGATGGCGAAACCTGGTCAGTATCCTATGCGGGAAGTTCCCCCAGTGTGGATGCCAGGTGATCCTAATGCTAATCCTGCTGTTCCAGGACGTTTTCAGAGAGTTTGGATACACCTCCCTTGGAAGCGATCGGAAGTTTTGCAGGTGAAGCAAACTTTGCCCGATCCACGTAAAAATCCTGCAGGTTATTATAAGGAGTTGTCCCAACTAGTGGATGCTACTGTTATGAATCTTGACGATATTGACATGCTGTTTGGCAATGTAGTGCCTCAACCGATTTGGGCGAAAATTCGTCATGAGAATCACGTGGCTGAGTTAGGCGGCGACTGGGCTGCCCTTACGGCGGCAGATGCCCAGCAAGTTGGTGGGGCTAAACCCGAACAGCTTATTGTGGATTTGCCCCAGAGGATAATTACTCTTATGAAAACACTTATGCCAGCAATGCGCGTTAATTGGGACAAATTGTCCGCGTGCAAGCAAAAGAGGGATGAGAGTGTCTCCGACTTCTTTACGAGATTTGAGGAGGCGTTTGTTGATCATAGTGGTCAGGACATGAGTTCGGAAGGTGGTCAGCGGTTGTTCGTTGATAAATTTGTATCGAACTTGTTGCCCGAACTCAGTAACAAGTTGAAGAATTCTGAGAGTTCGTGGGCTGTGTCTACCACTGCTCAGATATTGGCCACGGCCCAATACTACGAAAACAGAGAGAAGGAAGAAAGCGAACGGGCAGATAAGAAAACGAAGGATCTTAAAACTAAGGTCTTATTGCAGCAAGCGTATTCTCCGCGCTCGAATTACAATGACTCGCAACAGCCAAATCGATCACAATCGCAGTTTCCTAGATCGCAGGTGCGCAGTGACTCTTCCGCCCCTCGATCTATGTTGGGGTATAATCAATGCGCGTATTGTAGGGGTGAGGGCCATTTGAAGTTTAATTGTCCAGTTTTGCGTGACCGAAACAATGGTGTTTCGGCTCGAGGAGGTCGTAGTGGTCCTCAACAAGCGTCACGTGGTAGAGGTCGCGGTGTCACTCAGAATCAGACCGAGCGTCTTGCCACTTCCTCAGACTCGCGGAATTGTTTTGATCGACGCGATCTCTCGTCTGGTGGATCTGCACAGTATCATGTGGATGATTATTATGTCGAGCATGATGTTGATACGGACGGTATCTACTAGGACAGCCATAGACAGAGGAAGGGAGAAGTATCAGTTCCGGTTGATCTGAAAGGGCCTTATGTCGCAGTCGCCACATTGGGCGTCGTTGAGCCTTTTATGTTGGACACTGGTGCAGCGAAAAGTTCCATCATGCATTCGAAACTCCCTGGCGCGCCTTTGTCTGGCTTAACGAATGTTTCCGTTGGGTTCTCTGGCGCCCCCGTTAGCAATCCAGTATCTAGTCCCTTGCCCCTTACGATTGGGTCTCATGAGTTAGAAGCTCCTTTGATTTTGACTACAGGTTGTGGTGAGAATCTTTTGGGCTTGGACTTGTTGAAAAGGTTACATGCGACTTTGTACTGCTCTCCTACGGGAGTGGAGCTTACATTGGGTCAGAAAGTGATCTCTCCTATGTATTTGTCGATCGATAAGCTCCCACGGGAATTGAGTTCTCTTCCGGCTTCTTTGTGGGCGACAGGTCCCAATGATGTGGGCCTGCTGGATATACCACCTTATGTTGTTCAATTGAAATTCAACGCGCGACTACCGCGCATACCCCAGTATCGTATCTCCCTCGATGGCGAGCGGGCACTATTAGCGATCATTTACGATTTGATCGATAAAGATGTTATTGAGGAAACACGAGGTAACGTGTGTAATAGTCCTGTGTTGCCTATTTTGAAGTGGACTGATCCCTCCAAGCCTCCTATGTACCGTCTAGTCATTGACTTACGGGAGGTATATAAAATTGTTGTCTCACAGTTTCCTGTGGTGCCCGACATTACAGCTTTACTGACTCTGATTCCAGCCTCTGCATCATGGTTCTCGGTAATCGATCTGAAGAATGCGTTCTTCAGCATTCCGATTGCTGAGGAAAGTCGAGATTTGTTCGGTTTCTCATTAGGTGGTCGTAGCTTCCGGTTCAAACATGCACCTCAGGGCTACTGTGAGAGTCCATCGATCTACAGTCAAGCTCTTAAGAGTCAACTTGATGCATTTGTGCTGCCAACTGGTGCAGCCTTGATTCAGTACGTTGATGATCTGTTGGTAGCTGCAGACACTGAACAAATTTGCAAGACTGCTACAGTGTCACTATTACAGCATCTATGTGACTTACATCACAAAGTGTCACCTTCTAAATTGCAATATTGTTGTCAAGAAGTAACCTATCTAGGTCACTTATTGTCAAAGGCGGGAAGAAGGTTGACCCCTGAAAGAATCGCAGCAATTGCTCGAATGACTGTGCCGACGACTCAGAGAGATGTGCGTGCCTTTTTGGGTATCACGTCATACTGCAGACAGTGGATTCCAAATTTTTCACTGTTAGCGAACCCATTGATAGCTCTCACGTGCAAGGACGTTTCGACTCCTTTGCCATGGACGGATGAATGTCAGAAAAGTTTTTCTGAACTTCGTGATGCGTTGTGTTCGGCTCCTGTGTTAGGTACTCCTGATTACAGCAAGCCATTTACACTATACGTCCACGAGAGGGAAGGTTGTGCGTTGAGTGTTTTAACGCAACAATTTGGTGGCAAGCAGCGCCCGTGTGCATATTTTTCCTCGACCTTAGACCCGGTAGCTAGAGCGTTGCCGAGTTGCTTGAGGGCGACGGCGGCAGCTGCGGCGTCTATTCGACAATCCGCAGGTCTTGTCATGGATAATATGCTCATAGTGATGGTTCCGCATGCAGTTGACACTCTCTTGAATCGTACAAAAACTCAACATCTGACGAGTGCAAGGTTGTCTGGGTATGAGCTGACCCTTTTGGCAAGTCATACACAGATCAAGCGTTGTAATGTACTGAATCCGGCGACATTGTTGCTGACTAATATGGAATCAGATGATGTACCACCACATGATTGTTATCTACGAACTGAGGAAGAAACAAAGGGTCGTGTGGACCTAAAAAACACTCCGTTAACAGATCCCGATGGTACTTTGTATGTTGATGGTTCCTGTTCTAAATTGCCGAATGGCGATGTGACGACTGCGTATGCTGTAGTGACGTTGAGCACGATTGTGGAAACTGCCAGATTGAATCAGAGCTCAGCGCAAGCAGCAGAGTTGGTTGCATTGACAAGAGCATGTGTTTTGTCTAAAGGAAAGCGAGTGAATGTGTTTACCGACAGTCAGTACGCATTCGGCGTTGCGCACAGTTTTGGAAGACTGTGGAGAGAAAGAGGATTTATGACGTCGCATGGTACGAAGATCCAACACGGGCAGCTCGTGAATGATCTTTTGGATGCACTTACATTGCCTAAACAGGTGGCGATTGTTAAATGTAGTGCACATCGGAAAGTGATGGATGATGTTGGTCGTGGTAATGCATTTGCGGACGAGATTGCTAAGGAAACGGCTAAGAATCTTACAACCCGAATGTATGTGATAAGTTCAGTGAGATGGCCGACGGAAACTGGTATGTGTGAAGACACCGTTGAAAGTGTGAAGGCAATTCAGAATGAGGCCACTGAAGCTGAAAAGACCAAGTGGAAAGAAAGTACGGGAAAGTTGGATATGCATGGTTGTTGGGTTGACTTGTCGGAATGTCAGAGGTGGATGTTACCAGATGCGTATGTATTAGCTGTTGTGACGATGGCTCACGGTTTGTCACATATTAGTGCAAAAGGAATATGCAAGTTCTTGTCCCCTGTATGGAAGAATGAGGGTATTACTAAGTGTGCTGAGAGAGTGGTTAAGAATTGCATGGTGTGTTTGATGCACAATACTGGCAAGGGCACCCCCACTCCACCTGGTCATTTTGCTCCCCCTGTTTGTCTCTTTGAGGTTATCCAACTGGACTTTATCCATATGGAGAGATGCAATAACCTGAAGTATGTTTTAGTCGTAGTTTGTGCGTTCTCCAGATGGATTGAGGCTTATCCTCTTAAGGATAACACTGCCCTGTCCACAGCGAAAATCCTACTGAAGGAATACTTTCCTCGGTATGGAATGCCACGGATTGTGTGGTCAGATAACGGAAGTGAGTTTGTGGGAAGTGTGATGCAGAGTGTGTGTAAGGGCATTGGAATTCGTCAGAAATTCCATAGCGCTAATCATCCTCAGGCAGCGGGTTTAGTTGAAGGGTACAATGGTACCCTAAAGTTGAAACTTGCAAAAATACAAGCTACGACTGGTCTATCATGGCCTGATGCCTTGCCTCTGGCTCTCCTATCAACCAGAGCGACTGTACACTCTCGAGTAGGGCTTAGCCCATATGAGATTGTGTTCGGCCGCCCTGCGAATATTTGGGGAGTCCCGAGACCTAAGGCCTTCAATAGTCTTGAGTATCCAATGCTAATTGATTATCTTCATGATTTGACCACTAAACTGAGGTTAATTCACCAACAGGTCTTTGAAGCTCTACCGGCGCAGACAGAGGGTCCTGGACATCAGCTCCGGCCAGGTGATTGGGTCGTTACCCGAAATTTTGGTCGAAAACGTAACTTGGAGCCAAGATTCGTGGGACCCTTTCAAGTCTTGTTAACAACGAGGACTGCGGTTCAATTGGAAGGCAGGAAGAACTGGGTTCACGCCGGCCACACGAAAAAGGTACCGATCCCCTCACCAACAGACGGTTGGGTGAGAACTGGGATTGCGGCAACGGAAACTGAGACCCCTTTAATCTTTGTGCTGTTTAGTGATGCTCAACCTGTAGGAGACAATTTGTCGCTGCCAAACACACTTGTGGAGTCATCAGTAGCAGAGAACCCAAGGTCTGAATCGTCGTCCACTTCATCGAACACTGTTGCACCAGCTGAACAATTGTTTGTAGAGCAGACTCGACCTGGAAGAAGTCGATACTTTCTTCGTCCACGTAGCAAGGACTAATAAAAATTAGTTTTATAATATTTTTTTCCCCTTTTTTTTGGTGCTGTGAACATTATGGACAATTACATCCTTTCTTTTTGAGTTTTTATGTGCTTTTCACTGCTAAGAGATTTGTATTAAAACTAAACGTTTTGAGAAAACCTACCATCCGGGTTACCGTAGGGCCGTGTGGGTACTCCTTTCTGTTTAGCAGGTTTCTGACACTAGGTCGGTTACTTTTGTCGATTCCTGGGAACTCCTGGGAGTTGATAATTGCTACTCAGAACAGAGTGCGTCAAGTACGTCACGGACAGTTTGTAGAGGATGGCATTCTCTAAGCTGTTGGAAGTAGAAAGGATGTCGGTGCAGAGATCAGAATTGCATAAGATTGTACGAACAAAATGTTTTCTGTTTCAGGTATTCCTACTGTTTTTGACTGTGTCTATGTTATTGGTGAGTGGAGTGTATTTTGGAATACAGTTGTTATTACCTTCTGTTTCACCTACTCTTTCTCCTAACTTAAGCTCCATTACCACTGTTTCCCCGCATTCTTTTCATCCCCTGCCTCAACACGAACAGGTTAGACGTGCGGAATTCATGAATAACTCCTTCGTTCAACTCCTACATCAGCATCAGTTGGTGATGAATACTACCAACTGTTGGGTGTGTGGGTTAATGCCACATACCATGGATAGGGGTATTCCGTATCTGGTCCTTCCTTACAGTTCCCAGGGTTCATCTCGAGCATTCCAAACTATGTTTCGTAGTGCACTAGATTCCTACCCCAGTCGAGACCCACGCTCTGTCAACTTTGGTCCTGGTCCGTACCACAAGCCTTTGGCGATAGCGATTGCGGATTTAGATAGAGATGTTTTTGATGCATCGCTTATCCCAGATGAAGAGGTGCAAGCCTATAAGGATCTGAGTGAGGCCGAGTATAGTACGTCAGTGGGTGATAGACAGCTCAAGAGTACGTCCCCAATATGGATTGTACCACACCTCGGTAATTTCTGCTTGAAGGGTTTGGGTCGAAATCCGAGAGCACAACTTGGGAACAGTGCTTGCACTGACACGTATGTCCTACCGATGCTCTCTTCCCCTGTTTTTCTGACTGCTAAGGGCACTTATTTTGTATGTTATGAACGCGCATATACATGGTTACCCCGTGATTTTTCGGGTACCTGTTATATTGCGAATCTTTTACCACCGACTTTTACAGTTGCCTCAGACTATCACAAGACTAGAGTTGTGAGAGGCGTTATTAGCAAAGAGGATACTGCCGGTCAAGAAGCAGGAGATTTCTTTAAGGGTTTCTTGCCGTTTTGGGGACCTATGGTTAATAGTAGGAACCTAAGACAGTTGACCCGTGTAGTTGAGTCGACTGCTAATATTACTGCGACTGCTCTTGGTAATTTAACAGCTGAACTTCAGGCGGATAGACTCATGACGTTGCAGAACTGTATGGTTCTAGATGTTGTTCTCGCAGATAGAGGTGGTGTGTGTAAAGTTATCCATTCGAGTTGTTGCATTTTCATTCCTGACAATGCTCCAACTGTCTACCAAGCCATCTCAAAGTTGCATAAGATTTCCGAGTCCATACACGTGGACGAAGGTAATTGGACACTTCTAGGCTGGTTTTGGGGTTTGATGTCAACTTGGGGTTGGAAGATTCTGATGATCGTAGGGGTTGTTGTAACGTTTCTATTCACGTGTTGTCTTTGTGTACAGTGTGGTCCTGCCTTATGTGGTCTTTGTGCTACAACGTGTATAAGACGGCCATCTGTTACCAAGGAGACATTGATGGATAGAATGATGTTCCAGCAGCAGCTGAACGATCTGATGAATATTGAAATCGATTCCGATCTTGACTAGTGCTTGCCTATATGAGGGCAAAAGGAGCGTCTGAGGTTCCGTGTGAGACGGAACGACACTTTCTGAGTGTCGCCAGATATGGATGAGTTCGGTGTCCACGAACCGCAAATGACGAGTTTAGTGGGTGTACGCAGTTTCGCTACGCAACCACGGATGGTTCGTTTCATTTTTGGGTTTGTCCATCCGAACCCTCGGGTTCCATTTTAGATGCGGCATCCATTTTGTTTCTTGCCCTCAAGTAGCCAGCGAACGGACTTTGTCCGCTCTGTGACCCTGGGACTCCCAAGCTTACACGAGGGACACGCGTTTCTTTGAGGGTGACTTTTATGATAGGGGAAATGACACGGCGAAGGCAGATGGCTCTGCTCGAGGCTCATCTTGCCGTGCTAGTCTATTGTTTCAGTCGTGCATGCATTGGGCACGAGGTCTTTGATCCTGTTATCAAGTTTCCGTTATTGCTCCCAACACTCTTTTCTAATCTGTTGTGCATCCTTGTTCTTTCTTTGCATCTGTTCTTGTCCTTTCTCTTAATGTGTTTACGATCAGAATGGAATGTGTTTAACTGTGGGGATAATATGTTTTTGCAGTTGGGAACCGGCAATGCTGCTGTAATTATGTTCCGGCCTCCTGAAACATGAATACGATTCTTTTGAAGTTTCTTGTGGGAACTGAGTTGTAACCTTTGTTTGCCATGTTGTGCAATGGCAAAAATATGTATAAAAGGAGCGATCCACTTTTGCAATTCGAAGCAGTCTCCGAGAACCTACACGTTGTGTACTTCTTGTGATTTCTGTATCCCTGCAGTAAATAAACGCTGATCTTTGACGTCGCTGGAAGTGTCCCGTGTCTCTGTGTTTTGTACGCCAGAACAGGTAACCCACGAAGGTTTAAGGTGTTGTCCCCTGGCACCGCTGGGTCTTAGAATAACCCAGTCCTTCAACACTGTGATTAAAAACCGTTGTGTAAGGGGAGCTGATTTCCGTGTGAAGCGCTATAATGCCCTTGTTCAAGTTTGCGCTATACTTATGTGCGACAGGCAAGCGGATGTGGCATAATATAATGTAATCGGACAATATCAGGTGAAAGCACTACGTATTCACAGCTCAGGGAGTCCTTCTTCTTATGAGTAACCTCCTAATATCACACCCATTGCGGCTAGGGCTGCAGATGTTAGAACTGGGTATCTAGTTTAGAATCTCCGCTCAGGCGCAGCATCTTGTGATTCCGTGCAAATCACTTTGTTACACTGTGATTAAATACTGTTGTGTAAGGGGAGCTGATTTCCATGTGAAGCGCTATAAAGCCCTTGTTCAGGTTTGCGCTATAATTATGTGCGACAGGCAAGCGGGTGTGGCCTAATGTAATGTAATCGGACAATATCAGGTGAAAGCACTACGTATTCACAGCTTAGGGAGTGCTTCTTCTTATGACAAATCTCCTAATATCACACCCGTTGCGGCAGGGTTGCGGATGTTAGAACTGGGTAACTAGGTTAGAATCTCGCCTATGGCGCAGCATCTTGCGATTCCTGCAAATCGCTTTGTTACACTGTGCTAAAAAACTGTCGTGGAAGGGGAGCTGATTTTCGTGTATAGCGTTATAAAGTCCTTGGTTCAAGTTTGCGCTATAATTATGCGGGACAGGCAAGCGGGTGTGGCCTAATGTAATGTAATCGGACAATATCAGGTGAAAGCACTTCATATTCACATCTCAGGGAGTCCTTCTTCTTATGACTAATCTCCTAATATCGCTCCCGTTGCGGCTAGGGCTGCAGATGTTAGAACTAGGTAACTAGGTTAGAATCTCGGCTCAGGCGCAGAATCTTGTGATTCCGTGCAAATCACTTCGTTACACTGTGATTAAATACTGTTGTGTAAGGGGAGCTGATTTCCATGTGAAGCGCTATAATGCCCTTGTTCAAGTTTGCGCTATACTTATGTGCGACAAGCAAGCGGATGTGGCATAATATAATGTAATCGGACAATATCAGGTGAAGGCACTACGTATTCACAGCGCAGGGAGTCCTTCTTCTTATGAGTAATCTCCTAATATCACACCCATTGCGGCTAGGGCTGCAGATGTTAGAACTGGGTATCTAGGTTAGAATCTCCGCTCAGGCGCAGCATCTTGTGATTCCGTGCATATCACTTCGTTACACTGTGATTAAATACTGTTGTGTAGGGGGAGCTGATTTTCGTGTGAAGCGCTATAAAGCCCTTGGTTCAAGATTGCGCTATAATTATGCAGGACAGGCAAGCGGGTGTGGCCAAATGTAATGTAATCGGAAAATATCAGGTGAAAGCCCTTCGTATTCACAGTTCAGGGAGTGCTTCTTCTTATGACTAATCTCCTAATATCGCTCCCGTTGCGGCTAGGGCTGCAGATGTTATAACTGGGTAACTAGGTTATAATCTCGGCTCAGACGCAGCATCTTGTGATTCCGTGCAAATCGCTTTGTTACACTGTGCTTGAAAACTGTTGTGTAAGAGGAGCTGATTTCCGTGTGAAGCGCTATAATAACCTTGGTTGAAGTTTGCGCTATAATTATGCGGGACAGGCAAGCGGGTGTGGCCTAATGTAATGTAATCGGACAATATCAGGTGAAAGCACCACATATTCACAGCTCAGGGAGTACTTTTCTTCTGACAAATCTCCTAATATCACACCCGTTGCGGCTAGGGTTGCGGATGTTAGAACTGGGCAACTAGGTTAGACTCTCGGCTCAGGCGAAGCATCTTGTGATTCTGTGGAAATCGCTTAGTTGCACTGTGCTTAAAAACTGTTGTGTAAGGGGAGCTGATATCCGTATGAAGCGCTATAATGCACTTGGTTCAAGTTTACGCTATAATTATGCGAGACATGTATGCGGGTGTGGCCGAATGTAATGTAATCGGACAATATCAGGTGAAAGCACTTCGTATTCACAGTTCAGGGAGTGCTTCTTCTTATGACTAATCTCCTAATATCGCTCCCGTTGCAGCTAGGGCTGCAGATGTTAGAACTGGGTAACTAGGTTAGAATCTCGGCTCAGACGCAGCATCTTGTGATTCCGTGCAAATCGCTTTGTTACACTGTGCTTAAAAACTGTTGTGTAAGGGGAGCTGATGTCCGTGAGAAGCGCTATAATGCCCTTGGTTCCAGTTTGAGCTATAATTATGCGGGACAGGCAAGCGGGTGTGGCCTATTGTAATGTAATCGGAAAATATCAGGTGAAAGCACAACGTATTCACAGGTCAGGGAGTGCTTCTTCTTATGACTAATCTCCTAATATCGCTCCCGTTGCGGCTAGGGCTGCAGATGTTAGAACTAGGTAACTAGGTTAGAATCTCGGCTCAGGCGCAGAATCTTGTGATTCCGTGCAAATCACTTTGTTACACTGTGATTAAATACTGTTGTGTAAGGGGAGCTGATTTCCATGTGAAGCGCTATAATGCCCTTGGTTCAAGTTTGCGCTATAATTATGCACGACAGGCAAGCGGGTGTGGCCTAATGTAATGTAATCGGACAATATCAGGTGAAAGCATTTCGTATTCACAGTTCAGGGAGTGCTTCTTCTTATGACTAATCTCCTAATATCGCTCCCGTTGCGGCTAGGGCTGCGGATGTTAGAACTGGGTAACTAGGTTAGAATCTCGGCTCAGGCACAGCATCTTGTGATTCCGTGCAAAACGCTCTGTTACACTGTGCTTACAAACTGTTGTGTAAGGGGAGCTGATTTCCATGTGAAGCGCTATAATGCCCTTGGTTCAAGTTTGCGCTATAATTATGCGGGACAGGCAAGCGGGTTTGGCCTGATGTAATGTAAACGGACAATACCAGGTGAAAGCACTACGTATTCACAGCTCAGGGAGTGCTTCTTCTTATGACAAATCTCCTAATATCACACCTGTTACGACAAGGGCTGCGGATGTTAGAACTGGGTAACTAGGTTAGAATCTTGGCTCAGGCGCAGCATCTTGTGATTCTGTGCAAATCGCTTTGTTACACTGTGCTTAAAAACTGTTGTGTAAGGGGAGCTGATTTCTGTGTGAAGAGCTACAATGCCCTTGGTTCAAGTTTGCGCTATAATTATGTGGGACAGGCAAGTGGGTGTGGCCTAATGTAATGTAATAGGACAATATCAGGTGAAAGCACTACGTATTCACAGCTCAGGGAGTGGTTCTTCCTATGATAAATCTCCTAATATCACACCCGTTGTGGCTAGTGCTGCAGATGTTAGAACTGGGTAACTAGGTTAGAATCTCGGCTCAGGCACAGCATCTTGTGATTCCGTGCAAATCGCTTTGTTACACTGTGCTTAAAAACTGTTTATGTAAGTGGAGCTGATTTCCGTGTGAAGTGCTATAATGCCCTTGGTTCAAGTTTGCGCTATAATTATGCACGACAGGCAAGCGGGTGTGGCCTAATGTAATGTAATCGGACAATATCAAGTGAAAGCACTACGTATTCACAGCTCAGGGAGTGCTTCTTCTTATGACAAATCTCCTAATATCACACCTGTTACGACAAGGGCTGCGGATGTTAGAACTGGGTAACTAGGTTAGAATCTCGGCTCAGGCGCAGCATCTTGTGATTCCGTGAAAATCACTTCGTTACTAGGCCTGGGCAAAATTTCCGTTCCGTTCGCGGAATTTGCGATAATTTGGCATTTCCGCGGTCCGCGGAGAGCGCGGAAATGTCAAAATTTCCGCATTCCGCAGCTTTGCGATAATTTGGTTCTTGCTCGCGCTGTAAAATAATACATTCTCACGCGCGCGCGATCGCCTTACCTGAATCCCCGCGTTCGCCGACAAGTTTTCCCGATCGGTCGCGTTCTCCATGAGATGTTGTATTGTTTTAGCCATTTGCGCTGTCTCGCGACAGTTCGCGTCCGCAGTGACGTCATGCGTCGCGCGATCACGTCTTTCTTCTCGCGATCATGCTCCGCGAGACAACTGAGAACAAGATGGTCGCGCCCGCGAGCAATCGCAGGGGTAAGTTAGCGACCCGCAACCATGCAGAAAATATCGCGAACCGGCGGGAAAAAAACTTCCGCATCTTCGCGATATTTCTGCTTGTTTGCGGAGATTTTTAACATTTTCGCGATAATTTACGGAAGTGGCTTCCGCAAATTCCGCCCACCCCTATTCGTTACACTGTGCTTAAAAACTATTGTGTAAGGGGAGCTGATTTTCGTGTGAAGCGCTATAATGCCCTTGGTTCAAGTTTGCGCTATAATTATGTGGGACAGGCAAGCGGGTGTGGCCAAATGTAATGTAATCGAACAATATCAGGTGAAAGCACTTCGTATTCACAGTTCAAGGAGTGCTTCTTCTTCTGACTAATCTCCTAATATCGCTCCCGTTGCAGCTAGCGCTGCAGATGTTAGAACTGGGTAACTAGGTTAGAATCTCGGCTCAGATGCAGCATCTTGTGATTCCGTGCAAATCGCTTTGTTACACTGTGCTTGAAAACTGTTGTGTAAGAGGAGCTGATTTCCGTGTGAAGCGCTATAATACCCTTGCTTGAAGTTTGCGCTATAATTATGCGGGACAGGCAAGAGGGTGTGGCCTATTGTGATGTAATTGGACAATATCAGGTGAAAGCACAACGTATTCACAACTCAGGGAGTGCTTTTCTTATGACAAATCTCCTAATATCACACCCGTTGCGGCTAGGGTTGCGGATGTTAGAACTGGGCAACTAGGTTAGACTCTCGGCTCAGGCGAAGCATCTTGTGATTCTGTGGAAATCGCTTCGTTGCACTGTGCTTATAATCTGTTGTGTAAGGGGAGCTGATATCCGTATGAAGCGCTATAATGCGCTTGGTTTAAGTTTGTGCTATAATTATGCGGGACAGGTATGCCGGTGTGGCCTAATGTAATGTAATCCGACAATATCAGGTGAAAGCACTACGTATTCACAGCTCAGGGAGTGCTTCTTCCTATGACAAATCTCCTAATATCACACCCGTTGCGGCTAGTGCTGCAGATGTTAGAACTGGGTAACTAGGTTAGAATCTCGGCTCAGGCGCAGCATCTTGTGATTCCGTGCAAATCGCTTTGTTACACTGTCCTTAAAAACTGTTGTGTAAGTGGAGCTGATTTCCGTGTGAAGTGCTATAATGCCCTTGGTTCAAGTTTGCGCTATAATTATGCACAACAGGCAAGCGGGTGTGGCCTAATGTAATGTAATTGGACAATATCAAGGGAAAGCACTACGTATTCACAGCTCAGGGAGTGCTTCTTCTTCTGACTAATCTCCTAATATCACACCCGTTGCAGCTAGGGCTGCAGATGTTAGCACTGGGTAACTAGGTTAGAATCTCAGCTCAGGCGCAGCATCTTTTGATTCCGTGAAAATCGCTTCGTTACACTGTGCTTGAAAACTGTTGTGTAAGGTGAGCTGATTTTCGTGTGAAGCGCTATAAAGCCCTTGGTTCAAGTTTGCGCTATAATTATGCGGGACAGGCAAGCGGGTGTGGCCAAATGTAATGTAATCGGACAATATCAGGTGAAAGCACAACTTATTCACAGGTCAGGGAGTGCTTCTTCTTATGACAAATCTCCTAATATCACACCCGTTGCGGCTAGGGCTGCAGATGTTAGAACTGGGTAACTAGGTTAGAATCTCGGCTCAGGAGCAGAATCTTGTGATTCCCTGCAAATCGCTTTGTTACACTGTGCTTAAAAACTGTTGTGAAAGGAGAGCTGATTTCCGTGTGAAGCGCTATAATGCCCTTGGTCAAGTTCAGTCTAAAATTATGGGGGACAGATAAGTGGGTGTGGCCTAATGTAATGTAATCGGACAATATCAGGTTAAAGCACTGCGTATTCACAGCTCAGCGAGTGCTTCTTCTTATGACAAATCTCCTAATATCACACCCGTTGTGGCTAGGGCTGCGGATGTTAGAACTGGGTGACTAGGTTACAATCTCGGCTCAGGCGCAGCATCTTGTGATTCCCTGCAAATTGCTTTGTTACACTGTGCTTAAAAACTGTTGTGCAAGGGGAGCTGATTTCCGTGTGAAGCGCTATAATGCCCTTGGTTCAAGTTTGCGCTATATGCGGGACAAGCAAGCGGGTGTGGCCTAATATAATGTAATCGGACAATATCAGGTGAAAGCACTTCATATTCACATCTCAGGGAGTCCTTCTTCTTATGACTAATCTCCTAATATCGCTCCCGTTGCGGCTAGGGCTGCAGATGTTAGAACTAGGTAACTAGGTTAGAATCTCGGCTCAGGCGCAGAATCTTGTGATTCCGTGCAAATCACTTCGTTACACTGTGATTAAATACTGTTGTGTAAGGGGAGCTGATTTCCATGTGAAGCGCTATAATGCCCTTGTTCAAGTTTGCGCTATACTTATGTGCGACAAGCAAGCGGATGTGGCATAATATAATGTAATCGGACAATATCAGGTGAAGGCACTACGTATTCACAGCGCAGGGAGTCCTTCTTCTTATGAGTAATCTCCTAATATCACACCCATTGCGGCTAGGGCTGCAGATGTTAGAACTGGGTATCTAGGTTAGAATCTCCGCTCAGGCGCAGCATCTTGTGATTCCGTGCATATCACTTCGTTACACTGTGATTAAATACTGTTGTGTAGGGGGAGCTGATTTTCGTGTGAAGCGCTATAAAGCCCTTGGTTCAAGATTGCGCTATAATTATGCAGGACAGGCAAGCGGGTGTGGCCAAATGTAATGTAATCGGAAAATATCAGGTGAAAGCCCTTCGTATTCACAGTTCAGGGAGTGCTTCTTCTTATGACTAATCTCCTAATATCGCTCCCGTTGCGGCTAGGGCTGCAGATGTTATAACTGGGTAACTAGGTTATAATCTCGGCTCAGACGCAGCATCTTGTGATTCCGTGCAAATCGCTTTGTTACACTGTGCTTGAAAACTGTTGTGTAAGAGGAGCTGATTTCCGTGTGAAGCGCTATAATAACCTTGGTTGAAGTTTGCGCTATAATTATGCGGGACAGGCAAGCGGGTGTGGCCTAATGTAATGTAATCGGACAATATCAGGTGAAAGCACCACATATTCACAGCTCAGGGAGTACTTTTCTTCTGACAAATCTCCTAATATCACACCCGTTGCGGCTAGGGTTGCGGATGTTAGAACTGGGCAACTAGGTTAGACTCTCGGCTCAGGCGAAGCATCTTGTGATTCTGTGGAAATCGCTTAGTTGCACTGTGCTTAAAAACTGTTGTGTAAGGGGAGCTGATATCCGTATGAAGCGCTATAATGCACTTGGTTCAAGTTTACGCTATAATTATGCGAGACATGTATGCGGGTGTGGCCGAATGTAATGTAATCGGACAATATCAGGTGAAAGCACTTCGTATTCACAGTTCAGGGAGTGCTTCTTCTTATGACTAATCTCCTAATATCGCTCCCGTTGCAGCTAGGGCTGCAGATGTTAGAACTGGGTAACTAGGTTAGAATCTCGGCTCAGACGCAGCATCTTGTGATTCCGTGCAAATCGCTTTGTTACACTGTGCTTAAAAACTGTTGTGTAAGGGGAGCTGATGTCCGTGAGAAGCGCTATAATGCCCTTGGTTCCAGTTTGAGCTATAATTATGCGGGACAGGCAAGCGGGTGTGGCCTATTGTAATGTAATCGGAAAATATCAGGTGAAAGCACAACGTATTCACAGGTCAGGGAGTGCTTCTTCTTATGACTAATCTCCTAATATCGCTCCCGTTGCGGCTAGGGCTGCAGATGTTAGAACTAGGTAACTAGGTTAGAATCTCGGCTCAGGCGCAGAATCTTGTGATTCCGTGCAAATCACTTTGTTACACTGTGATTAAATACTGTTGTGTAAGGGGAGCTGATTTCCATGTGAAGCGCTATAATGCCCTTGGTTCAAGTTTGCGCTATAATTATGCACGACAGGCAAGCGGGTGTGGCCTAATGTAATGTAATCGGACAATATCAGGTGAAAGCATTTCGTATTCACAGTTCAGGGAGTGCTTCTTCTTATGACTAATCTCCTAATATCGCTCCCGTTGCGGCTAGGGCTGCGGATGTTAGAACTGGGTAACTAGGTTAGAATCTCGGCTCAGGCACAGCATCTTGTGATTCCGTGCAAAACGCTCTGTTACACTGTGCTTACAAACTGTTGTGTAAGGGGAGCTGATTTCCATGTGAAGCGCTATAATGCCCTTGGTTCAAGTTTGCGCTATAATTATGCGGGACAGGCAAGCGGGTTTGGCCTGATGTAATGTAAACGGACAATACCAGGTGAAAGCACTACGTATTCACAGCTCAGGGAGTGCTTCTTCTTATGACAAATCTCCTAATATCACACCTGTTACGACAAGGGCTGCGGATGTTAGAACTGGGTAACTAGGTTAGAATCTTGGCTCAGGCGCAGCATCTTGTGATTCTGTGCAAATCGCTTTGTTACACTGTGCTTAAAAACTGTTGTGTAAGGGGAGCTGATTTCTGTGTGAAGAGCTACAATGCCCTTGGTTCAAGTTTGCGCTATAATTATGTGGGACAGGCAAGTGGGTGTGGCCTAATGTAATGTAATAGGACAATATCAGGTGAAAGCACTACGTATTCACAGCTCAGGGAGTGGTTCTTCCTATGATAAATCTCCTAATATCACACCCGTTGTGGCTAGTGCTGCAGATGTTAGAACTGGGTAACTAGGTTAGAATCTCGGCTCAGGCACAGCATCTTGTGATTCCGTGCAAATCGCTTTGTTACACTGTGCTTAAAAACTGTTTATGTAAGTGGAGCTGATTTCCGTGTGAAGTGCTATAATGCCCTTGGTTCAAGTTTGCGCTATAATTATGCACGACAGGCAAGCGGGTGTGGCCTAATGTAATGTAATCGGACAATATCAAGTGAAAGCACTACGTATTCACAGCTCAGGGAGTGCTTCTTCTTATGACAAATCTCCTAATATCACACCTGTTACGACAAGGGCTGCGGATGTTAGAACTGGGTAACTAGGTTAGAATCTCGGCTCAGGCGCAGCATCTTGTGATTCCGTGAAAATCACTTCGTTACTAGGCCTGGGCAAAATTTCCGTTCCGTTCGCGGAATTTGCGATAATTTGGCATTTCCGCGGTCCGCGGAGAGCGCGGAAATGTCAAAATTTCCGCATTCCGCAGCTTTGCGATAATTTGGTTCTTGCTCGCGCTGTAAAATAATACATTCTCACGCGCGCGCGATCGCCTTACCTGAATCCCCGCGTTCGCCGACAAGTTTTCCCGATCGGTCGCGTTCTCCATGAGATGTTGTATTGTTTTAGCCATTTGCGCTGTCTCGCGACAGTTCGCGTCCGCAGTGACGTCATGCGTCGCGCGATCACGTCTTTCTTCTCGCGATCATGCTCCGCGAGACAACTGAGAACAAGATGGTCGCGCCCGCGAGCAATCGCAGGGGTAAGTTAGCGACCCGCAACCATGCAGAAAATATCGCGAACCGGCGGGAAAAAAACTTCCGCATCTTCGCGATATTTCTGCTTGTTTGCGGAGATTTTTAACATTTTCGCGATAATTTACGGAAGTGGCTTCCGCAAATTCCGCCCACCCCTATTCGTTACACTGTGCTTAAAAACTATTGTGTAAGGGGAGCTGATTTTCGTGTGAAGCGCTATAATGCCCTTGGTTCAAGTTTGCGCTATAATTATGTGGGACAGGCAAGCGGGTGTGGCCAAATGTAATGTAATCGAACAATATCAGGTGAAAGCACTTCGTATTCACAGTTCAAGGAGTGCTTCTTCTTCTGACTAATCTCCTAATATCGCTCCCGTTGCAGCTAGCGCTGCAGATGTTAGAACTGGGTAACTAGGTTAGAATCTCGGCTCAGATGCAGCATCTTGTGATTCCGTGCAAATCGCTTTGTTACACTGTGCTTGAAAACTGTTGTGTAAGAGGAGCTGATTTCCGTGTGAAGCGCTATAATACCCTTGCTTGAAGTTTGCGCTATAATTATGCGGGACAGGCAAGAGGGTGTGGCCTATTGTGATGTAATTGGACAATATCAGGTGAAAGCACAACGTATTCACAACTCAGGGAGTGCTTTTCTTATGACAAATCTCCTAATATCACACCCGTTGCGGCTAGGGTTGCGGATGTTAGAACTGGGCAACTAGGTTAGACTCTCGGCTCAGGCGAAGCATCTTGTGATTCTGTGGAAATCGCTTCGTTGCACTGTGCTTATAATCTGTTGTGTAAGGGGAGCTGATATCCGTATGAAGCGCTATAATGCGCTTGGTTTAAGTTTGTGCTATAATTATGCGGGACAGGTATGCCGGTGTGGCCTAATGTAATGTAATCCGACAATATCAGGTGAAAGCACTACGTATTCACAGCTCAGGGAGTGCTTCTTCCTATGACAAATCTCCTAATATCACACCCGTTGCGGCTAGTGCTGCAGATGTTAGAACTGGGTAACTAGGTTAGAATCTCGGCTCAGGCGCAGCATCTTGTGATTCCGTGCAAATCGCTTTGTTACACTGTCCTTAAAAACTGTTGTGTAAGTGGAGCTGATTTCCGTGTGAAGTGCTATAATGCCCTTGGTTCAAGTTTGCGCTATAATTATGCACAACAGGCAAGCGGGTGTGGCCTAATGTAATGTAATTGGACAATATCAAGGGAAAGCACTACGTATTCACAGCTCAGGGAGTGCTTCTTCTTCTGACTAATCTCCTAATATCACACCCGTTGCAGCTAGGGCTGCAGATGTTAGCACTGGGTAACTAGGTTAGAATCTCAGCTCAGGCGCAGCATCTTTTGATTCCGTGAAAATCGCTTCGTTACACTGTGCTTGAAAACTGTTGTGTAAGGTGAGCTGATTTTCGTGTGAAGCGCTATAAAGCCCTTGGTTCAAGTTTGCGCTATAATTATGCGGGACAGGCAAGCGGGTGTGGCCAAATGTAATGTAATCGGACAATATCAGGTGAAAGCACAACTTATTCACAGGTCAGGGAGTGCTTCTTCTTATGACAAATCTCCTAATATCACACCCGTTGCGGCTAGGGCTGCAGATGTTAGAACTGGGTAACTAGGTTAGAATCTCGGCTCAGGAGCAGAATCTTGTGATTCCCTGCAAATCGCTTTGTTACACTGTGCTTAAAAACTGTTGTGAAAGGAGAGCTGATTTCCGTGTGAAGCGCTATAATGCCCTTGGTCAAGTTCAGTCTAAAATTATGGGGGACAGATAAGTGGGTGTGGCCTAATGTAATGTAATCGGACAATATCAGGTTAAAGCACTGCGTATTCACAGCTCAGCGAGTGCTTCTTCTTATGACAAATCTCCTAATATCACACCCGTTGTGGCTAGGGCTGCGGATGTTAGAACTGGGTGACTAGGTTACAATCTCGGCTCAGGCGCAGCATCTTGTGATTCCCTGCAAATTGCTTTGTTACACTGTGCTTAAAAACTGTTGTGCAAGGGGAGCTGATTTCCGTGTGAAGCGCTATAATGCCCTTGGTTCAAGTTTGCGCTATATGCGGGACAAGCAAGCGGGTGTGGCCTAATATAATGTAATCGGACAATATCAGGTGAAAGCACTACGTATTCACAGCTCAGGGAGTGCTTCTTCTTATGACAAATCTCCTAATATCGCTCCCGTTGCGGTTAGGGCTACGGATGTTAGAACTGGGTAACTAGGTTAGAATCTTGGCTCATACGCAGCATCTTGTGATTCCGTGCAAATCGCTTTGTTACACTGTGGTAAATAAAATAAATATTACCGGACTGAATTTCGTGCGGAATCTTAAATTAAAGTAAAATAGCTCAAAATAACGAGAGGCAGAATCCGTGGTATAAGAGGTTTTCTAATGGGCTTTATTCCATTCAAAATGGCCGACTCGAGTGGCGGCCTTCAGGTTCCGTCACCACGAGGGTTCAGGAAGTGAAGTACAATAATTTATTAACAGACATGTATTTTTATAATAAGTACATTACAATGAAACGAATGTAGAAGGCGTAACATTTGATAAGAAAAATGACGTGACAGTGACATAATCGAAACTAGGCGTAATAAAGAATAAAAGAAAACATGATTGGTTAGAATTATCAGACATAGGTGGATCTATAAGATAATACTTGGCATAGATGCGCGCGCAGCAGCATGACGTGTAATTGACGTGTAACTAGGGGGTGACGGGGACTTGACATTTAGCTCTACATGTGGAGACGAGAAGTCTGGGGTTATGTCAACCTAATCCCAAATCATATCTAACATCCTATGTTTAAAGAACTATGTTATCCACAAGGAAGAGACTCTCGGACAGAATCTATTCTATACTGACTGTGTGCGTGTACAAGCGTCTAAGTGTCTATATGAGATGCGAGGGGCAGAAAACTTTCCATGGCAACAGGGCTATGAATCACTTGCAGGAGGACGGAAAGGCTGAGTCCTTTGCTTGTGAGCTAAAGGAAATGTTTACCTAAATCACTGGACAGGAATGCATCGGCTGAAGAGCAAAATAGATAATTCGAAGGTGAAATACAACTTCTTGGCAGACAGGCGAAAACTGGCCGAGGCAGGCACCGTTAGCTGCACAGGGAGTAGGACAAAGTTCATGGATACAGATGCGAGCTCAAGCTGAAGCTGTCAGAGACAGAGAGCAGGGAAAGGCTTTGAGGACAGAATCGGGCCTACTCGCCTGAACTGTAAAAATGGAGTAACTTAGCCATATAAAGTCGGTGGCCTTTCATACTTAGGAATCGAATATCCAGCCCATTGATGGCGGATCTGACAGAGAACATGTTGACGGTAGACACACATATGTTTGCGTCTTAGAAACTGGAACTGGAGGGAACATACATGTACTTGTAACATGCATATAGAACCGTTGGGGTCCAAGATAGGGGACATAACTGATCAGGAAAATCCACATTTCCACATTCCCTCCTTGTCCCCTTCTTGCCCTTCACGAGACATCAATCTTCATTATTCCATCGATTTGCTCATAGAGCATCATTTCTTCTTCTTTCTTCTTCCGAGATCTTGAGCCAAAACCTTGATGTGGAATACACGATGTGGCACACAGACCACAAATCGCTGGTCCACATTGCAGGCATAGACAACAACTGAAGAGCATAAGAAGGCCAATACCTAGGAAGGATAGAACTCTCCATCCCCAGGCTGATATCACACTCCAAAACCACCCGGACCACGTCCAAGTGCCTGAATTCTCGTGTATCTGGCTTACAATCTTATGAAGGCGTGTTATAGCTTTATATACAGATGGCGAATTTTCTGGTATGAATATGCAGCAGCTGGATCCGATGACCCTGCAAGCTCCGCCCCTATCGGCCAGGATGACGTCAAGGACAAGACGATTCTGGAGAACAACAATTCTCATCACTGATTGTTCCTCTGTCAGATTGCCTAGGGCGGCTATAGTCTCGTTTACTACGGCTTCAAGAGTCTTGGTGAGTCTGCGTATCAGCTTACTATTTGATATAGTACCTATATAGGGAAAGATACCTTTATTGAAATCTACATACTTGTCCCATGATGTCTCAGTATAATCGACAACTGGGAGATCTCTTTGCTCTCTATTGTGTACTAAATGAACATTTCGATAATAATCAGGGGGAGCTAGGAAAACAGGTGGCAGAAGGAATGCTATGTAACAGGTACCATCCCAATCTAGAGGCAGACGCATATATGCCGTCTGACCACATATAAAGTAAGAATGGCGAGAAGCTCTAAATGAAGATTTGCCTTGATCACTATATTCTACTGTAGTAACGCATTGGCTATGGCCCATATGTATGGAACCAACTTTTCTCACACATAATTCACCCTTAACTGGAAATACTGACATAGTGGGCAAAATTAGTTCAACTTCGGATTTGACATTCAAAATCATAAGATTAGGCGTAAAATTACCTAATTTATACACTTCATTTTCTAAATCAGTTCCTGTTCTACTGGGGTGACCCTCCTTATTAGGGTGACAGACTTTGAATAAAACTAGATTCAGATTTCCCCATATCCAATGTTGTTGATAAACTGCTGTGTCTGGGTCTATGGAATTTAATAAACTAAACCATGCTCCACAGGAGCCATTGCGTGTAAATGGATGTGGAAAGAAAGGCAGAACTCCTTTGTTATTCTGATAGGGAGGAAGTCGGCCACACACCCAACAATTGGTCGCATTACTAGTCTGATGGGAATGATGTAACATACTAATGAATGTGTTATTGCGCAGCGCAAGTCTATAGGACAACTCATGTGGCGGTAGGTCACTAAAAGAATGTTCATCAGTTATATTGAAAACACGTTTAGAAACAGGATAATACATATGCAACAATATACTTGCAGTAACTATTAAAAAACTCAAGGAAAACAAAATTAATAAAGTCACAATACAGTGGTTACGCAGTAATTTACAATAAGCATGTCGTTTCATTATGATTCTGGACTCTACATGATTCAGACCTAAAGGGTACATGTCGGGACAGATTCAACCGCTTCACCTTGGAGAGGACTTAAACAATCAAATCGTCCGACAGTTTAGATCTGGACCTGAGTTTCTGTTTATAGCACTGAGAGTCATTCAGTTCAACAAAAGGAAGTTTTGAATCAGTCTGTGAGGGAGTGCAGGGCACAGTGTCTATATCTGAAGGTAGTCCATGAAATTTTTTTACGTGACTGGAATGAATCCACCCTTTTCGTCCCTCGATCTTCACGGCTGTTCTTGTGGTCAACAGGACCAACTTGGGTGCTTTCCACCTGGGCTCCAATTGACTCTTCCTGTCGAAATTTCTCACAAAGACAAGATTACCCGGAACAACGTCATGGGGTTTCGCCTCAGTGTTGTCGGGAAAGGCTGCAGCTACCTGTGAACGAGAAGATTGTAGTGCAGACATCAAGGAAGCCAGGTAATCTGTCAGCATATTACAGTCAACATCAGTTATTTTACGGGGTATAGGCGTCCCCCACATATTCGGTGGTCTACCAAAGATCACCTCATACGGGGATAGCCCTGTTCTAGAGTGTGCTACCATTCTCATGTAAAAGAGTGCAACTGGTAATGCTACTATCCAGTCGACACCTTTCTCTCTACATATTTTGGACAGTCTGATTTTCAGTGTCTGGTTATGTCTTTCTACGAGACCTGCTGCCTCGGGGTGTCGGACACAGTGGAATTTCCACTGATATCCCAACAAGAGTGAGACATGTTTCATTAATTCGGATGAGAAAGGCTGGCCGTTATCTGAATATACAACACGTGGTAAACCGTACCGTGGGAAGAATTCTCGAACTAGCTGCTTGGCAGTAGTCGAGGCAGTGTAATCTGATACGGGATACGCCTCTGTCCAACGGGAGAGAGCGCAGACAACTACGAGGACATATTTGAATCCTCGACAACGTTCCATCTGAATATAATCCATCTGGAGGACTTCAAAAGGATGGTCAGGAGGCTGAAATCCACCCTGCTCTACGGGAACACTCTTTCCTGGATTAAACTGACAACATATCATACAGGTACGAACTTTTTGTTTAGCAGCTGCTCGCAAATGTTTGTTAAACCAAATGTGCTGAATGCTGTCTAACATAGCCTTCTCTCCTAAATGTGCGGGACTGTGAACTGTAGCTATAATGACTTGAACCATGGAATCAGGGAGAAACCACACGGATTTCTCTTTCGTCATCCATCCTTGATCTGTCTGGATCCCTCCTAGTTCAGTCCACTTCTTTATTTCTTCTGCTGTGGCATGTGTCTGTATGTCAATTACATCAAGTGTGGGATCCTTAATTGTCATACACTGTGTTGGTGTCTGAACTATTGGCTTTGTCATGTCGGATGTACGAGTCTGAGCAGTCTGTTTGGCTGTTCTGTCAGCTAAATCATTGCCTTGAGAAATGATATCAGTAACCTTCGTGTGTGCTTTGCATTTCATAATCGATATTGCAGTCGGTAAATGAATCGCGTCTAACAGAGCATGAATGAGGGACCCGTGTTGAATATGTGTTCCATGAGAAGTTAAATAACCCCTCTCCCGCCAAAGCACTCCGAAGTCATGTACGACTCCAAATGCATAACGTGAATCAGTATATATGTTGACTTTCTTGTCCGTGGCTTGAATACAGGCTTGTGTTAGAGCAACAAGTTCTGCTGCTTGGGCTGACAGAGTATCTATACAGTTTGTTTCAATAACTTCAGTGTCTGTTGTGACTGCATACGCGGCCACTAAATCTCCTGTACTTGCTCTCATGCATGATCCGTCTACATACAACGTCAGGTCTGGATCTAACAATGGAACGTCTGTCAAGTCTTGTCTAGGTTTCGTCTTTATTTCAATGATTTCAACACAATCATGAGCTAGTGGGTCTGTTCCAATTACAGGTAATAGTGTAGCAGGATTCAATGTATTACACCGTCGGATCTCTATGTGTGGTTGAAACAATGTCAGTTCATAACCAGTAAGTCTTGCTATGGTCAAGTGTTGTGTTTGTGTTCGGTTCACAAGAACCTCTACTGCATGTGGTACTTGTACTGTCAATGGGTGTCCTAAAACTATGGCATCGCTTTGTCTGATTGCTAAAGCTGTCGCTGCCACTGATTTCAGGCATGCAGGCAAAGCCTGAGCTACGGGATCTAATGTACTGGAAAAATAAGCACATGGCTTGCGTGATCCTGCTTGATCCTGAGTGAGTACTGACAAGGCAGTACCTTCGCGTTCTGTAACAAAGAGTGTAAAATGTTTGCTATAACATGGTGTTGCTAAAACAGGTGCTTGACATAAAGCTTCCTTTAGGCTTTCAAAAGCTTGTGTATGTTCCTGAGTCCAAGGGAGAACAGTCGATGTGGCTGCCTCCTGTGTGGTTAACTGAATGAGTGGTTTTGCTAGAAATGCGTACTGAGGGATCCACTGCCTACAATATGAAGTGAGGCCTATGAAAGCCCGCACCTCCTTCTGTGTCTGGGGTATTGACATGTTAGCAATTAACTGGATGCGATCTGGTGTAAGCTGCCTTCCCTCCTTGGACAGCGAGTGACCAAGATAAATAACTCGCTGAACACAGAATTGCAGCTTAGAAGGGGACACCTTGTGTCCTTTGTCTGCTAGAAAATGTAAGACTGTCAATGAGGCTTTTTCACATTCGTGTTCGCTTCGTGCGGTGATCAGCAGATCATCGACGTATTGAAGCAATGCGGTGTTAACGGGCATGTGTATACTGTCAAGTTCTCGTTTCAGTGCTTGGCTATAGATGCTGGGGCTTTCTGTAAATCCTTGGGGAGCGCGTGAGAATTTAAAGCTGCGCCCATTTAAACTGAATCCGAACAAGTATTGGCTTTCCGGATCTATTGGGACGCTGAAAAAGGCATTCTTGAGATCAATTACAGTAAAGAATGTTGCTTCGGAATCAATTGCTGTCAACAATGATGATATATCAGGGACCACAGGGAATTGTGGTACAATACACTTGTTTAGTTCACGCAAATCAATAACCAATCGGTACACTGGTGGAGCAGTAGGATCAGTTCGTTTAAGAATCGGAATTATCGGTGAATTACATACATTGGAGTCTGTTTCTACAACTACTCCCTGGGCAATTAACTCATCAATGATTTTCAACAAAGCCACTACAGCATCATGCGGTAACTTGTATTGTCGCATTCGTGGTAGTACCACTCCTGCTTTCAATGTAACTCGATAGGGTGTAATGTTCATGCAGCCAACATCCGTAGGGCCTTGTGCCCATAGATGTACTGGTAAAGTCTGTAGTCGGGGATCCATGTCTCTAGACACATAGTGACCTTTAAAATCACGCAAAAACAACCTTACTCCTTCCGGAGAACAACATATTATGGCTCCTAGTGCTTTCAGAGTTTTAATTCCTAGCAAATTTTCTGGGCATGATTTAGTAAGCAACAAATCTGTAGTTCGTGTCAAAGGTCCTATCGTAAGTGGTAGAGGCTGTGATACTTCATTAACAATAGGTTTTCCTGAAAAACCAAGGGAAACATTTTTAGAGCCTGAGAGGGGTGCCCCTGGAACTTCACTACGTTTTATTGTTGTTCGACTTGCCCCTGTATCGAGTAAGAATTTTCTATCTTGACCTAATAATTCACTATGTACATAAGGTCCTTCTTGATCTACCGGAATCTCGATAAGCGGTAAGTCAACTTCCCTCTCTAGGCTGGTTCATGCGTAACGCTGATACTCAGGGTATTCATACTGTGCAGTCTGATACATTTGTTGTGTTGCGGTTTGTGTGGCAGTAGTAGGCAACGGTGGTGCAGCTGGCACAAACTGTATGGGTTGCTGTGAGGCTGGCATAGACTGTTGCTGAACTGGCACGGACTGTCCATGCAGCATAGCTCCTTGTTCATTCTGATCTTGTCTAACTAATCGTGGTCTCTCTTTTGCAATACCTGTAGCTATATTACGTTTCAGGACTTGACAATCATGTACATAATGGCCTAGTTGTTTACAGTAATTGCAGGTTCCTTTTACAGGAACTGCAGAATCACCAGAATGTGTCACACCCTTTTTGTGACCATCTGCTGGTACTGTCTGAGAAACTAGCATTTTCATTTTTGTATCCTTCATGCGTCTATGCTCGTGTTCTTGTTCATCCCTAATTCTATTGTGATGATACTGTAACATTTGTAGCATTTGCGACGGAGTGTTACTTTGCCAGGTACTCTCGAATTTCAATATTCTATTCTTCACTGGAGGCAATGCATTTTCCACTAATTTTGTCACAAATAAATGTGGATATGAGTCACTACTTGCTTTTATACCACTATTTATACCAAAACATTTTTCAAATCGAGCATAATAATCGCTTGTGTCTTCATCTTGCTTTTGTTTGCAGGCTGTGATTGCACCCCAATCTTCCTTTTTTGTAGTTAATAAACGTGGCAGTACCTGTACTAGTAAACCTGGTAATAGTTTAACTTTATCCCCGAGCCCCGAACCTGCGGCTCGGCCCCTTTCTTCCTCTGCTAATGCTGTCCAGTCTATCTTTTGGTCTCCCACTTCCCACTCTTTTTCTTTCAGTTTTTCATATATGCCAGCAGGCAAAAGCACTTTTAAAATCGTCATAATATCAGGAAAGGTGTACTCTCCCATCAGTAACATGTCTTTAATTTCTCGGTGGAAACCCGCTGGGTCTTTGTCATGACTAGGTACTACTTTTTTCATTTCTAATAATTCCATTTTTGATATGGGTGTGTAAACAAATACACGGTGAAACTCATTGTCTTCGCCTTTTATTGGGTGCACTTCTCGTAGAGGATTTTGTCTATCCATGTAGTACGGTGCTCTTTCTCTGGGGGGCAGGGAGAGAGAATCTGGATTTACAAAAAGGACGTACTGCTTACGTGACACTAATATCTCTTTAATTAGCTTGTTACTAGAACCTCTCCATCTGTACGTAAGTAGTTCCGTTAATATATCAGGTAAAGGACCAGGATCAGCATGTTGGCTCTTATATAATATGAGGAGTTGCTGAATCATATAGATTCCAGCTAAACGTTGTTCATCTGTACTGAGGTTGAGAAACGTGTGTGCTACGGTCTCATCACCATATTTTTCAGGACTAACAATCCAGTGAACGGCTGATCTGGCTAATTCTTGCTCATCCATGGAATCGAGGAGGTGATAACCCCTTCGTTCTCGTAGTATTTTATCTGCGGCTTGAAACGAATGTTCAGGAGACTTCAGATTTATTACAGGCGTCGGATACGTTCTGCTATTATTTGGACATACAGAGTGTATTGGATCAGAAAAACATCTAGTATTTTCACAAGATCTTCCTCTGCCTACATAGGCTATGGTCTCTGACTGTCTTGCAGAGTCCCCTGATTCGGACACTTCATCTTGCTCAAACTCGTCTGTTCCCAATCTCTCTTCATGAATACGCTCTATTTCTTTACGTATTTTTCGGCACATGGCTATTATACAATTTTGCTTATCGTGTCTCCCTTCTGATATATTCTGACTCCATCTTGTAAGAATAAGCATTGCATTCCGGTCTACCCCCGGACGATCTTGATTTCTGATCACACAGTTTATGAGGAAACGTAGCAGTTCCCCCTGTATCTCTACTTTCTGGAATTCCATAGCTCTGTTAATACATCCTGGATCTCGTCCTGTTTGAACAAAATGATATATGTTATCCAGATGCGTAGCCATCCCTGGTAACCTTGCTAAATACTCTGCGGCTCGTCTGATACGTAATGATGCCAGGACCATTTCGTCCTCTTTACCAACCACCGGGTCATATCTACAATTTACAAGAAGTTCCTTAAGCGTACGTTCATTTACGAACTTAGGTGTACGTGAATGTGCTGACTCTTGAAAAACAAGTTTATTTATTCTAGGTGGTGTAAAAATACTGCTAGCACCTCCCGTGGCCCCATCTGGGGCGTCGGGTGTGAAAGGGTTCGTCGAACGTGATACAGCAACTATGGGTGTCGATACCCCTGTAGAGTCGACTGCGGAAACAGATGCGGAAACAGATGTGCTTGCCGATGCTTGTATCGGGACTTGCTGTTGCACGGGGACAGATACCTGATCCTGACGTTGAACCCCTCCGCCAGACGGTCTATGTGGTGTGGCGTTAGCATACTCGGGGGCTGCATCGTCTAGATATGAGGAAAGGAAAACATCTTCTGCGGTTCTGGGATGCCCCTTTGGATGTACCTTAATTGGAAATAACGGGGGTGGCAAGTCTTTTGGCACCTCCGTAACAGCCTTAGGTAGTCCTTCGGCTAGAAGGGGATACATACCATTCATAAGAGCATTTCTTTGTCTATTTACTTGTTCTGATTTCACTCGGATACCTTCCTCAATTAATAGATTTTTTTGAACTTTATTTGAACTTTCTTTACTCCTCTCTTCTTGTCTACGTGCTTTTTCTGTTCGTCTGTGAGATTCTTTACGCCATAACTCGACAGCGTCTTCTGTGACTGTCTGACCTTTCTTTTCCATAACTCTTCCTCCACTTTCATGATGCACTCTGCATCCCAGGTTCCCGCTATGGGCCACCTTTGACTTTCCGGTAATCCTTTGGTATAATCTACCCATAGATCAAGAAACAATATGGCATCTAAGCCATGTTTATGGTACATGAAATGTCCTGGAGTGTCTCTAGGAGGAATAGGAACTGCTTCTTCAAGCACCCCTTTTCTGGTAGTAATCTGTCTTAACTTCGAGAAGAGCGGCATATTAACAACTGACCTGATACTTACTCTTGAACTTACTTAATACGGGAAACACAATAATGAACAGTGAACAATGAACAGTCATTCATACCACAATATGCAAGACATTTTCTGAATACTTTAAACATTAAACATTAAACATTATAACAATGATCGACAATGATGACAGTCTGCCTAACTAATCACCACGCTGAATTCTTGACAATAACTGAATACTTCGGAATACTTGATATACTGCTAAACAGTACATATACACTGCTAAACAGTGCAGACCGGATTTGTGTACCCAAATCCGTCTTGACCGGCACAACCTATGTGCGCGTCAACACGCCTCCCCGGCGATGGTACTCACCGAGTAGCTCCTTGAAACGGAAGGCCTCAGAGAATGGACAGGACTCGATAACTGCGGACATCGGACCCTCTGGACGTCGGAATTTCGGAAAACCTGGTGGGCCTCTGTATACCTCGGATCTTGCTCTCTCAGCTAGGCTCTGGTCGGGATACTTCGCACTTCTCACCGCCTCGTCTGGGTTGATCGCAGCCTCAGTCGCCCCCGCTTAACCGGAGGGAGCTTACAGGAAATCCTGCTGGTACGCGTTTATGGTCCGTCCAGCTGTGGCAGGAGACCGGGCCTGCAACGCACCGCCGGCGCGTGAGATGAGAAAGTGTCCCTGTTCGGGCGCCATTATGTGGTAAATAAAATAAATATTACCGGACTGAATTTCGTGCGGAATCTTAAATTAAAGTAAAATAGCTCAAAATAACGAGAGGCAGAATCCGTGGTATAAGAGGTTTTCTAATGGGCTTTATTCCATTCAAAATGGCCGACTCGAGTGGCGGCCTTCAGGTTCCGTCACCACGAGGGTTCAGGAAGTGAAGTACAATAATTTATTAACAGACATGTATTTTTATAATAAGTACATTACAATGAAACGAATGTAGAAGGCGTAACATTTGATAAGAAAAATGACGTGACAGTGACATAATCGAAACTAGGCGTAATAAAGAATAAAAGAAAACATGATTGGTTAGAATTATCAGACATAGGTGGATCTATAAGATAATACTTGGCATAGATGCGCGCGCAGCAGCATGACGTGTAATTGACGTGTAACTAGGGGGTGACGGGGACTTGACATTTAGCTCTACATGTGGAGACGAGAAGTCTGGGGTTATGTCAACCTAATCCCAAATCATATCTAACATCCTATGTTTAAAGAACTATGTTATCCACAAGGAAGAGACTCTCGGACAGAATCTATTCTATACTGACTGTGTGCGTGTACAAGCGTCTAAGTGTCTATATGAGATGCGAGGGGCAGAAAACTTTCCATGGCAACAGGGCTATGAATCACTTGCAGGAGGACGGAAAGGCTGAGTCCTTTGCTTGTGAGCTAAAGGAAATGTTTACCTAAATCACTGGACAGGAATGCATCGGCTGAAGAGCAAAATAGATAATTCGAAGGTGAAATACAACTTCTTGGCAGACAGGCGAAAACTGGCCGAGGCAGGCACCGTTAGCTGCACAGGGAGTAGGACAAAGTTCATGGATACAGATGCGAGCTCAAGCTGAAGCTGTCAGAGACAGAGAGCAGGGAAAGGCTTTGAGGACAGAATCGGGCCTACTCGCCTGAACTGTAAAAATGGAGTAACTTAGCCATATAAAGTCGGTGGCCTTTCATACTTAGGAATCGAATATCCAGCCCATTGATGGCGGATCTGACAGAGAACATGTTGACGGTAGACACACATATGTTTGCGTCTTAGAAACTGGAACTGGAGGGAACATACATGTACTTGTAACATGCATATAGAACCGTTGGGGTCCAAGATAGGGGACATAACTGATCAGGAAAATCCACATTTCCACAACACTGTGCTTAAAAACTGTTGTGTAAGTGGAGCTGATTTCCGTGTGAAGCGCTATAATGCCCTTGGTTAAAGTTTGCTCAATAATTATGCGCCACAGGCAAGCGGGTGTGGCCTAATGTAATGTAATCGGACAATATCAGGTGAAAACACTATGTATTCACAGCTCAGGGAGTGCTTCTTCTTATCACAAACCTCCTAATAACACACCCGTTACGGCTAGGGCTGCGGATGTTAGAACTAGGTAACGAGGTTAGAATCTCAGCTCAGGCGCAGCATCTTGTGATTCCGTGCAAATCGCTTCATTACACTGTGCTTAAAAACTGTTGTGTAAGGAGAGCTGATTTCCGTGTGAAGCGCTATAATGCACTTGGTTCAAGTTTGCGCTATAATTATGCACGACAGGCAAGCGGGTGTGGCCTAATGTAAGGTAATCAGACAATATCAAGTGAAAGCACTACGTATTCACAGCTCAAGGAGTGCTTCTTCTTATGACAAATCTCCTAATAACACACCCGTTGCAGCTAGGGCTGCAGATGTTAGAACTGGGTAACTAGGTTAGAATCTTGGCTCAGGCGCTGCATCTTGTGATTCCGTGCAAATCCCTTCGTTACACTGTGCTTAAAAACTGTTGTGTAAGTGGAGCTGATTTCCGTGTGAAGTGCTATAATGCCCTTGGTTCAAGTTTGCGCTATAATTATGCACGACAGGCAAGCGGGTGTGGCCTAATGTAATGTAATCGGACAATATCAAGTGAAAGCACTACGTATTCACAGCTCAGGGAGTGCTTCTTCTTATGACAAATCTCCTAATCTCACACCTGTTGCGGCGAGGGCTGCGGATGTTAGAACTGGGCAACTAGGGTCAGGCGCAGCATCTTGTGATTCCGTGAAAATCACTTTGTTACACTGTGCTTAAAAACTATTGTGTAAGGGGAGCTGATTTTCGTGTGAAGCGCTATAAAGTCCTTGGTTCAAGTTTGCGCTATAATTATGCGGGACAGGCAAGCGGGTGTGGCCAAATGTAATGTAATCGGACAATATCAGGTGAAAGCACTTCCTATTCACAGTTCAGGGAGTGCTTCTTCTTCTGACTAATCTCCTAATATGTCTCCCGTTGCAGCTAGGGCTGCAGATGTTAGAACTGGGTAACTAGGTTAGAATCTCGGCTCAGATGCAGCATCTTGTGATTCCGTGCAAATCGCTTTGTTACACTGTGTTTGAAAACTGTTGTGTAAGAGGAGCTGATTTCCGTGTGAAGCGCTATAATACCCTTGGTTGAAGTTTGCGCTATAAGTATGCGGGACATGCAAGCGGGTGTGGCCTATTGTAATGTAATCGGACAATATCAGGTGAAAGCACTACGTATTCACAGCTCAGGGAGTGTTTCTTCTTATGACAAATCTCATAATGTCACACCCGTTGCAGCTAGGGCTGTGGATGTTAGAGCTGGGTGACTAGATTAGAATCTTGACTCAGACGCAGCATCTTGTGATTCCGTGCAAATCGCTTTGTTACACTGTGCTTAAAAACTGTTGTGTAAGGAGAGCTGATTTCCATGTGAAGCGCTATAATGCCCTTGGTTCAAGTTTGCGCTATAATTATGCACGACAGGCAAGCGGGTGTGGCCTAATGTAAGGTAATCAGACAATATCAAGTGAAAGCACTACGTATTCACAGCTCAGGGAGTGCTTCATCTTATGACAAATCTCTTAATATCACACCCGTTACGGCTAGGGCTGCGGATGTTAGAACTGGGTAACTAGGTTAGAATCTCAGCTCAGGCGCAGCATCTTGTGATTCCGTGCAAATCGCTTTATTACACTGTGCTTAAAAACTGTTGTGTAAGGGGAGCTGATTTCTGTGTGAAGAGCGACAATGCCCTTGGTTCAAGTTTGCGCTATAATTATGTGGGACAGGCAAGTTGGTGTGGCCTAATGTAATGTAATCGGACAATATCAGGTGAAAGCACTACGTATTCGCAGCTCAGGGAGTGCTTCTTCTTATGACAAATCTCCTAATATCACACCCATTGTGGCTAGTGCTGCAGATGTTAGAACTGGGTAACTAGGTTAGAATCTCGGCTCAGGCGCAGCATCTTGTGATTCCGTGCAAATCGCTTTGTTACACTGTGCTTAAAAACTGTTGTGTAAGTGGAGCTGATTTCCGTGTGAAGTGCTATAATGCCCTTGGTTCAAGTTTGCGCTATAATTATGCACGACAGGCAAGCGGGTGTGGCCTAATGTAATGTAATCGGACAATATCAAGTGAAAGCACTTCGTATTCACAGCTCAGGGAGTGCTTCTTCTTATGACAAATCTCCTAATATCGCACCTGTTACGACAAGGGCTGCGGATGTTAGAACTGGGTAACTAGGTTAGAATCTAGGCTCAGGCGCAGCATCTTGTGATTCCGTGAAAATCACTTTGTTACACTGTGCTTAAAAACTGTGGTGTAAGGGGAGCTGATTTCCGTGTGAAGTGCTATAATGCCCTTGGTTCAAGTTTGCGCTATAAATATGCGGGACAGGCAAGCGGGTGTGGCCTAATGTAATGTAATCGGACAATATCAGCTGAAAGCACTACATATTCACAGCTCAGGGAGTGCTTCTTCCTATGATAAATCTCCTAATATCACACCCGTTGAGGCTAGGGCTGCAGATGTTAAGACTGGGTAACTAGGTTAGAATCTCGGCTCAACCGCAGCATCTTGTGATTCCGTGCAAACCGCTTTGTTACACTGTGCTTAAAAACTGTTGTGTATGCGGAGCTGATTTCCGTGTGAAGCACTATAATGCCCTTGGTTCAAGTTTGCTCAATAATTATGCGCGACAGGCAAGCGGGTGTGGCCTAATGTAATGTAATCGGACAATATCAGGTGAAAGCACTATGTATTCACAGCTCAGGGAGTGCTTCTACTTATGACAAATCTCCTAATATCACACCCGTTGCAGCTAGGGCTGCAGATGTTAGGACTGGGTAACTAGGTTAGAATCTCAGCTCAGCCGCAGCATCTTGTGATTCAGTGCAAATTGCTTTTTTACACTGTGCTTAAAAACTGTTGTGTAAGGGGAGCTGATTTCCGTGTGAAGCGCTATAATGCCCTTGGTTCAAGTTTGCGCTATAATTATGCGGGACAGGCAAGCGGGTGTGGCCTAATGTAATGTAATCGGACAATATCAGGTGAAAGCACTACGTATTCACAGCTCAGGGAGTGCTTTTCTTATGACAAATCTCCTAATATCACACCCGTTGCGGCTAGGGTTGCGGATGTTAGAACTGGGCAACTAGGCTAGACTCTCGGCTCAGGCGAAGCATCTTGTGATTCTGTGGAAATCGCTTTGTTGCACTGTGCTTATAAACTGTTGTGTAAGGGGAGCTGATATCCGTATGAAGCGCTATAATGCTCTTGGTTCAAGTTTGCGCTATAATTATGCAGGACAGGTATGCGGGTGTGGCCTAATGTAATGTAATTCGACAATATCAGGTGAAAGCACTACGTATTCACAGCTCAGGGAGTGCTTCTTCCTATGACAAATCTCCTAATATCACACCCGTTGCGGCTAGGGCTGCAGATGTTAGAACTGGGTAACAAGGTTAGAATCTCAGCTCAGGCGCAGCATCTTGTGATTCCGTGCAAATTGCTTCGTTACACTGTGCTTGAAAACTTGTGTAGGGGGAGCTGATTTCTGTGTGAAGCGCTATAAAACCCTTGGTTGAAGTTTGCGCTATAATTATGCGGAACAGGGAAGCGGGTGTGGCCTAATGTAATGTAATCGGACAAAATCAGGTGAAAGCACTACGTATTCACAGCTCAGGGAGTGCTTCTTCTTATGACAAATCTCCTAATATCACACCCATTGTGGCTAGTGCTGCAGATGTTAGAACTGTGTAACTAGGTTAGAATCTCGGCTCAGGCGCAGCATCTTGTGATTCCGTGCAAATCGCTTCATAACACTGTGCTTAAAAACTTTTGTGAAAGGAGAGCTGATTTCCGTGTGAAGTGCTATAATGCCCTTGGTCAAGTTTGGTCTAAAATTATGGGGGACAGATAAGCGGGTGTGGCCTAATGTAACGTAATCGGACAATATCAGGTGAAAGCACTGCGTATTCACAGATCAGGGAGTGCTTCTTCTTATGACAAATCTCCTAATATCACACCCGTTGTGGCTAGGGCTGCGGATGTTAGAACTGGGTAACTAGGTTACAATCTCGGCTCAGGCGCAGCATCTTGTGATTCCCTGCAAATTGCTTTTTTACACTGTGCTTAAAAACTGTTGTGCAAGGGGAGTTGATTTCCGTGTGAAGCGCTATAATGCCCTTGGTTCAAGTTTGCGCTATATGCGGGACAAGCAAGCGGGTGTGGCCTAATGTAATGTAATCGGACAATATCAGGGGAAAGCACTACGTTTTCACAGCTCAGGGAGTCTTACTTCTTATGACTAATCTCCTAATATCGCTCCCGATGTGGCTAGGGCTGCGGATGTTAGAACTGGGTAACTAGGTTAAAATCTCGGCTCAGGTGCAGCATCTTGTGATTCCGTGCAAATCACTTCGTTACACTGTGATTAAATACTGTTGTGTAAGGGGAGCTGTTTTCCGTGTGAAGCGCTATAATGCCCTTGGTTCAAGTTTGCGCTATAATTATGCACGACAGGCAAGCGGGTGTGGCCTAATGTAATGCAATCGGACAATATCAGGTGAAAGCCCTAAATATTAACAGCTCAGGGAATCCTTCTTCTTATGAATAATCTCCTACTATCACACCCGTTGCGGCTAGGGCTGCGGATGTTAGAACTGGGTAACTAGGTTAGAATCTAGGCTCAGTCGCAGCATCTTGTGATTCCCTGCAAATCGCTTCGTTACACTGTGCTTGAAAACTGTTGTGTAAGGGGAGCTGATTTCCGTGTGAAGCGCTGTAATACCCTTGGTTCAAGTTTGCGCTATAATTATGCGCGACAGGCAAGCGGGTGTGGCCTAATGCAATGTAATCGGACAATATCAGGTGAAAGCACTAAATATTAACAGCTCAGGGAATCCTTCTTCTTATGAATAATCTCCTACTATCACACCCGTTGCGGCTAGGGCTGCGGATGTTAGAACTGGGTAACTTGGTTAGAATCTTGGCTCAGACGCAGCATCTTGTGATTCCGTGCAAATTGCTTTGTTACACTGTGCTTAAAAACTGTTGTGTAAGGGGAGCTGATTTCCGTGTGAAGCGCTATAATGCCCTTGGTTCAAGTTTGCGCTATATGCGGGACAGCCAAGCGGGTGTGGCCTAATGTAATGTAATCGGACAATATCAGGTGAAAGCACTACGTATTCACAGCTCAGGGAGTGCTTCTTCTTATGACAAATCTCCTAATATCACACCCGTTGCGGCTAGGTCTGCGGATATTAGAACTGGGTAACTAGGTTAGAATCTTGGCTCAGGCGCAGCATCTTGTGATTCCGTTCAAATTGCTTTGTTACACTGTGCTTAAAAACTGTGGTGTAAGGGGAGCTGATTTCCGTGTGAAGTGCTATAATGCCCTTGGTCAAGTTTGCGCTATAATTATGCGGGACAGGCATGCGGGTGTTGCCTAATGTAATGTAATCGGACAATATCAGGTGAAAGCGATACGTATTCACAGCTCAGGGAGTGCTTCTTCTTATGACAAATCTCCTAATATCACACCCGTTGTGGCTAGGGCTGCGGATGTTAGAACTGGGTAATTAGGTTAGAATCTCGGCTATGGCGCAGCATCTTGTGATTCCGTGCAAATCGCTTTGTTACACTGTGCCTAAAATCTTTTGTGTAAGGGGAGCGGATTTCCGTGTGAAGCGCTATAATGCCCTTGGTTGAAGTTTGCGCAATCATTATGTGGGACAGGCAAGTGGGTGTGGCCTAATGTAATGTAATCAGAAAATATCAGGTGAAAGCACTACGTATTCACAGCTCAGGGCATCCTTCTTCTTATGAATACTCTCCTAATATCACACCCGTTGCGGCTAGGGCTGCAGATGTTAGAAATGGGTAACTAGGTTAGAATCTCGGCTCAGGCACAGCATCTTGTCATTCCGTGCAAAGCACTTTGTTACACTGTGATTAAATACTGTTGTGTTAGGGGAGTGGATTTCCGTGTGAAGCGCTATAATGCCCTTGTTCAAGTTTGCACTATAAATATGCGGGACAGGCAAGCGGGTGTAGCTTAATGTAATGTATTCGGAAAATATCAGGTGAAAGCACTACGTATTCGCAGCTCAGGGAGTGCTTCTTCCTATGACAAATCTCCTAATATCATAACTGTTGCGGCTAGGGCTGCAGATGTTAGAACTGGGTAACTAGGTTAGAATCTCGGCTCAGGCTCAGCATCTTGTGATTCCGTGCAAATCGCTTTGTTATACTGTGCTTAAAAACTGTTGTGTAAGGGGAGCTGATTTCTGTGTGAAGCGCAATAATGCCCTTGGTTCAAGTTTGCGCTATAATTATGTGGGACAGGCAAGCGGGTGTGGCCTAATGTAAAGTTATCGGACAATGTAAGGTGAAAGCACTACGTATTCACAGCTCAGGGAGGATGTATGACGTTACAACGCATGCTTTTACAACGCATGCTGTTACAACGAAAGTTTTACAACGCATGCGATGTTACAACGCATGCTTTTACAACGCAAGTCTTTACATCGACATACACTAGATGGCGTGCTGACATTAGAAATGTGTAATTTACTATTCTAACTCCAGTCCACGTTGCAGTAGGGAAGGTGTTTGGATAGTAAACAACACTATTTCTAATGTTAGCACGCCATCTAGTGCAAGTCGATGTAAAGACTTGCGTTGTAAAAGCATGCGTTGTAACATCGCATGCGTTGTAAAAGTTTCGTTGTAATGGTAGTGCGGTGTAAAAGTTGCGTTGTAAAGGTTGTTCCCCCTCAGGGAGTGCTTCTTCCTATGACAAATCTCCTAATATCATAACCGTTGCGGCTAGGGCTGCAGATGTTAGAACTGGGTAACTAGGTTAGAATCTCAGCTCAGGCGCAGCATCTTGTGATTCCGTACAAATCGCTTCATAACACTGTGCTTAAAAACTGTTGTGTAAGGGGAGCTGATTTCCATGTGAAGCGCTATAATGCCCTTGGTTCAAGTTTGCGCTATAATTATGCACGACAGGCAAGCGGGTGTCGCCTAATGTAATGTAATTGGACAATATCAGGCGAAAGCACTACGCATTCACAGCTCAGGGAGGGCTTCTTCTTATGACAAACCTCCTAATATCACATCCGTTACGACAAGGGCTGCGGATGTTAGAACTGGGTAACTAGGTTAGAATCTCGGCTCAGGCACAGCATCTTGTGATTCCGTGCAAATCGCTTCGTTACACTGTGCTTAAAAACAGTTCTGTAAGGGGGCTGATTTCCGTGTGAAGCGCTATAATGCCCTTGGTTCAAGTTTGCGCAATAATTATGCGGGACAGGCAAGCGGGTGCGGCCTAATGTAATGTAATCGGACAATATCAGGTGAAAGCACTTCGTATTCACAGCTCAGGGAGTGCTTCTTCTTATGACAAATCTCCTAATATCACACCCGTTGCGGCTAGGGTTGCGGATGTTAGAACTGGGTAACGAGGTTAGACTCTCGGCTGAGGTGAAGCATCTTGTGATTCTGTGGAGATCGCTTTGTTACACTGTGCTTAAAAACTGTTGTGTAAGTGGAGCTGATTTCCGTGTGAAGTGCTATACTGCCCTTGGTTCAAGATTGCGCTATAATTATGCGGGACAGGCAAACGGGTGTTGCCTAATGTAATGTAATCGGACAATATCAGGTGAAAGCACTTCGTATTTACAGCTCAGGGAGTGCTTCTTCTTATGACAAATCTCCTACTATCACACCCGTTGCGGCGAGGGCTGCGGATGTTAGAACTGGGTAACTTGGTTAGAATCTTGGCTCAGACGCAGCATCTTGTGATTCCGTGCAAATTGCTTTGTTACACTGTGCTTAAAAACTGTTGTGTAAGGGGAGCTGATTTCCGTGTGAAGTGCTATAATGCCCTTGGTTCAAGTTTGCACTATATGCGGGACAGGCAAGCGGGTGTTGCCTAATGTAATGTAATCGGACAATATCAGGTGAAAGCACTACGTATTCACAGCTCAAGGAGTGCTTCTTCTTGTGACAAATCTCCTAATATCACACCCGTTGCGGCTAGGGCTGCGGATGTTAGAACTGGGTAACTAGGTTAGAATTTAGGCTCAGGCGCAGCATCTTGTGATTCCGTGCAAATCGCTTCATTACACTGTGCTTAAAAACTGTTGTGTAAGTGGAGCTGATTTCCGCATGAAGCGCTATAATGCCCTTGGTTCAAGTTTGCGCTATAATTATGCACGACAGGCAAGCGGGTGTGGCCTAATGTAAAGTAATCGGACAATATCAAGTGAAAGCACTACGTATTCACAGCTCAGGGAGTGCTTCTTCTTATGACAAATCTCCTAATATCACACCCGTTGCCGCTAGGGCTGCGGATGTTCCAACTGGGTAACTAGGTTAGACTCTCGGCTCAGGTGAAGCATCTTGTGATTCTGTGGAAATCGCTTTGTTGCACTGTGCTTAAAAACTGTTGTGTAAGTGGAGCTGATTTCCGTGTGAAGTGCTATATTGCCCTTGGTTCAAGATTGCGCTATAATTATGCGGGACAGGCAAACGGGTGTTGCCCAATGTAATGTAATCGGACAATATCAGGTGAAAGCACTTCGTATTCACAGCTCAGGGAGTGCTTCTTCCTATGACTAATCTCCTAATATCGCTCCCGTTGCGGCAAGGGCTGCAGATGTTAGAACTGGGTAACTAGGTTAGAATCTCGGCTCAGACGCAGCATCTTGTGATTCCGTGCAAATCGCTTCGTTACACTGTGTTTGAAAACTGTTTTGAAATGAGAGCTGATTTCCGTGTGAAGCGCTATAATGCCCTTGGTCAAGTTTGGTCTATAATTATGGGGGACAGACAAGCGGGTTGTTAGAGTCTGGGTTCTCTTGTTGGCACAGGTAGGTACTTGTGACAAGCAGGGAACCTTTCCTCTAGTCAGGGTAAGGGGTTACACTCCTAAAATAACCCCTGCTCAACCTCTAGGTAGCTTGGCGCGAGCAGACAAGGCTTATCTCAGAGCGTTATAGGTTAAGCATTTGTGAACACATACAGTAACCAAGTGACAACACTACAAATGGACACCACACTGGTTTATATTAAAAATAAGGATTCTTTATATAGAGTTACCACAAGACCATTAAACGACAAAACTACACACTACTGTTACATTAGATGGTAGAGGTTTGCTTAGTTCTCCTAAGTTCTTAAATGCAACACTTTAAGTCAATGTACCTTAGATGCGACCCGCAGGGCAACGAAAGTGTTGCAACGATGCTAATGCGATGAAATTTTTGGTGCAAAGAAATAAAGACGTGAAGATCTTCCAGATGCGATACGCTTCTCCGATGTTGCGAGAAGACTCGTCTCGATGCGTCGGCTGCAGTGGCGTCACCCCTTTACGCGATGCGACGACAGCGGCCTTGGCAGCGGCACTCTTCTCCGACGTTTGCGAGACGCTCCCGCTCGATGCGATGCTGCAGTGGCGTCACCCCTTTACGCGATGCGACGACAGCAGCTCCGACGGCGGTACGCTTCTCGGTGGATGTGAGGCGCTTTTCTTGATGCGGTGCAATGCGACAACTACGATGGCTGCGATGGCGACACGCTTCTTCGGCGTTGCGAGACACTTCCGGAATGATGCGAGACGCTTCCGCTCGATGCGATGCTGCAGCGGCAACACCCTTTGCGAGATGCGACGACAACAGCTCCGATGGCGGCGCGCTTCTCCTTCTCGAGTAGCGCTTCCAGCTCCTTGCGACACGCAGTCCCTCAGAAGGCCCAACAACAGCAGCAGGCACTTCCAAAAGACTCTGGGGAGCTGGGGGTAAAGTCCACTGGTCCTGGGACTTCGTACAGGGGTTAAGCTCAGCACAAGCCCTTGGAGATCTTTTAAGCACAAGTTGAAATAAAGTCTTTGTAGTCTTTTCTCCTCTCCTTTCAGCAGCAAGGCAACCACTGCAGGCCAATCCCCCAGGTCAGGGACAGTACTCCTCCTTACAGCTTTCCCAGTTCCTTCTCCTCGGGGAGAGGTTCTTCTTGTCAAGCAGTATCTAATTTCTTGGGAGCAGGGTCCCAATACTTATACCCCTAATTCCTTTGTTCCTCTGGGGCAGAGGGGCCTTTGCCCAGTCCAAACCAGGTCTTGAGCACTTTGTTGACATGACTCTGCCTTTCTATTTAGGGTGCAGGGCAGAGACATCAGCTGCTCCACAGGAGGGGGAGCCAGCATTGTGGTGGCAGAGCACAGCCCTATTCAGAGTACAGGTGCACTCCTCCCACCCATCTGGATGTCAATCTCTCTATTCACCACCAGGCTACCTAGCTCTGCCTCTCTGGGTTTCCCCAGCCCTGTCACTCACACAAACCAGACAGGCAGATACACATCATAGCAGAGGCGGGCTGAAATGGTTAGGCAAGCAAATACCAACTTTCTAAAAGTGGTATTTGCAAACACAGAATATTAAAATAAACTTTACTAAAAGATGTATTTTATTATTCTGAGTTCAGGCATACTAAACTCGATTTTCTACCATGTTCCCTGGGTCTGTTAGGATCATAGGCTGTAACAATTCTAACTGCCCATTCTGGCCTATGGGAACAGGTAGCCTTGCAATAGTGAAAAACATGCCACACACATCAGGGCTTGTCCTACCTTATGCTTACAATGCATCCTGCCCTTGGGCCTACCATAGGGGTGACTAATATGAAGTTAAGGGAAGGTTTAGGGACTGGGAAGTGGGTGCACTTGCCCAGTCAGCATGACAGTACCAGACTGCACGCAGGTTCTGCAATGGCAGACCTTAGACACATTTTACTAGGCCGCTTCTGTGGGTGACACAACCAGTGCTGCAAACCCACCAGCAGCATTTGTATTTACAAGCCCTGGGCACTCCTGGTGCACTTTACTGGGGTCTGACAGTAAACCAAATAAGTCAATCATGGAATCCAACCAACATATACATTTTAAATAGGGAGCACTTGCACTGTGGCACTGGTTGGCAGAGGCACAGTGCTCTGAGCAGCTAACACCAGCAAAACACATGAGGCACAGCAACAAAAAGTGGAAGGGAGACTCACGCCAAGGTGCCAGGTCTAACACGGGTGTGGCCTAATGTAATGTAATCGGACAATATCAGGTGAAAGCACTACGTATTCTCAGCTCAGGGAGTGCTTCTTCTTATGACAAATCTCCTAATATCACACCCGTTGCGGCTAGGGTTGAGGATGTTTGAACTGGGTAACTAGGTTAGACTCTCGGCTCAGGCGAAGCATCCTGTGATTCTGTGCAAATCGCTTCGTTACACTGCTTAAAAACTGTTGTGTAAGGGGAGCTGATTTCCGTATGAAGCGCTATACTGCCCTTGGTTCAAGTTTGCGCTATAATTATGCGGGACAGGCAAGCGGGGGTGGCCTAATGTAATGTAATTCGACAATATCAGGTGAAAGCACTACATATTAACAGCTCAGGGACTCCATCTTCTTATGAATAATCTCCTAATATCACACCCGTTGCGGCTAGGGCTGCAGATGTTAGAACTGGGTAACTAGATTAGAATCTCAGCTCAGGAACAGCATTTTGTGATTCCGTGCAAAACGCTTTGTTACACTGTGCTTAAAAACTGTTGTGTAAGGGGAGCTGATTTCCGTGTCAAGCGCTATAATGCCCTTGGTTCAAGTTTGCGCTATAATTATGCGGGACAGGCAAGCGGGTGTGGCCTAATGTAATGTAATCGGACAATATCAGGTGAAAGCACTACGTATTCACAGCTCAGGGAGTGCTTCTTCTTATGACAAATCTCCTAATATCACACCCGTTGCAGCTAGTGCTGCGGATGTTAGAACTGGGTAACTAGGTTAGAATCTCGGCTCAGATGCAGCATCTTGTGATTCCGTGCAAATCGCTTTGTTACACTGTGCTTAAAAACTGATGTGTAAGGGGAGCTGATTTCCGTGTGAAGCGCTATAATGCTTTTGTTCAAATTTGCGCTATATGCGGGACAGGCAAGCGGGTGTGGCCTAATAAAATGTAATTGGACAATATCAGGTGAAAACAATATATATTCACAGCTCAGGGAGTGCTTCATCTTATGACAAATCTCCTAATATCACACCCGTTGTGGCTAGGGCTGCTGATGTTAGAACTGGGTAATTAGGTTAGAATCTCGGCTCAGGCGCAGCATTTAGTGATTCTCTGCAAATTGCTTTGTTACACTGTGCTTAACAACTGTTGTGTAAGGAGAGCTGATTTCCGTGTGAAGTGCTATAATGCCCTTGATTCAAGTTTGCGCTATAATTAAAAAAATATATATTTTTTTAAAAGCGCGTTACCAAAGGTTTGCCAATGCTCTTTTTCTGGCGAGGGGGGAGACAGGTTTGAAAGTAACAATGGGAGGATTTTTGGAATTAAAAATCGATTGGAGGTGAATTGAAAGCAAGGACCGGAGTGTGGCGGGGATCTGAAAGTTGTGACGGGAAGGTGCGGGGGGGATTTAAAAACAACCACGGGAGGGTGGGAAGGTTTGAAAGCAACTACACCAAAATAGAACTTAAGTTTGCAATACACTCGGCACAAGTGAGCGCGACCCTATTCAATGGTAATTGGTGCTCATGTAAAGCAGACCTATACCTTCGGATCGCATTTGCACTATATAAAGCTGCAAAAAAACACAAGCGCGGGAGCAGGGGAGGGGAGAGAGGAGGGGGCATGCATTTACCTATCAAGATGCGGCTCCACAGGTGAGAAATGCTGAAACCAATTTCCCCAACCCCTCCAATTATCCTGTCTTCGGAAACGTGGCGTACAAATCAGTAAGTGTAGGTCGTGCTGGTGCAGGCTGCCTGTGGTCGTCATCCTCGTCAGTTTTTTATCACCCCACGATGTCTTCACTTCCAAGGCTGGCACCACGACGACGTTGCTCCTGCGCTGCAAACAGAGAAGGGAAATCCTGAGAGAAAATGGCTCTCTTAAAGGAGTTCCCTTCCTCCAACAACGCTCACCTGGCATGATGTTATGCCATCGTGCCGTGGACGTCATACCGTGACCTCCACTACTCAGTGAGGAAAATGAACATGAAAATAGAGCCCCATAGAGACCCCCTTCGAGGCCCCCCCAAAAAACTGCCGGTGCTCAGACCCGCCCCCCCCCCCACTTAAAGCCCTGCCTACACCTGTAGGTATATATAGCCCTTTCCCCATCAAGGTATTTAACCCCTTCGCCACGGCAGGAATTCCGCCGCGGCGCTGGGGGGGTTTGGGGGCAGTTGCGGTGCCGCTGTGCTCGTGACGGAACCACTCCGTCACGAGTCACGGGTGAGCTGTGCTCATGACGGAGTGGTTCCGTCACGACTCCGCCCACTGCGCTAATCGCCCGCACAGGCGGGGAATTAGCGCCGCGTGGGCGGAGCGGCCGCCAACGGCCGCAGCATGACGGAACCACACCGTCATGAGCACAGCGCACCCGTGGCTCATGACGGAGTGGTTCCGTCATGAGCACGGAACGGGTTAATAAACATCAAGGAAATACTTTTGCCCTTTAAGCACGCATAAATATATACCATTATTACAAATATATGCAAATGCTTTTTTATGAAACGCATAATGCAGCTAGTTGTTCAGCATGTTTCAGCATTTCAAAATGATTAATGCGTGTAAGAACAATTGTCCGAGATAATCTCATCAATAGCCTCTCGTGGGAGAAAATATATATTTGATACATCTATACAGTGGCACCAATCGCTCTAGAAAACAAAGCCCTGAAATAAAAAAATAATACATTCAATTTAAATGCATAAAAAAGTGCTGTAACTATTTAAAAAATGTAAACGTAGAGGCCTCTTAAAGCCCGACACGCTACTTCCACTGACCCTGAGGCCAACAGTGTTTGAGAAATGAATGCTGAGCTCCGGAAATAGGTATTATCCTGTGCCCACATTACCTCGCCATAATAGGACTGTTGAAGCAAATGAGGCCGGGAGCCTTTGTGATAACAGTTGCAGAACGGGGTTTTAAAAGAAACAGAAAGGGGCAGATTTACAAGCCCCTTGCGCCTCTTTTACGTCGCCGTTGCGTCACTTTTGTGACGCAGCAGTGGCGCAAAACTAGCGCCATGCTCCGGGTTATTTACAACATGACGCATCTGGGAGATGAGTCATGTTGTAAAGCCCTGCGCCAGAAGTAGGCTGTCCTGTGCAAGGGGGGCGTTCTGTCGCAGGAACGCCTCCTAAAAGTGGCTGAGTGAAATCTACAAGTTTTCACTCAGTCACTTTTGAGCCCATGCTGCGTCAAAACCCTGCACCTGCTTGAAGCAGGCGTAAGGATTGACGCAGCATTGTGAAGAGAGGGCACCCCAGAGCCTTGCTGGAGCTGCGTCGCGCTTGCGTCACACATCTGTACGTTTTTGCCCCATGGTGCGCCGCATTGTATATGCGGCGCATCGATGGTGGCGGAGCCGTGACGCACAATAACTGGCGCATCCCTGCTGATATGCGGGGATGCGCCAGTTATTGTAAATCTGCCCCAAAGTGTGTAATTATTCGAAAAAATATCGGCTTCCCGTTGCACACTTATATCCCCAAAGGACTACCACTCCCACAATGCCTCAATGCGCTCGAACGAGAACCTCACAGTCCTGGGCCTGGATCTTGATATTAGCCCGCATATGAGTCTCTTAAAGCCGTGGCCAATAAATGTCAATGCATTGTAGCCATCATGAGTCAGAGTCTCGTAGCGAAAAAATAGTAAAAGGGTAGGTAGCCTTAAATGACTACGCATAGCACTGGATGAAAGTTAATGAATGGACAACAAACGTTATGGTTGGCATGGAGAGTGACATTGCCTTTCGTTGTTATGAAGCTACAGCATGCCTCTGCCATATATGGAATTTAATCCTTGAAGGCACGACAAGGGACGTTTGGAACTTTAACCTTGAGGTGATGAATTGAAAGGAAGATGTTGAAGGAGTGGGACATTTTGAAAGACCATCACAAAGCATTATGGGAGTTGTGGTCCAAGGTGTGACTAATAATGACAACATCGGTATTGTAACCTGTGCGTATGCAACAATGCTGATACAACGGACTGATTATCCATAAAAACGCTGAGATTCTGAATTGCACTATTGTGTATGAAGTTTTCTATAACAACTAAAAAACGGATCACTACCACTTTTGACTTTGAAGGAGTTGCAACGCGTTATGCTGATGCTGCAGGACTTGCCAAAACAAAAGAATTTGTCTACTGGAGCACGTCTGATGGGCCTGTTTACATGCCACTCTCAGTGCATGTTATCTTCCTTATGGAGAGAGAGAGAGAGAGAGAGAGAGAGAGAGAGAGAGAGAGAGAGAGAGAGAGAGAGTGAGAGACAGAGAAAGAGAGAGAGAGAGAGAGAGAGAGAGAGAGAGAGAGAGAGAGAGATTTTGCATTGTTCATTGTTTCTCCAGGTCCTTTAAAGAAGATTTTACCTATTAATGTTATAACCTTATAATTTATAGCATGCCAATAGTTGCTTAAATTTATAATAATTCCAATTTGTAAAAAGCAAACATATCACCCCTTAGTTGTTTTGGGTGAGTTTTTTTATAATGGCACTGCCTTTTTACCTAGATGTTGTGTTCTAAGGTCAAAGCATATCCTCAGCACGTGGTGGCTAGTTGTACCCTGTACACTAGGCAGTGACTGGAGAATGTCCTAAACACAATCATGACTACCCTCTCACATTATCCATATCTCCCTTTTCCACCACCTCCTCTCTGGTTTTTCCCCCATTTTGTTGTTGTATTTACCAAGAAATTTGACCTCCCTCTGTGCTTCCGCCTCAAACTCAGTTAATTTACCACTAATGAGGGGAAGATGCTTGGGGTCACTGGTATTGTAGTAGTCCAGTTCTATTGCTTGAATCTGAGTTTTTAGCATCTTGAGTGTTTGCTTGAGGGCCTTGAGGACTCCAGCCTGTCTAGGTATGCACTGACCTCAAGTTGTCACCTTAAAAGCTTCCCATAGAGAAGTCGGAGAAGATACTGATCCCTCATTTAGCGAGAAGTATTCGAGTATATCTCCTTTCATTTCCTCTCGGAACGCAGCATCTAACAGGGCTCTAGGTGGGAGCCTCCAATGGAATGCTCGGCTAGGTGTTCAAGGTATCAGTAGGCGCAGCAGGCAGGGGGCATGGTCTGATAGAGTTCTAGGAAGGTGTTTGATGTCAGTAGTCCATGTGGCCATGTCTTTGGATAATAGGCAAAAGTCAGTACGGGCCCAAGAAGAATGCTGTGTGGGGATTCAGGTGCCCTCTGTTGCGTCTGGGTGGCATTCTGTCCAAATGTCTATCAGCCCGTTGTCAATCATTAATGAGTTTAGTGTAGCACTGGCATTGGGGTGTAACCACTTCCTCTCTGGTTTAATGTAAACATTTGTAGATCCTCTAAATCCAAGATGGCTGTCACCTTTAGCCACCTGGAGGGGCTCTGGCCATTCCCCAGACACTCCTGCATTCAGATGAAGTGTCCTGCCTTCTCTCAGGGTCCAAACTGGCCTTGTCTAATTCTTGTGTTGGGGTTTGCAAGCCTCGAATGGCTGTGGGAATGCATGGGAACCGTGTCAGCCTTATGGGAACCGTTTCAGCCTCATTTGGCAAGCCAAAAAAAGATAGGCTAATGCTTTGCTTTGTCCTGCCAAATTGTTGTTGGCTCCCCCCTCCCAGACGACTAATCATGGTTAAGTGGCTAGTTGTTGGCAACACCCCATTCTTACCCAGCCCACTACCCAGGCATGGTCATTAACTTGAAGGCAGGAATATGTTTTGAGCCTCTGCAGTAGGGCTACGAGGCAAACTGGTTTTACGCTTTCTTGAAGTTCATTTTCCCGTAGGGTTAAGAAAAATCGACTTCCATCAGTGCATTACATTTTTTTAATGTAGCACAAAATAGCTTTTCATAATTTTTTTTAGCATTTTCCCAGTTGGAGATAAGAAAATAAGGATTTTAATCCAATCTTGGACTGTCTCTGGAGGGAAATGCAGCTTTAACCACACATTGACCTTGCATCAGCGGCCACCAGGAATAGAGCCGGGGCAGGAGACTACAGCCCCCAAGTTCCTACGTGTCACTGCCTGCAATCTTCGCACCAGGAGGCACATTTAGCCAGATGCGAGGCACTGCTGCGCAGGTCCTTGCATCAGCAGCCACCAGGAATAGAGCCGGGGCAGGAGACTACAGCCCCCAGGCTCCTACGCGTCACCACCCGCAATCTTTGTACCAGGAGGTGCATTTAGCCAGACATGGGCAGGCCATTCTGCATCCAGTCGAGGCTGGGCTGGGCCAGGCCTACTCTCTTGATTGGCTACCCTGGGTCACAGTCTGGTTTGTGTGAAAGCCTTCACCAATGCCTGCCATCCGGCGGGGGCTGCTCCAGAACTCAGGACCAACAGTGAGTACCATCTTTGCTTGGCTAGTTATCCTGGGTATCAGTGTGGAATTCCAGTGAACTTCAGTACATTGTTATTGTTATCCCCTTGGCGCCCCTCTAGGATCTATTGGGTGTTTGGACTTTTTGTCACCGGGCCCTGTAATGAGAAAAAGGAAGGCTCAGCCAATGACTCCTATGGGACAGCTGTGCCGTACTATTGACACATTCTTGGCAAAGGCTGGGGAGCTATTAATAAGGAGATAGATTGGGTGGAGAGGCGGCTTTCAGTAGACTTAGGAAAATCAGGACTATGTCTTTCACCCACTTTACCATCGATTCCAAGGCCCTGGGCCTGGCCGCCCCCCCTCCCTTAGCTCCATCTCTGTTTTTGAATAGATTGGATAAGCTTGAGCTAGTTTCCAGCGACGTGACTTGTAAAATGGATATTCTCTTGACCTCAGCGGCTAAGCACCCACCTCAACAATTGCCAGAGCGTCTCTCTTTAGCTGTTATTACGACCCTTGCTAATCACCTGAATAGCAGTAATACCCTGCACGCTAATGCTCCCCTAAAGCCCATGAGAGTTATGGTTCAGCATACAGTGCTAGTACCTGGTGGATCTTGCGCTGTGGGAGATGGCGCGCCCCTTGCCGCCTGGTCTAACCAGGCCCTGGGCCTCGCAAACACCCCTTATTTAGGGGTGCAACTAACCAAGGATTCTCAGCTCCCAGTGATTGACCTCCCCCCAGCATGTGCTCCCTACACTGTGGTCCTGTCCGGGGTGCCCGGTTTGCCTGCTCAGAAAGAGGTATCTACGGGCCAACTGAATAATAAAGCCTCTCACTGTTTGGCCCGGCACTCTGGGTATTCTGTTAGGGATCATAACACTATCTTGATGGCGCAGAGGGTGGCATGGATAGGCCCATCAAGGAAAATCATTGAGGGAGACTGCATCATTATCTCAGAACGATACCCCGAGTTAGCACGGAAAATCCTCTTTGGAGCTTCTAAATCATTTTCCCCAACCTCATGCATTAAATCACTGCAGCTGGGCTTTTTCTATAGACCTCTGTTGGGCACCTCGGGGGATGGACCTCTCATAAGGGGCAGGTTTAATGAAGGAGGCACAGGGCAGCCATTATAACTTTTAAATTCTTATGCCGCACTTGTGGATTTGAAAGAGTTGGATTGACTACAGAAGGTTGATGACACACATGCCTATCCACTCCAACAACAAGGCTCTTTGAGCCAGAGTGTAGAGGAAGTTAGTGCCCCATTAATATCGAGTTCAAATGAGAATTCATCAGTTTCCCTCCCTTACGAGTTTCCAGTGATTAACCACACGCCCCAGGTGAGGCCTTAGCCCCTCTTGGTAACATCAACCACATTCCCGATAGAGAATTTAGTCTTATTTCCTGGAACTGTCTCCCAAGTTTACTGATGACAGATGGCTACTGTATATTAGGTCATATAAAAGCATATGCTTACAGGAAACCTGGGAGACTAAGAATACTTGTTTTATAGACGGCTATAAGACCATCTTCTGCCCAGTGACAGACTCAATCATGGGACGAGCTAGTGGGGGCCTCATCATATTTGTGGATCTAGAATTATGCAAAGACTTACGTATCTTAAGGTGGGATTCTCAGGTATTCGAGGTTATAAAATTGCATATGGGGAGAGCACTCACACTTTTTCTAATCAATGTTTATAACGCTAAGAGGGGCAGGATGGGCCATCCAATTTCAATGCTTTAAATTGCGTCCTAGACTCCCTAAAGGAAGAGTGTTGTGGGCACATGAACTTTATTTAGTGGGGGATTTGAATTGTCATTTGTGCCCATCCTTTTTGAAGAATCAATTGATTGACCAGCCCTGCCCCTTTTTAGATGACCTTCACATGGAACACACCACGGAAGGGAAGGTGTTAAACAATCTCTTACTCACACCCTAGACCACTGGAACTCCGGGCCTATTTCCCAATTGCCCACGACCTATAAAGGAAGGGGTTCCGCAACCACTATAGATTTTATATTTGTGAAAGCACCCCTGGGTGTGGTCACCGGCTCATTTAAAATAGAGCACAATGCTTTTAGTGATCACAATCCATTTATACTCGTGCTGACAGGGCTGGGCTACCACCCAATAGGTCTCCGAAAGCTCCAGGCTCTCCTAACCCTTACTATTCAGGGTAGGCACCTTCGTTGGGCGAGCATAGATGTAAAGGCCTTTAACCATAGCCTTTTTCCTTCGTGTCAAAGAGATAGGTGTATGTCCGGATCTTCACACACAAGAGAGGAAATTTTAAGCTTGTTCTCTTCCATTGCCCAGGTAGTCTCTCGCCTTCTAACCACACAGGCAGTGAGGCATGCCCCGGTTTCCCCCTCATGGTTTGACCACAAGTGTTCCCAGGCTTTAAGGTGGTTAAAAGTAGCCTTGAAACAGGTAAACCTATTTTATAAGAGGGTCAAGAAAGGGACTTAGGGCCTCATGTAGGTAGCGAAATACCGGTCGGTAACGGCCGATTTTCGGTAAATATGCCGTTACCGACCGGTATTCAGACAAGTGAGATGTAGGAGTCCAAAAACCACTTTTCGGTAAATATGAGGCGGTAAATACCGATTCATAGTTACCGAATTCCAAAATACCGATTCATGTTTACCGAATACATAATTAACGAATCGGTAAATATGAAGTGGTAAATATGAAGTGGTAAAAATTTAAAATGACATGTAGGAGCAGGCGGTAATTAAGAAATCCAGGAAAATCGGTAAATAAGAGTCGGTAATTAACACGGATTGAAAGCAGGTGGTAACCATCAACAATGCACATAAGCAATCCCAAAATGCAACAGCGTGGACAACATGGCCGCCATGTACGTCATTGCAAGGCGCCTACGTCTACAGGCAGCAGGACTGAGGGTGTGGCGACGGGAGGAACAAATCTACAGACAGCGCATCACACTATTACAGCTGACTGATGCAGAGATACATGAGAGGTACAGGCTACACCCCGAAACCATCATGGACCTGATAAGGGACCTGCACCCACTCCTGGACCAGCCAACAAGAAGGGCGCACGCCATACCACCACATGTGCAGGTGCTCTGCAGCCTACATCTACTGGCATCCGGCAGTTATCAGGTGGTGATAGCTGCGGTGGGTGGTGTATCCCAGAGTTGCCTGTCCCGTTTCTTCAGGAAGTTCCTGGATGCCATGATGCAGAGAATGCACCACTACATAAGCTTCCCAAACACACAGGCTGCACTGCAGAAAACAAAAACAGACTTTTATCACATGGCACAGTTCCCCCATGTCATCGGCTGTATTGATGGTACACACATCCCAATCTGTCCACCAGCTGATACAGAGCACATCTACAGGAACAGGAAGTCCACCCACTCCATCAATGTGCAGGTGATCTGTGATGCAGGGAACATCATCACAGATATTGTTGCAAAGTTTCCTGGGAGCACCCACGACTCATACATCTTCCAGAATAGTGGGATCTACACACGACTGAGTGCCGGCGAATTCGGAGAGGGATACCTGCTGGGTAAGTAACAGTGACGCCCCTTGAAACCTGCAAATCAGAGTGTATAGAGGCATGTAACTGATGGTTCCCTCTTACTCATCCAGGCGACAGTGCATATGCATGCCGTTCATTCATCCTCACTCCCTACCTACACCCAGCAACCCAGAGTGAGAGACGATACAACGTGGCCCACAAAACAACACGCAATGTGGTGGAGCGCACGTTTGGACTACTGAAGAGCAGGTTCCGCTGCCTCCACAAGAGCGGAGGCGCACGCCAGTACAAACCCATCACCTGCTGCAAGATTATTGCCACTTGTGCAATGCTGCACAACCTTGCCACGAAAAAAGGTACAGATGTGGAACTAACATATGTTGAGGACAACGAGGATGAGTCAGGCCAGCCAGAGGGCAGCGCAGCTAGAGTGCCAACTGCAATCGATGGGAGAGAGAGACGGGCAGAGATCACATGCAACTATTTCTGAGTAAGTGAGGGGACACAGCGAGTTGTGAGAAGTCATGACGTAGTTTAATGTGGCACCACGCCATGAACACATGAACAGGCCAATCTGGCAATATACCATCTATACAAGGAGTATGTCCAGGGTTACGTCACCCAATGGGAAGTGGCTAAGCAGGGCCACATCAATGTTTGCGCATACGCGCTGCAGTGGTGGATTGCACGGCCTGTGCATCCTCACTAGAGCCAACCCCAAGCCGCCTGCTGCTCCTGCGTGCTTCTGGGACGGGGGGTGTGATGCTGCTGCTGGTGTCGATGCGCTCCGCAGCATCCCCTGCAGCAGTTGTCGACGCCTGACTAGTCAATAGCACCCCTAGTGCACTTGTCACCTGCACCATCCCCCGAGACAGGTCGCTGCAGCACTGTGTTAGGCCCTCCTGCATCGTCACAGAGCGCCGGCAAAGTAGGGAAGTCGCAGTTGCCAGACGGTTGAGTGCCCTGCTGGTAGTGTCCCTTCTCTGGCGTTCCCGGCGCCGTGCTTCGATGTCAGCATCTAATTTGCTGCACAACTGCTGGATTGACTGGGACATGTCCCGAATGCCCGCAGCCATGCCGCCAATGTTTGTGTCCATGTTGACTAAGCTTGTCTTCATCACCCGCATGTGCCTCTGGACTGACATAACTGCCTTTGATTGCAGGCGCTGTTGCTTCAACATTTGGCCCTCGAGCCCCAAGAAGACACCATGGCCGTCAGTGGGTGCTGGTGGACTCTGGACACGCGACCTGCGGCGCCCTCTTGCTCCCGTCTGTGCTGCCTGTGAGGTGTGGGGCACAGTGGGATGGCTCCCTTCCTGGTGCCCGGTGCGGTCTTCTGGGCCCATGCTGTCGTCTGACGAGGTGTCGAAGGCTCGTAGCCTGGCTGCTGGACGCCTCCTCATTCTCACACCTGCAAGCGGAGATGTGGCCGGTGATTCGAACATGAGTGGCGATGCTGGCTGTGGTTGTGGTGATGCTGGCTCTCGGTGAGGTGATGCTGGCTCTGTGTGCGGCGAGGCTGGCTGTGTTGGTGATGCGGCTGCCAGTGGGCCTGCTCCCTGGTCTGAACTCGTGCTGGCTAGAGGTGATTTTTGTGGCAGGTGTGCCGTCTCCCCTGCAGCATGCCCTGTACTGCATGATGTCACATCTGTGGACAGAAAAACAACATTGGCTCAGTGTCCCCGAAGGGCTGCATTGCAAGCGTCACAATAAATCATTTCACATTCCAATCTGTCCTCTGTCTCCTTGTGCCTCGAGTGCGTGACATGCCCTGTTGCCCTGTGACATTTACGTCATGGTTAGTGTTGCCCTGACTACATCTCCCGGAATGCATTGCCTGTCTGCACTGACACGTGTGGACTGCAGTGTGATTCTCGTTTCACAATGGGGGATGTGGGATAGGGGTAGGGGGGGCTACATTGCTGTGCTTTCGTCTTACCTTGGTGTGTTGCGGCTCTGGCAGAACTGTCGGCGTCCCCAAGACCCACGACGCTCTCTTGCTCGATTGTGGCCGCCACCAGCTCCTCCAGTTCGGTGAGGGCAGGTGCCCTGTTGGTTCCACCTCCGGTCTGGCTGGCCTCCTTCTGGATGTCGCCCATCTTCCTCTTGGTCACAATCCTCAGGTCATACCAGCGCTTTTTGAGAACCTCAATGTCCCTGTGGGTCACTCCCACAGCATTGACCTGCGCCTGGATGGCCAGCCATATGTTGCGCTTTTCGGCCTCAGGCACTTGCAGGGATTGCCTCCCAAACAGCTTCTGGTGCTGCTTCACCACCTCCTCCACCTTTACCTGGAGTTCCTTGGGGCTGAATTTGAGCTTCCTCCTCCTTTCCCCTCCGTCTTTCTGTGTTCTCTGGCTGGACATGCTGTTCGTTTCCCGCTCGCACATGCAACTGCTCCCTGCCTCTCCTCTGCACTCCAAGCCTCTCCAGGGTCGGCTAATTATGTACACCTGCCTGGGTGTGGCCACGTCGGCTAATTGTGTACACCTGCCTGGGTGTGGGCAGTTCCTGGTTGGGTGGGCTGTCGTTGCACAGGATTAGCTGTTTCGTCAAGTCATGTGATGTTATTTACCGAATCCGTACATACCGATTCGGTATTTTCCGATTCGGTGGATACCACCTCGGTATTTTCCGAATCGGTAGATACCACCTCGGTATTTTCCGATTCGGTAATTATCACCTCGGTATTTACCGATTCGGTGAATTCCGATTCGTATTTACCGAATGTTACCGAATCGGTAACTGTTACCGAATTTTTACCTACATATAACTTACCGATTCTAATTTACCGATTCGGTACGGCTCGGTATTTAAGAACCGGTAAAATTTATTTACCTACATGAGGCCCTTAGTTTTAGGACTAAAACACCTCCAATCCCATCTAGACACTACAAATAACCATCAGAAGGTGCACAGTCCATATAAAGAAGAATAGCTAACCAATAATTACTGTAGAGGAATGCATGAGATCCTACAGGTAATTGGGACACCACCTAGCAGGAGGTAAGAGTCCATCAGCCCACCCTTATTGGCGGAGCATCGTCATTTGGAACTCTAAGGAATCACGGTCTGAGCCCAGGGTCGCGGGTCACCAAAGACTCTGCTTGGTGCGCAGGCCAGTGATACCCAAGAAGAAAACAGACTCCTGCCAGGGTTTGTACCCAAGACTTGAGGACTCAAGTGATGTGCAGTGCTTATATGTGATGTGAAATTAAAAATGAATACTTGGTCAAAAAATATGTTTAATGAGAATTAACCAAGTTTCATATCTAAAAGAACCTATAGTCTTATTAAAATTCTATAGACTAATTCTTGGTTCAATTATGGTGTGGTCGACATGTTTCAGCCGGAGTGGTCACTTGACCCGGCTTTCTTCAGGACCGAAAAACACAACTAAAATGCTACTGCTAAACTAATAATAAGTGAAAAATCAAAACCCATGCAATCCAAATGTTAGTGTTGGGTAAGAAAGTGGCAAATGCCACCCTACCAGACAAACAGTCTCGTGCTTGAGCGCAAGAACAATGTCTCCATTCCTAGAAAAAGAATCCAAAGATAAAATATCGGAAGTAGACATCATGCACAACAGAACAGCACTACTAGTCGCTATTCAGCAGAGCTATTTCAGCACTGCCCTTATTTCAAAGAAACTCAAAATGATGTTTGCAAATACAACAGTATGTAAATCATAATGAAAAACTCACCCAGCTTTTTGTGGGAGAACTGCCTCACCTCACCCGGCTGACTGCTCGGAGAAGGAGGCACCGCTCTGTTTAAATGTAGAGAAAAAGCCAGACAGATTGCATATTGATACCTATCTACTTCAGACTCAACACATATACCTTTAAACATTTCATAAAACCTTCAATAATAAAAAGTCAAAAACCTCGAGACAACCCATGTGTGTCATTTGTTAGTTGATGAAATCTATTTACAAAACCCTGTCATCATCTGGTGTGACAAGACCAAAAGCAGAGCTACAATTCATTGTTGCCTATGTGGTTTGGAAAGGTGTAGTCCTCCATTGTACTCTAAATGGGTAAATGGTCTGATTGGCCCAGTGAGACAGGGCTATGGCCAGACTTAAAAAAGACCAACTTGCAGGGGAGTAGTTTTTTACTCTGCACAGTCACAAAGTTTCCCAACATTTAGGACGTAAGAAACCACTTCATCGTAATTAAATTCAAAACTTTTGAACAGATAAACCCCTGACAAGAAACCCTCTACCCTTACCTGTCCGTCGATACCTCAGACTGGCCCACGAGCTGTCTGGGAGGTATTGGCAGGAAGGGGAGGGTTCTTTTTGTAGAGGTCGCGATTGACGTAATTGCTATCAATCATATTCAGGTGTGGGTTTTAGCCAAAATACGTCCCGTGAACATTTGGACGAAAAGCGCATGCGCATAACTGAGATGCATGCCGCCACAGACGAGCACTAGTCCAAGACCTAGTGCGCAGGCGCCAATAATCAGCACTACAAGGCAGCGCAGTGCGAAGAAAGCATGTCTTGCTTCCGGCGCTGTAATTAGAGAAGTGAAGATGTAAAAACCTTTCCCATTCCCTATTACGGGTGGCCATATCGAGAAATGACATCAGTCTCGTAGTGAAAGCAGAGACATACGAAAATACACAGCCAGGGACACAAAATGTATCGCGCTGAAGGTGGACACTTCGTCAAACCTAATGCGCAGGCGCCAGTTATCAATTCCACCTCACAACGCATGCGTAGTGCAGAAGGGGGATATCTTGCATCCGGCGCTACAATAAGAGGAGTGAAGATGTAAAAACCTTCCCCAGTCCCTATTACGGGTGGCCATATCGGGAAATGACATCAGTCATTTGCACTTAAGCTGCAATTAAGGGAATACAAATGTGAGAACTTTCCCCAATTATTATTACGAGTGTCCATCCAGGGGTATCACAGACCTTTCCTGGAAATGGCAGAGATATGCAGAGTGCCACAACTGGAAACAACCCGTAAAGTTGCAATCCCTTCCTGTACCTCAAATGTATGTTTAAAAGAGGGTAAATATATATATGCATCGCTGGGACATGCACACCGATGTAAATGGTGGCGGGCAGTACCTACTTACAGACACAAGACTTTTGAAAAGCATATCACTTCGTCCTCTCTGATTCATGTTGTGTACAGCACTGCCGCCTTGGCTAAAACAAAAAAAGGGGGGAAAACGAGCCAATGATGACTAGCTTAAACAGGACCCGTTACCAGATGAAATGCCAGTAGATAGCTCATTAATGTGTTTTCATTATGAGACTTCCTATCGGAACAAACAGGACTTTCAAAGAGTATTTAGGGACAAAAATGGCCAAATACAGAGACAGGTCAGCAGAGAGCCGTGTATTCCAGCACAACGGTGGGTGCTGTATCAAAACACATCTGACTCAGTATAAAGGTGTCTTTTAAAAAAGTGTAACAACTATACCCAGGAGATGCCATATAAGGTTGAATATCTAGTCACTCAATGAGAAAAACAGATCTCGTGCTACTCAGAAATAACAGAAGTGAGTCAGCTCTCAAAGTTTATTCTAACTTGACCAATCTCCAAAAAATGAGTAAGTTGATTGATTGACTTAAGCGTCAAAAAGAAGCCCACGGTATGCTGTCATTTAATCCTTTTGTGTCTGTCTTCAACTTGAAAATCCATCTTTGTTCTTTAGAAAATAAGAACTTGGAGATGTCCGTTATATGCTGAGGGATAAAAGGACGTTCCAATACGAGCCACCTTAAATCCTCGGCCTTGTGTTTCTTGGCTAAGAAATGCTCGGTCAGACAGGTGGATTGTTTCATGCAACGGATGGTGCTTTTATGCTCGCTGATGCGGAGCTTGACTTTGCGTGTGGTGTATCCTATATAATGCAAAGTACAGGGGCATGTAATTCTGTAAATCACACATTCCGAATTACAATTTGTGTGATTACGTAATATCCAGGGACGATCTGTCCCTATGTCCACTGATGTGGTCTTGATGGTCTAAGGACAGACACTACACGTGCCACACGGAAAATGGCCTCAAACTGGAGGTAATGACCACAAGGTGTTGGTCTCACGTGTGGGGAGCGACAGCGGTCGTGTGTGGACCAAGCTGTCGCGTAAGCTTGGACCCTTCTTAAATGCAAATAGAGGAGGCAAGATGTTGTCAGCCGCTATATTTAATATCTGCCAATGCTTTCGTACTGTTTTTTGTATATGGTTGGACAGAGTACAGAAAGTAGTGACAAAAGTGAGTCTCTCATTGGTAGTCTTGGGCATGTTAGTGTCTAATAGAGCATCACGATTGTTGTTTGATGCCCGTTTCCAAGCTTGTCACACTAGACGTTTGGGATACTGTCGTGACTGTAGTTGTGTGGCTAGTTCTTCGGCATGCTTATCAAACAGCTGTCTGGTGGAGCAGTTTCTGCGGATCCGCAGGAACTGGCCAACTGGGAGATTTTCCCGGAGGGCCTTGGGATGATGGCTGTTAAAGGACAAAAGGGAGTTCTTAGACATGGGTTTCTTGTACAGTTCAGAACAAAGTGAATTTTCATGGACAAAAATAGAGATATCCAAGAAGGCCAACCGATATCGATTGTATTCGATGGTAAAGCTCAAAAAGGCATTCTGTTGGTTAAGCCAGGAGTGAAAGGCAAGAATCTCCTCGCTTGTGCCCCGCCATACCACTAAAATGTCGTCTATGTATCTCTTCCACAGCACCAAATGATGACGATATGGATTGCTGTGGTTGAGTACATGATTCTGTTCGAATAGATGGACATAGAGGTTGGCGAGGCTGGGCGCAAAAACACTACCCATAGAGGTGCCAGATGTCTGGAGAAAGATCTGGTCCTCAAATCTGAAGAAATTCTCCGTCATGGCCAATCTGGCACACTCCATAATGAAGGTGACGGGGGTAATGCTGTCCAATATACGTGCTTCCAAAAGTCCTCTGATGGCATCGAGCGTCTCTAATTGTGGAATGCACGTATAGAGTGACTCCACGTCAAGGCTGGCCAAAAGATCAGTATCAGTATTGAATTCAATCCCAGGCAAGATCCGTAGAACATCAGACGTGTCTTTGAGATAGGTCGGCATCTCAGCGACCATGGGTCGCAAAAATACATCTACAAACTTGGACAAAGGTTCCAATAATGAACCAATCCCAGAAATAATGGGACGTCCAGGAGGCGGTCGTTGCTGTTTGTGGATTTTGGGGAGGCAATAGAAGTAGGGCATCACTGGGTTGTTGGTCACCAAAAATTAGGCCTCATGTGGTGTTATCCACCTTTCTGCCTCCCCTTCCTCGACCAGCTGTTTGATCTCTAGAGTAAGTCTAGAGGTAGGGTCTGATTCCAAAACCCGGTAGGATTTGGGATCCGATAGCTGTCTAAGGCATTCAGCCCGGTAGACGACAGTATTTGATTTTTCACTTATTATTAGTTTAGCAGTAGCATTTTAGTTGTGTTTTTCGGTCCTGAAGAAAGCCGGGTCAAGTGACCACTCCGGCTGAAACATGTCGACCACACCATAATTGAACCAAGAATTAGTCTATAGAATTTTAATAAGACTATAGGTTCTTTTAGATATGAAACTTGGTTAATTCTCATGAAACATATTTTTTGACCAAGTATTCATTTTTAATTTCACATCACATATAAGCACTGCACATCACTTGAGTCCTCAAGTCTTGGGTACAAACCCTGGCAGGAGTCTGTTTTCTTCTTGGGTATCACTGGCCTGCACACCAAGCAGAGTCTTTGGTGACCCGCGACCCTGGGCTCAGACCGTGATTCCTTAGAGTTCCAAATGACGATGCTCCGCCAATAAGGGTGGGCTGATGGACTCTTACCTCCTGCCTTGAAACAGGTGCCACGGGAGAAAGATAGAGTGTCCTCGTGCTGATGCCTTTATGAGAGACTCTGAAAGAGCGCAGGCTCCAACTTCAAAAGCAGGCTTGGGAGGACCTAGCTAAAGTGGGCAAATTGAGGGATTCAACCTTATTTTGGAAAATCATTAATAGCCCCTGCTTCACAGAATAAGTCAATTCTGCTGTGTGCGACCATATTACACCTGATCAGTGGATGTCTCACTATGAAAAAGTTTACAAGGTAGGTTTCCAGGGTGAGCGATACATAGACATACCTCAACAGTCAATGAGCTTTAATTTGTGCAATGCCTTCTGTATAACAATGGTGCTGACATCCCACTTGCATGTGAATTATTATTAAATATGCATAATTTCAGTGTCATCCTTTTGCCTTAATCCATACGTATCATATTATATTGAAAAGCGGAAATTAGGATCGATATTAACACCTGGATTCCAGGTACGGTCTGCGCAGTTAAGAGCATGGGGCAGGGTCTGGAGGGGGGAAGAGGGCGAGCTAAACTTATCTTTTGAAAACCAAAAAACACTAACCTTGTGCTCACAGCATCGCCAAGTCGGCATGGAGGGTGGGAGGAGAATCGCAATTTCATTACAAGAATGGAGGCTACATTATGCATGTTGGTAGCATTGTAAGACTAATATGTGTTCGATAGGTTTACAGTAATGGCGTGCGAAGGTACTAGCGTTAGACCAGTCGGCAGCTTTGAGAATATCGTCCAACTTACCACCAGACCAGAAAGATTTACTGGCCATAGCACTTCTGAGTGTGGGAGCTTGAAATTTACTTAAATCAATACCTGCTAAACGTATGACGTTTTTAACCCATCTGCCAATAGAAGTAGAGGTTATAGCTCTATGAGGTTTAAGTAATTGATTTACACCCTGGGCACGAAGACCAATCAATCTGCAATCATATTCTCTCATGCAGTCCACCACACCTAGTTTTGCAAATGAATCAAACCGTGGATAAAAAAATAAAATCAGACATAGTCTTGGTTCTTCTAATTAGTTCAAATTTGACACCAACCATAGCATAGAATCTGTTGGTGATATCAAGAGCCTTGACGTCAGAAGCTCTTCGACGAGATTAAACATAGCAGAGTTGCTAGTTTGATGGACAGAAATTTCCTGTTTAACTGGGACTTATCAGGCCAACTTGAAAAGAGATCGAGAATTAATTTAACGTCCCAAAGAGAATCGTATTTAGGTTTAGGGGGTCTCCTTAAGCGAATACTCTTCATTACTCTACAAACAATTAAATTTTTACCTACGGTTTTACCATTGACAAGAATATGGCCAGCAGAGATAGCTGATCTATAGCAGTTGATAGTTCTGTAGCTGAGACCCCTCTAGAATTGTTTAACAAGGAAATTTACTACATCAACAATAGGTGCTTCCAAGGAATCCAAGTTCCTCTCCACGCACCAACGTACCCAGCGTCTCCATATATTGTAGTATCTGTAGTGAGTACCTGGGGCCCAAGACTCTCCGAGGAGTGTGGCAGCTGTTGAAGAAAGCCCTGAGATTTCATTGGATCTCCTGACACTCTCCAGGCAAGTAGGTTGAAACTCCCGCTCTGAGTTAGGGGGTGATCTTCTCCATTTATGTTTGTAAGGAGATTCTCTTCAAGAGGAATCAAGAAGGGGGGTTTGCAAGCTAGTTCTAGAGTGGTTGAGAACCATGCCTGTGAAGGCCAGAAAGGGGTGATTAGGACAAGGCAGCATTGATCTTGTCTGATTTTCAGTAGAACTCTCTGGATCATGGCAAAGGGTGGGAAAGCTTATGCCTTGACATCTTTCCAGGGTTGGAGAAAGGCGTTCACTGCCAGACCACCCGGGTCGGGCATCCAACTGAAATAGTTCTCTAATTGGAAAGTTAATCTGCTTGCAAGCAGGTCTATTTCTAGGGGACCCCGAATTTGGTTGAGACACTGGAAAACGGAAACATTGAGTTTCCAGTTGCTGTGGTCTAAGAGGAACCTCGAGTTCCAATCTGCAAAAATGTTCGATTTGCCTGGGAGGAATTCCGCCCTGAGAGCAATCTTGTGTTCCAGGCAGAACATCCAAAGTTTTTTTGCGAAATTCATGAGGTCCGCTGATTTTGTGCCTCCCAGCCGATTTATATATGCTACCGAGGACATGTTGTCCATCTTTAAGATGACTGATCTGCCCTGAAGAGAATGTTTGAAGTTCATTAATGCGTAAAGAACATCTGTCAGTTCTAAATAATTTATGTGGTGAAAAGACTCCTCTTGCGACCAGATACCGCCCGTATTCTGATTGAGAAACCAAGCTCCCCAGCCGTGAAGGCTCACATCTGATTCTAAAAAAAATTCTGGAGCAGAACCGATGATTGCTTTGCCATTCCAGGCGTCTAGGTTCTCTAGCCACCAGGTTAGTTCTGATTTTTCTTCTTGATCCAGGATAATGCGATCTCCGTACCAAAGACTGGACCTGAGGGCTCTCGCTTTTACTCTTTGAAGAGCTCGATAGTTTTAGGGGTTCCCGGGAAGATGGCTTGGATTGAAGAGGTGAGGAGACCTAGCAGTCTGGCAAGTTCCCTTAGAGTAAGGTCTTTCTGTTTCAAGACATGTCTTATTTCTTTTCTGATCTTGGATATCTTCTTTGATGGAAGTAAGAGCAGACACTTTGGTGCCGATTACGATCCGGTAAAAACCGGGTACGAACCGTCGGTCGGAGCGTTTTCTCCGTCCGACTCGTACCCGGTTGTACAACTTTACAAACATGGAATTACAATTCGCACGGAAACACTATTTCCGTACGAATCGTAAAAAACACCGACCGACGAAAATATACATACGAATGTGATCCGGGAATGCTGCGACGTGACGTCGGGACGCTTTCAGGCAGTGTTTCACGACCCAGGAAGTACGATTCGAACCGACAGCAGTCCGGACGGCAATATTTTCACGGCACCCAAAAAGTGCCGGAAAAGCGAAGTATGCCGCGAAACGACCAGAGTAGGTGGCCCGGTACGCGCCGTACCCCCCCCCAGCCCCCGCATGTACGCGCCGACCCCCCCCCACCCCCGCATGTACGCGCCGACCCCCCCAGCCCCCGCATGTACGCGCCGACCCCCCCCAGCCCCCGCATGTACGCGCCGACCCCCCCCAGCCCCCGTACGTTCGAGTCGTACCCCCCCGTGTATGTACTCCCGTGTACGTGTCAAACCCCCCCGTGTATGTACACCCGTGTACGTTCGAGTCGTACCCCCACCCGTGTATGTACACCCGTGTACGTGTCGAACCCCCGTGTATGTACACCCGTGTACGTTTAAGTCATACCCCCACCCGTGTATGTACGGTGCGTACCCCCAGCGCGGTTGGGGGTTCGACACGTACACGGGTGTACATACACGGGTGGGGGTACGACTCGAACGTACACGGATGTACATACACGGGGGGTTCGACACATACACGGGTGTACATACACGGGTGGGGGTTCGACACGTACATGGGTGTACATACACGGGTGGGGGTTCGACACTTACACGGGTGTACATACACGGGGGGGGTACGACTCGAACGTACGGGGGCTGGGGGGTTCGGCGCGTACATGCGGGGGCTGGGGGGGGTCGGCGCGTACATGCGGGGGCTGGGGGGGTCGGTGCGTACATGCGGGGGCTGGGGGGGTCGGCGCGTACATGCGGGGGCTGGGGGGGGTCGGCACGTATGCGGGCACATGTCTCCATGGTTGCAATGGGAGTTCGGTGCGGACGGTGTTTTTGCCATACGGTTGTAACGTCGGACGCACGGGATGGATCGTGGTTCCGCGGTCGGACTTCACTTTTCACATTTGTACGGTAAATCGTCCGAGGACGTGTCGGACACATTTTCCGACCCGAGGACGTGTGGGGAATAATTCCCAATGCGATTCGTATGGACTTTTTCCCATGCGAATCGTAATTGGCAGTTTGTACGGCACTTGTACGATTCGTACGGTAAAAAGACCGGATACGAGTCGTACGGGGAATTTTTTTACCGGATCGTGATCGGCACCTGGGTTGTGTCCATGGTGAAACCCAGGAATTCCAGGGTTCTGGGAGGAGATAAAATTGATTTCTCTTTGTTTATAATGAAGCCTAAGCTTTCCAGAAGGTCCATTACAGTCTTCAGATCTTGGAGTAACTGAACATGATATTGGGACTTTATAAGGATGTCGTCTAAGTATACGATCAGGCAAATACCGCTTCCTCTCAAGGATGAGGCGATAACTCTCCTGACCTTAGTGGAACACCAAGGAGCAGAGGAAAGGCCGAATGGAAGGGCCTGAAACTGGTACAGGTGGTTTTTCCACATTAACTGAAGGAAGGGTTGATGGATTTTGGCCATCTGGTTGGTAAAGTATGCATCCTTTAGGTCTAGTTTGACTAGCCAGTCTCCCTTTAAAAGCAGATCCCTCTGGAGATGGATACCTTCCATCTTGAAATGCCTGTAGATCAGATACTTGTTAAATTCCCTCAAATTTATAACGGGCCTCCAGCCCTTGTCCTTTTTTTCTTACACTTTCTAAGAGTGTACTTAAGAAGGTTAACTCCAGGGAGTGCAACAGTAGGGAAAGTGTTGGATAGCGGAGGGGAATAATTTACTATTCCTACTCCAGCAAGTGCAACAGTAGGGAAAGTGTTGGTTAGCGGAGGGGAATAATTTACTATTCCCACTCCAGGGAATGCAACAGTAGGGAAAGTGTTGGATAGCAGAGGGGAATAATTTACTCTTCCCACTCCAGCAACTGCAACAGTAGGGAATGTGTTGGACAGCGGAGGGGATAAAATTACTATTCCCACTCCAACTAATGCAACAGTATGGAAACTTTTGGATAGCGGAGGGGATAACATTACTATTCCCACTCCATCAAGTACAACAGTAGGGTAAGTGTTGGATAGCGGAGGGGAGTAATTTACTATTCTAACTCCAGGGAGTGCAACAGTAGGGAAAGTATTAGATAGTAGAGGGGATAACAATTCTATTCCCACTCCAACAATTGCTACAGTAGGAAAAGTGTTGGATAGCCGAGGGGAATAATTTACTATTCCCACTCCAGCAAGCGCCACAGTAAGGAACGTGTTGGATAGCGCAGGGGATAAAATTACTATTCCCACTCCAACAAGTGCAACAGTAGGGAAAGTATTGGATAGCGAAGGGGATAAAATTACTATTCCCACTCCAGGAAAATAATAAACATTAATTAACAAATACTTAAATAATAAAAAATAATTTAACTCTCACCAAATACCCCTATAAATAACACCACCCTTATTGTAAAACATGATTCAATTAACATAATTGCTTAACAATCAATTAATTAACTTATAACAATATATAATGAAATTAAAAACAATGAGTAATAAATTAATTCATACTATTAAGACTATAAAATAACAATAAATAAATATTATCTGAAAAAATGTAAAATTATATTAATTTTTAATTACGTGCCTCACTACTCCCCTCTAAATACACAGCTCGCTCATACAAAGTTGACACAATCTACATATTTAACAATTAATTATTAATAATTAATAATTACCAAATACATTATTTAACACAATTAACAATATGAAATATTTAATACACAAATAGTAATTTACAAAAAATATTAATTAATGAATTATAATTAAATTACTTCCCACCCTACTCCCCTATAAACCCACAACCCCCTCTTAAAAAAATAACACGATTAAGATATGTAACAATTAATTATTAATAATAAATATCCATTTAATAACTAATTAATAAAATATTTAACACAATTAACAATATAAAGTATTAAATACAAACATATTAATTAACGTTATTAATTAATTAATTTTAATTCAATTACTTCCCACCCTATTCCTCTATAAACCCACAACCCGCTATGGAACTAAAACACAATATTTAATTTCTTAAAAAATTAATTAATTTCTAAAAATGTATTAATAAATATATTATAATTAATTACGGAATTAAATACGCAAAAATTACTTAACATAAAATGAATTACTTCTAAGAATTTCAAACATACATTAGAAAAATAAACTATACTTTTAACACATATACTAAAATACAGAATACTCAAATAAATTTCGATATTATTATTAACGATATTTTGACTAATGATATTACTAACTTCGATAATAACAAAAACAATATTTCTTACCTGCATGTCGATATATTCTGGTCGACGATATTCTTGCAGGTCGACATTGTGTCACAACGATATTTAAACATCGATATTATGGCATATTATGGCATACCGATATTTAAACAACGATATTATGACTCTATACCACCTCCCACAACTCAAGGTGACTAGGAGGGGGCAGTGGTCCAACAGCATCTGGCCCTAATATTCCATTGTCCGAACGAAACGTAGTAGTAACCCTGGATTGCCCAAGTGAAGATCAATTCTCGTGTGGAGATGATATATTGGTGAGAAATGAGAGTATTCGCACTGAAGTGGATGTAAAGAAGGTCAAATATCCTGTAGTCTATTTTGGGTCAACCAGTCAGCTAAAGAGTGGGCAGTTCTACGCATTTGTGCACCAGGTAGTCGTGGTGTAGATGACATGCACCCAATTAAGGTCTCCCCCGCCAGAGGTTCGAAGCGTGTAAATCGTGTAACAATGTAGAGGGAAAGAAGGAAATGAGGTTGTCTGGAGTTTGACGCATATAGTGCCACCATAGTGATAGGTGCACCATTCAATTAGCCCTCAATTAACACATATCACCCTTCCAGAACCAATTTCTGGCGCACAATCTGAAGGGTGACTGCCGATGCTACCCATATTAGTGCCCCTCTGGCATATGCCAAGTAAGCAGTTCCCACTACCTGACCCCTCCAACAACACTGCAAGCGCTGCAACTCCAGTGATATCATGTGTGTTTCTTGAAGATAAGCAATTTGGACATGTTGATGCCAGAGGTAAGAGTACACCTGGTGGCACTGCCTAGGAGTTACAAACCCCGGCACATTCCAGGGCAGAAAGTTATAGATGGGGGAGTCAGCAATTCCTGTTACCATTTACTAGACAATGAGATACTCTCCCGTCTTCGATCTGATCCCCCACCGCATCCGCAACCCCACCCTTCTTCCCTCATGCAACCCACCCGCAATCTGCCATAGACAGAAGGAAGGAACAAAATAATATAGGATGAAAACATGAACTGTATTCCAACTCTGCATTCAAGTTTTAGTCAAGAACAAGCTCCTGATCAAGATAAACGCATCAAACAACACATGTCAAACCAAGCCCACCAAGGTTGTGGGGGTAGTGAGTTCAGATGGGAAGCCGCTGCTTAGTCCACTGGCATAAAGCATTTTATGGGTGCCCCCCTTGTTCACGTAGCACAACAAATAGTGCCCCAGCAAACAAATTATAAGGATATGGAGTCCTTGATAAGATCACCAGTTGAGCAGTAATCGGGGTCAAGGCTGAGACTGCTTATAGTTCAGGGGGATTGCCCACCAGGGAACACTCTTGATCTCTTTCCAGTGAGGACATGGATCATGTAGGGGAGCCATTGGTATGACTGTGGTGGGATTCCATTTCAGCCAATGCCGGTTCCTTCGCAGCTTGCTCCATCGTCGGCCGGCTTTGGGGGGGGGGGCTACTGCATCGTTGTCTGCAGTGGGAACATCAACCACTCCCCCACCAAAGTTTGCCTTGTCTCGTGGTGATGGGGAAACCCCACCTTGACTCTAACCATTCTCAAGCTCCAGCCGGGGTTGAATAGAAGAAGGTCATGCCAGGGTCCAGAACCCACAGTTTGGTCGGGAACATCAAGAAATAACATAGGCCTATTTGATGCAGTTGGCATTTAACAGGCATAAAGGAGCTGCTCTGATACTGCATCTCCACTTTATAGTCTGGATAAATATTCACTGGGCTGGTCTCCACTTACAGTGTCACCTAGTGTGGGCATCTTGCAGTATGTGATCCAGATAATTAAAGAGTTCCGCTACCACTGGCCTTGGGGATGACCCAGGAGTGGCCGGCCTTCCAGGCACTCTATGTGCTCGCTCTACCAAGACGTAGGTGGATCGTTGTCCATCAAGGACAGCATGAAGCAACCAGTCCATATTAGGTCCCTCCGCTCCCGATGGAAGCCCTATTGTATGAATAATATTGCACCCTTATCTGCCCGCAGCATCGTTCGCATGAGAATTTAGCAATGTAACCACTTCTTGAGGAGTCTGTAGGTGAGATTGCATCTCTAACACAAAATGGCGTAGACCCGCAGGGCGGAATCGTTATATTCCACTTGCTTTCCCAATTTAGCTTGGTCCACCCGTAATAAGCTCATCTCAATTGTCAGGGCATCAAGTTTGTAGTCCAGCATGGCCTTGACATCTCTTGACAAACCAAAAGCTTGTCAAATCTGTTCATGTTGGCAGCTCCAGTTGTCACCTTACGGGCGTCGTCTGCCCCAGAGGGTCCCATGGCCAGCAACTTCCGTGAGACTCCTACCCCCTGGTCAAGGCCTCCATTGAGTTCTCGCTGCCTGACCATAATCCCTTCAATATAGTTAGGGTGATCCCCCAGATGTGACTGTATGGGTGAGCGCCGGTGTGAGGATGAATACACAGTCGCCAGTCCCCAGGGACAAAGCACCACACCCTCAGTGAGTTTCTGTTCTCCACTATCAAGAAGGGGCAAATCCCTCTCATCTCCACTGGGCCTCCTGCATCAGCAGTCAAACTCAGTGTGTGTGCTTTAAGTATTGTCGGAAGAGGGGCCCCAGATTCCTCTTGCGCACTGCACGTGAGCGTGACTCCTGCAGCACAGGCCGTTCCCAGATGGGGTGGCAAGTGGAGGGTCTCAGCTGTGGTAAGGATATGTAGTGCCTCAAATTCACAGCCCAAGGTAATGCTAATCATTCAGCAGGCAGAGAGGGAGGGCCCTTCTTTAGTGGTGTGTGCTGTACTCTGACTGCATGGCCCCGGATATCGCCAGGTGCACTATTGCACCTACAGATCTATGAAATCGCTGTAGTCAGGACGCCGCCTCCCAAATGTCCAAGTTGCAGGGGAGAAATGAGGTGCCCTGGATCAATTACACCTCCTCTACAGGCACCCTTGTGTTGTCTAGTCGCTGTACGTCATGCCGCATTCGGGCAGCCATAGCTGATCTTCCCATGGTCGGGCCAGCTAAGGCATCTGTGAGGGTCAGTAAAAGTAGGTAGACCTCGGTTCCACCTCTGCCAGCAGCTACAAGCAATCGTCCCAGCGGACGCCCGCCTCGTCGCTGCTCCACCAAAAAACCTCCAAGGGGCGAGTGGGTAGCCCAAAAGTACCTGTTCATAGGGAGGGGAGGATTACTCTTCATGCGTCGACCCCTTCTCAAGCCCAAGGCCTTCAAGGAGCCTACACCCACTGTGTACTGCGATTGCTCCTAGATTAGAGGTCAGGGCAGGCCTGTTCAATGTCTGCGCTTAACCACGCTGGAAGGCAAGCCCTGGTGTTGTAATGTAATAAGTCCAATAGCCAAGGTGTAGAATAAAGATGAAGGTTTATTGATCTTTGTTCTTAGATGGTCTAGAAGTAGGAAAAATATAGGTGATGAATCAAGGCACATGAATTTGCGCACAGGTGGAAGATCACATAGAAAAAGGCTATCTCAACACATACCACTATCAAAATAAATCCCAAGAATAGGAAACTTGTATACTAAGTACTAGAAACTAAAATGAAAAAGAAGAAAAATATAAAAATGAACAAGTCCACGCACAAGGATTGTGCAAAGGTGGAACAACACACTGTAGTAAGAAGAAAGTGAAAGAAAACACATTGGGTATTCTCAAGAACGTGTAATAACCATCGCAAAAGTACCTTAACGCAACCTACAACATCACAGTCTATCATGGGAAATTTACGCCCTGTTAACCAAGTATTCACAACACGGAGGTACCATGCCATAGTCACCAGATAACGCTCAAATGACTGCGTTAAGATCAACGCCACTCCGCCAAAATACGAAACACGAACACCAAAAAAGCTGCGATGAGACCAATCGCGATACAAAAAGCAGCGAACCAGCGGTAGACCTGCAAATCCCACGCGTCTGGCGGGAAAATGCACTAGAAAAGCAACAAAAACAACATACCAGAAAGAAACCAAAGTGAGTAGCAACATGGATGCACCCTGACTGAGCGCAGTGGCCAACACAAACCCCACAAGCCAAGGAGAAGAGGAAGATGGGGTGCAGTCCACAGGAAAACAAGACCAGCGTCACGGGTGTGACAGAACACAACCAGCAACTGACCCACAATCAGACTACCTTGAATGCAGCCGGAGTGTCGAGGAGGCCAATGGAAGAGGCCAAAAGGCACTGGGATGATGTGAAAACCTAAACCAGGCACAAAGACGCCGCCAACAGGAAGACAGCAACAGCGACAGAAGGTGGGAGTCCTGCGCCACAGGAGGAGCTGGAGGAAACGGAGGCCACAGTCAACAGTGCGGAGACAGAGCATGGAGTCGGGAGTGCGGACACAGCTCGGGAGGACCTGACACAACATCAACAGGGGGAGTAAAGACCAGGTACTGGGGGGACTGGGGGAGATGGGCACAATGGCACACATGCACAAATAAGCAGAGCACACTGCACACCCACAATGACCCTGGATCATGTCCCTCATCCCTGTGGCACACTGCAGCACACACACATAGCAATAACAGAACATTCACTTTGACGACAATGTGTCACAATGTGCAACCCCGACACTGCAGAACAGAGGACACAACTGGCTCCGCACACAAGCAGAAACAGTCCCACTACATCTGACAGAGCTGGAAACTGTGAAATGGAAATGTACGCATAAAACCTCACACCCGTCATGCAGTCCAAATGTATACTGTCCCGCATCAAAATCCTGCACCTCCAAAACAGTAACAATGTACATTGTCATACAGTCTGCATGTAAACAAGAACAATGCGCCAACACATGTCAACACAATGTCAACATGCATCTCCCCTCCACATTGCAGAGGGACACACAAAACCTCCAGCAGAGCACAGAAGACCACACATCAGTGAGGACCACCACACCTTCAACACCGACGCCCTACAACAGCCCATGGACATCCCACACAACCCACCACCAGAACCAGGGCAGCCAAGCTACAAAGAGGAGGACCCAGCCCCTGCAACAGACCACACAGCATGAAGCACCCGTAAGCACGGCTGGCTCACAACACTTCACCAACCCACACATGGCACCCCAATGCCAGGTTACAGAATGCCAAAACGTGGTGGCCCAACAGGTGCGGGTGACATGAATTATGACATACATAATATTCCAATGACATATGCAATGTTCCTTTGAGGGAGATTCAGTGACACCCATGGTGTTCTGTGAGGGCAGGCCTATTGGTTTACATATGTTACATGAAGCCAGGCGCATTGCACAAATAGCTTGTTTGTTGTTGACATTATGTAAATTAAACAGAGTTGTCTAAGGAAGAAATACGTGGACTGTGTGATAGCCCACTATTTGTCATCGACAAGAGACCATCAAATCAACCAAATGAGGCAACAAAACTAGCTGCTCAGGAAACAAAATTAGTTAAGTAGTCAGTCCCTCTTGTGGTAATGCGGAAGCCAGAAACTCCAGAAGTCGCTAATCCAAAATCCAAACTTGTTTTATTCATGAATTACGAGTAAGAGGTAAATGCAGAAGAAGCCCATGGCAGAAGTAGTTGTAGGAAAAAGAAACAAGCAGCAACTGTCCTGGGTAGCATGGAACCATAAGTGACATAACAAGGTTCTAAGGATAAATTCCAATAAGTTAAAGAAACAGTGAAACAAAGTGATATAAATTAACAAGTAAATACCATATACCCTTCCCCCATAGAATGCAAAAATCAATACAATACATAGTCATGAAATTTGACCGGCATTCTACAAACTTGTTGATCACTTGCAGGTACAGCATCAGTAGAAGTACAAGAATGAGTAGGTCAGACAACATTAGAGCATGGTGGTGAAAAATTTGTAGTAGGATTGGAGGCGACATTAGATGCATTTGTAAAGTTTACAATGTCAAAATCAGGCCCAAAAGTGAAATCAGTAGCGTCTTCATCAGACATGTTAGCTTAGACCTCGTTAAAGATACCAACTTGGTTGTCAGTAAGTTTTACAACATTGTTCTTGTTCCACCAACCTCTGTTTTCTAAAAGAACAGAAGGTTTGGTGACTCCGACAACCCGAACAGGTAGTGTGAACTTAGACTGTCCCTTGCAAACTTTGTAAGGATTTTTTATAAGAACCCAATAATTTATTTTGAGAACCGGGCCGTGAGATGCAGAAAAACCATCATAAGATTTCTTCTCTAGTGATGCTTTGCATGCAACAACTCTAGTTTTAATCATTTGGGAATCTGCAAAAGTGTTTCTTTTATAATGTAAAGTAGAACCTACAGCCATGTCCCTGAACCATTGTGGCATGAGTTTGGATCTAGCTTCTCTGCCCCAGACAGCCTTGAAAGGTGTAACCCCAGTGGTGGAATGAGGTGTTGTTAAGTAGGCCCAAACCTTCCTTTACAAGAAATCACCTACATCAACTTTAGCCGCAATAGCAGTTTGAACTCCCTCCTTAAGAAACCGATTGGCCCTCCCAACGAGTCCATTGGAAGAAGGACTATACAATGCAATTTGACAGTGTTTTATTTCAGAACTCTCCAGAAAACTAGTGACTTGATGGGAAAGGAAAGGTTGACCATTGTCAGTGATAATACAACTGGGAGTACCCTCAACCTTGAAAATGCTTTGGAGAAAAGAAACACCAGTGGAGGAGTTGGCTGCCTGTACAAATGAATAATATATCCACTTAGAATGGCAGTCTATAGCAACTAGGCAGTACCTTTTGCCTATGGGCAATAAAGTGAAAGGTCCTGAAAAGTCCAAGGCAATTTTATCCCAGGGGAATTCAGGGAATGGAACAGGAATTAAAGACTTCTTGTTGGTTTTCCAATGTTTGTCGGAAACAACGCAACTAGGGCAGTTGTCTATGAAAAGGACCACTTGTCTGTCCATACCTGGCCACCAATAAATATCTTTTAATCTCTTGCAGGTGGCAGATTCGACTATTGCAATAGCCGAAGCCAAGGGGTAAGTGCATTTGTGCTGCGTAAACTGAGTTTTACCCCCTTGAAGTTTGTGAACAGTCCGGTGAAATCACGAGATGCCTGGTCTGACTAAGTTTGGAAAACTTTGTTGCTTTGGTTGTAATAGGGATTCCCGGCTTGAGGACTCCTGTCCGATTCCTTCGGTTGGAACTCCCACATACGAGCTCTATTCAAAACATGGTATTGGCCCCATTGCCTTTAACGAGGCATGGACTCGATACACGAAGAAAGATGGTGTTTTAAAATGGCCAGAAAATGGTAGTTTTGAGCCTTATGTGCTAGATAATTTAGAAGCAGTTTTATTCAAAAGAAAAGCCCGGCCGGCAATGTTTGACTCTTTCCGCCTTTGGCGTAAGGAAGCCAAACAGAGAGAAATTAAGCAAACAAAACAAGATAGGAAAGCACAGGGTATGACAATTATACAGGCTGCCCAACGATTTAAAGATGATGAAATGGATAATGCGACGGAAATCTCAGAGAGACAGCATCGTATGGCGATAGATAAATGCTATCCGGTGTTGCCTGTTTCCCCTTCCGATAACAAGAAAGATTTAGAAGAAGATCCCCTAATGTCTCATTTATTGAGATTGCCTCCGCCCTATGCACAAGGTGCCAATGCACCCCAGTTGTTACAGCCTGTTCAGCCGCCAGCAGTACCTCCGCCTGTTCCGGCTTTTCCGCATTTGCCTCCTCCAGTATTACCGCCTCTGCCAGTTTTACCATTAACTTCGACTTCTTTGCCCTCATCTCCTGATCTTCGATCTCCTTTGCCTTCTGCACCTCCTGCAATTACCAGTTCTCCTTCTGTTAGTTCGCCTAATACCTTGTCCCCTATCCTCATGTCCAATTCTCCGTCTGTGCGTAGGCGACTCACGGACACTGTCTCTGGTATTCTATCTCCTTTCTTTGAAGCTTTTAATGTATCTCCGGCTTTTTCTCGAAGACAATCTCGTAGTTAATTCCCAGCTGCCGAAGAACGAGAAAATTTGGAATCTCTCGCACGAAAATGGACCAAAAAGGGTCCCCAATACAGTGTGCTCGATATTATGCCTACCTTCTCACAATGGAATGCGCCTACGCAAAGATATGTTTTCGATGTAATGTGTGACACTCTCATTAAAGAATGGGAGGATGTGAATTTGAATTCAGTTCCACAGGGTCTGTTAGATGTTCAGGCTGACTTTGACAAAGGACTTATTGTGGGTTCCAAAGTTGAAAACGCTGTAAGGACACTTATTTCTTTTTGAAACTTATTGTCCTCTCAGGCTTTCCTTGATTCCGATCCGTCGGTTAGACTGACACTGAAAAATTATCCCATGAGAGAGGTTCCTCCAGTATGGAAGGAAGAGATTGCAGCTCAAGGTAATAATCCAGCTATTCCCGCTCATTTTCAACGTATATGGGTACATGTCCCCTGGAAGAGATCTGAAGTTTTAGCCCTTAAACAGACTCTACCAGATCCTCGTAAAAACCCTGCGGGTTATTATAAAGAATTATCACAGACAGTTGACGCTTGCATCATGAATCTAGCTGATATCGATATGTTGATGGGAAATGTAGTCCCACAGACATTATGGGCTAGGATTCGTAAGGAGAATCACGCACAGGAATTAGGTGCTGATTGGAATACTATAATTGCCGCAGATAGAGACCAAGTGGGTGGTGCGAAGCCTGATGCTTTGATTTCAGAACTCCCTGGTAGGATTATTACATTAATGAAAACGATGATGCCTGCATTGAGAGTTAATTGGGATAAATTAGCGGCATGCAAACAAAAGTAAGATGAAAGTGTCTCTGATTTCTTTACTCGTTTCGAGGAGACATTTATTGATCACAGTGGTCAAGATATGGCTACAGAGGGTGGACAGCGATTATTTGTGGACAAATGTGTATTTAATTTGCTTCATGCGCTGTCACACAAATTGAAAGATTCTGAAAGTTCATGGGCTGTTTCTTCTTCTGCCCAGATATTGGCTACTGCACAATATTATGAAAACAGAGATAAAGAAGAAAAAGAAAAACAAGAAAAAAAGACGAAAGAATTAAAAACGAAGGTTCTCTTGCAACAAGCTTATCCTCCTCGCTATGTTCAGCCTCAGTTTCAACAGCCTCCGCAGTTTCAGAGGTTGTATCAAAAACCTGAGCCATACATTCCGAGACCTTTGTTAGGACCTAATCAATGTGCTTAATGTAGAGAAGAAGGTCATTTTAAGAATAGTTGTCCGGTTTTATTGCAGCGCAATGGGACACTCTCTGCTCCACGAGGTCGTGCTGGCCTCCAGTCAGCAAACAGAGGTAGAGGTCGAGGTGTGTTGACTCAAGAATAGCGAGCCCTTCCTCCTCCCAATTCCATGAATTACTTTGTCAGCAAAATGTTAGGTCTACACAGTACTACAATGAAGACCATTATATTGAAGGCGAGAATGAAAGTCTTCATGCTAACTAGGACAGCCTTGGACAAAGTAAGGGAGTTGTGTCGGTTCCAGTAGATCAGAATGGACCTTATGTTAATGTCACTACAATGGGTGTTTCAGAGCCATTTCTTCTAGATACTGGTGCGATGAGAAGTTCTATCATTCATTCTAAACTCCCTGGGGCACCTTTGTCTGGCTTAACGAATGTATCTGTAGGATTTTCTGGCGCCCCTGTTCGTAATCCGGTTTCTTGCCCTTTGCCTATTTCAATTGGCCCTTATGATTTGGAAGCTCCACTTCTTTTGACGAATGGTTGCGGTGAGAATCTGTTGGGTTTGGACTTATTGAAAAGAATGCATGCTACGATATATTGTTCTCCTTCTGGTGTACATCTTACTTTAGGACAGAAACTGATTTCTCCAATGTATTTGTCCAAAGATCAGTTTCCACCTGAATTGCTTTCTCTTCCGGCAACGCTTTGGGCTACGGGTCCGAACGATGTGGGTTGTCTTGAGAATCCACCTTATGTTGTCCCTCTCAAGCCTAATGTTGAATTGCCACGTATTCCACAGTATAGAATTTCCACTGAAGGTGAAAAAGCACTTTTGGAAATCATTCATTATTTGATTCAGAAGGGTGTGGTTGAAGAAACGAGAGGAAACATATGCAATAGTCCTATTCTTCCTGTTCTTAATCGCACTGATCCTTCTCAGCCACCTGTATATCGTTTCGTAATTGATCTTCGGGAGGTAAATAAAATTGTTGTACCACAATTTCCTGTTGTCCCAGATATCACTGCTCTGTTGACAATGATACCTTCCACAGCGACTTGGTTTTCTGTTATCGATCTAAAGAATGCCTTCTTTAGTATTCCCATTGCAGAAGAGAGTAGGGATATTTTTGGCTTCTCTCTTGGAGGCCGAAGCTTCCGGTTCAAGCGCGCACCTCAGGGCTATTATGAAAGTCCCTCTATTTACAGCCAAGCTTTAAAATGTCATCTTGATACTTTTCATTTACCGTCTTGATGAATACAAGCCCCAGCTAGGCCCGCAAGAGACAAGGGTTCGCTCTTCTGTAACGAAATCTATAAGGAAGTTGGCACGGAAACTGCAAAGTACAAAAACAACGTTTATTAACCCTTAAGGGTGGTCCTACAATCCACACAACACTCTTCAGTATTGCAAGGAGTAGCACAAAGAACTTGCATACACAGTCCCCTTTTATACACAGCGAAGGGGCTCATGAGTGGGTGGATACCACTAAGTTGAAGAACATTACCATTTAGGGTCATTCTCGATACCAAATCAATACATGGGCGGAGCTAACACACTCCTTGGGCCCGCGAAAACACATGGTCAAGCAAAGCTAATTATAACAGATGTGGTCAAGTCTGGGCATGCGCCAGACGGGCAAGGGAGAGCTATTTATAACCTGTTGCTAGGCAGATCACAAGAGCAACTAACACAGAAGTTGGACTCTCCTCGTGGTGAACACATGGCAGCATGTCAATACAAAATGGAGTCCAGACTTCGGCCAACATAATGGGGAAAACACGATAAAAGGGGAACACCAATGTTTTCAGTAAATGCTTAATCATATTCTGCCTTAATTTACAACAGACGACCCTTTCAGCATTTACTGAAGACATCTGGCTTCCAAGAATAATCATCGTATATGTCAATTATCATCATTCCTTTAACCTCTTTAGCTAGACCCTTCTGGCGGGCAACTTCGGCAATAGCTTTCTTGTCTGGAATGCAGAATGAAATGCATACAGAACAGCACAATGGTCCACATTGAATACACATACAAAGAAAAAACAGAATTGCTATAATAATGCAGAGACCAGTTAGAACCTTCCAACCCCAGGCAGTAACCAACGCCCAAAACCATCCAGAAAAGGACCAAGTGCCGTTTTCCGTGTGGATTTCAGCTGCTATTTTATGCAGCTTATTAATGGCGTTATAAACGGATGGCGTATGATCAGGAATGAACACACAGCAGCTACTTCCAATAATTTTACAGGCTCCTCCTCGATCAGCTAGCATTACATCCAATACCATACGGTTCTGTAATGCAACAATCCTGGTAATCTGTAATTCTTCCGTAAGATTCCCAAGAGCAGCAGCAGTCTGATTAGTCACAGCTTCTACCACTCTTGTTAATCTTCGGATCTTTCTACTATTCAGAGCGGCTCCCACGAAGAAAAACAGTCCTAAATTAAAATCAATATACTGTTGCAAACTGGTATTGGTTTGATCCACCTCATCAATAGATAGAGTACGTTTATATCTATTTACAGTTACATTATTCAGCAATTTCAAATCCTTATGATATGACGCAGGTGCTAAGAATACAGGAGGCAGTAGGAATGATACATAGCATACCCCAGACCACCCAGCCGGCAGACGGTAATAACCTTTATTTCCACATACAAAGTAGGTATTATGGGATGCTAGGAAGGTGCTATTATTTAACCCATCAATGTTTAACACAGTTATACAATCACTGACACCGACAGGGATAAAACCCACACTCTGGACGCACAGGTCCGCTTGGGCTTGTGCTACTTGGATTACAAACTTATCCTTCCCCACAGTGTCCCTGGTGTTCGTGAAGATATAGGGGATGGATTCATTGTCCGGTCGGTATTCTTCCCATTCCCAAATTGTCCCATTCGCTTGTGGATATCCATTCTTGTCCTGATGGCATTCTTTATTAAGTCTGAAAAGCAGTCGTCCCACTGTCGGTTTTCGAGTGGCAAACAACAGAGTGTACCATGCTCTACAAGAGCCATTATGAGAGAAAGGAAGTGGTATGAATGGCGTACCTCCTTTCTTCTGATGGGCTGGCATCATCCCACATATCCAACAGTTCGTAGCATTTGTAGCGACGTGGGTGTGATGCAGCATCTGAATGAAAGTGTTATTCAAATAGGATTGCCGATGCTTCAACTCTTGGCATGGCAATGTGTAAAAATAGTGCTCCGCAGGCACTGGAGTCGTCAACACAAGCGTCTCTCGGGCTGGAGTTGCCTCCTCCACAAACCATGTGGTTATACCAACGATAGCTACTGTTAGCATGAACCCCAACGCACAAAGAATTTTCTTCTTCTCCATGTCAAAGGAAACAATACCCTAATACCTTCCTGAAACTAAAAGTCTGTCAGAACTCTTCCCCTTGGGCAGCGGTTGATTTCTTCACCAGCGGGCCAAGACGGGTGTCGCTACACTAATGCAGGGCTGATCCCCCCCCCTTGCCTCATCGGCTCTCCGTTTCACTAACCCAAGGGCCGTTCTGACAGTATGTCCCGGTACTGGAAACCTCACTTCCTTGGTCGCAGATGATATCGCCTTCCTCCAGAAGTCGTATGGTCCGGAAAGAGCTCCTCAGTGTCGTTTGGCTCTGCAGCACGGCCTGTCTCTGCTGCTAGGATGTCTCGTTGATCGGTCAGCACGGCAGACTCCACCAATCCGGGCGGTACCTTTCGACAGTGCAAGGAATGGATCCAATTCTTCCTGTTCGAGACTCGCACTGCCGTCCTCGTTGCAAGAAGGACCTGCTCAGGTCCGACCCATCTCGGCTCCAAACTGTTCGTCCTGTCGAAGACCTTCAGCATGACATGATCCCCAGGGCGGAGACCATGTCCTTCACCGGTAGACCGATCAGGGAGCGCCTCTCGGACCTGTTGATGAATAGAAACCAAGTTATCCGTTAACTGTGCCAGATAATCACTCATCATCACACAAGGTACATCATACACAGCCTTAGGCCTTGGTGGACCCCAAATATTCATTGGGCGTCCAAACACAATCTCATAAGGTGTAAGGCCGGTTCGAGAGTGTGGCACCGACCTAATTGACAATAACGCCAGTGGCAAGGCGTCTGGCCAAGTCAAAGATGTTGAAGCTTGAATTTTGGCGATCTTAAGCTTCAGTGTACCGTTATACTTCTCGACTAGTCCTGCAGACTGAGGATGGAACACGGCGTGGAACTTCTGGGTGATGCCTAGGCCCTTCAAGACATACTTTATAACATCTGCTACAAAGTGAGGGCCATTATCACTCCACAGAAGTCTACAGACGCCGTATCGGGGGAAAAACTCTTTCAGCAATAGCTTCGCTGTAGTCATTGCAGTATTGTCTTTCGCAGGGTACGCCTCAACCCACTTACTGAAGGCGCAAACCACTACTAGAACATACTTCAAATTGTTACAGCGCTCAAGCTGGATGTAATCCATCTGCAGAACCTCAAAGGGTGCAGTGGGTGTCGCAAATCCTCCTGCTGGAGTTCGCGTGCCTTTCCCTGGGTTGTACTTCAGACAAATCATACAGGTCTGCACCACCCTCTTTGCTGTGCTAGCAATCTCTGGATGCTCCCAGACTTGGGTAAGCAATTTCACAATTGCGGAAGCTCCAACATGTGCTAGCCCATGTGCCATCTGGACCATAGGTTGTACAAAAGCCGTGGGTAACTTCCATCTATCCATCTGCTTATTTCTCCAGCAACCCTCGTCATCCAGTTCTCCTTCGCTAGCCCATTGTTCCCGCTCTTTGTCAGAAGCGGTCTTTTGTATTTCTCGCACTTCCTCCTTCGCATCATGCCATCTCTCCACCTGTGACTTCACTACGTACATGGCAGTAGTACCGGGCTGCATCGCAGTCTCCCGTGCTACTCGATCCGCTAACGCATTTCCTTCTCCAACCTTATCAACCACTTTCCTATGGGCGCTACACTTAACAATGGCGATTTTCTTTGGGTATGTCAATGCAGTCAAAAGGTTGTGAACTAACTCCCCATGCATTATCTGTACCCCATGTGACGTTAGAAACCCTCTCTCCTTACAGAGTAGGCCGAAATCGTGCGCTACTCCGAAGGCATAGCGGCTGTCTGTATAAACATTCACACACAATCCTGTACTGAGCTCACACGCTCGTGTCAACGCTATCAGTTCCGCCGCTTGAGCTGATTTCTGTGGTATGCGTGCTGTCTCCACTATTGTTTGTAGTGTGGTAATTGCATATGCTGCTGACGTCGTACCATCTGGTAGCTTCAGGCATGATCCATCTACCCACAACTCTCCATCTACATCTGAAAAGGGCGTATCCTGGAGATCAATACGACCCTTTGTTTGTTCCTCAGTCACAAGAATACAATCATGCGCTTTCTGTGCCTCAGGCTGGGTCTCGGGGTATGGCAACAATGTGGCCGGGTTTAATGTCACGCACCTTTTTAACGTAATGTGAGGAGCTAAAAGCGTCAACTCATATCCCGTTAAACGGGCACTGGTCAAATGCTGCGTCTTTGTTTGATTAAGCAGGGCATCAACAGCGTGGGGAACTAACACCAACAGTTTATGGGACAATACAATTCCTTCACTCTGCCGTATTGACACAGCTGTCGCCGCAACCGAGCGAAAACACCCTGGTAATGCTCGGGCGACAGGATCAAGCACAGCCGAAAAGTATGCACAAGGGCGCTGCTTATCGCCGTGCATCTGCACTAAGACTGATAATGCACATCCATCTTTCTCATGCACATACAACGAAAAGGGTTTTGCATAATCAGGGGTCCCTAACACTGGTGCTGAACAAAGGGCCTGTCTTAATTGCTGAAAAGCAGCGTCACATTCATCTGACCAGGGGATCGGGATGGGCGTGTCTTTTGTCAAGAGCGCTAGTAATGGCTTAGCTATGTGTGAAAACCCCAATATCCACTGTCTACAAAAAGAAACAAGACCCAAAAATGCACGCACATCCTTCTGCGTGGATGGCCTTGGTGTGTCCAAAATTACTTGGATACGATCTGGTGTGAGTGCACGCCCCTCCTTAGACAAAAGGTGACCCAAATAAGTCACCTTTGGTCTACAGAATTGCAATTTCTTCCTAGAGACCTTGTGATTGTGGGATGCTAAAAAGGAAAGTAAGGCTATCGTGCTTTTCTCGCACAACTCCAGAGTGTCAGCCGCCAACAGGATGTCATCGACATATTGAATGAGGGCGACCCCCTCGAGTAAAACAAAGGAATCCAACTGTCGCTTCAAAGCCTGACTATAAATACTAGGGCTTTCTGTATAGCCTTGGGGAATTCTACAAAAACGATAAGATCTATTGTTTAATGTAAACCCAAAAAGAAATCGGCTATCAGGGTGAATGGGGATAGAAAAGAAGGCATTTTTCAAATCAATCACTGAGAACATGGTCGCCGTAGGCGGGACCAAGGTAAGCAACGTCGTGATATCGGAAACCACCGGGTACTGAGGTATCACGATCTTGTTTACCTCCCTCAAATCAATGATAAACCGATAAACCTTTGCATCCGTGTCCTTTTTCAGAATAGGGAGAATCGGACTGTTACAGATATTATAGGGGACTTCTTCCACTACCCCCACTGCGATCAGGTCTTGCACAATCTGTATGAGAGCCTCCTCGCCCTCCTGAGAAATACGATACTGTGGGAGGCGTGGTAGCACCGCCCCCTCCTGGACACTAATGTGGACCGGCGGAATCACCATTTGTCCGACATCTGTGTCCGAAGTCGCCCACAAAGTTTGGGGGAGGGTAGCCAACAACGCGTCCTCTGAGATCGTACACATCCGCCCAGATCGGGGGTAGTTGTCATTTAATATCACCCTCACACCCTCAGGGGAACAGCGAATTGTAGCCCTAAAATGCTTTAACATATCAAGGCCCATAATGTTATCCGGTGTGTACGGAGCAAGCAGAAACGGACAAGGCGCAGAAAAACAATCAACTTTAAATGCAAGGGGCTGTGAAAGAGGGCTTCGGGAGAGTGTACCGTCAAACCCTACCGATGTAACTATTGAGCCGGATGGGGGAGCCCCCGGAACCAAGTACCTAGACAATGCACTACGTGTCGCTCCTGTATCCACTAGGAACTGATCAGTAGAACCTAAAACCTCAGCCGATACATAAGGACCCGTCTGATCGACCGGCACCTCAACTGATTCGGACCCCCATCCTACGCATTCCTATGCATGCTGAGAATCGTGATATCCCAATCGATCGCTGTCCGATACATGATACTGGTGCTGGCGATCGAAAACATTTGAGCTATCTCGGTGCTGTCCAGCAGTATCGAAACGGACATTATCGTTGGAATTCCCTCTAAAGTTCGAGAAGCCCCCTCTACCCCTCGGTCCACCCGGAGTGTGCCCCGGACGCGAAGCACGCAACGCTGGGCAATCCCTGGCCCAATGGCCCAACTGCTTGCAATACGCACACTGGTTTCTATTCAAATCAGATCGGCCCGAAGGGGGACCATAAGATCCGCCCCTTCCTCTATTATTATTTCCCCGGCGGGGCGGGCCATATACTTGTGCTAACATCACTTTGGTTTTAAGATCTTTCGATTTCTTCTCCTCCTGGCCCTTCGCCTCGTGCTCCTGACGCTCATAATACTGAGCAATGGTCAGAAGGGCCGTCGGTGTCGCGGAGGACCAAGAACTCTCACTCGCTTTTAACCGGGCCGCAACTGCCGGCAGCAGATTAGCCACATATTTGTCCGCGAAAAGATGGCGGCCCGTGTCGTCAGTAAGTGACTGGCCACTAAAATCATGGAACGTTTCCTCAAAACGCGTAAAGAAGTCCGCGACTGACTCGTCAGCTTTCTGTTTACATGCTGCTAACATATTCCAGTCAATCTTTTTAGGGGGGATAATCGTCTTCAACTTAGCCACAATAGCCGCAGGGAGATCTAAAATATTCTGGGGTGGTTTCTGTGCAGGCTTCCGTTCCCTATCCTCATCCTCAAGGTCAGACCACCGGGCCTTAAAGGCAACCGCATCATCTACCTTCCGGACAGAGCGCCACGTATCCGGCGGTAGGATAAGGCCAAAGAACAGGTCTATATCCGCCAAGGTCATAATGCAAGAATTCAAGGCCCCCTCGACTTCTTCATAGAAGGCCGCTGGATTCTTGCGGGGGTCAGGCAACGCATTTTTTAATGCCATAACATCGGCCCTATGCCATGGAGTATAAACCCAATTATATACAAAATATCCCCTTGCATCGGCGGAGTTAACATCCGAGCTAGTCCCTGCTCCCTTAGGAGGAACATACAAAGGCGCCGCCTCTCGCATTGGTTTAGCATGCACTATGTCATCCTTATCTGACTGGGAGGCGGATGGGTGGCCCCCTGCTGCAGACGAATCCGACTGCTTCTCCTCCTCCGTTTGTTGACGTGCTTTCTCTCTAAGGGCCAGCACTTCGTCCCGCAAAGCGAACAGCCGCCGAGCCGCTTCAGAAGCCTTAGGGGGAGAAAAAACACCATTACGTAATGCTCCGGCATCCGAAGACACGTCGGCAGGCTCAAGGACACCAGAATATTTTCGGAAAGCAGCAATTACTTCTTCTGAAAAATGAGACAGAAAATACACCCTCTCTCTATCTTGCCACGACCCCCTTGCATGGAACAACTCATCCATAGACATCTTGCCCTTAAATGCACGAAAGGAAAGTTTCCGAAGCTCAGCCATATACTCGGCCGATAACATGGACCGTGTGTCGACCTTACCCGGAGCCGGGCCAGAATCTTGCGGCCGTGGAGCAGATGCGCCAACATAAGGGGGCGGAGAGCGATCTAGTAAATAAAAATCGTCATCAGGATTATTAAGGACAGGATAAAGCGGCTGACGAACAACATATTGACCCGAAACTTGTAGCCTACGCTCTTTCTCTTGTCTGTCCGTTTGCTCTGTGTCCTCCCGACGCTTCGCTTCCTGCGCTCGCATATGATCATTCTTTCGTTGCTCCTTATCAAACAGCGCTTTCTCACGTTTCTCTCGCTCACGCACTTCCTTCACCCATAATCGCACACACTCAAACATATCCTGACGAGCACGTCGCTTACACATACACTGTTCCACATACTCAATCTTGCGTATATCAAACGATCCATACAAAGGCCATCGCAACTCAGGATCCTTCCTAGTATATTTCCTCCATAACGTGCTGTACATTATGGAAGAAAGACCATGCTTCACGTACATATCCCTATTAGGAGTCCCCTCTGGGGGAGCTGGAGCAGATTCCTCGAGGTTCAACCGGTTCCCAAGACAGCAACACCACTTACGGAGTGCGCTGAAAGCAGGCATGCTAGGAATAATGCAAAATATGCAGTATTATCAAAAAAATGGCACTTAATCGTTGCGCCGTTCAAAGTTTACACAGCTCCGGAGAAATTTCTCCACATTACCTGCCTATATGTGTTGCAACGCATATATTTTCACAAAGACAAATTCAAAATATGACTAGTCACCATCAATCAAACTCAAATAGCCAGACCAGGCTTCAAAACTCGGAGCAAGTACCGTACAACGGTTCTTACCAATCAAGAGTCCAGGTTCCAACTGCCAAGCTCCACAATCGCCCAAACGGCTCTCACGGCAGGACCGACAGAAGAGGTCTCAGTCGATGACCGGCGCCACCCAGATGGTCAGCTCGGAAGGGAAGGAAGAAAAACCTCGGGATGCCAAGGCTAAGACGCCGCTGGCAGTGATCACGTCCCTGGCCAAACTCCTCACCTTCGTCGCGACCAGTCCTTCGAGCATCCGAGTCGCCGATGAGCCCCACGTGACGGGCGCCAATTGATGAATACAAGCCCCAGCTAGGCCCGCAAGAGACAAGGGTTCGCTCTTCTGTAACGAAATCTATAAGGAAGTTGGCACGGAAACTGCAAAGTACAAAAACAACGTTTATTAACCCTTAAGGGTGGTCCTACAATCCACACAACACTCTTCAGTATTGCAAGGAGTAGCACAAAGAACTTGCATACACAGTCCCCTTTTATACACAGCGAAGGGGCTCATGAGTGGGTGGATACCACTAAGTTGAAGAACATTACCATTTAGGGTCATTCTCGATACCAAATCAATACATGGGCGGAGCTAACACACTCCTTGGGCCCGCGAAAACACATGGTCAAGCAAAGCTAATTATAACAGATGTGGTCAAGTCTGGGCATGCGCCAGACGGGCAAGGGAGAGCTATTTATAACCTGTTGCTAGGCAGATCACAAGAGCAACTAACACAGAAGTTGGACTCTCCTCGTGGTGAACACATGGCAGCATGTCAATACAAAATGGAGTCCAGACTTCGGCCAACATAATGGGGAAAACACGATAAAAGGGGAACACCAATGTTTTCAGTAAATGCTTAATCATATTCTGCCTTAATTTACAACAGTCTGGTGCTGCTCTTATTCAGTACATGGACGACTTGTTAATCGCTGCTAATTCAGAAAATATTTGCAAAAATGTGACTGTTGCATTGTTACGCCATTTGTTTAATCTAAATCATAAGGTTTCACCTTCCAAACTACAATATGTCCGTCAAGAGGTTACCTATTTGGGTCATCTCCTATCAAAGGAGGGACGACGATTAACCCCAGAACGAATTCAGGCGATTGCGCAAATGTCTGTGCCATCCACACAAAGGGAGGTACGTGCCTTTCTAGGTATTACTTCCTATTGTAGGCAGTGGATCCCTAACTTCTCTCTGTTGGCCAAGCCTTTGTTGGCACTCACTTTGAAAGATACACCTCAGCCCCTTCCTTGGACTGACGAGTGCCAAAGGAGTTTTACTGATTTACGTGCTGCTCTGTGTTCTGCTCCTGTACTAGGTACTCCTGATTACAATAAGCCTTTTACGCTCTATGTCCATGAGAGAGAGGGTTGTGCGCTGTCAGTTTTAACACAGCAATTTGGAGACAAACAGCGGCCATGTGCCTATTTTTCGGCTACGTTAGACATCGTAGCTAAAGCATTGCCTAGTTGTCTCAAAGCGACAGCAGCAGCAGCAATTTCTATTCGGCAGTCTGCTGGAGTGGTGCTAGATAATACTCTCATTGTTATGGCGCCACATGCAGTGGATACTTTACTAAACAGAACGAAAACGCAGCATCTTACAAGTGCTCGTTTAACTGGATACGAGCTGACGCTTTTGGCTAGTCACGTACACATCAAACGATGTAATACCTTGAATCCAGCTACTCTGTTGCCCCTTCCAGAGGAGAAAGGTGTTGAGGAGCAACATGATTGTTTCCTCCGTACTGAGGAAGAGACAAAAGGAAGAATTGACTTGAAAGATACGCCGCTAGAGAATCCGGATGGAATTCTATGGGTAGATGGTTCTTGTTTTAAGATGCCTAATGGAGATACAGTTTCAGCCTATGCTGTTACTACTTTACATACAGTTGTGGAAACAGCACGCATCAGACACAACTCAGCTCAAGCAGCGGAATTGATAGCTTTAACGAGAGCATGTGTATTGTCAAAAGGAAAAAGAGTGAACATGTACACCGACAGTCAATACGCTTTTGGTGTAGCGTTCAATTTTGGGCATCTCTGGAAAGAGAGGGGATTCCTTACTTCACATGGCACTAAAATACAACATGGTCAGTTGGTGACTGATCTTCTTGAGTCACTTGCTTTGCCCACCCAAATAGCAATTGTGAAGTGTAGTGCGCACAAAAAGATTACAGCTGATGTTGGCCGAGGAAATGCATTTGCAGATGAAGTAGCGAAAAAGACAGCAAGAGACGCTACAAGTCGAATTTATGTTGCGGGTCCTGCAAATTGGGTCAGAGAAAGAGGAATGTATGAGGATACAGTAGAAAGTGTAAAGTCGATTCAGAAAGAGGCTACAGAGAAAGAATTGAGTAAGTGGAAAGAAAGTACGGGAATGTTAGATGAGATGGGTTGTGGGGTGGAATTATCTGAACACCAACGTTGGCTGTTACCAGATGCCTATGTACTCCCAGTAGTTACTATGGCGCATGGTCCAGCCCACTTAAGTGCGAAAGGTATATGCAAGCTTCTGGCTCCAGTGTGGCAAAATGAAGGAATCCCAAAATGTGCAGACAATGTAGTGAAACATTGTATTGTTTGTTTGATGTACAATCCGGGAAAGGGAACCCCAACTCCAGCGGGTTACTTTGCTCCTCCGACATATCCATTTGAGGTGTTGCAGATCGATTACATTCACATGGAACGATGCAACAATCTCAAATATGTTCTGGTGGTAATATGCGTCTTTTCTAGGTGGATAGAAGCATACCCTCTAAAAGACAATAAAGCCTTATCCACAGCCAAAGTTCTACTAAAAGAATTTTTCCCCAGGTTTGGTTTGCCGCGCATTGTCTGGAGTGACAATGGGAGCGAATTTGTGGGCCAAGTCATGCAAAAAGTTTGTGCGGGTCTTGGTATCAAGCAAAAGTTCCATGCGGCAAACCATTCACAGTCAGCGGGTTTAGTGGAATGCTACAACGGAACTTTGAAACTCAAACTAGCGAAAGTACAGGCTAGTACAGGACTTAATTGGCCCGATGCTTTACCACTGGCTCTCCTGTCCGCCAGAACTGCTGTGCACTCTCGTTTGGGACTTAACCCTTACGAGGTGGTCTTTGGGCGCCCAGCTAATATATGGGGAGTCCCTCGCCCTAAGAAATACTCAGACTTGCCATTTCCAATGTTGATTGACTACTTGCATGAACTTACAACTAAATTGCGTGCTCTCCATCAACAGGTTCAGAGTGCTTTGCCGGAGGCTTCCACAGACCCAGGTCATTCCATCCGAACAGGTGACTGGGTTTGCATAAAGAATTTCCAAAGGACGAAAAATTTGGAGCCCACGTGGAAGGAGCCTCGTTTGGTACTTTTGGTCACGAGAACAGCAGTCAAAGTCGAAGGAAAGAAAAATTGGATTCACGGCGTGCATTGTAAGAAAGTGCCTTTGCCTCTACCCTTCGATCAATGGGTGCGTAGGGGCATTGGTGACTCTGAGAGTGAGAAGGTTCCACGATTCGTACCTTTTAGCGATGCACTCCTGAATGGAACATTGTCTGAGAAAGAGGACGACGACATTCTTCAGGAAGCGATAACACCACATCGTTGCTTGCATACGACAAATCCGCGAACATTGTTCCAAGACCAAACTGTACCTGATAAAGAACATTATAATATAAGACCTAGACCAAAGAACACTTAAGATTTTTCTCTCTCCTATGTAGTATTCTATCCCGGTTGCAGGGTCACGGTAGGAGTCTTGGTTGTGGCCTGAGTAGTGGCAATAGGCCTGCAGGACTTGCAGTGTCATAGGACGGCAGATAATCATAATTAAGTGATTGAGGAAGATTGCCGTGAGCATCCATTTACAAAGATGGAAACTACATTAGGCAAAAGAGAGAGAAAGGATGAAATGAAAAAAGAATCCTGTAGATTAATGTACAGTCGTTTTAGTATAACCTTATGTATTATTATATTATTGTGTATCCTTTTGGCGTTTATAAGTTGGATTATTTATGCTCTGCAACAAAAAGTTGTCTCTCCTTCTACGTCTTCGTCTTCTTCTACTGTCTCTCCACATTTTTTTCATACCCTTCCTCAACATGAACTCATTAGAAGAACTGAATATTACAATTCCTTTGTCCAGTTATTACATCAACACCAATTAGTGATCAACACAACTGACTGTTGGGTGTGTGGACTTATGCCACATACCACAGAAAAAGGAATGCCATATTCATTTCTTCCGTTTTCTTATGAGGGTTCTGCTTGGGCTTATTTTGTTATCCTTTCCAATGCCTATCAAAGCAAATTCAGACGATCCGTTAGTTCATATATTGGTGGTCCGGATTTTAGTCATAGTTCTTTGATAAAGGGAATGGTAGCTATGGCTAAAATCATGGAAAATAGTAAGATTTCCGTTGACGAAAGGAAAGCGTACACAAACTGGGACGTCACCCATTATGTCACTAGCCTTAGTTATAAGGTTAAACAAGGGAAATCTCCACCGATTTGGACTATTCCTCATCAGGGAAATTTCTGTCTGCAAATAAATAGTCAGTCTTCTGACACCATACAAAGAAACAACTGTTCCCACACATACGTCTACTCCTCTCAGAATTCGCCGCCTCTAGTGCCATCTCAAGGCACGTATTTTATCTGCCACAATAGGGCTTACACGTGGTTGCCAACGGGTTTTTCTGGTACCTGTTATATAGCTTTCCTTCTTCCCCCTACATACACCGCTTCTGCAAACTATCATCGGAACAGATATGGCAGAGGGATTATTGAATCTAAAGACACAGCAGGACAAGAGGGAGGAGATTTCCTCACAGGATTTCTTCCTTTTTGGGGTCCAATGGCCAACAGCAGAAATATAAGGCAACTGGTTCGTGTCGTAGAAACCACTATAGACATCACTGTAGGAGCCTTAAGTAATATCACGGCAGAACTACAGGCGGATCGTCTTATGACCTTACAAAACCGAGTTGCCTTAGATCTTGTTCTTGCGGATCGTGGTGGTGTGTGCAAATTGATCGGGTCAATTTGCTGTATTTTCATACCTGATGACGCTCCGACAGTATACCAAGCTATCTCTAAATTACATATAATCTCTGAGTCGATTCATCAGGACGAAGGAGATTGGTCATTATTTGAGTGGTTTTGGGGACTACTGTCCAAATGGGGTTGGAAGGCTTTAACATTCCTTGGAGTAGTTTTGACCATCATTTTCTCTTGTTGCCTTTGTATGCACTGTGGTCCCGCCATCTGCGACCTTTGTGCTAATATGTGCATCCCTAAACCCAAATCACAAAGAACAGAGAATATTAGAATGATGCTACAGTAACAGCTCGATGACCTCATGGCCATCGACATTGACTCAGATTAACGTGAGTCTATGTATCTTGCCTGAGTTCTGGCAATAGGAGGGTCTGAGAAAATTCGATTTTCGATCGTGATCGAATCGACCCGCCATTTTGTGCTCCGCCACCATTTTGTGTTGCCCTCACTCAGGCAGCACGGCGAACAAAGTCTATTCTGCTTTTCCTGCAGCTTCGTGTCGAAATAAGCCTTCTGCCTCTATTTACAAAGCTGGTGTTAGGACTGGCCGAGTACACTAATCCCTGTCTGGTTTTCCTAATCCCCGTCTCAACTATCTGTTGGTTCACACTATTCTCTTCTGACTTAATCTTATTGTCTGGCCTTCGCTGTCCTCTGCTAGCTTTCTCTCGTTTCACAACTGTCCTCCAAAACACACAAACGTATCTCGCCACCTGCAAGTTGGTTACAGATCTGTTAATGAATTAGTTCGTGGGAGGGGTGACAAACACAGTCGGAGGAGAGGCTTCTTCGAGTTATCTGATACTTTATTTTCAAACCTTTTCTATTGGTTCTGTTCTGTTTTCCAACTTTCCTTATTGGCTCTTTCTAGTATGTTTTGGGTGTGTATTTGGTTAATGTATATTTCACATATGTACAATATAAGATTGTGCGCCACGGAGTGAAGTGGCAGCCTCCCGAGAACCTACCTCGTGTTTATTGAAATTTTATGACTTATTTTACAAAACCCCACCCAACCCGTCTCCCCCCCCCGCCACCCAGCAGATTACAGGCATTACAATTGATTTGTAAATATATACATTTTACAAAAAAAAGAAAGTTATAACATAGCTACATTTAATCTGAGTTATGCGATACCTTCTATCCATGCTCTTAGTGGATCCCAAATAGCTAGACCTTTCTTTTTCTTATTCAACCCTTGCATCTGTATATTGCTATTTCAAAGCTATAAGTAGCAAGTAGACGTGCCCGCCATTGTTGAAACGAGGGTGGTTGTGGATCTAACCATGCTGACGCTAAACAGATTCTTAGTATTGACATTGAAATAAATATAAATCCCCTTGTTGGGATTGGACGAGACTCCCCCTCAACGCCCAGAACTATTTCTGCAGTTGTTATTTCGATATCTCTTTCAAAAAATTTTGAAAGAAAGATCGAGATATCCCGTTTAATAGTATAAAGTTCTTTGCAAGTGGCAAACATGTGTATTACGTCCACTTCGGGGAGAGCACATCTTGGACATTTCGTCCCCTTTCCACAGCTCCATTTTGCAATCTTTTTGGGGGTGTAATATAACTGAAAGAAAGTCTTATAGAATTGTGCTTGTAATTTAGTTGAGATTAAGATTGATTGCGAGAAGTTAAATGCGGTTTGAATAGAATTATTAGTTATTTCTAATTTATCCTGCCAAATCTGAAAATGTTTGTCAAGATCATCAGGTAAATTAGTGATTAGATTGTTGTAGATTTCACCAATTTTTATTGTATTATTGTTTATAATCATATCTATAATCTGTATTGTCTGAAAAGCTATCTTGCCACCCCCTTTTTTCAACAGAAAGTCTCTGACTTGCAGATATTTGTAAAAATCACGATGTTCTAGTAGAAATTTATTCTTTAATGACTCAAATGTATTAAGCCCAGATATATTAAAAAATAAACCTAGTTTTGTAATTCCTGACGTAACCCAACGTTTCATACATGAATCTGTAAAAATTGCGGGGAGGTTTTGATTGCCGTAGATAGTTGTATAATACGAAAATCTACCAATCCCCAATACTTTGCGTACGTTACTCCAAACTGAGTAAATTCCTTTAAGGGTTTTAAACCGAACCTTTTTAAAATGACAGTCATAGGTCAAACGCCAAAGATGGTCTCCGGTTGCGGCCCCGAGGATAAGTTCTTGTGGGGTTGGAACTCTACATGCAAAATTTAGATTAGGATTTGGGATTAGTAGCATTCTGCTGTAGTTAAGTGTGCTGGCCCACCAGTATATTTTAGAGTTGGGTAGGGCGAGTCCACCTCTATCTTTGGGTAGATTAATACATTTCATTGCTCTTCGCGGTCTACTATACCCCCAGATAAAACGAGAAAAGATATGATCCAGTTCTGTAAAAATATGTTGGTCAAAAATTAAACAGATACTTCTAAAGAGATATAAAAATTTAGGAAAAAATACAATTTTTATTAAATTACACCTTCCGATAATTGTCAGATGTAAATTGTGTAGTCTCCTCAATGATAAGCTTGTTTGTTTCAAAAGTGGATTAATATTTAAACAGACTAAGTTATTAAAATTAGCTGTGATATTTACCCCTAGGTAGGTCGCATTTTCGACAATCCTTTCATCAACACAATTAATTTGATTATTGATGACTATTTGAGTTTTGTTTTGATTTAATTTATAACCTGAAATTTCACCAAAATGGTTAGCCTCTGTCTCAATTAGATTTATAGCGTTAGTGGGATTGGTAGTAGTTAGGGCAATGTCATCAGCGTAGGCTAATGTTTTGGTGTCTCCATGAGGCGTCCTCACAGGTGTTATTGCTAGGTTTGATTCTAGCCTCCGAATAAAAGGGTCTATGAAAATAGCAAAGAGCAATGGGGAGCAGGGACAACCCTGCCTCGTTCCTCTCGTTACTTTGAAGTTTTCTGATGTGTCCCCATTTATCACCACTGCTGCTTCTGGGTTAAGGTACATCATACGAATTGCATTAATAAAATTTTCCCCGATTCCGCTCTTTGACATGGCTGTCCATAGGTATTGCCAGGAGACCCTATCAAACGCTTTTTCGGCATCGAGTAATATCAGTGCCATAGGGTCTCCTGCCACCTCGGTCATGTCAAAGAGAGTAATAACTCTCTGTATATGATCGATGGTAGATCTACCAGGAACAAATCCGTGTTGCCGAACCGATATAATTTTATGTATAAGTGGGGCAATCCGACTGGCAAGCATTTTAGAGTAAATTTTGGAATCGTTGTTAATTAAGGTAATTGGACGATAAGCCCCTGGTTCGGTTGGATCTTTGTTTTTCTTTGGAAATACAATTATTTTCGCAAGTGCCCAAGATCCTGGTGGCTGTCCACCATTAAAGACCTGGGACATTAACATTGTAAGAATCTCTTTTAGCTGTTTGCTAAATCTGACATAAAATTCGGAGGGGATTCCATCAAACCCACTTGCTTTACCCGGAGGAAGACTATTAATGGATAGTAATATTTCGATCCATTGCGGGGCCTCAGCCAGGCTATCTCTGTCAGTTTGGGAGAGCTGAGTCCATAAAACCGTATCCAGGTAGTCATCAATTTGGGATTGATTTTTACTAGTTTCTGTATAAAGATCTGAATAATATCTTTTAAAGCAATCTCTAATTTCTCTGGGATCTTGGGTGAGGCCTTTAATAGGATCGTTTATTTCTTTAATATTGCTATCCGTTTGTTCCTGTGTGGCCCGAATAGCGAGTTGATGGCCAATATTTTCCCCCAACTCATAAACTTTTTGTTTATGTTGAGTGGCTTTACTAATTGCTTTATTGGAGAACACTTCTATAATTAGGTTTTTTGTAATGGCTACATCTCTGATTGCCGCTTCAATGTTTGTATTATCCCGATTTGCCATAATAAGCTCTTCTTCTTTTTTAGCTAATTCGTTTTGAAGGTTTTTTTAATTTTAATTTTTCTTCTTGATTATTTCCAATAGAAAATATCAGAGTTTCTCCTCTAATTCCCGCCTTGAGGGTATCCCAGACGATTTCCAGTGATGCACTGCCAAGATTATTTTCTAGAAATTCGGGGATCCATTTCCCTATAGCTTTACAATATTCTTCATTCAGCAAAAGTGCCCTTTCAAAAGTCCATCTATTGTGTTTTGATTCTATTTTACAAGTGTCAAGACAAATGATTAAAGGGTTATGGTCGGACAGTGCTTTAGGTAGTCGATCTATGGAGCTATGTATGGCTATATCGTGTGATGCAAAAATATAATCCAACCTTCCAAATTTACGATGTGGATTTGAGAAAAAAGTATATCCTGGATTATTTGGGTACTTCAATTGCCAGCAATCGGATAAACCGTGTTTATTACATAGTTCTTCAAGCGCTCTGAAAACTTTCGGTTTTCGACCTAAATACTTAAATTTATTGTACCCCAGTGTCCAATTTAAAGGGAGATTTAGGTTAAAATCGCCACATATAATCAATGGTAATGACCAATGGGCCAATTCGTTAGATAGAAATTCTAATGGACCTGGGTCGTCATCAACGCACCCATATACTGAGCAGATAGTTAGTTTTTTCCCCGTACCATAATTGCATTCGGTGATTGCCCATCGCCCAAATTTATCTGCGGTTGATTTACCAAATTGGAGACCCACGCTACGAGCTAAAATTGCAACTCCCCGTGTTTTATTGCTCTGAGTTGTAGCAGTGATCACTTTATATCCAAGAGTTTTTAGGACTGCAGCTTGTGACCTTTCGACGTGAGTTTCCTGGAGACAGACAATGTCTGCCCCAATTGAGTTGAGACCTACAGCTGTTCTCTGTCTTTTATTGGGATCATTTAGGCCACATATGTTAATGGTTAAAATTTTAATTTTACTCATTTTGTAGCTTTAAAGATACCAGTTTACCTAGCCAAATAATTACGCCTGTAATCGCCCCCTGTCTTGTCTCCCCCCCCAAACCCCATGAAACAGGTGAAAACTGAATATGTAAGTGTGGGAAAAAAACCTGTGTCCCAAACCCCACCCCCCGTTCCCACCCCCCATTTCCCCTAAGGAAGGCTACCTGGTTCAAAAGGAACCAGGTTGTGGGCGTCATTGCGGTCAGGGGGCAGCAGACCGCAGCTGACCTGATTTATTTAACATGCCTGTGTTTATTTGTGCTCCCCTCCCGCTTTGTCATTTGTATCATACTTGTGTTAACAATCCCATTATATCTGACTAAATTCTGTTCAGATAGTTTTTGGAGAATTATAGTTATTTATTGGGTTTATCTTTAAATGGGATTGAAATTTCTCTTAAATAAGCTTCGGCTTGAATCTCGCTGGTAAAGCTTCTTGTGTTGCCTTTAAAGGTAATCTTTAACCGTGCAGGATTCTGCAAGTAAACAGTGGCTCCGATATTTCCGAACGGTGTGAATAATTGTCTCATCCTCCACCTTCTTTCGACCGTAGTGTGGGCAAAGTCTGGTCTGCAAAAGAACTCAAAGTCTTTAAATTCTCTTTTTTTTGTCGGGCGTGCAAGATTGAAGATGGCTTCACGTAGTAGGAAGTTTCCGAAGTTAACAAGAAACGCACGAGGATATTGTGTTGAGTTCTGTGTACGCTTGGGGGGTGTCAAAGGAAAGCGATGGGCCCGATGTATTTCCTTGTTGAAGTCCCACATTTGTAGCTCCGGAAACGATTCTTTTAGTAATGTGATTATAAAGCCCCTTGGGTCATGTCCCTCAGAGTTCTCTGGGATCCCAAGAAAGCATAAGTTGTTACGTCTGGCTCTGTTTTCTTGGTCTTCCACCTTCGCCATAAGATCTTTAATTATGCCATTTTGTTCTTTCCCGAGCATTTGTAGATTAGAGACATCTTTTTCCAGATTTTCCGTGCGTGTTTCCACGGAGGCCATTCTATCCGAAATCTCTAGGCAGGTTTCTCCAACTTTTTGTATTGAACCCTGTAGTTTCTGGATAGCTACGTGGTTTTTCTTGTTATCGTGTTTGACCTCTTCATGGAAGTTCTTAATTGATTTCAAGATATCGCCGAGGGAAATTGCAGATTGATCTTGATTGTCGTCACTTATCTCCTTTTGCACATTTTTAGATATCTTGGGTTTTCGCAGGACCTTCCCCATGGGGCTTAAGTTGGTATCAAACTCTTGTGGTAAAATATTCCTTGCTGTAAAGTTTGTTTGTTCGGTGTTGCTCCCTTGATCTGTGGTGTCTTCAAACATTAGTTTGGTTTGTCTCCTTCGTCGGTTTTGTCTTTCCCTTTTTATTTCCCCCTGTTTCTTCTTTGTAAGACTACCGCTGAAGGGGGTTTTTTGTTTCTTTGCATCGGGTTCTGGTATTTCTGGGTCTGACATAATAGATTCGGAGCTTGTCTGTTCCAGTTTCTGTTGCTCACTTGAAGTTGAAATTGAGGCGCCAGTTTCGTAGATTTCAGAGCCTGAACTGGAATCAAGATCAGGTTCTTGTGACACAGAGTGGGGTTTATTCTGTTTATTCTGCTCTTTATTCCGATCTGGGTTTTGAGGATAGCTGGTATGATTCAAGCCCTGAATAACCTTAATATTAAGGCGGTTGGAACGGTCAGAGCGGTCAGAATGGAGACTGGGGCCGGAGCTTGGTTTTTTAAAGGTTACGAAGTCCGTTGCTATTGATGTGGGAGTTTCTATTCCTAGTGCCCCTATTTGTACAGGAATGGTCTTGTACAGTTCGTCAAATTTTTAAATCCATTTGGTTTGTATGTTTCATTTGGTTCTGTTTGTGCGATGCTCAGTGTTTCAATCGTACAAGACAGACTCTCTGCGCACACGTTGGTTAGGGGGCTAGCACTCCTTCCCCCTAACCCAGTGCTATTAGATTTCAGATCATGGTTGGGCTGACAATATCCCTGCACAGGGCTAGAAGGCATTTTAGCCACAGTGTTAAAGATATTTGATATCCGGGGTTGAGCAATATCTACTTGCCCGCTGCCGCCGCTGCTTCTTGCGGCAGTTTTAAGGTTTTTAATTGTTTGCAGCCGTTTCACTTTTTTCTCTTGCAGATCTCTCCTTTCATCGTCTCTGCTTTCATGATCATCACAGACTTTATCAATATCTTTATCCATGTCCTTTTCTTTATCCTTATCTTTGTTTTTATCTTTTTCCTTTTCTTTGCTTCTCACTTTTGTTTTGACTTTGGCCTTTTCCTTCTCCTTCTCCTTCTCCTTATCGATTTCCGTCTCCATCTCCATCTCTCTCTCCTTTTCTCTCCCCATCTTGACCTTCAGCCCTCTTGTTTCTGGTCGGGAAAGACCGCTGTGACCACTGTGACTCTCCAGGGTGGGCCGAATGGGCTGAATGGGGGCATCTTTACACACCAATAGATCCCCTTCGATATTAGTATCGCTTCCCAGCTCTGTGTCAGTCCTTTGCTCCCTCCTTTGCTCTCTCTGCTCCCTCTGCCCCTGGCCCTGCTCCATATATTTAACTGATTTTGTGGTTAGGAAGTGGATTAAAGTCTTAGGCGCTACCCCTCGCGCTTGTTTACTCTTATCCAAACCCTCCAAGCACTCACCTCCAAACAAGTTGAGTAGTAGGAGTTTAAGCTGCTGCCACCTCCCCTTACCGAGCAGCACTGTCCCAGCAAACAGCGTATACCCCGGGAAGCAGGAGAAGCAGGAGAAACAGGAGAAGTTAGAACCGAAACGCCGCATCAGTCAACACCATCCGCCAACACCATCCGCCAATCGCTGGAGTGTTCACTGGTGTGTTCGCAGCAGCAGAGCCAACGTCGGTTCACCGTAGCTCATCGTAGAATCACCGCTCACCATTCGCCGCCCACCGCTCGCCGTAGGATCACCGACACAGAGGCTGACACAGAGGCTGACAGAGCCGTCCTCACCGCCGCCACCGCTACTGCCGCTGCTGTGAACGAATCCGGCAGACTGGATGACTGGATGACAGGTTAGACTCCGTCAGAAAACTCTGATGGACCCCCGGGGGTTTTAGCCTTAGACTTAGACTCAGTGTTATAGATATTACAAGTCTTTGATGATTGATGTGCAAATTAAGCAAACTAGAGCGCACTAGAGCGGGTTATCTGACACGGAGTGTCTCCTGTTGCCGATATAGATGCAATAGATACCGCTGTGGATACGCTGTGGATGCGCTGTAGAACGCTGTAGAACGCGGTTGATTGCGCGGTTGTGCGGTTGATTGCGCGTTTGTAGATGCAAATAGGTAACCGCCTAACAGGCAGCAGGCAATTGACAACAGTAGCTTTATCCGTTTTTAGAGTCCAGAATCACGGAGTTTTCGAAAAAGAAAGGCTCGCATGGACAAGTTCAAAGCCAAAACATCACTTAGCAGCACTTAATAGACTCTCAAGGCATCCAAATGAGGGAGAGCGTTCAGATCAGGTCAGGTCAGCCATGCCTGCTCGTACTCCAAAATCACAATGACGCCATCTTGCCTTCTCCCGGAAAAATAAATCCGATCTTCTAACGCCTAACAGAGTGTCCCGTGTCTCTGTGTAGCTGAGCAGGAGAATCCCGGTGATTAAGGCGTACCCTGCGCCGCCAGGCCCAAAAGGTTCTGGTTCTTCAGAGCCATGGTTTGATTAGTGTGACCAGACAAAACCTTAGATGTAACAATTGATCTTTCAATGCTTTTGGCAATATCAATCGTTTCAGCCAAGGTGGGATTACGTGAAGTGAGGAGGCATTCTTGGATCTTCTTGGAAAAACAATAGAAGCGAAACTCACACTTCTCAGCTAATACTCTTAAAGTCGCTATATAATCTTCAACTGACTCTTCACAAGATTGCCTGCACAAGGCAAAATTAAACCTCTCTAACAGAACACTTGTGGAATCAAAATATTGTTTAGCCATGGGCAATTTAGCTTCAATGAAAACTTTCCATACTGTATCCTCAGATGTAGGAGCAGGATGGCGTGGTAGATTGTCAAAAACTCTGCGACCAGCTGTGCCTAGATGATTGCCTAACAAAGCTAATTTCCTTGAGGGAGAGTAACCATCAGCATCAATGGCAGTGAGGTAATTTTCGTAATCTCTTAGCCATTCTGACCACTTTAAATCTGGCTTGCCTGGTTTTAACAAGAAAGGCGCCGGCTGAATAACACCTTGACTGTATGCGATGAAGAGTGAACAATGGGTCAATAGAATGAACAATAGCACTGGGACACACAAAAAAATAAAGGATGCGTGAATCACCGCAGAATAATATGTAAAGTTAAGATGCACTGTCACATCAAAGCAGGAACAAGGAGGTGTGCGAATCACCGTGTGTCACACTGCAAGAGGCCTATGTAGAAACTTGGAAATTGAAAAAATAGCCTTTAAAATGAGTGTGGTGTGCGAATCACCGATCGTGGTGTCGCACTTGGCAGGAGCCAGTAATTGACTTTAAAGTGGATGTGGTGTGCAAATCACCGATCTTGGAATCGCACTTGTCAGAAGTTACGAAGAAATCAGCTTCCTGACTCATCCAAAACGGCCGCCGCCGTGCGCGTGACGTCAACGCGCCTCCCAGGATGCAGAGCGGCAGCAATTGCATGAATTGCTGTCATCAGAGGAGGCTGCAAGGCAGTGGACCAGAAGATGGAACTCCGGAGCTGCAGAGGTCTGGAACGCCAAGGTAAGAGCGAGCCAGGCAAGCATGAATCTTTTGAAATGGGCACGCGAGGCTCAATGGAATAAAGCTTGCGAAAGGGCAATACTTAGGAGACACAGGCAAAATTGACTAACCTCACGGTAAAGTCTCAAGAGGTCATCGGTGTGCCGGGTATGAAGTAGAGACAGTCCGGTGGGCTCCAGAAGTAGCGTAGATCAGCGTGGAGGCGGCGAATAAATTCCAGACCCCACTCCTGATATCAATATGTGGTAATGCGGAAGCCAGAAACTTCAGAAGTCACTAATCCAAAATCCAAACTTGTTTTATTCATGGATTACAAGTAAGCAGTAAATGCAGAGGGAGCCCACGGCAGAAGCAGTTGTAGGAACAAGAAACAAGCAGCAACTGTTCTGGTTAGCATGGAACCATAAGTGACATAACAAGGTTCTAAGGATAACATTCCAATAAGTTAAATAAACAGGGTAACACAATGAAATAAAGTAACAAGTAAATACCACACCTCTATTCTGTGACTCACACCGGGTACCTGGAAGTGGGTGCAGATCAGGGTCAAGGTCTATATTGAAGCCTGGTCACATACATGGTGATGTTGTGAAACACACAACATGCTACTACAATCTTGTACACGACTTCTAGTATGCTGGCACCCGCCACCCATAACATCAAGGCATCTGAATCGCAAATCTTTATTGATCCTAAAAGTGCATTCAATATTGGCTCATGTAAGTTTGAGTGCATATTGTACCTCTGCTGCGGTAGTTTGGTTGGAAGTCTGTAGAGTGTGCGGACATAGGGAGAGAGAATACTCTGCAGCCTCGGGAACAAAGATGTGAAATTTCTTAAATGGGAGGGTCTTTTCTAAGTGGAATACATCATGCCTACATACATGCAATCTGTGTCAGGGAAAAGTTTCTGTATTATGTTGTAGTAATTAATGAGTATGTTGAAGATGCCACCCTCCCGATGTGCATGTAGAGATGCTGTTATTTACCTGTGAGCCACATGTTACTGAAATCCCTTCCACCTAAGGGACACGCAATTTGTGAGTGAAGGAAGATGTAGCTGTATAGTATCCTTCTGGGAAAAGCAGAGTACATATCAGTGACGCAACCCCCGACATCGCTGACAGGTTGCACAGCAATGGAGTGACAGTGGTATTGGTTGCAGAAAAAGGTGTGCTTTGCGGTGAGGTGACTGAATTTGCACAGGGGTGCAGTGCAGTCAATGGGAACAAGCACACAATGGGAGAGGTTGTGAATAGAGACTGGCTTACTCTTTTGTGAGTGGAGGTTTGTCCCTCCCTTAACCCATCCTTTAGTTTCCCTAAACCTCCCCTATTTTGTAGTTAGTATTCTCCATTTTCCAGCCACTCCCCTGTCCCTTCCATCTTTGCTACAAAAGTTTATGCATTCATGCGCATAGATGTCCGTAACTGGGGTGAAGATCTCCATGTAGAAATTATAGGAACGGTAAAAGTGGAGGCGTCTGCACGTAGCTGTGTGATTAGCATTTTGTAGTCCCTGACTAGTACTATTGTAGTACTACTAAACATGCTACAAACATACTAAAAAGTGCAGTTTGTGAATGTACCCCATGTGTCTGCTTCGACTCACATACTAAAATTCAATTTGTGACGGTACCATTTAAAATGACTTACACATACATATGTGTTTTTATGACAGTCAACATGTTTCTCTGCAATCATGTACTTTTTTTAAGAATTAGCAAAAGGACTCAGTGCCATGCACAGACTTAATTTCCAGCTCTTTATATAGAATATTATTTCAATTCCCAATCCAAGGTTAGTAGAATAATTTGCTGTGATGTCCATTCCTGTTTGAAGCACATAAAAAGGAAATGATAATCAAAGGAAGAGGCGTTACAATGAATTAGTTCCTCGATTTTCCTTCTTCTTCTCCAGTGTGCTGTAATTTTTGTCTCAGAATTTCAGATTCTTCAAGTTGGAACTTCTACTGGATTTTACTTCTGGGCTGATGCCTGATTCTTTTAGCTCCCTAATGGCAGATGAAGCTTGGTGTCTTTTTGTGTTTATCTTCTATCAAGAGCTACACGATTGCCAAGGAGACATTTGACCCTCTGCGTCTTTTGCTCCTTAGTGGGATCTTAACAAGAGACCTGACGAGCATCACTTGTGTTGTGTTCATCTGGGTACCGGGGAGCCCCGGCTGCTGCAAAGAGGAGTCCTTTCCTCAGGCAATTAAGATGAAGACTCCACAGACCTTCCCAGCATCCAGTCCTTGAGATTACCTTAGCCATTCCTTCCTTTGTTCATTGTGAGGCTCAATAAATGATATAATATATGTCAAATCTAGGTGTTGATTGGGTAAGCTGCAAAAATATATTTTGCTGATGGAGCACTACAGCAAAATAATTAACATAGACACACCACTACTTTATAGATTTCATCATCTCCTCATGATGCTCACTAGCAACCTTTACATGGGACTAAAAGTCTTTCTTTCTAATCACACACTATTATTCAAATGCTGGAAGCAGAAATTGGTTAATCTGGTTCAACTGTCACCAATTCAGTGAGCTGGGTACACACACTTTGCAAGTTTTTAGTTCAACTTAGCCCCAAACTTCGCACCAACTAACTAGTATGTAACCTGCATTTATGCTGGAAATACTGGTGCTGAAATGCAACTCTTTCACCTCTAGGTAGGGGCCTCAAGTCTCACTCATTGCGAGTGTGACTCACACATATTTACTTGGAGATCGGATTTATCTCTCACTCGCAGCAGTCTACATGTCACGCTTGTTGGAAGGTGCTGCACCTTGATCTTTCAAAGCATCTTTGTTCAGAGCTCTGATTTATGCAGAGCACTCCTGCAACTGCAGATGCTGCAGGAAGTGACAGCATCTCTTGCAGAACCCTCTGACAGAATCCTTAATTTGATGGGCGGAGCCTCTTAGGACACAGCAGAGTGATGCTCCATAACACCTGTCACTCATTCATCTCACTGTTTGAAGTTTTTGTCGTTGTTAATGTTTACATTTTACATTCATTTTTATTGTTTTATTAGTTAATCCATGCCAGTTCCTTTTGTCATTGACGCCAACGTTTGAGTGACATCACTTCCAGTGATGTCATCATCCATGCTGATTGTTTCTCATTCCGAGTGCAGGTGCCGTTTTTGCACTGGTCAGCCAGTGCAAATATTTGTGCAACAAAGAACTGCGCTGGCCGCCGGCCCTCAAAGAGTTGAAGAACCAAGACCTTAGGGGCCTGGCGGCGCAGGGTACGCCTTAATCTACTCAGTTCACCTGCTTTGTCGAACAGAGACACGGGACACTCCGTTAGGCGTAGAAGATAGGGTTTATTAGCTGCAGCTAAGTACAGTTGTCCCAGAAGTACACTCGGTATGTTCTTAGGAGACTGCCACTTTACTTCGTGGCGCACAATCTTTTATAACATACATATTCACAAAGAACACTCCCAATGCATACAGGGTCGACCAATGAGAAGAATGTAAAAACAAGATATTAAGTAACTCAAATAAGCCCCTCTCCCAACAGTGATTGTCACCCTTCCCCACAAGTTAATCAGTGGTAGTGTTTATAAGTCGACTTGCAGGTGGCAGGACACATTTGTATGGCCTAGAGGACAGTTGTGAAATGAGAGAATACGAGTAAAGAATAGCGAAGGCCAGAGGATAAGATAAAGTCAGGAAAGAATGGTGCGAACCAACAGATAGTTGAAACAGGGATCAGTCAGACCAGACGAGGATTAGTGGAGTCGGCCGGACCCTGACACCAGCTATAAACAGAGGCAGGAGGTTATTTGACACGTTGCAGTAGGATGAGGAAAAACAACTCTTCGTTCTCCGTGCCGCCTGAGTGAGGGCAACACAAAATGGCAGAAAGACACAAAATGGTGGCGAAATACGAACGAGATCGGGAACTGAATTACCTCAGACCCTCCTTTTGCCATTACTCAGGCAAGACACACAGACTCATTTTAATCTGAGTCGACGTCAATGGCCATGAGGTCATCAAGCTGTTGCTGCAACATCATTTTAATGCTCTCCGTCTTCCGTGGCACAGGCCTTGGGACACACATAGTGGCACAAAGACCACAGATGGCGGGGCCGCACTGCATACAGAGACAACAGGAAAAAATGATGGCCAAAACCACTCCAAGGAGTGTTAATACCTTCCATCCCCATTTGGACAGTAATCCCCAAAACCATTCCACTAAAGACCAATCTCCTTCGTCCTGATGAATCAACTCGGAGATCACATGTAATTTGGAGATGGCTTTGTATACCGTAGGGGCGTCGTCAGGTATATAAATGCAACAGCTAGATCCGATCAATTTACAAACTCCACCACGATCTGCAAGAATAACATCCAAAGCAATCCTGTTCTGTAATGTCATGAGACGATCCGCCTGAAGTTCAGCTGTGAGATTGCTCAAGGCTCCCACAGTGACATCTATGGTAGTCTCAACAACACAAACCAATTGTCTCAGGTTTCTACTGTTGGCCATTGGGCCCCAAAAAGGAAGAAATCCTTTAAGGAAATCACCTCCCTCTTGTCCTGCCGTGTCTTTAGAATCAATAATCCCTCTGCCATACCTGTTTCTGTGATGTCCCGAAGGAGCAGTATATGTAGGGGGGAGAAGAAAGGCTATATAGCATGTTCCTGAAAAATCCGTCGGTAGCCACGTGTAGGCTCTATCGTGGCAGACAAAATACGTGCCCTGGGATGGCACTAACGGTGGTGAATTCTGAGATGTGTGAATGTACGTACGGGAACAAACACTCCTTCCTTGTCCAGTGTCAGTAGTCTGGCCATTTATTTGTAAGCAAAAGTTACCTCGATGACGCACAGTCCAAATTGGTGGAGATTTTCCCTGTTTACTCCTATCTGTAAGGCTAGTGGCGTAACGAGTCACGTTCCAAGCATCGTATGCCCGTTTCTCATCAACAGGAATCTTACTATTCTCCACAATTCTATCCATAGCCACTATTCCTTTTATCAGAGAACTATGACTAAAATCTTGTCCACTACCATATGAACCAGCTGGACGTCTAAATCGGTTCTGATTTTCATTTGAAAACATCACAAAATAGGCCCAAGCGGAACCTTCATAGGAAAATGGAAGGGCTAAATATGGCATCCCTTTTTTGGTGGTATGAGGCATAAGTCCACACACCCAACAGTCGGTTGTGTTGACTCCCAATTGGTGTTGGTGCAATAACTGGACAAATGAATTGTTAAAATATTCTGTTCCCCTGACTAGTTCATGTTGGGGAAGCGTATATAATTGGTGTGGGGAGATAGTAGAATAAAAAGGCAAAGAAATAGAAGTAGGAACAGATTTGTGCTGCATAACATGAACAATCCAACCTATACAAGCCAATAAGATACTAGAAAACATAAGAACACACAATGTTATGCCACATTGACTGTACAATAATTTACAATATCTTTTTTTCATCTCTTCCTTCTTGTTATTCTTCTGCAATTTGACATCCATCCTCTAAAATTGTTGCTCACGGCAATCTTCCTTACTCACTTGGTTGTGATTATTAGCCGTCCTATGACACTGCAAGTCCTGGGGGCCTAGCCACTATACAGGTCACGAACCAAGACTCCTACCGTGACCCTGCAACCTGGACAGATGATACATGTCATAAAAGAGATGAAAATTTCAGGTGTCCTTGACCAGTCTAGGCCTTAAATTATATCGAGTTCTGTTCAGTACAGTTTGGTCCTGAAATAGTGTCTGTAGATCTGTAGCGTTCAATCGAAGATGTGGCGGTACTGCTTCTTGTAAAACGTCGTCATCTTCTTTTTCAGACCGAGCTCCATCTAGGTGTGCACTACTGAAAGGTACAAACCGAGGGACCCCTTCGCCCTCAAAATCACCTACACCCTTACGGACCCACTGGTCAAAAGGCAAGGGCAAGGGCACCTTTTTGCAGTGCACGCCATTGATCCATTTCTTTTTCCCTTCGACCTTCACTGCTGTACGCGTGACTAGAAGGACCTGTCGAGGCGCCCTCCAACGAGGCTCCAAATTCCTTGTCCTCTGAAAATTTTTCACACAGACCCAGTCTCCCGGTTGGATAGAATGACCTGGGTCTGTGGAGGCCTCTGGTAAAGCGTCTCAAACCTGTTGGTGGAGACCACGTAATTTAGTGGTGAGGTCATGCAAATAATCAATCAGCATTGGATACTGTATGTCAGAATACTTTTTAGGGCGAGGGACTCCCGAAACATTAGCCGGGCGCCCAAAAACAACCTCGTCCCAAACGAGAATGTACAGCTGTTCCAGTGGATAGGAGAGCCAAAGGTAAGGTATCGGGCCAGGCAAGTCCCGTGCTAGCCTTTACCTTTGCAAGCTTAAGTTTGAGAGTGCCGTTATAGCACTCTACCAAACCCGCTGATTGGGGATGGTTCGCCGCATGGAATTTTTGAACGATACCACGACCGGCACACACCTTTTTCATAATTTGGCCCACAAATTCACTTCCATTGTCACTCCAGACAATGCGCGGCAAACCAAACCTAGGGAAGAACTCTTTCAGAAGAACTTTGGCAGTGGACAAAGCAGTGTTGTCTTTCAGGGGGTAGGCCTCTATCCATCTGGAGAAGGCACACACCACCACCAAAACATATTTGAGATTGTTGCATCGTTCCATGTGAATATAATCAATTTGCAACACCTCAAAAGGATATGTTGGGGGAGCAAAATGACCTGCTGGAGTTGGGGTTCCCTTTCCTGGATCATGCATCAAGCAAACGATACAATGCTTCACTAAATTATCTGCACATTTTGGAATCCCTTTGTTCAGCCACACTGGAGCCAGAAGCTTACATATTCCTTTCGCACTGATGTGGGCTGGACCATGTGCCATAGCAACTACAGGCAGTACATAGGCATCTGGTAACAGCCAACGCTGATGTTCTGACAATTCTATCCACCATCCCATCGCGTCTAACATTCCTGTACTCTCTTTCCACTTACTCAACTCTTTCTCTGTAGCCTCTCCTTGAATCGATTTCACACTTTCTATTGTATCCTCACACATTCCTTTTTCCTTGACCCATTTTGCAGATCCCGCAACATACATGTGACTCATAGCATCTCTGGCTGTTTCTTTCGCAACCTCATCCGCAAAAGCATTCCCACGACCAACATCATCAGTAATCCTCTTATGCGCACTACACTTTATGATTGCTATCTGGGTAGGCAAACGCATACTGGCTGTCGGTATATACATTCACTCTCTTCCCCTTAGATAACACACAGGCTCTGGTCAAAGCTACCAGTTCAGCCGCCTGAGCTGAATTATGTCTGATGCGTGCTGTCTCCACAATTGTATGCAAGGTGGTAACAGCATGAGCTGAAGTTGTTTCACCATTAGGGAGTTTAAAACAAGAACCATCCACCCATAGGATCCCATCCGGGTCCATTAGTGGTGTATCATTCAAATCAATCCTACCTTTTGTCTCCTCCTCAGTACGGAGAAAATAATCATGTTGTTCATGAATACCTTTCTCTTCTGGAAGAGGTAACAATGTGGCTGGATTTAAAGTGTTACATCGTTTGATGCGCACATGACTAGCCAAGAGCGTCAGCTCATACCCAGACAAGCGAGCACTTGTAACATGCTGCGTTTTCGTCCTATTTAGCAAGGTATCCACTGCGTGTGGTACCATGACAATAAGAGCGTTATCAAGCACCACTCCAGCAGTTTGACGAATAAAAATTGCTGCTGCTGCTCTAGCTTTAAGACAACTAGGCAATGCATTGGCTACTGGATCTAATGTAGCCGAAAAGTAGGCACATGGCCGCTGCTTGTCTCCAAATCGTTGTGTTATGACTGACACCGCACAACCCTCTCTTTCATGGACATGCAGCGTGAAGGGCTTACTGTAATCCGGAGTACCAAACACAGGAGCAGAGCACAGAGCAGCACGTAAATCAGAAAAACTCTTCTGACATTCATCAGTCCAAGGAAGGGTTTGGGGTGTGTCTTTCAAAGTGAGTGCCAACAAAGGTTTAGCCAACAAAGACAAATTTGGAATCCATTGTCTACAATAAGAGGTAATGCCCAGAAAGGCACGCACTTCTCTTTGTGTGGATGGCACGGACATTTGTGCAATTGCTTGAATACGTTCTAGGGTCAGTCGCCTTCCCTCCTTCGACAAGAGATGACCTAGATAGGTAACCTCTTGGCGGGCATATTGTAATTTAGAAGGTGAAACCTTATGGTGAAGGTCAGACAAGTGACGCAATAGTGCAATAGTCACGTTTTTGCAAATATCCTCTGAATCAGCAGCAATTAATAAATCTTCCACATACTGAATAAGGGTAGCACCTGGCGGCAAAGGAAAAGCATCAAGCTGGCATTTCAGAGCTTGGCTATAGATGGAGGGACTTTCACAATAGCCTTGGGGTGGCGCTTGAACCGGAAACTTCGGCCTCCTAAAGAGAAGCCAAAAATATCTCTACTCTCTTCAGCAATGGGGATGCTGAAGAAAGCATTTTTCAGATCGATAACAGAAAACCAAGCTGCCGAGGCAGGTATCATAGTTAACAGGGCAGTGATATCTGGAACAACAGGAAACTGCGGTACAACAATTCTATTAACCTCCCGGAGATCAATAACAAAGCGATAAACAGGAGGCTTAGAAGGATCAGTGCGTTTAAAAAATGGAAGAACAGGACTATTGCATAGATTTCCCCTTGTCTCCTCGACCACACCCTTCTGAACCAAATCATAAATAATAGCAAAAAGTGCTCTTTCACCATCATTGGGAATTTTGTATTGAGGGATGCGTGGCAATTTAGCATTGGGCTTGAGGGTAACGACATAGGGTGGGATCTCAAGATAACCAACATCATTTGGACCCGTAGCCCAAAGTGTTGCAGGGAGAGAGAGCAATTCAGGTGGAAATTGATCTTTAGACAAATACATTGGGGAAGACAGTTTCTGCCCCAAATCGAGATGTACACTAGAAGGAGAACAATATATCGTTGCATGCAGTATTTTCATTAAATCCAAACCCAACAGATTTTCACCGCAACCAGTCGTTAAAAGAAGCGGAGCTTCCAAATCATAAGAACCAATTGAAATAGGCAGAGGACAAGAGACCGGGCTATGAACTGGGGCGCCAGAAAATCCTACGGATACGTTTGTTAAGCCAGACAAAGGTGCCCCATGGAGTTTGGAGTGAATAATAGAACTTCTCATCGCACCAGTATCTAAAAGAAATGGCTCTGACACACCCATTGTAGTGACATTAACATAAGGCCCATTCTGATCTACTGGAATTGATACAACTCCCTTACTTTGTCTATGGCTGTCCTAGTTAGCGTGAAGACCGTCATTCTCACCTTCAACATAGTAATCATCATTGTAATACTGTGTAGACTGAGTATTTTGTTGATCAAAGTAGTTCATAGAATGTGGAGGTGGAGGGGAACGCTGTGTCTGGGGCGACATACCTCGACCTCTACCCCTGGGCGCTAACTGGGAACCACCACGACCTCGTTGAGTAGATAGTCCTCCATTACGCTGTAATAAAACCGGGCAGCTATTCTTAAAATGACCTTCCTCCCTACAATAGGTGCACTGGTTGGGACCTAACAAAGGCCGCGGAATATAGGGCTCAGGTTTTTGAAACACCCTCTGAAATTGGGGAGGCTGTTGAAACTGGCGCTGAGCAGAGCGAGGAGGATAAGCTTGTTGCAGAAGAACCTTTGTTTTTAATTCTTTAGTCTTTTTCTCTTGCTTGTCTTTTTCCTCTTTGTCCCTGTTTTCGTAATATTGAGCAGTAGCCAATATCTGAGCCGAAGAAGAAACAGCCCATGAACTTTCAGAGTCTTTTAATTTATGTGACAACTCGGGGAGCAAATTAAATACGAATTTATCTACAAACAATCGCTGTCCACCCTCCGTAGTCATATCCTGACCACTGTGATCAATAAACGTCTCTTCAAAACGAGTGAAGAAATCTCATCTTTCTTCTGTTTGCACGCTGCTAATTTATCCCAATTAACTCGTAAGGCGGGCATCATTGTTTTCATTAAAGTAATAATCCTACCAGGGAGATCTGTGATCAAAACATCAGGCTTAGCACCA